>NC_133949.1:12977055-13720805 GCF_031877795.1 Strix aluco | reverse complement strand
TGGGGGAAAGCGGTCGCATGAATATCCCCCCGTTTATGTGCTTCCAAAAAGGTCGTGTCCTTATCAGTGATTGTAATTGATAACAATGTGGTGGTTTCAGTCAAATCTGTGACCTTGGTACCGCAGCGGGGCCCCTGCGCTGGTCGCTGCTTTCCTCACTTGCTGCTGCTTTGATGTGATCCGGCAGCTGATAGAGATGCACACAGGTCAGGCAGAGGCAGCTGCCTGGCAGCGCCAGATTAAAATATTTCTGACCCACAAAAAGTAACCAAGCGCCCATATTTCTTCATTTAGCATAATTAATACCTTGTATTTCCATTGACTTTGATAAACTGAGGCTTTTTTCCCCTCTTTCTTTATTATTTCATTCCCTGTAGCTTTCAGTAATGATTGCAGGAGATCTGTAGTTAAAATGTTTTACAGACTCTGAAGAATAACATGTTTTGAAAAAGCTAAGATCAAAAGTCTCAATTAGGTCACAGCCTAGCAGGAAGCTTATAACCACATTAAAATGGGAAAGTTTTTTCACTTTTAGTATACTATATTTTCAGTAGCCAGCGTAGTAAGCTAAAGGCAAAAAGAAACATATTGGATCTCTCACCAAGGAAATCCCCTTGCTCTTAGGAATTTGTAATTAGGGAAGATAAGTACAATAAGTAGAAGTGTTCCATGTGCTTTAATGTGTATTCTTCTTGAGAACTTACTGCAATAGCACCTAGAGGAACTGATGAAACATTTTTTTTTTCTTTTTGTCATAAATGTTCCCTGTAAATTATTATTGTCACCATTTAAAATCACTATATAAAAAGTAGTTGTGGAGTGACTGCCTGGGTCTCCACGTATTAGCTCAGAGGATCAGCATAACAGATCTCTGACTAATAGTGAACCTCAGAGTATCCACTCAGGACTGGAATGTCAGCTGATGTCTTTATTTAAAAAATAATAACGGAAAACAACGGCAAAGCAAGCCATCTGGAGGGCTGACGTTTGCTGTGGGCAATGATATTTGTAGCTGCTGCTCTTTCTTTTCTGGATTTGTCGCAAGGTAGAGAGCGCAGCCCGTTCCCCCGGCCGCCGCTGCCGTGTGCCGCCGCACGCCGCTTGTAAACAAAGTCACTGGGCAGAGATTAACAGCCCTGATTTGTCGTGATGAATGGAACTCGGTTAGGTTGCTCTTGTAAGGCAAGAAATATGTTTTATGCCATAACCAGATTTGATTCCTTTTTACCAATAAATTTTGAATTGCATTTAACAGCCAGATAAATGCAGAGCTTATTTTATTGCAGTTATGATTCTAGATATCTGTATTACATGTATTTCTATTGAACTTTACATTAAGCACAGTAGATCTTCTCTGTCAACAAATAAATTAAACTTGGGCCAAGTAGTATTTTTTTGTACGTATCGTGGATCTGTTTTTGCAACATGTTTTTATTTTCCGGTGACAGCAGTCATCAAAATACAATACCTGTGAGGCTTATGTATCCTGAAGTACTCCTTAAACGAAGGGGTCCAGAACTGTTGCCCTTGGCAGAACCCTTGCATTACTATAGGGAAATCATCTTTTTTCATAACTATTGCAGGAAAAAAAAATATGCAGGCAGTTTTCTGGGTATGTACAGAATGATACAGAGATGTGCAGTAGGACAGACAAGGGGCCAGAAATGTTAGCAGATTTAATCCCCAAAGTACTGTGGTTCAACACTCCCTTTTATAAACATAAGTATTTTATACAGATAAATTTAGCTCATCATATAACTGAAGTATTCGCACTTATTAGAAAACGGATATAGAAAATTAATACACTGTTTGACCAGTTTGTTATTTTTACTCTGAATACATCGTCTCTTTTGGAACTAGCTGACACTTGCTCACCTGACTGGATTTCCTTAATTCAGGAGTTCTCATCCTTTTTCACACCTCGGATCCCTCCACCTTCCTGAGATCTCTTACCCTTGTAAGACTGTGGGCACACTGACTCCCATCCCTGCCTCTGTTGGGGTTTGGACCCTCTGCTCCAGTAAATACCAGTAGTACCAGTGTAGCTCAGTGGGTCACGGGAGGAGGCTGTGATCGTGCGTTTTGGGTACGCGGGGCTTGGTAGAGGCGGTGCTGTGCTACGGTTGGGATAACCCTGTGATGAAACAAGGATCTCGATTGCCTGCGCTAGCTTTAGTGCTTGCACAGCTTCTCTTGCTATCAGAATTCAGCATATTTTACTCTTTTTGTGTATTTTGCGTTTGACACGACAATTTTATCCTGAAAATTAATTCTAAAAATAGTAGCAGTCAGGAAAGGTGGTGGTGGTAGATTCTAGGTGCTGCACCAGACTGGCATTAGAGCTCTAAAGTAAATTTACAGCAGGGACTAGTTGGATTCAGCAGTACCAAAGCTGTTCTTACTAGACTGCACCTGCAAAATTGGCATCTCATTGTGCAAACTAAAACAATCCAAACTCTTCATGTTGCATAAAATGCAAATGTGGCTTCACGTTTCTTGTATGGTTTATTGACGGACTCTGAATCTGCTGTGAAATGTTCAATAAAGGGAGGGGACTGTGGAAGGCTTGAGTCTGGTAGACACAAGTGTGTGCTGACGTCTGTAAGCTAGGACTGTAAGTGCGAGCAAGTTGCTTCTCAGAATCAGAGGAAGCCCCACTGGAATCTAAATTTCATCTGAAACTGCTGCTGCTTTGCTCTCAATGTCCCTCATCTCTGTCTTAGTGAATGCAAATATGCCTTGATTGTGTATGTTTTGGGAAGTGTTGGGTATTTGGAGTTTGTCAGTATTTTCCATTCCTGATTTTTGCCACTTTCAGAATTAGCAATTATTAGAAACAGGGAAAGAAATATAAACGTTAGGGGATTCCTTATCTTTACCTGTGTTTGCAGCAATGCTCTGTCAAAAGCAACAACAGCCTGTATGATATTTATTTAGCAATCCAGCTAGGCTGCTCTGAGGCTCAGTCTGACGTGTTCCCGTTTTTCCCCTCCTGTGTGGCTGTTTTTGCACATGCTGGGCACAGTCGTTCTCAACATGTGCACAGAATCCAGGAAGTCTCGGCGCTACCGTGCGTGTGCGGATGAGCTACTGCACATCACGCGGGCTCTGTCAGCACGCTGCTCCTGGCCTGCAGAGGAGGGGAGGCAGCACAAAGCCATGTTTGCACAACCTGCTTTTTAGCCCAGAGCAAGGAGTGGCCTGTAGTCTGGTTGAAATGTTGGGGATGGCTGTGACCCCTGCTGCGGCAGGACGCGCCTGTGTGCTGCCGACCCGGGAGCGGTCACCAACCTGCTGCCACCAACGCAAATCCCAGGGTTTGCTCCTTGGGGGCCCCTCGGGGCTGCAAGGAGCCCTGCAGCTGTACATTTAGCACTTTCTTTTTCCACAGCAGCTTCAATATATATGCTGCGTTGAAAGAGGGGGAAAAACTAGGCTCAGAGCTTGTGGACACTTTAATAAGCGTCTAACTTTTAAGTCCAAGTAGTTTTAAGTCTGTGAAGCTACTCCTATGCTTAATAATAAACATCTGTGTAGTTTTTCATACCCTAAGATTTCAGACAAGGCAATGTCTGAAGAGCTCACAGCTCAGCAGAGATGATTTAAAGCTCAGGTCAGTATTTATGCACAGAACAGCTGGGGAAGCAAAACCAGAAAACATCCGAGGAAACAGTATGTTTCAGGGATGATATAACAGTTCTAATTCTGAGTAGGATGTGCATCTCACTTGCATATTATACAGAAACGTTTAAAAAAAAAAATCACTTCAGATATGCCAAATCCAGTATTTAGGTGTATGTTGTGCTAACTCTTTTAAGAGAAGCCTACATTCCAGCATGTCTTCATTCAGTAATTTAATTGGGATGTAGGTCTTTGAGCTAGTGGCTGATTAGAAAACATGACCTGCTTGAGAGATCAAGAAGGTAAATTGATAAATGTTGTAGCAAAGGTTAGTAATGTGTGAGAGAGTAGAAGCTGCTCTGGGCTTTGAATCACTGATCAAGGTCAGCTGCAGTTCATTAAAATCTTTAGAGATTTAGATTTGTTGTAAATATACCCACATACCATAGTTTATCTTGTAAATCCTACGTATTGGTGGTTTAGTAATATTGCATATTATTGCAACAGTTTTATGGTAGTAAATTTACATCAAGGTACAAAGCCAAAGTCCTGTAAAATATTTGAATTGGAAAAGCAGGCTGGAGGGACAGAGCCGGGCGATGAGACTCGCTCCAGCACGGCCAGCACCATGGCACGGCCCGTGGCCCTCCCTCTGTCTTCACGCCAGAGCTCTGCCCCTGTGCTTCTTGCTTCTTCGAGGATTAGAAATCTTTTAAGGTACACCTGGTTTTGTGCTGATGCCGTCCTTTAACTTAAATAGTTTTTCCTTCCCTGGCGCTTATGTCCCTGGAGCGTTTGTGGAGAGTGTTCATACGCTCGTCCTGGCTCACAGCTGAAATGGGAGAAAGCCCCGCTGCTTTGGCTCCCGTAGCTGAGCCGGGGGTTCCGAGCCCCTCGACAGGCTGCTTTGTATCTCGTTCAACTTTTCAGCTCGGACATGGGTACCAATACGCATGTTTGAGAGGACATCTCACCGCTGTGCTGAACAACATAATATTTCTGTTTTCTATGACATGTGCTGGAGCAGGGCCATGCCAGACAGCTCCCCCATCACTGGCTGGCAACTGAAACGCCTCGGGCTTTTGCCCCAGCCTTTCTCACTGACAGGCGTGCAGACATCTGCATTCCTGACCCTGCACTTTCTGCTAATACATCTTTTGCCTTTGTGGGTTATAGTCCTCAGGGACTTCCCTCTCTCCTGAACGGTCTATCCTTGTTATTGCGTCGTTGACCAGGTTTGTTCCTTCTCCCTTGAAGACCCAGCGTTTGAAGGCCATATGAAGAGCTTGTCCCTAGTGGTGTTCAGCCAACATGGCCCACTGATCCTCTCCAGTTCATCCTGGTTTTGCTAGGGCCTCTTTGGACGCTGTCATCCATTTGGTGTCACTCTCCCTGTCTCTGCCTACGTCGCCAGTGCCAGGTCCTGATTCCATTCCAGCTACACATTGTTCTTTTGAAGAGCACACACCTGCTTTCATCTTTCTGGTACCGACTCCTGCTAACGCTGCCGCTCCCCATTCACGGTGCGGTGTTGCTCCTGCACTGGTCTGAACTTCCAGCAATCGGTGGTGTCACGGGAGCTGCGGCACACCTCACCTGCACCTCTGTCTTGACTGAACCGTCAGCACTGCAAGAGCTTCTGGGGCAGGATCCGCTGGCTTGTTGCTGCAGAATTTGGGCAACTCATTGCCCGTTTCCCAACCCGCGGCTATTTCTCGGTGGTGGCGCTTGTCCCGAGGGTCAGACCCGTTCTGCAGGGCAGCAGAGGCTGCGTCTGTCGCGTCCCAGCGTGCGATGCCGGTCAGACGTCAGCTTTCCGCTCATCCCGCAGGCAAACTTCATGAGACCAAATGTAACGGGTTTACGTGCACCAGCTAATGTGCGTTTTAAGTAAAATGCATTTGCAGGTGTTCTGGTAAAAGCAGAGAAATGTTCTTTAAAACTTGGCCCCATACCTTTCCTTTAGGTTATTCCTGACTCAAATCTGTTGCCATGAGGTTAAAGTGATGTTAAATCCATTCTAAAAAGTGCCTAACAGAAATACTTCTAAAATACTTTTCTTGAAGCATAACTGTGAATCACTTTAAGCTTAATGGTTTTAAAAAATCTAGAACAAAAGAGTTTTTTCCCCTACAACAGCTGTGCAGTTTTATTAAAAATTTAAAGAAATCTTATGTGTCTAATCCTTTGAGCGGATGTGTAATTACTTGGCTTGGGCTCTTACACATGGATAACCTAGCTGTACTGTGAGACAAGATTCTTATGTTTAATTTAAAGAATCATGGGTGTGCTTTGGAGATTATCAACACCAAGCCTCGTAAAGGAACACAAAACCAGAACAACTATTATACGTTATCATTTGTTCTACAGATGTTACAAGCCATCTGACTAGCAGATAGCGTAGTTTGCAAGAGCGTTAACAAATGACGGCGGCGTGCGTAGAATCAAAATTTGGAAAACTGTCTTTTTGAAGATGTTTTCACTTCCCAAATTTTAGATTTTTTCCCCTGTATTTGGGTATTTGCCTTTAATATTTGTTCCCTTTAGGTGAACCTATTGCTTTTATAATCAGTTATTCAAACTGCGTTATCGCTTTATCTGCACCAGGCACCTTCTTCAACTTCATTGTGGCCATTTGATACGAAGCCCAATTCAGCAACGTTACGGAGCTTGAGCAAGCTGCTGTCTGAACTGTGCTCTGAATGCACAGCTGCATTAAAGGGAGTTCTGTATCTGTTGTAATGTTACTGCCACAGGTTAGATGCTTTAAAAATTAATGTCTTTTAAAGGTGCAAGAATGTGATCATACCAAAGCGGTTAAAAAAAGGTTCATTTTGCTTTAGGAAATTTTATCGGGATATGTATGTTAGATCCTTGTATCAGAATCTGTATGATTCATTATTTAAAATTTTGAGGAACTAACCCACATCTGAAATGAATTATAAACTTTCAATCAAGTTTGAGATATCAGTCAAAATCACCCCTAATGTGGGCAGGTACAACTCCATTGAAGTCGAGTCTGCTTACAATCAAGCTGATTTTAGCCAAGGGACATTTTTTCCTCATTTTCCCTTCTTCCCTCTCTTCCCCCCAGTAATCTTCTTCATATTAGTTGCATTCTTTTATATTACACTTGGCTGTAGTCACTTTGGTAGGACAAACACATATCATACAGTTTTCTTCCACAGAAATCATGTGTGCACATAATTTTCAAAATCTGTATTACAAAGTCTTTTATCCTTTTATTAGTTTAGTACTTAAGCCCTAGACATAAGAAAGAAGCCTATCAGTGAAAATCAATTGAAATGCAGTTAGATACGGATCTGATGTACTGTGCAAGGAGGCTTAGACACAGCACAATAAAATCAATTAAGGCCTTTCCAGCCCTGTACAGTTTTACCCATCCAATCACTTTTCACACATTCCCTCCATTAGTTTTGCAAGAGGGTTTTTTTTAAAAAAAAATATGAATTATGATGAATGAGACCCTTGTTATGAATATATAGATGGGTCATTACCCTATGAAACCGAGGCTGTACCGGTGCTTAGTGATTAAGGCTTTCTGCTGCTACTGTCAATAAAGTTCAAATTCATCCATCTCAATCTATGATAGGGAAGCTGTAGCCATTGTTGTTTAATTCACTTAACAATGTTATAATTGTGATTTGTTTTTGTTCATCGTAATAATTTACATAAACCCTTTTGTATTTGTTAATAATTTGGATTAGTCATCAAGCTTAAGGAATGTAATAGATCAAATAAACAAAAGGGAAATAATAATATAAAAAAAAGGCACCAGGCCTATCCAGACAGATGTGAAGAGCAGATTAAATACTAGTTGCGTACGATGCCAAAAAATGAAATATTTTGGATTGAGAAGTTTAATATCTACAAAGAGCAGGTTAGATCATGGGACAGAGGCGTAACACCTTACTCTGAAAACTCTTTTTCCTTTATGGAAGTGGGTGACTTAGTTGAATTTGAATTTAAACTTCACATATTAGCCAAGCCAGGGACGGGTGGACAGACAGCTCTGGTATATGAATGTTTATGCAAATGAAGATGCAATAAAACAAGGCTCCTTGAAAAATCTGCCCTAGTAAATTAGCGGAAAATGCACCGCCATAAACAGCTGTTGCATTTTAATCAAGCATCTGTAGAGTATATTTTGCTTTGTGTAACAAACAAAACAAAAAACACACAGATTGCAGCAACCTCATTTTATATTCAGAAATTAACCCATTCTGCACTGCTAAAAAAGAGTAATTCCCAGGTCACAGCTTTATGCACCAAGGTCGTAGAAGTATGTTTAACTCATTGACTTTCAGGTTACCTCGTTTAATTTAAAAAACAGTGCTTCTGAATGGAAGAATAATTAACAAATTTCACTTCTCGGTAGTTCTTGGAAGGTTTTTCCTCATGTAATCTCATAGTTTGAAGCACATTTTATAATGAAATGGATCCAAATAGGTTTAAAGAGTGTTTCTTCTGTACTCCTAGCTTTGTACAAATTAGAATTCATCTTGCAAAATAGTCCGGCTGTCAGGTCTTGTTAGAAAACGTCCTTTGTATAACGTGATACAAAATCATACATCTTGGTTTTCAAAGAGTTAATAAACACCCCGAGCTGTGCTGATCTTGTAGCTTTAGTGAGCCTTAATCTGTAAGCTTGATTACCTCCTAACCCTCAGTCGCCTGCCTCCCTCCTAACACAGCGGGAGTTTTACGGCAGCATTAGTGGCATTTTGCCCAGCTTTAGCTTTAGGGAAATCATTCAGTGAGAAAGAAAAGCAGAAGGACTGGATCTGTCTACTGCTGCGAGGTCATTAACACAGCAGCATGGCCGGGCAGCGCCGGAGCAGCTCGGCGGTGGCAGTCCCCTCCGCTGCCGGACGCGTTCCCTTCCGCCGCGCTGCCCGTCGGCTTTAGACACGCTGCTCCAGATGCAGCGGTGGCTTCCCCAAAATGACTGGCAGTGCTTGCTCTCCAGAAGAGCATCATTTTCTTTAAATGGTAGGCGCAGCATATGGGCATCGGTGTATGTGTGTCTTGGTCCTTCGAAGAGCAGTATTACTACAGATTTATGTGCTCTGGGCTCTTTGTGCACACGGAAGCAGACAGGAATATTTAGTGGAGTTTGCTCTCACTCCAGGAAAAACTCACAAATGGGAATAATTCTTACCCATCGTACAAGCTGGATGTTCTTTATTTATAACACTAGCCAAAAGGAATAGCTGCCTTCTGCCTACCTTACTCACAAGGAGTAATTCTCGCTCTGCAGGTAGTGGGGAGGAGTTGTTTTAACTGTTCAGTTACAGCGCTGCTGTTCAGTAGGTTTGGTCAAGGGCTGTGCTGATACTCGGCAAGAGTGGTCAGAGTTTGGCCATTTTAATTCCCGTAAGGTCCCACTGCAGTTTGAAGTAGCGATTGTTTTTCTGGCCGGTTCTCGGCACGTTTGTATGAGAACTTTCACAAACCCAATTTGCTTCTGTCCCCTGTATTATCGTTGTCTGCTTCTGGAAAACAGCCCTGGCGCTTTGTACTATTAACATTTTCTGGTTCAGAAGAAATAGTGCACTTAGGCCAAAACATAACCAGGATTTTGTTGCCGAGTTGTTTGGCAGGAGAAGACCCTCTTCATAGCGTGATGTTGTAGGTGTGGTATATCCAGCTTTGGGCAACCATGGTTACAGGGAGCGTGTAACGATTACATCACACATCATTGCACCCTGGCCGGGGAGCAGGACAGGGCAGGTGGTGAAGAGACAGAGGTGAGGGCTGGACCTGAGCGTGGCTCCGATGGTCTGCCCTGGGAGGTGCAGGTGGGAGGCTTTCAGAAGTGACTCACGTTGTACCTGGTTGCTAAAATGTGAAAATGTGTCTAAAACCCATCAGGGGTTTTGTATTTTCAGCAACTGATTTTGTGAACAAGTATAGACACCATCCTAATTAAAACTTCTTGCATTCTCTTTTAACCTTGGTATTTGTTAAAGGGACAAAATACTGAGACAGCTGCTCTAAAATAGAATTTAAAGAAACCCACAATCCAAAATCCAAACAACTCTTGGCCAAAATCTGTTCTGGGGGAAAGCCATGCGTCTCTTATCCCTCTCTTGTACCTGAAAAGCAGGAGGAGAGTGGTAGTGTGCATCTTCCACTTGGTATTTTCTGCCTTTCTCTGGTGGCTGGTTAGAAATGGCTTTGGACTCACCAGTGTGCACCTGTTCAGCTGAAAGTCTTCTGGCAACGTACTGGTTTACAAAAAACCAACCAAACAAAAAAGGCAAATTATGTAAACTAAGGTGTTCAGCTTGGTAATCTGTTGTCAGGAGGGTCTGGTAACAAGGTTGGGCTGTTCAGGATCTTCAGTGAGCTTGAAGGCAGCAGTGGCCACCTTGGTAGTGAGAGAAAGCCCATTTAATTTTGCTAGTTCATCTGTAACTTGGCCGTGTCATTGGTGTGGACATGTCCCACCATGCTTTGTTCTTCAGTGGAAATTCAGACTTCAATCCCTCGGGTACTCCCTGATACTGTTTGATTCAGGAGGGATTTCACAGCCAGTTGGTCAAGGACGCACCTCGTCATCCTCACCTCTCTGGTGACAGAGCATCTTGCCTGTGGGCTTTAGCTAGCTTGTTTGCCATGTTTATTTAATAAAAGTTCAGCCTTTGCTGCTGTTTTGAAACAGTAGGCATGTGTTTATCCTCATTTCAGCATGCTGTCAACAAGTGTTTCCTTATTGTAATGTTCTGTCCTCTATCGGAATATTCTCTTGTTAAGCAATGAGGTTAAAAGCAATGTCCAAAAAGTGCTAAAGGTACGACCCTGCAAATATATTAATACATATTTCTCCTCAAAATGCCATTTTTGTCCAATAATACTTCACAGAAAGTGTTGATATTACCCAGAGCTCCCCGCTGCAGAACTCACCCCTGTATTGTGCTGCTCCTGTTCATTTGGATTAGATTAATTAAATCTGCTTTATTATTCTTGAACTCGAAGGAATTTTCTCCTCTCGCCTCGCAGTGCAGGATCAGCAAAGTGCCCATGTCTGGGGAGAGGATGAGGATGGAGAACTTCCCTACTTGATGTAGAAACAAATACCCTCATTATCTTCACAACTTTCTTGATGGGTACAAGGTGGATGACGCCACCTCCTTTAGATCCTTCGAAAATAATAGAGCATGTTTAAATTAAGCCCTGAAGCTGAAGATTCTTGCTTTCTGATCCACTTTTAACCTTTGTGCTGGATTTAAATATATACCAATATTCTAGGGTGTTCTGGGCCGGTGTGGAGACTGCAACTCAGATGAGGGTTATACCCCTGTTGATAGCAGAAGTAGTGTTCACAGGCGAATGTGGATATATGGAGATACACACTAACCTGTCACAGAGCACACCCTGTACTTCACACCTTGTCTTTGCACAAATAAATTTTGGATAGATGGGCTCAATGTTTCTACACCTATTTCCCTAACAACCCACCAAGACAGTCAGAAGGGATTTTTTTTTTTTTTTTAGCACCCTGGGTGTACCAATTACCACCAATATAATATAAGGCTTATGGGCAATAGAAAAATTGTATTTTCTTTACTGTCTTTCCAAGGAATAGACATACAATGCACTGAGTAGGGAGAGGGGTTGCTTTAAAGTTTTAACTTCAACTACACTGATAGCTAGGAATAAATACAGAATGTTTGCGTATAAATTACATTTGAGTTTAAAATCTTTTGCTTTTGCTATCAGCCTGTAGTTTTGTGCTATTACAAAATGCTTGCCAGCATTTAATATCCTCTGTCTTTTCGGTGACCATGCCATGACCTTTCAAAATAAAAGTTGCAGATCGGAAGTAACTGGCTGAGAATTAGTGGTTGGTGTATTCCAGTTTACATAGAAATGTCCTCAGTTAAAATATGGTTCATTCATCGGTCAAACCGTCCTTACTTCCTTTAATTGAATTAAGATGGGCAAATGAGAGATGTGTGCAAGACGGAAAAAAATTCTTTTGCAAATCACTGTTATCCTTTCGATAGTGTAAAACGAATCAATTAGAAACATGTCAAAGCATCTTTTACACATGCACAACTTGGAAGCAGAGAATATTTCATAAAAGTGGAAATTTAAATTGGAAATAGGCGAATGTAAATTAGATTTTACAATTACACTTAATCTAATTTTTCTTTTTGAGAAAGATAGATGACAATTATTTGATCATATTTTATAGGCTGTTACATCTACTATAATCATTTTTATAACTTGTTCATTTTAAAAACACGCTCATGTACCTTTTGTCTCAGTGAATTGTAGCAGCAGCAACAACAATAAAAAAAAAGGATTTTAGGTGTTCGCCATTTAAATGAAAGATGATGCATGCTGGTTGAGAGAACCAGACAAGCACTGGTCCCAGAATATAGCTGATAAAACAGGACTTTCAGAAGTATTTACGTTTTGATATTCTTTTCTGCTTTTCCTGATCAGTTGGTTGTCAGGAATCCACTAATTTCTATGGTGTGTTTTGGGGGTTTGTGCTGTTAGTGGAGTTGGCCTTTGCAGGAGTGTTTCATACAGTCTCTTAACAAGGTGGTTTAGATGATTAAATGAACAGAATACACTGTTTCAACTCAGAAATGCTTAAAGCTGTCTGAAATTTTTGGTTGGTGGTTTCCCCTTTGTTTTTCTGTTTTCACTGAGGCGTTGGCAGAGATCAGCCAGGGATGGGCGAGGCGAGGGGTCCGTTCCCGGGCGTTGGGTGTGCGACAGGCACCGCGCCTTGGGTCGGGCTGGGATAGCTCCTACCCTGTCCTAATGTCCTCGGGGCTCCTGCCAAAAGGAGCTGTGTGAATGTTTATACTCTATGTAATTTTTAATTGGAAATAATTTACAGACATTAATAATGTTGCAATGTCTACAGTAAGAGGTGGACGTTTCAAACGCAGAAACCGATGTTATGGTGTGTTGGAATTTATGTAAAATATGGCTGTATACTGTCAAAGCTTTAACTATCGCTTTATAATTCTGATCTGGTTTAAAATTGAATTTACGGTAAAAAAAACCTAGAAAAAAATTATTTAATTAAAAAACAAAATAAGACATAGTTAAAAAAAATAGATGGATAAGATATAGGGTCTGTCCTTTTCTATTTATGCACAGCATTTCTATAGGGGTTTTTTTAAAGTTTTCTTTGGTTAGCTTCTTGTGGGCTGTGTGGAGAACAAGAGTTTTCACAGTACCCCATAGACAGGGACTTTCAAAACCTGTATTTTCATCATGAGCCACATGCTTTTTTACTTTGAAGGTTTTAGAAAAGATGTTATTTTGCTTGATCTATGGGGCAGCATATTTTCATGGGTTTTGTCAGAGCTGAAGGAGTACCTTAGAAGGTACAAAATCCAGTTGTGGTCTAATGCTAATGGTAAACCTTATCCGTAGGCTGCTTTATTTCTGACTGCCTTCCTTACTGGAAGATTTTTGTTTGTCCCACAAAGATACATGTAGAGGAAAAGAGGAAAACCAGCAAAAATGACATGACCACTGCAAGAAGCTCTAAACACATTAACGACACATTTGGAGTTATTTATTGATGGTTTTGCCCACTGGCAGTGTAAAATGTGTGTCAGTTGTCATCACCAGTAACAATTTCAGCACATTGTGTTCCTTTTTTATTTACACCAGTGGCAACACGCTTATAAACACCATCACTGGGGGTAGGTCAGGAGGTCAGTGCTCGAGGTTAAGAATGGAAAGGGTCATCGGCTATTAACCTAAGTTTAGCGGCAAATAGTGCAGCCCTGTACGTACTGGGGCCTCGGCGCCTACCGAATTTAGCAAAACACTTGTATCTCAAATAATTTGGCTGTAAGATATTTTCTAGGGTTTGAGTTCGGGGGTTTTTTGGGGAGGGTAATTAAGTCTCTTACATTGTGTATCTATGTTTATCGGTTCTTATGGGCTTCCTGATCTTTGCACCAAAGTAAAACTATTCATTTAGGGCTTAATTCCCTTCTGCTTGGAAGCAGGGGGAGTTTTCCATTGGCTTCAGCAGGAGCAGAGTCGGACTAATCCGACACGTCACGAAATAAAAAAGATCGGCAGCGGCAGTGATTGAAACCTGAACTCGGAACTGATGAGGTAGAGGCTTTTTATAAAAGAGAAAAAGTGAAGTTTTTCTTTCGTATGCAAAAGGTTTTCCACTTCTGTCAGGTTTTCCAGGAATGTGCAAACCCAGGCTATCAAGGAGAACCTGAAATCAGGGTTTGCAGAAGTGGCGAGTAATTTGGGTGTGCAGCCGGCACGTTGAAGGGACCTGCTTTTGAGAAAGTGCAGCCCTCTAAAAACAGTGCCCCCAAAGGTGTTTCCAAATGAGCACTGAGAGAGGAAACACACCCCTGTTGCTTGTTGCTCGAACTGTCTTGGCCGATGTGTTTGCAAAGGATGGCTCGTTAGTCTTTTATTTATTCAGAGCATACTTGTTGCAACTGCAAAAGGCTTCAAGGGAAAAGAATATTCCCTGAGGATCTTTCACCTCCTTGACTTTTATAGAAGCTTTTGCTTTTCGTGCTCTAAAGGCAAAGTACTTTTTTATTATATACTTTGTATACTGTGTTTTCTGGAACCTTTAAGGAATTTAAAAATTCATAACAAAAGAAGGAGAATGAGATTTCACCTATTTATTTCAACTTGTTACCGCACAGTAATGAAATCCATCAGCACTGTTAAGAGACAAAACTGTTCTCGTTAATGTTCCCTGTATTTACAAGTTACGGTGTGTTTTGAATCGTGTACAGTCCCAAACATCCCTCCACCGCTGTGCACTCTGAAAGTTAATGTACCTGTTTGAAATTCCCTCTGTTCCCATTGTTTTCGTGCATTTCACACAACAGTGTTTCCCCGAGAGCTCTTTTTGTCTCCTCTGCCAGGCAATCTCTGCTGCAGCATCCAAATACTCTGTTTAGAACCCTTTAAGGAAGCTAAAAATTTACAGTTGCAGTTAAACACGTTAGCTTAGTGTTTCCAGAGATACCTAGTGGATTTGAATACACAGATCTAATGAATTTTAATGTGAATAAGCATTGAATTATGTAAAATATAGTAGGTTGTTCATCTTGAACCCAACTAAAATAATCTTTTCAAGTAACATTTTAATACACAATTTATTTAACATAGATAATTTATAGAAGTTTCTTTCAACCCTAAGTCTGTTCCAGTAAGCAGTACTTCTGCCAAAAAGCTTTTCTTTTTCATACAGAATCACGGATTTTCGGAATTATACTCGAGAAAGTTATCTAAAGCTGCCTTTAAGTTCCCACAGTCGTCTTGTTTGAATGTTCAGAATTTGACTTGTAAATAAAACTTGCACTCTGGTTCTCTAACGGATCTTCTGCTGATCCATGAAAATGTATGTAGTATGATAGTCTTAAAAGAAGAATTTAATTCAGAGGCTGACACATGCTAGATAGCACTTATTGAAAACACAAAGCCACATTACTTATAGATATTATATTTACATAATACATGAAAGTAGAAAAATATTTTTTCATTTTGAGGGAAGTGCTCAAAGTCAGGCTTTTCACCATAAAATGAATTAGTGACCTGCAGTGGAGGAGGCGGCTCCGTTCGGAGAGTGCGGAGGGGTGAATAGTGCAGGGCAGCCTGAGGTTTAGTGTTTAGTGAAATTGCTCACTCATTACTCACACTGTTTTATGAAAATGTTTTCCAAGGCTAGCATCAGCATTTTCAATCTATGTAGCCTATTGGGGGAATTACAAAACCTCTGCGTTCGGTTGTGTAACAGGACTAGATTTCTGGATTGTTGCAATATGTGCACACCAATGGTGTTACTATTAATTTTCTGAATCAAATCCTGTGTGAGGAGCCAGATGGCTTGGGAGCATCTTGTCATCCCGACCACTGCAAACACATCTAGCCATAAAAAAAAGAAGATTGAACTGTGATTTCACAGATTTTTCATTAGTTAATCTGGGATAGAGAGGCTTCAAAGATCCCATCAGTTAATTCTCTCAGCACTTGTGGAAATTTCTGGCACATTGTGCTAAAGCTGGTTTGAAATCCAGGCTGGGAATCGCTGCCTTAAAGAAGCTGATCTCTTCTATATGCTGATATTAAAAAAAAAACCAAAAAAAACAAAAAACACCAAACCCACAAAACAAAAAACCACCCAAAACCAAAAAACTCTTCTTGTGTGGAATTGAACTGAAGCTGATATTTTAGAAAACACTTTGAATACCTTCAATATTATCCAAAGTAGACAGTGAAACTGTGGGAATCTGTGATCAGTTTCATTCCAAATACTTCTAGAAAGTTTTTGTTAAATGCAGATTTTTCTAAACATACAAACGATAAGAGAAAGGATTACTTTGTTTCCTTTTGGCTAGCTGTAATGCCACTTTCACCTTTGCAAACAGACCTACTAAATAATAATCAGTTGCAATCTGTGAATTTCCCTCCTCTTATCAATTATTAAGTATCATAAACCTTCTGTTTGGATAATCTTGGCACCACTTTAAGCGTTAACAGTAAATTTATTTTTAATTAAATCTGTGCATTGAGAATAAAATGAGGCTCTTCTGCATACTAAACAGAACACATATGCCACCTCTACTTATTATCAAAAAATCTGATAATGCTTATGAAAGTTGTAAAGGCTACAGTTCATTGTCTGTGTCCCATTTAACTTCAGCGCTATTAGTTAATGAGATAACAGCCAAAGTGAGTCGCTGCTGTTTCTTCAGAAGTGTTTGCTAAGACCGTTCCCCTCTTACAGAGTGCTTCTTTAATATAGTTCAAAACATTTTTGTTTCAGCATAGCTACAGGTGACCAGGAAACGTGGCTGTGTTCAGCATGCTGGATATGTTTCCAGAACAGTGCTTTGGGATACAGAGAAAGCGGTTTTCCTTGTCAGATGCATTGATCTGAAAGTTTAAAGTTGTTATTGTTGTAGGTTCTGATTGATTTTTTTTTTTTTTTATTATTATTATTTAGCTGCAGTTTTTTTCAAGGGCCTTAGTGAAGATTCATGAGCTCGCTGTTTCACGGGAGGAAAACCAGGTCTACGAAAAGAGTTCAGGAATGTTTTGACAGTTCGGTTCGGGAAACTTTCTGGTACCTAATGTAAGATGTGGCCGAGTGAAAATGCCTTTTCACGTGTGTTTTTGTTAACCTTTTTGCTAATAAGAGCAGTATCTGAAATCACGGAGCGCTTCTGCTGGGGACAGGAAGCCTCCCGCCAGCACTGTGAATCTCATCATTTATTTTTTCTAACCGCTGCTTCCAGCTCGGGGCTGTGTGACATTAGCCCAAAGGGAAACACCGGTCCGGCGGCTTGCACTGGGCAGCCATTGTCTTATCTGTCACAGCAAGAACGCGTGAAGCTGTTTGCATAGCGTGCTAACTCTGTCAGGGTCAGTTCCAGTCTGTGGCTGCTAAAAATGAAAAACATGCCCCAACGGGGACAAGAGCAGGGTCAACAGCTGGCAAAGGATATGGCAATCATTTATATAAATATGCTTTCTCAAGCCCGCAAAAACAAAAAACCCAAACCCAACAGCTGGGAAGGGTTGGAAGTAGCCCCAAGGCTGGTTAGTTCCCTTCCAGATGGGGAGGTTAGACCGGGGCTAGCCAGGCTGCTCCACATAGACTTCCGATTCGCATTAGAAATAAAAAGAGTGGAGGAAAGGAAAAAGGAAGAAAAGCTACAAGCATGACTGCTCTGTTTTTCACCTAACTTAATCAAATAAGTGAAGAGTTTCCGAGACGGAAGGCTTGCATTTATTGGTATTCACGCTCGGTTTTCTGTGTTTATCATGGTGTCTGATACACTCCTTAACTGTTTAAAAGGGAAGCATACATATTATATAGAATAGTTTATATGTAATGTCATGGTCATTTGTAGACAGATTGAAGAATCATGTGAAGATTTATGCTCCGTTCATGTCTTCTGAGTATTTATATAGACAGATCCAAAGGAAGGAGAGACAAAGAAGTTTGCTGGCCGTGCCTCTCAGCTCTAATCAGCAGACACGGTTTATTCCTATAATTTGCTTTACCTGTAACTGTGCTCTCCGCACCTTTTTATCTGTAAAGTCAAAGAAGAATCCTAACCTTAACAATTACATATCACAGTGCGGTAAACTTTTGGTGAAAAAAGTCTTAAATGTGAGTGGTTTGCCTTTCAGAGTTCAGAATGTGGATTTAGGTTTTCTGGTACAGAAGAGGCCGTTGCAGCGATTTCAGTCAGAGATCGTAGTATAGGTGCATGTTACGTTAGTTGAACAAATACAGACCTTTACATTCTGTAGCTTTCATCCAAACACAATTAGAAGAACGTTTTTCAGGACAGATTTACTAATGGTATCTGTGGCTGTTGAGGCAAATCTCCTATAAAAGAGAATTTATACGGAAGCTGGATGGGTTAGATGTCGCGTTACAGCGTTCAGTTCTGTATCTGTCCTTTAGCAAGAACTCTTGCCTGGAAACTGCCGAAGACGTTGCTCATAACTTGTGCTTTGTGCATAACTCTACCAAGTGCTCTTTTGTAATGTTAATTGTACAACATTCCTTTAATTAGCACTGGCTAACAGGTAAGGAAATCCTAGATCACGGGGCCTGTTTCCAAAGTTGTCCGTGAAGGTGGAAGTTCACTGCAAATTCAGAAGCTGCTTTCATAAGAAAAGGTCACAGTTGTTTCTTTTTCACATAAGAAATGAATTTCACTTAAGAAATGAAGAAACTCAATTTTCAGTTATTTACCATCTTCTGAATAGTCATTAGTTCTTTCTTTTATTCAAAAGAACACACATCTTCTTTCTTTTAGTATTTGTAATGTGAAACATGATACTTTCTGTCATAGGTTGAAAGTCCACGTTTTCATTTTAGTTTGACAAAAATCAAGCCCTTTATCTAAGGTTTTCTGTGGTCTGGACTTATCTTTAAGGCTTTCTTCAGCAGTTTACAAGTTTGGTACTTTTCTGCAGTGATTGCCAGGGTCATTTTCTGGTTTACTTTATGTTGGTGTCTTCAGATATTAAAAAAGACACAAACAAACAAACCAACCTGTGGCAGCTGGCTCCTTCTGTGGTCAAAAGTGGGTACGTTAGAAACACTCCACCACTTCTGCAGTGGGGGACACTAAATCTCAACTCTGAGCTGGAGCAACAAGACAAGCAGAAGCTTAGACAGCCCTGAGCCATTCAACATTCTTTCCCTTAGCATCACTGCCATCCACACGGTGATGCCAGGGAAGCTCTTTCACAGTCGCTGGTGGTGTTCTGTGATCGTTAATTTTGCATTATCACTTCTTTGTTTCATGCCATCCTGACCAGTGGTGTCAGTTCTTTGATGATCATGAAGTCATTACTCGAGCATTCAAGTTGAAAACTGGGTCTTCACTACTACTTTGTGCACGGGGAGAGGATTTCTGTCCTTCCTGCTGCATATGCAGATGCATAAAATGCTACGTGTGTGGCTAAAGCTGTATTTTCCATTTACAGTTTGTCATACATGTACCCATACCTGTCAGTATTTGGAAAACAAATTATGGTCATACAAATTCATCTTTTGGTTCTGTAAGCAATTATTTGCAGAGAGGCTAAAAGAGTTCCTGGATAGCTTGTCAGCATTGCAGCTTTTCTAACAATGAAATCACAGCTATGTGGCAGGGGAGAGGATATTTTTCAGCTTCTGAACATTCAGTCAAACTACCTACAGTTGGAAAAAAGAAGTAAAGTTCATGTTAGCTGTGTGTATATATATTCATGTATGCGATATTAATCTTCTGCATCCGATCTTATCTCCCTTCCTCTTGGAAAAGACCAGTAAAACAAGGTAATTTAAAACTACCTGAACACATCCTTCCACCTTACTCTTAGGCCCTGAAGTCATAACCTCCTGACCTCAGAGGTTATGGGTCTAGTGCTTTTTATCCTCCCTGATTTCTCAGTATCTGCCCACTTCCTCCCGACATTGGAGCCTTGTTATATAAGGAAATTGGAAACACCGACCGGCCTGGCCAGGGCCAGCAATCTCCACCAGAGATAAGGACCAGCCCCTGCTCTGGTGCAAGAGGAGTGCTGATTTTAAATAGAAACGTGCATCAAGGGTATTTGAGAAAGATGAAGTAGCTTTGCAGTGGCCAGTTAGGAGTACATTTACTGAAAAAACAAATCTACATTGTTACTTGGATGTAGCCATTTTAACTTTTTTAAAATGAAAAATATACCTCGAGACTTTCACAGCTTAAAAGAATACATATAAAAATTGTGATGCTTTAGAGAGGTTCTAATACCATAAACAATCACCAGGAGGATTAGTAGAAGTATTAATAAACTGCTTGATTTCTTTTGGAGTTGCTAGCTTCAGACTTTGGATTTTTTTCTCTTAACTCTTGTCTTTCTGAAGTGTGCTTCCAAAGACCAGATAACCAGGGTTGTTAGAGATGGGTGTTTGAGCTAAGCTCAACCTGCAAGGCAATGAGCTCGACGGAAAAATTCACCATTGGAGGGAGAAAGAGAACACAGTAATGTCAAAGCCAAGCAGTGTCATTTCTTCTAAAGATTGTTGCTAGAGTTCTGTCTTGACAGAGTTAATTTTCTAAAGTGCCTTCTTGTTTAGTTTCTGTGAGAAAAACCTCAGTAGAATTAAGAGAACTGAATGGGATCTGGGTAGTCTAAATAGGACAAGAAGTTTAAAGCAATAGATGATGATGGTGTATCGAGGTAGAAGACTAAGACATGCATTGCATTGAAGCCCGAAAGTAGTCATTAAGACACCTGCATGAAAGGATATCTGTGTTTACAAAATAATAATTCAGATATACCTCTAATTTTTGTTGTCTGTAAAGCTTAGTATGTGTAAGAATAATGCTGTTTGAGTATGGCAGTGTTACTGCTGGAAACCCTCACAAATAACAATAATTGGAATAACTATGACAAAAGTCAGTCTTGTAAATTCATTTCTTTACAGCATTTGATAGAAGCGGAAAGCAAGGTGAGGGAACATTTGAAGTATTTCAAGTACTGTTACATGAAGTAACTGGTAGGAAGCGTCTGAGACTGGTAACATCCATGGGATGTGCTTGAATAATTTCAAGTCCAGAATCCAGGTCAAATAAACTTCTCTTTCAGGGCACACAGTCTACCTTACAAAACCTAAAAAGGTATGTTTGTTTTTCACTGTAACAAATCTAGTGCTTAGAGGAATAAGCAGGCAAATGTTACTTGAGGCCAGTTTTCTGTCCACGGGAAATGTGTAGCTGGGCTAAGAATGCAAGCTTCCCGTGGCAGTAATCTGCAGGCTTCTCGGCAAAGAAAAGCCACCATCTGTAACAACAGGGCTTCATGTGAATTTCTGAACTCCATCAGTGTCTTTTGAAGCCTATTTCAGTACAGTTTTAGCTTCGTTGGTAACAAATAAACAAATTCCTATTCCTGCAGACTAAGATGGGCTGGGTTGGAATAGGTCTCGAAATAGCTCTGTGACAGTAGAGACAGAAGAATGTCTCAAATGTGGAAATGGAAGGAAGGGCTCTACATTAAACAAGAGGTGTCAAAATAATACTAGGTAGGAAGAGCTTTCCTTAGAAATTTTAGTAATTAAATGGTAAACATATTGTCTGTTAATTAATATCTCTGGTTCTTGGAGTACAACTGCGAAGCACATCAGATGGATTAAGGGAGGTAAATTTTAACTTATGTACTGGCAGTTTAAAACATATTGTTGATTTAATCTTATTGAAATGCTCAACAAAGCACAACTGATCCATTTTACTGAACAGAACTTGAACAGGAAAGACCAAAGAAAAAGAAAAGACTGAAAAATAAACCACACAGTAACAGACATGCTGAAAGCTTCATGTAATGAGCAAAGAAGAAGAATTCATAAAATGAAGCAGTAATTCCTTTCCAGAAGATTAACCAAATGGAAATGTTCAACACACAGGACTGGTTAATTAATAGTCAGGTCCATCATTTCACTGTAGGATTTTCCATTTGAGAAAGAGTCTCTCTTAAAACAGAGATAGGTGAAATGATTGAAGTTGCACTACTGTGGTCTAATTATTTTAAGTTACTCTCAGGTTTATGTAATGCTAAACTAACCCTCTTGGCTTAGTGTTTTTCAGTTACTTGCTTTTAGGATGGATTTCCTCTTCCTCCTCTTACATTGATTGGTAGAGTTCTTGTTAAATATGGTCATAATCATATAGAAACTCCTGTTTCTATAAATATAGTGTTGGAAGCATGAGTGCCATGTACGTATACACACAGTTGGCCTCAATTTTTATTATTTGGTGTTAACTTACTTGATCCTTACTAAGTCCCCTATAAATGTAGCTTCGCTCATGAATTATTCTTTAGAGCTTTTCTGTATGAAATTTATACCATGAATATTTTTCCTTAGTAGTCATCGTTGGTTTTGAAGCGGCAAAGCGAGTGAAAATAGTAACTTAAATGTAGCTTAAAGTCATTTCCTTCCTTCCTTTTCCTAGGAACACAGCTTTAACTGCGTGTCTGCGCCGGAGCGCGCTGCCAAAGCGGGGCTCTCGGCAGTGGCCCGGCACGGCCACGCTAATGGACCTCTGTGCTGGCCCAGCGGTGGCTCAGCGCTGCTCAGAGCAGGCCTGAGGACTAGAAGTGCATTTAAAAGCAGTGTGAGTTTCATTTGCAAAGTTTAAATCTTTAGCTGGGTTACCAACCCCGCAAAACACACACACACAAAAAAAATCTCTTAAGGTAGAAGGGTTTGGTTTGGCCAGTGGTGAGGAGAGAGCCATTTGAAGAATTTTAACCACATTATGAGTTTGTCCAAGACAGGCAGAGTTTGGATTCAGAAGTCATTTTAACTTAAACTTTTGCTTTATAAAGAAAACAGCAGAGCTAGACCAAACAAAAGGATTCGTAGTACAAAACAGAAAATAATTTAAAAGAAAAACCTGCCCCCCTGAAATTGAATGTTTCTTTATTCCTGTTTTTTCCTTCAATATGAAGCAAGAAGACATTTAACTTTGGTATCAGACATCAGTGGCTTAATGTCATGCTGTAGTTCTTACCTACATTTAACAGCCATTGATCAAATTATTTCTTATTTAATCTCTTGCCTACCAGCTGTGCTTGTACTAACTATAATGTCACTTTTCTGCCACCTAAAGGAAGGAGGAGCACCCTATGGGTTCTTCCCCAAAAAGCAAAACCGGTTCTCATCGCTGTAGACCAAGTTTTTCTCCCTAGTTCCTGATTGCGTCGTCTCATAGTGTAGGGAACAGAGGAACAGGACACTAAAAACTCACCATAAACTGTGATTTAAACCCCAACATTTTAATAGAGATGTAATATATAAGTAATTTGGAAGGAATTTTTTTTTATCATAGTTGTCCTGCATTTAGGCCCCCGTCCAGCAAAGCACTTACATACATGCTTAACTTCAAACATGCGAGGAGTTGAAGTCAAGTATGTGCTTAAGTACTTCCTTTGCTATATGCTGCCTGCCAGTGACACACCGCAGGGTGTTTGATTTCTACAGTAGCAGGTGAGTCATTTTATAAATCTCTCCATGTTATGAAGTGATTTCGTGACAACTTTTCAACTTGAAATAATCATCCCTGGGTTTTTTTGGCATCAGATGAATTAAACTCCCTGTATTCATACATGGGTTTGTAGTGTCTGTATTTAAAAATGTATAATTTCACCTTCTGGCTATGCCAGTTGTCAGAGAGGCCAGATTGTTGGGGTTTTTTCTGTGTGTGAATTTAGAGCAGCAGCGAGAACTTAAAACTCTGTCCCTGAGATAAAAAGGTCAGTCGGTATCAATCTGTAGGGAAATGGTTCAAGACTGCAGAGAATTTCTTGATGCTTTAACAGCTTATGTTCTGTTTGGTGAAACAAAACTAGGTATTGAGATTATTTGATGGATGTGTGTGTCAGTCCTGGCAGACCTCCTCAATTTGAAATTCTGTACATTTTCCCTGCTTTTAAGGAAATAGATATTTTTTTAAAAAAAAAATTAAAATTCGGATGTGAAGAAGAATAAATGAGAGACAAGCCCGTGTGCACATACGCCCTTTCACAGCTGGGGTTTTGGCAAAGTGTCATTCCTGCTGTTAAACATGGTGACCTTGCTGCCTATGATTTACTAACTGTTTTACAAACATTTCCTCACTCTGTGAGGTTTGATATGTTCTCCATCCTCAACAGCTCAACAGAGTCACTCAGCCACTGAGCCAAACCTGCCTTTGTTTACAGCTTTTCCGGAAATTTTCACAGAGAAAAAAACTTTCTCCTTTTCCAATGTTTTATTTTTAAGTCAACACTTTCTGTGGTTTATTTGTGCAGAGCAACATTCGGGTACAAGGTATTGCACCGTGTCCAAGTGGGAATTGCTGCCTTTCTAAAAATAAATTGGGGGTCATGTGAACCAGTGCAGAAAAATCTAAAGATACCAAATATTACAGGACCTTTACATTTGGTGGTTCTTTTTTCCATAATATTCTGGGCCTGAATTTTTCTGAACTTTTTTTCCCACATTAGTTTCTATAATAGAACATAACATAAAATGATGAAACACAGGAAGGAATCTTCTTTTAAACAAAATTATCAGTGTTAAAAATAACAATCCTATTTTCCCTCAGTGTGCATTTCTTCTTGCAAGGGCTTTATTTAGTAGTCTTGCTATTAGATATAGTCGAAGAGTCCAGTAATATTTAAGCAGCATTTTATTTAGTTAGTTAAAGCTTAATTTTCCTAAACACTAGTTTTCCTAGCGTGCCTTAAAGTCCCATAGATTTCATGGTTTGGGTAGGGAACTCAAAAATCAGAGTGCTTTGGAGAAGGAAATCAGACAGCTGTGTCTGTCTCTTCGCATTGAAACTTAGTGCAAATTAAAATTAGAATGGGATGGGAATGTTTTTATTAAATGTTTTCGCAGTGGAGATATGTTTCATGGAAATGTCTTTGTTTTGATGACAGTGTTTCTCAGGGTCGGGGTGGAATTTCTAGTGAAAAAGAGGAGACGAGAATAACCTGGGCTGCTTTGACAAGGGCGTGCGGGGCTCCTCCGCACCCAGGTAGCCAGTGGCTCTCAGGAGTGGACGTTTCCTTTCGTTCTCGCTTTCCTTTTAAAGCATACATTCATTTAATGTATTTATTGTTTCTACTGAAAATGCTGCTAGTTTTAGCAGCAGGAGAGGCACACTGTGAAACAAAATACTGGCCTACAGAAAGTCCCTTTCCGTGTTCTTTCTTCTGAAATATCAGTTCTCTCTGGTATTTCAGAGTAAAGAAATAAATTTAGCTGGATCACTGAACATTTTTTTTATAAACTTGCAATACAAGAGGTAAAGAAATTTGTAGAAGATCATGTCTTCTATTAGGTGTACGGGTCACTAAGGACTGGGTATTAGTTTTAAATCTACTTCCAAATGAGAGACCTGTACTCAGTTTTCAGTCCTGATCAGTGTCCCACTGAGTATATGTTTTTGGACCTATCTGAATAACAAATATTTTCTTTGGATTTTACATCATTGAAGTAGATTATTGAAGTAAAATTTAAATGACCTACAAAGGTGTCAACATTGAACTCCTGCACAACAGAAACTGATACTGTCAAAATACATTCTTGATATGTTTGTACTTATGTGCTGTGGCTATATTACATATATTGCATTTTTAATCCTGTGAAATACAAGTGAATTATAATTCTAAATCTTCCTTTTAAATGCATTAGGTTATTAATGCTGTTAAAGGAAATACCCACAAATGGAATTATTTCTGGAGGTTTTGTTTGCTTGTTCTAATCACTCAGAATCACTCAAGCATTTGAAGTGAATTTCTGTACCAGGGTACCAAGTCAAAATGACAGACAGAACCTCCACCAAATAAAAACAACCTTTGTATATTGATGAAAAAGATTTTGAAAATATTTTATGTCTGGTAATTATAATTAGTAATTTAATATTTGTTATGTTTTAATGAAAGCTATAAGGAAATGGTTTTGAATATCATATCTCTTCAGTCCCCATACATATATGGGATGGGGGGGCGGGTAATAAAAAGAAAGAAAAGAAATCTTGAGTCCGTTACAGCCCCATAGATGCGCGGGCCGTGGCCGTGTGAGAGCTGCTGGTTCCTGGCTGTCGGGAGCTGGGACCACAGGGCAGTCGGACATCCCGCACAGCACGTTCTCGCTCTGGAAAAAACTATTTCCTGGTTCAGTATTCTGTAAAGTGGTAGTGTGAAAAATTGAATAATAAGTGACTGTGAGGCAGCACGTGTTCAGAAGAGTGGTTAAAAGGGAGAGAAAGTGGCAAACGGGTCTCGAGTTTGTGTGCATGAGGATCAGGGACTGCGAGCCAGTGTTCAACACGTGGGCTGGAACGTTGTTGGTGACTTCAGGGGGCTCATGGTTAGGTCCATCACTTTTAAGAGGAAGCTTTCACTCAAATTCTTTAGGGTATTTGATAAACTGCTGGATTTCTTGGTTTGTGCCTATCCTCTAAGAAGGAAATATCACTAAATTTTCATTTCGGATTGTCATTTTCATTCTGGTTTTATTGCGGGTGTTGTGATTAAAACAGTGAAGACTTTAATAGATTCAGTGATGTAGCTTGTGATTTTATTTTTTTTTTCCCCCTCTCAGGATTTGTTGGTTTTTTTCTCTCTCTGAACCTACTTTTAAAATGTTCTTGTGCAGTTTGGAGGTTGCGTGGCCTCATGCCAGGAAAAGCAGAGTGGACAAACCAGCACAAGGGCATGGTGTATCATGCCAGACATGCCTTGGCTGTATCTTGATTTAAATCCATAGTTCTGGTGATGTTCTTCGTCCCAGAAGTGAAGAGAGCAACACAAGCAACGTGTTTGGCCTTATTTTTGGTCAGCAAAAGAAGCTATTGATTAATGTCTTCTTACAAAGTAGATGTCCACACATCAAGAAACCAGGTACGAGTCCTGACCGTAGGTGTGTTTGAGGCAATTCTGGATGAATCCCGCCTGATGGGAGAGAGGTGCAGGAAAGAGAAAGGGGAAAATTATATACTTGCTTGTCCCTTGCTGTTGAAAACACAGCTGCCCTTGCAAGGTCTGGCTGCAGACTTTAGTCAGCTCACCAATGCTCTCAGCATGCTTGTGGTTCGAGTATATGATATAAGTAGCGTAGAGTGGTTTTGTTGCTATGGGAAAAGTGCTAAAAAAGGCTGTATCTCTTGTAGAGCTCAGATCCTTTGGGTATTTAATGTACAATTTCTGCTAAGGACACTCAGAATTATACCTCTGATTCTAAATTGCTTAAATGTTGAAACATATGGTCTTGTGTGCTGTTCACTAGGAAACAACTGTCTGTATCCAAGCTGCCAAATTCAAATAAACTCAGACTGGAGAAACAGGGAATCTGCAGCAGCTCAGCAGAACTTCTAAAAAGTGTTTTTACCAAAAAGCAAACCTGACGTATAGAAAAATGCTAATTAAACTAGTGCCATATATCAGTAACAGATAATTAAATGTTAATAGCTGAGAAGTTTTTCAATTAAAAATGAACTGTTTGTGTCCTCTTGATTTCTTCTGGGGGCCAGGTTCGTGTAGCTGTCATTTGTTGAGTTCTCTGCTACAGTAATCATTTTAATAAAATGCAATTATCTACATAATTAATTTCTTTGACTGCTCTGCTGTGTCCTTCTTTTGCAGAGGCCAGAATGTCAAAGATCAAGTAGACTGGGGAAAATAAAAAATTCACATTGTGAAAGGATATAAAAAATACTTGGAATTTCAATGCATTGGCTTCTATTTATCTCAAATGTCAAGGGCAGTGTAAAATGTATTTTTAAAATGTGTTTTTGTATGGTTTGAGCCCATTCTTGGCGTAGTTGCGAATCTAGAGGGGCCATTGTTCTTTGAGAGAGTTTGAGGGGGTTTCTTTGTACAAAGTGACAAAAAGAAGACTTGGAGTACTGGGCTGCCATTGTTCCTGTGCGGCGCTGTAAAATTTGATTTGAAATTAGGACCTCAGGGCAAGCTCTTCAATAGCCAGTTTTTATTTTCTGCCAGCATTTTAATCACTCTTGGGCTTAAAGTGGATGACCAACATAATGCCTCTATGTTTAATAGAACAGTTCATATCTTGAAGGCCAGTTAACTGAATTCAGGGATCTGTCATCTGCCCAACATTAGTCTTTTCTGTTTCCTGTCTATTTATGAAGATAGCTCTCCATTCCAGCCAGCTCTCAAAGAGCAGCAACTCTTTCTTTCTTTCTTTCTTTCTTTCTTTTTTTTTTTTCCTCTGAATTTCTTCAATGTACTAACATCTCTTTTAGTGATCTCTTAAAGGAGCCGAGCAGCGATGCTGCAGTGCAGACGTGGTGCGGATGCGAGCGCTGGCTGGAGCATCAGATTGTATTAATGCAACTGCTGAATTTCACCAGATGGGGCGAGGAGGAAGGGACAGATGGAAGAATCAGATTTCACGGTGAAATGGGATGATGGGAAGGGAAAAGTGATATGTTGGCCTAAGCCTCACGCACCTCGTTGGGATTCACAGTGCGGAGATGTGTGAGTAGAGAAACGAGGAAAATTTGGGGAAGAAATGCTGGAGGTTTTAAAGAGCTGATGCCAGAGTCGGGTCATGCTTAGGAGATTTGCAGAACAACGGTACAACTACAGAGTGGTTTAGTCCGATTGCAAGGCGGGTGGTTTAGTGTGTTTGGATTATTTGAACGTTCTGGATATGTTTATACTGTGTCCCAGGTAATTCAGGCCCTTGTTTGCTGGAGAGGTACCAGGCTCGTGGCCTGGCTGTCAGCTGCACAGCAGGCACGTGGTGGGGCTCTGAACGTCCGAGGACCTGTAGGAACCACCATTGTGGGCAGGTGTACACTGATGTGCTCAGCCAAGAGAGAGCAAAGAGATGTAGTTCAGGTTTAAAGGCATTTAGTAAATATGAGTTAGCAAATAGGAGGTTTTACTGGTTTAGAAAGGAGCTACTCTGGGAGTGTTATCATTTCTCCAACATCACCCAAGCTGAGGCCCTTGTACCCCACTGGCATCCAACCCCGTGCGTGTCCTTGTCTGAGCGCACTGTGGCAGCGGGTCCCGCGAGGGGAGAGCGGTCCTGCTGCTTCTGCCGTGATTGGGGCATCAAACGAGAGTTTACTGGGGTGTCAAGATGGTTATCAACAAAGGCGACTTTCCAAAAAGCAGCAGTATGGTGCAAATTACACTTTTTTTTAAAAAAGACATAAGGATTGGAATGGATGTTCACTTAATAATTTGGTTCAAGTACCCTGAGCTTCATGTCTGCCAGCCGGCATCCCTAGTCTCTGCTGAGACTGCTGTCATGAGTGCTAATTATGACGGTGGTGGTATGTATGATTAGGGAAGGGACTTAAACCACTAGGCTATTGCATATAGACCACAACTAGTCATTAAATGGTAATGACTTCTGATTGAGTTTGAACTGGTCAAAGCTGACACCAGTAGCCTAAAGTAGAAGGGAAAATGTTTCATATCCCGTTACTAATTATGATCTGTAACACATTGCAATTAATTCTTAGCAAGCTTAAACTTGGTTTTAGTTTGCCAGAAATGAAACAACTTATGAACTTGAGAAATCACTTCAGTCATAATCATCTGATGCCTTTGTTTTCTTTATTTGTACGTAATCAACAGAATCTAGCTTGTGTTCAACACTTCTCCTTGTGCAGATGCAGAAGAAAAGTGGCTCCCCGGAGCTGGAGAACTGTAAGAGGTTAACATATTCAACATCAGCAAGCACAGCTTTTCATTCACGTTCAGATGGAGCTGTGTGGGTGGCTACACAATGTGGGAAACTCTTTTCATTGAAGAATCCGAATATTTTGTAAGGAAGTGAATAGTTGCAAATAATCTTTTCTGTAACACTGAAATAAAGAACAAATGAGCTATTCTCAGAAAATACTGAAGCATTATTGTCTTCAGTCATGTAACAGAGCTATACAGAAAAAAATATTCCAAACTTGACAGATTCATATCCTAATCTTTTGCTCCTTCATCAGGAGACTGTGTAGTTTGTGTAGCTGATATCAGTTAAAGCAGAATGAGTTGAAGGAATGCATTTGCTTCAGCATTGCATGCAAGTACGCATTTTGGGAAATGCAACTCAATTTCTTAAATTATAAATGTCAGATAGAACTACAATAGTCAACCTGTGGCCCGTGGACTGGATACATCCTTGAAAACATGCAGCAGCCCGTGCACGCCAGCCATTCGGCTTCTGTGGTGGAGCTGCTGCAAGCCACCCTCTTGTCCAAGACACCCTAGTTCTTCCCCATCGTGTGTCAGAAATGATGTTGTGGGTTTATGTCAAAACGTTGCACACCTGTTCTTTGAAGATAAGATTTTATTTTAGGAGGAAAAAACACGAAGAGGTTGCCATATTAGAATGGCTGAATGTAAAAAAAAAAAAAAAAAAGAAACTTACTCTGTTTATTTTCATAGTCTCTAATTTTCTTACCTTCACCTGCTGGAGATGTGGTTGAGATCTTTGTGAAAAATAAAACAAACAAACAAACAAATCAATGTAATGATGACAGGAATTCCTGTGCCATTTCCTCTCTTAAAAGTAATTTTACATACAAGTTTCAGGCCACAAGATACAGTATAGACAAAATAAGATCTTTCTATAGAGAGAGAAAGAGGGAAAAGCAAGTTCTTGCTCTGTGTAGAGCAGCAGGCAGGTTGGTTCTTTGCACAGAGCTGCCCACACACCTCGTAGCTGGTTTCTTGGCAGCGCGAGGTGCAGCTCTGTGAAACGTGGCTGCTCGGGATGGAGCCTCCTGCGCAGAGGAGCATCCCAGTCAAACCCCGGATTCCCTTTGGAAGAGTGAGAATGAGATTTTGCTTTCGTTGTTTTACTGAGGTGAAGGAGGTTTTTCTGGACTTCTCTATTAAACACATTACTGCCTGGGGGGTTTAAAGGACAAGGCCAGGCTTCAGGAGTCCCCCAGTCACGATCCACAGCCCTGGTTTCTTGTATTTCCATCCGCGATACTTTGCAGTGATGCTGCGGGGTGAAGTGGTACTTCCCCTGCAGTCTGCAAATGTAAAGCACTGCAGAAATTCCAGGCAGCTGCTACAGCTCTGTGTGCATCTGTAGGCCCATATAGATCAAACTTACAGTAAGTACAAAGGATCTGCAAGGCAAGCCTGAGTAGGTCAGCATTAGCCTTAACTAAACATGATTAACTTTATCCATCTCCTGGTGTATTTCTTTCCAATCCACTCCAGTGCTTGATTTAATTTTCCTTTTATGTAAACTCAAAGATTTAGCTTCATTAGAATGATTGCAGGGATTCACTGCATATGGCCTGTTGCTTTCTTGATCCCTCCAGGGTTTTCCGACCAAACACTTCAATCTGGTAAGGTGGGGGGGGAAATTCAAGAAGTCACTGAAAGCAGGACATGAAAGAGCTGTCACGAAAGTTGCTCAGAGGAAATCTAGTAGGAATCCTGCTTGGAAAAATGAGCAGCAGGTTAGCTCACGTAGGGGAGGAGAGAAGCCAGCGCTAGGACTCTGGCCGTGATGCTGGAGCATCTGGGGCTGCTCCCGGGTCACTCACATCAGCACACGTCTGCTGGGATCCAGACTAGGGGAGGTTTGTCCTGTCTCCCTGAGCATCATCTATTTTAGGTGATCAGTAGATACCCTTTTTTTTTTTTTATTAACAATTAAAAATTAGTTGTAAAATTATTTTGGAGATATTTTGTAAAAGAAGGTGCGTGCACTTGCTAGTAATTACCTAGTTAGTGATTACCTGCTTTGCATGTCCACAAAAGCGTATCTTGTGCTGCATGAGCCTTTATTTGGTTTTGCCTTTATTAACAGGTTCAAAAACCAGCTGCAATTGTTTTCAAGTTTTAGGAGGTTAATATCATATAGGCCATTTTAACCACCATTTTAAACTCATTTTCTTACCAAAAAAAGGACTTCTGGCTTTTTCCCCAATATTAGATCTATTGTATCAAAGTACTTTATTGAATATTTTATTGACCGTCTGCTTGCCCTGTGCTAACCTGCCTGACATCCAAAGTTGCTCTCTCTCTGGAGATGCGATGTCAGTTCTCATTAAGCAGCTGAGCGTGAATTTTCCCTTCGTATTTCCTGTGAATAAACGCCATCCCAGCAGGCAGAGCCCGGGCCCCGGTGCATCACGGGCACGTCCCGCTCTGGAGCCAGGCGTAGGCTGGGGGTGGATTTAAGGTGGTCTAGGTAAGGGTGTGCCCTACAGCACAAGTGTTTCCCTTTGGGGCTTGCATCAGCATTTTGTATAGTTTTGCTTTACACAAACGTAAAGGTATTGAAGAGGAAAATTTCTTCCCCTGGCAAGTTAATTATTTGACTTCTCAAAGCTTTTGTTTCAAGATTTCCTTCTGAGAGGAAAGCACATCATCTGCTTAGATTTGGTAATCTATCCAAGAAGATGGCTTTCAGTTAGTGAGCAGTTGCAGTTACAAGTGAATTTTAATTGTCTCAGTTCATTTTCCAAAATTTGGTATGTTATTAATATTTCATTTTGCTTTCTGTACAACCTCCTTTTTAAAGTTAAAATTCTATGTTTTCTTTCTTTCTAGAAAAACAGAAAATCACGTTCCATCATCGTATGGTTTTAGGGCCATATAAACACTTGGCTTGCAGAGTCTGCTCTTGGTGGTCGTTGGTTTTGGGAGCTCTGCACTGAACCTGACTCCCTCTCAATAATGTGCCATGGTTTTTGCTATGCTGTGTGACATTTACTAAATAATTTTACTATGAAGTAGGTATAAATCTTTCATAACTCAGTAGTTGACATGGTTGAAATGGTGGACAATTCCATTATGTGCACTCCTTTGTATGTGATGATTGTTTGGCAGACTAATTATGGTGTCTCTTAGCAAGCATCCAGGGGAAGGGAAAAGAGAATTTTACTCAAAGCCATAAAATACTTTGGGCTACTTTTCATGGTGTGTTATTTTAAAATACTGCATTTTTAAACAGACTCTCAAAATAACTAGAAAATGTGTTTTCCTTCAAGAAATAAGAATTCACACCAGAGCCTACCATAGGACAGTTTTTGAACAGTAACTTTACCTGAGCTCTGCTATTTTTAAAAAGCTCTCAAAAAGAAAACAAACCGAGAAGAAGAGATTATGGCTTTGTGTTTTTAAGCGTATTTTCGTTGCTGTTGAAGTGAAGAGATGAACTGAGTTGGTTCAAATTATATTGCTGTGACTCCACTGTACGACAGATCTGTGTTCACAGCAATGCGTCTCTAACTCAAAATGCAATAAGAAAGGAAATTTTAATTTTGTTACTGTGGTTATGGAGATCTGCAGAGAAGTGGGTCTGCGGGGTGTAGTCCTTGGGACATGGACTGGGTAGGCAGCTTCAGGTTTTCTTTTTTTCAAACTTGGTGTCAGATGTTGCAAGTTAATTTATTTTCCTATTAGTTTTTGCTAATGATACTAAAACCTTTTTTAAAAGCTTTCCTAATTAATGATCTTCTTGCTCACAAACAAAAACTATATTGTCTTTGAGAAGTGCCTGAGTATTTTAAAACAACGGGCTGTTGGTAAGTTTTATTGCCTCGTGAATTTAGGGTCAACACACCTATTATTTGCCAGAGTTAATTTGTGCTGGGTTATTGACTGTCTGGGTTGTTAGGGATATCTGACTCTTGTAAAAGTTGCACTCATCTCAAATAGTTGTAATTTTATTCTTTGTGCTCTAGTTGCATGCTGCCACAATATTTAGCTAATAAAAGAAGGGAAACAGTTGTACAAAGGCAGATATTTAACTTCAGGCTTGTGAGACCAGGGGATGTAAGACTGTTGTTACTCTTTATATTCCTTCTTTCTAACACTGAATTGTTTTAACTTGCCTTTAGATAAGGAGGGGGGAAAGAAAGCTTTTTAAAACCATAAGACACGTGAAAATGTACAAGATACTTCGGATCTGCAAAAGTGCCTAATTAGGCTTTTCAGATGGCTCTGACTGAGTTCAGTGATTGTCTACCAAGGTGAAGTTAGGCCAGTTGCAACGAGCTCAGCGCACTGAAATAATGCGACTAACGCCAACTCCATGTAGAAAAATTGTAGAGCACAGTTTCACGTATGACTCTTTGTACGTCAGGGTGAAAACATACCCCTTGGACTCTCCAAACTGAAAGCGCAACAGATAGTAAAACCAGCGGTTGGCTTTAAAAGTTTCATAAGAAGCCATTCCTTCTGTGTTTACAATTCAGAAATAAATTGCAGTCCTGTAGAATCGTTACTTCTGTTTTTCCAAGTGTCCGTTTCCATCACAAATCTGAGCCATATGTCCTTGTGGGGTAAAATGCTGGCTGAACTAAAACATAGTCCTTTTCTATAAACCAGCATTAAGAGATGCAATGGCAAGCCAAAGTCTCTTGCTGTGTCATGCCATCCAAACTTCAGTCGATAAGCAGGTCCTCAGCAGAAAGTCCTGATGTGGGTGCTGGAAAATATCCAATTATTCTGCAGAGCGTACTGGGAAATGGTGTGTTTCTGTGTCGGAAATTCAGAAGAGTGGTGAGCTCGATCATCTTGTCCCAATATTTTCCTGGTCAGATTTTTTTTATGTGCCCAAATAAGTTGTTGCCACTTTGGGTGAAAGTAACGCATTTCTAGAAATAACCTTTGTCTCGTTCTGGGCTGATAAAAAGAATTAAAAATTACTCATAAGCATGCTGGATCTTCTGCAAATCCAGGGTATACTTGACAGAAACTTGCTCTGAAAGACAGTACACTCACTTCATATGAAAAAGTAGACGGATATTCTGACCTCTAAACCCAGGACTGCTGAGCAGATGACAGTCTAATTCTTTGCTTCATTTCCACCGAGCTCTGTCTTTTGGCTCTCCGCAGTGGATATTTATTGCATAAAAAGGGGGAAGCATCTGATACTGGTTTAAGACGATGAGTCTAGGAGTTTCACTGACTGCCCTAGCAATTCTGAGGACTGTATCTAAGAAACTAAAGCATCTATGATTATCTTGCATTTAGCCGCGATGCACATGATCTCTGTCATGGTTGCTTTATAAATAACTACCCCAATCCTTCCCGAATTATTTTTACTAGGTTTTAGTGGGTGTATAGCTTTTAAAACTGGAAAACCAAAAGCTGGCTCTGCTCATTTTCTCATGAAATTGTAGCCAGAGCAGTAAATTCATAGCTAAGTGCTTACTCATTGGCTACTGTATTATAAATAACTCTTCACCTTGGCCCTGTTTCTCCAGCCATTATTCACTGTGAGTAGTACTTGCTCATGAGCACAGAGTAGCAGAGGAGTAAATGATTCTGCTATCATTACTCACAGTTTTAGTACCCTGGCACATCAGGACGTCTGCTTTCAAACAAGGTACTGCTCTCCTGGAGGACAAGTAGCAAATTTTCTCACCTGATAGGAATATATTTGCAAAAACTACCCCAAGGAATGGCTACCTGAGTCAGTGCTTCAAAAATCAAAGCAAAGAGGGGAGAAACTACAGGTATACACATGGGATATTTGGAAGTGTATATGCCTAAAAGCGTTGTTATGGTTTACCCTTGGGCTTTTGTCAGAAGTGTGAAGCTGGGGAGCAGATTACAGGCACTGATGGGAGAGCCGTCACCTCCTTCCTCCTGCTTTCTCCTTGCCATTACGCTGCTTTGCTTTCAAAGTGTAAATTAACTTAAAGGTTCAAAGCTTTGGGGAAAGATTCCAGATTAAAGGTCATCTTTTCTGGGTGGTTTATTGGCCGTCCTGTGTTTGCCCACATCTCTAGTGTTTACCAGCTGAGGGAGTTTATGAAATTTTGATGTAGGAATTAGGTTGTTGCTCATCTTGTACCTTCTTGCTCATATTATTGACAGTACCACTGAACTGCTTGAGGCAGATAGCATCTCAGTGATCACTGTGCTATTTCAGCTCTCCACTGCTGACAACATCAGAAGTGTTTTAACAGGGTTTTAATGGGCAGCCTCTGTAGCTCCTTGGAGGCTTGCAAATAGCTGCCGTGAAAAACCTTTTCTGCCGCTCTGAGCTGACATGCCCTCCTTTTCTCATCCAGCTGCTGCTTGTTTATATGGCTGCAGCGCTGTTGACAAGTACTTCTTAGTTGGGCCGGGCACTGTGGAGACGGAGCAAGTTGAGTTCCTGCCTCTTTCGGGCGAGCTGTGAAGAATAACAACATGGTTGCGAAACCACGGGGAAGAGATGGTAACCCAAACTGTGTTCAGAAATCCCCTCTCCTCCTCTGTCAGCCCTTTCAAAGACTAACCATACAAGTTGCACTGATGTACAATACAGAGCTTGTCTCTCTGTTTTGTTGCTCACAACATGTTTCCAGTGATACCCCAGAGCAAGAGTTAATGATTTTGAAGAAAACAACCTTTATTTTTTAGCAGAAAACAAAGGATAAACAAAGGAAAAGGGATAAAATAAATCACTATTTCTCAAGACAAAGCATTAATTTGATAGCAGTGGTTTCTAGCTGACTGGTTGCCTTGCTCTGCTTGTTACCAGAAAGGAGGCTCTGAGCACAGCTTTCTTCGGACTATATAAAAGCTTTCTCCTCCCCGTTTTGCTTAATATAACTATAATGTGCCCTTTATCACACTTCAACTTGAGTAATCCCAGTTTAGAAATAGTGCATAATACCCATGGGAAAAAGCACTAGAAACGTACATTATAAAAAACATACAGACGGAGCTCAAAAGATCCGCTGACATGTAAATTTAATTAAAAAATTATAGGTTTTCAATGAGGGCTTGTGTCTTCAATTTACCAGTTTCCATGAGTTCTTCAGAAAAAGTGTTTCTTTTTGCATTCTTGGTGGAAAACACGCTGAGGGATATTACAGTCCCCCAGAAAAGTATCTATTCTGTGTCACAGAAAAAAAAAGAAAAAAAGTACCCAAAATATGTACACTTGAAATAAGTAAGAAAAATATCCACTTTCCTGTTTTGTTTTATTTCTATCCTCTTTCACGAAAGTTAAACTTCCCAGTAACCAGCACTGCATGAAAAAGCATGTCCTAGCTGTGTGAATAAGCCTTCTTTTCACTGCATGTGCAAATTTAAGGTATTTCAGTTCTTCAGGATAAAGCAGCGAGTGGGCAAGCAGAAGAGGAGCCAGTGGCCAGAGGAAGAGGCAGACTATAAATAGGGCTCATTATATAAAGTATCGCTGTTCAAAGAGGATTCTGGCTTAAATAAGAGAATCCCAAAGTTTTATTGAAAATCTTATGAATTGCTCCATCTACTGCATGTTTAAAGGAAGAAATCCCCAGCAAGGAAACCCCCCCCCTTCCTCGGCGGGATTTCCTGGGGCTGCGCACGTGCCCTGCGGAGCGGCGGGGATCGGCGGGGGCAGCCGCTTACTGCGGGGAAACGCACAGACCTGCTAAATCTGGACATTCTCTGCAGCGTCCTCGGTCTCAAATCCGAAGTGAAAAGTAAAACTTGAATCTCTCGGCTACTAAAACTTAAAAGGAAAATCTTAAGATGTTTGGAACTTGCCAGGATTCTTAATTCTTTTCTTCGATCTACTCTGCTTTCAACAAACCCGATCACAAGCTGAACTACTTAAATATCAGTGTATTGTAAAAGCTACTTCTGCTTAATACCCATTATTTCAGTTTTTAATACAGTAAAGGCAGTGGTATTTGTGGTGTTTTATTAAGTCCAAAGCAGGTGTCCGAAGGAGCAAATCCTTAGGTGAGGGGAGAGCGAAAAACCCCTTATTCACAGAATTTCAGCCCCTCGGTACATGGAGGAGCCGTTCCGAGCTGAGCTCTGACTTTCACACTTTTCTCTGCCTTCAAGCTTGTGGGTTCTGCTGTGAGTTGCAGCACTGAAAACCACTGTGGTTTTTGTTTCTTTAACTTAATTAATAAAAATAATTCATCAGTAGCTGATGCCTTTCAGAGTGGTTTTTCCCTGAGTCAGCTTACTGGGGAAGAGGTTCATTATAAGTTATAATTAGCAAAAAAAAAAAAAAAGGCAGAATAAAGCTTCTGATGTGGTGGACTTCCCTTAACATAATGTCTCAGCCTAGTTTATTTGAAGAAACTTGTAGCCAAAATGCTGTAATCTAGTTTATATACTTTGTCCGATGTATAAAATGGGAAAAAAAAGAGTTTAAAGCGTTTTATGAGCAAGACCAGAACTTGCTTGGGGATTATCTGTTTTAAATTCCAGAAGTTATTATCAAAGCAGTCACTTCTAAGATGTCCTAGCCTCGTATTTGGAATTACAGAACTAGCAGTATTTGTTTGACAGCACACTTTAAGTGGGAGAGCTTTATAATCGGCTGTATGCTCGCGTGAAGTTTTCTACACTGCGTACATGATGTATCTATGCGGCTTATACCGCCCCGGGTTAGATACATCCATACGTACCTACATACGTACCTGCTTGTTAAGGACCCGAGACAGCCGTCTGCTGGAGGCTTCGTGTACCTGGTGTGTCACCAGCTTCAGCGCCGTTAAGAGGAGCTGAGCGTGCTTGTGCCCCTGCGCTTCTTCCCTTCTCCTTCCCTTCCCACCTCTCGTCCCGCAAGAGCGAGTGCCTTGTGTCGCAGCCGCGGCGCGCTCCGGGGCGATGGTGATGTTCTCTGGTGCTCCTTTCTGTCGGGTTTGATCTCGATTAAGGGAAGAAAAGGGAGCAAGTGCTGATTTATTATTACGCGTATTGTTTGTCACCTTTGTTGGTTCAGTCGATGCTTTGAAGTTAGTCTGCATTAGTGTTGTGCCTTAGGCAAAATTGTTTACTGCTTCACTGTTCGTGCTATTTCACTTGCTTTTATGTTCGCTTCTTGTTTCGTAGTTTTGCTCTGCCAATTTGGATATAATTGTATGAAACTTTGCTTTTGATTTTTTCCTGTAACTTTTTCTTACAGGAGCCATCCTTTACCGTGCACAAAGACACTCATGTGAATAACAGGCATTGGACTAGCCTTGTTATTACCAAGTTTCCCATTAACAAAACTGTAATATTTTAGTCTTGTTTCTTAACATGCTGTAAACAGGGTCAAAACCAATTAGAAATCAGAGCCACATTCATCGAGAAGGGTGAATCTGATGTAGTTATGCATCTTCATCCGGGTGCATTATGTGATTTCAGTAAGTGTGTAACGATCTGCCTATCCCAGCAGGTTTGAACTGTAGCAGGATCCATACGGAGAGGTTTCAGGGATGACTGCATCACTACAGCTTTCTGTTTCTTTAACGTGATGGAACAGAAAACAGTGTACGATGGCACAGGTTATGTCATTACTTGAATTTTTTCTGTCTCCTTTGTTTCTATTTAGCTCGTGAGGAGGGAGGATACCTTGGGTTCCCCCAAGCACTCATACCCAGCTTTGCCTTTTTCTCCAAGATCAAAAGGTGATGGGGGAGGCAGGACAGAGGGCAGCCGGGATGGCTGGTGCTGCCATCCAGGGCCCAGCAGAAGATTCTAGCTGCCAGTCGTTGGTTCATGTTGCTCTGCCCAGATGGGCAGGATACAGATGTAAAACAAATATATTTTTATTCTGCGTGACTGGGGACAGGCAAGGTACTGCATAGCCAATAAAGGGCACTTCCTTACTTCAGGGTTGAAGAGTTTCCCTAAAACTAGAACCTGTGTGTAATTCTAAAGGCGAATTCACCAAAAATAATTTCTAAAATTTCCTTATGTAGCATGTGCTTCTTCAGCACGTGAAGCGAATGTAAGCTGCAAGGTCTTAATAAAAATAAATACGGAAAAGAAAATCTCTCTCATGCTTCTCTGCAAGGGCCCGTGTGTTAGTTGTGAGATTCACAGGCTGTCCTGGAGCATCTCCCGCATCTGCCGTGTGGGGCGTGGGGCTCTCCGGGGCACAGCACCCATCACCCATGGTGCAGGGGGCCCAGGTGAAGGCCCCACTGTCACAGAAGAAAGCTGAGATGCTGGCTCATGCTTTGTAATATCCGTTTGTATTTATGGCCTGATTCTGAAGGGTATTAAGTATATAAAATATGTATGTTTCAATGATGTATTTGAATTTTAAAGTCACTCCACTGTTAATGTGCTTTTAGGAGTTTTCTTGATGATGTGCTTAGGTAGGAATAAATTGGGCTTGTAGAAATGTGTAGGGAAGTTGAAATTTAGGATGCCAGGTGGACTCGAGCTTCTTCAGCCAGGTCTTGCAGCAGGAGGAGGCAGGGCTGGAGCGTGGCTGCACGCTGCCCCTGCCCCTCCATGGCTGTGGCATCTTCCTTACCAGTTATTTTGCCTCTGACCTAGCGCTAGCCCTGGGGCAGTCTGGTATAGAATATAGATGTTAGTAGATACTTGATTAACAGCTTTGATTTCTGGCTTTGGCAGAGGAGAGGGTGTGCCTGCTCGTGGGGAAGCCTCTGCCGTTGCTGTGTATTCTTCAGTGAGTAGAGCTAAGGCGACTCATTTTGCAAATATTTACAGTCACATGCTGCAGAGGTTTTTAGGCAAATTTTGTTTAACCATCAGATAAAAACTATCAAAGCTCAGTTTTGTTCCTATAAATCTCAGAATATTCGTCATAGGTTAACGGGGATGAAAGCAGTCATGTGTAGCAAAGCCACACTGCTGGGCTCTTGTGTTCAGGAATTTCGAGGGAAATGAGTATCGTCTCTTTTTCATTTACTTTCATTACTGTGTCTTCCTTTATTTTCATGCGCTGAGGTCTGGCGGTCTCGGAACTAGCCAGATCATTTCTAAAATGTAATATTTACCCAATGCCACTTATTACAAGTCTGCGTCCTCAGTGACAGAATTGATTCAGTTGGTGCTGCTGCACTTTTAATGTTACCTTTTATGTTCATGTTTGTTCCAACAGAGTGGCCACTAGCACAGACGACTTGAACTTGTATCACCCGTAAACTGACAACGCTGGAGCCACCAGTTTGTCATTATCCCTACTAGTGTATCTGATTTAATTTTGCGACAGTGGATTAATTCTTAAAATTGCAGTGCTTTTTGCTCGTTAATGGTCAGTAAATGATTCTGGGGGGGTGGGGGAATGGAATTCATCAGTTTTGTAGTCGTTTTAATTCTTCTAGCTTTAAGTTGTTCTATAAATATGTCTTTATGGATGTAGTTTTACTAGCTTAAAAACATCTAATTGAAAACAGTTGCTTAAATCTCCTTGGATCAAGAAGGCAGTAATAAGCAAAGAGAGTATCTTATCCCTACAATCCAGAAACGCTTAGTGACTGCTATACTCGGTGCATGTGTAATCAGCTTCTTGTTTCATCTAAAAACCTTAGCTCTTTTGGTGTGATTTAGTACTTCACCAGCAGCGTGTTTTGTCTTAAGATTATCAACTAGTGAAACAAAATATAAACCAAAATTGACATAACATACAAAAATGTTTTTAAAAATATTTAATTCCTTTATGTCATCTTGTTGTGTGTGTAATGTGTTCTAGAATATCACTGGGCTTCCGAGAAAAAAAAGCATTAGATTTGCCTTCTTGTAAATTAACGTTTTGTTGCACATTATGTAATGTTATTCTTCTGACTTAACATTTGCATCAGGCAGGACTGATCTCTGCTATTTTGTAAGGTACCCAGCAGATGAACCCGTAGCTCTTGGATGAAATCAGCCTGTGCATTTACCTAGTGACGCTGCTTGTGATTCCAAAACCCATGAGCTCCAAGGGATAAAAACTTGGATGTGCATACCTTTGCTTTCTGAAGTAAATTCTGTGGGTTTGGGTTTGGTGAGGGGGTTGTTGCTGTGATTTGGGTTTGGTTCCTTGCCTACTCTTCGTTTAATGTCAGAAATTTAGGTCATTTCTAGCTTATGAGATGTAATGACTGTAGATCCCATGCATGATACGGAGATACTTCAGCTATTTGAAACACTCTAGCTTATGCTGGTAATACATTTAAACAAAAATTATTGATGACCACTCTAGTTGCTAGCCCTTTTTTTTTTTTTTTTTAAGGCTTATACCTGCATCCCCCTGGCTTGAAACATGGTACCATTTTTCCAAAATGATCCTCGGGAAGTGCTCTACCCAACCTCGGAAGTCTATAAATGATGCATGGCTCATTTCCAAGCTGGGAAGCAAGGAAACGAAAGCCAGTCTGGGCTGGTGGAGAGGGAATGCAAACCCACAAATCTTTCTTCATGCAAATGGGAAGTGAAACAGGTTAACTTACACAATCTTTAGTGATCACTTCTTTGGACACCTGTGTTCATTCGTATGGCTAGGACTGTTCACATGGGGTCAGTTACCACATCTCATTAAGAGCCATAATTAATGGAGGTGGTAATTTCATAAATTGCAAGTACTCATATAACTCTGCCCTAGATTGCCTGCATCTTATTCATTATTGCTTGAACAGGCAAACTGTGACATGGACTTCCATGGGAAAACTGCATCGCTCAGAAAGTTTTGTCGTTTTCCCTTTTTATTCATTTCATTTCTAGATGTCAAATAATTTCATATGACTTTATCTGAAGTATGAAAAAGTTGTGGTAGCATCATGTGTCAGAGCATGAGCAGTTTGGACAGGCTGCCTTCCCACAATAGGAAGGAGCACACACTTGTGCAGCTACAGCATCTTATTCTTTGTTCAGGACTTAAAATGCAGTGAGAGTTCAACCGCTGAAACTCTTTTTTGGAATCTTTTTGATAAGCAAGTAGCACTTCACACAAGCCCATTGTTAAAAATCACTTGCTGTTTGGTGACTTAAGAAATGCATAAGTGTATTCTGTCCATCTAAAAGCCATCTGTTACAAAAAATAATCAGACGTCCTTTTTTCTTGTACATTTGTGTCATTCTGTGAATCAGAAGCATTTTGTGTACTAAGGGCAATGTGCTTTGCTTTTGGAATTCCTGAGTTTCACTAAAACCCCAAGGCATAGTTGGTTCAGGAGACCTGAGGTGACCTGTAAATGGGAGCTGCTGAGTCCCTTTGCTGCTTAGCAAGATCATTTTAAAGAGAAATTAAAATACAGTGTCCAGATACAATATGATAACATTTTAATCCGAAGAAAAAAGCAGTAACTATTTTTATGCTAGTTGACCTCTTGAAAAGCTCATTATTTCTCATAGCTTTTCTCCGAGAGGAAGATGGGCAGTTTCCTCTCTGAGACAGAAAAAAAAAAAAATTAGGTGGCTTTCCTGAACCCAAAGAAACTCCTTATGCAAGCAGGACAAGAGCTGAAGAGTTTCTATACAGGCATTGGCAGGCACACAGCTTGGAATGCTGAGCTCTCTCTGCAGGCAGGAAAGGTGTAGGAGAAAGTAATATCTTTTTTGCAGATTGTTTTGCTTATGATAATGTGCTGTCTCGTTTGTGAACCAGCTTTTCCATTCTTCCTGGACTTCAAATAAAGTCTTAGTTTTTCTCCTAAATCCCAGTGATTGACTGTCTATAAACATGCTGACAGTCTCAAAAATAATGATGAGAAATCTACTCACTGTGTGTGTTATGTCCAACGGGAAGAAGTTGTGTTTAAGCAGCTGGGCTGCTGTCTTACTGGGGTTCTCTTCTTTGGTCTTCCCCAGCCTCCCTGTGGGATCTCTTCTTTCAGTTTAAGGCAGCTTAAAATGAAGTAAGAATCTTTATGGGCATTGTCATGAAGTTGGATTAATTTTTAAAATCTAAACTATTTCAATCTCTCCTATAAAGGACGTGTGAATCTCTTTCGTCTTTGTTTTTCTCTGGATCCAGTAAGATGATAACCCTCCCCTCCCCTGCATTGCAAAGTCGTGTCTGTTCGGAGCAGCACATCCCCGGGGCCGCGTAACACCCAACACAGTCAGAGCTGCTGCAGTAAAAATTATCAGAAGTGCGAGGGGTTATTTTACTGCACCGCTTTTGATGATGGTTTTAATTTTGGAATTGGAGAGGGGATGGAAGAGTATTACCCTTTGCATAAGTCAAGGTTCAAACCTAGAGTTGTGGGTCAAGATGATGATGCCTCTAAAAGAAAGAAAAAAAAAAAGACTTTAAATTCTTTAGGGGAAGGTGTGTTTCTCATGTGCTAGTAAAATACCCAGCACCAGGTTTTAGGTTAGCAGCCAGACCAGCCAACATCCATAATCTGCCTTGTATAGAGGGGAGGGGAGCAGCTCCCCGAGGGCTCGAGAAGCTCCAGAAGTCATCAGCACCCACGCAGAGACACGGATGGGTCCTCCGCACTGGAGTGGATCCTGCGAGATCTCCGTGAGCCCCTGCTGCTGACTGGAGCCTTCTGCAGTGAGGTGACACATCCGTCACCGGGGCCACCCACGCTGGGCCCAGCAGCTTCCCTGCTGCCCGGTTGTTGAAGCAAGTGTCGCTCTTCACGGGCGAAGGCACAACCATATCTCACTAGGAGAAAAATTTTCACAGAAAGAGTGCTCAGAGAGTGGAATAGGCTGCCCAGGGAGGGGGTGGAGTCACCATCCCTGGGTGTGTTTAAGGGTCGTTTGGATGAGCTGTTGGGGGATGTGGTGTAGGGGAGAACTTTGTAGAGTGGGGCTGATGGTTGGACTCGATGATCCCGAGGGGCTTCTCCAACCTGAATGGTGCTTTGATTCGGTGTGGTTCCTAGGCGCTGGAAGCATGGGACCGTGGGGTTCGAGGCAAGGAACACCCACACTCCTCACCACACTCAAATAGTTCAGCTGGGCGCTCTGCAGCCTGTCTGCTACCGGGGTTTGTTAGGAGCCAGAGGGGATGGCAGGGCTCTTCTCTGTCTTAGCACACGCAGATGGCTGTAGAAATCATGGGACTGTGTGAAGTTTTTATATTTTAAACGCTACAATTAACTGTTCGGGTGTTCTGAATCCGAGTGACAGATACTTCACACTTTTGTTGGGCAGGGCTGTGACTTTGTAAAAGGCAGTTTGGCGCTGTTTTCCCTGGGCTGCTGGCTGCTGCCCCTGCTGCGTGGCAGCCGCGTCCTGCAGAATAAAGGAGGAGGCTGAAAGGGACGGCAAAATAGCTCTTCAAATGACACTGTGTTCTCGCTGCTGCTTCTTTCGTCACCTCTTTGTACTTCCCATGGAAGAAAAATTGCAACATTTTCTTGCTGGTGGGGTGTTGAGCGGAGGGCTGCTGCTAGCTTGGGTTGATTGTGTGAGGTGCAAAATTAAGTTCTGATATCAGTTGGGAATTTTGTGGAATTTGCTGCCATTTGACAGTGTTTCCAGATGGAAAGGAGCAATTGTCTGTTTCTGTCCAGTGCAATTGTCATTTACTTTAAATGGGTTTGAGGTTGGGGGGGTGGGTCTGGTGTTTTGTTTTCAGTAGCGTGAAGACAGATGTTATTTCCACTGGACTTTCTGGAAGCTTTTTCTCATCCTGTAGTTCTGTTATAGGTGTGCGTCTTCTGAACAAAGACAAATTCCAGTGGAAGTGTTATAAAGTTAGTTGCACTTTCAGTTATTCTAATGATTCCTTATTTTTCTAGCACAGTAGGTTAGAAACGTGTTAAAGCTAGTGGTAAAGTAATTTATGAAGGGCAGATGGAGTTCAAAAGGTTCAAATATACAAGTTCAGTTCCAGCATCATTTGGATCTTCACACCTCAGTGTCCCAATAGAGAAACTGGATACTGAGTTTTTACAGTTTCTTCTGTAAAAATTGAGCCCTCCAGAACTTTTAGTAACTAATGGATTTTGCAGAAATGATTTGACTGCCCTGGATGTCCATTAGCTATGTTGCTTTTATGTCTTTGCTGGAAACCTAAATGGCTTTTACTTGCACTTTTTTTCACTAGTTATATGTTTGCAAGGATGTCTTTTGTATTACAGTAGCCAGTAGGAAAAAAGTGATGTACTCAAAAATTGTAGGAGCTTTTAATCATAGTATATCCTAACTAGAATTTAAACTGTGTGTTGTCAAGAAAGTTTCCATCTGTAGCATACCAATCCCAAGCTGACTACATGCAGTTTTAATCTTCTGACTCTTGAATTCATTCTTTTTTGTGTGGCTTTGGTGGTGTTAAAATTTAATCCTCAGCAGTTACATTGTATTAAGTCTATATTTCTCTCCTTTCCTTGCATGTCCTACTTTATTACTGGCAACGGATTTTGAAATACCCTGAAAACTCTGTGTTTTCTAATATGGGGATGATTGATAAAATACCTTCCTATCAAATGGGTCGTCTAAGGAAGTTTCCTCTCCTATTTGTTGAGCTGCTAGATGCCTTGCAAAATTAATTCCCTGTAATATACTATTCCTATTAGAGGTGCACGTCTTTGATGGGCAACTCTCAGAAATATCTTGCTGATTTAAGAGAATTTTTCATCCAGTTTTGTTCATCGTGTGTCACTCATACTGGTTTTATCTATGTTACATCACAAATGAGAATGAATTCTGTACACTAATATTAAGAGCAATGTATGCCATTTTCTATATTGCAAAATGGTATAGAATAAGAAAAAATAGATAAATCTATAGATTTTCAGGTACATGTGACAATTCTGGAAATTTTACACATGGAAAAACTGGCTGGCACAACAGCAGAGGAATGATAAAACCACTTCCATTTTGGAAGAGAGGACATAGGATGGGTGTGTTTCTCCATGTTGAACAAGCACTTAGGAGGAAGGTAGTGTTGGCGCTGGTATGGTTCACCACACAAGGGTTTTATTTTGTGGTGGAAAATCTAATCTTTCCGAGACCATTTCTCTTGGGTGTAAGTCTGAAGTCTGCTTTATATTGGGAGATTGGCATGAAATCCACAGCACTTAAGAGGATAAAGGCCTCTGTCTCCAAAATGTACATTTTTTTTGGAACTATAAAGGTAGTGGAACAAGAAATGGTTTTAGGTATATAATGTCAAGATCCAACCCTGTAATCCTTCCTCAAGTAAAACTATGTTACAGATCAATTTTATCAATTTATATCTTTTTTCCATGTGTTTTAGAAGATTCACTTAAAAAAAGGAATCCTTTCACATTTAACTAGTGATTAAAGAATTAAAAAATGATTAATTATAAGGACCTATTCCAATTAGCCAGAATGACATCTTCTGGTTCCTCTGTAGGCACCATTTGATTTCTAGGAGAAACATGGGAGACTTTTTTTAAAAAAAAGAACACAAACAAAGAAATAAACATTTCTCCTACTGCCTTTCTCATTTACATGGTCACTTTAAAGGACCCCCCAGCCTATTCATACATTAGGAATTTGGGTAGCTCTTCAGCGTCAAGATATACAAAAAAATTTTTGAGAACTGTTGTGCTTGTTAAATAACGTGCAACATTTGAAGCCCTTCTCTCTTTCCTTGAAATGTTAGAGAAAGATGGATAATAAATATAAGCAAAGCATGGGAACAAAACAGGGCAGGGTTAGGAGGGGAAGAGTTGGGTGAGAGAAAAAGAGGTGATGCAGGGAGCTGCAGGGCAGGGGAGGATGGCTCTCTGCAAATAGATGTGTTCAGTTTTCAGTTTACAGGCAGAAGAAACAAAATCAAGACGAGGAGGAGTTGAAAGGAATGAAAAGACAAGAGACTTATTCAGTAAGTAAATTAGAAAATATATCAGATAAATAGATGAAAACAAGAGCAGATCCCTGACTAATGCAAGTTGTTCTGGCACCACTGACTTCAAATCAGTTTACACTAGTTCAGGATCTGGACAGACTGGCTGAGTTGAGACGAGACTAATTTTTAATCTGGACTTCCTTGCTGTGTATACTTAAATTTGACATTTTTTAACATCATAAATTAATATGCAACAAAAATAGAATTGGCATAGGTACTCGCAAGAAGAGAAGAGCGATAAAAAAAGATGGACTGTCTGGTGCTCAGTGATCTCTGATGTCAGAGGATCACAGCTTTTAGTTTATCAGTTATAATGAACATTTATATGGCTACCTTTATCTTGAATAGACTAGATATTCAGGCTGATGAATATTGACATGATTGAAGTAAGATTACATAGATTTTAATCACTTGAGGTTCTGGCTCAACATGCGCAGTCGTAATTTGCTTTGTTCCACCTTAATGTATAAGATTTCTTGCAACAATATTAATGATTTAGGAGAACCATACCTATTTGGAGAATATTTGAATACTTTGATATCAATCTATCCATCCATCCATCCATCCAGACCTCCCAGCGCAGACAGCCTCACTCGCTGCTTTCCAAGAAGATCCATGGCCTCTGACATTTTAGAAGTCAGTTTTACTCCTCAGAAAAAAAAACACACGAGTGTTTCCTCTGATGGCATTAAACTATGGGGAAAGCAGCTTTGTGCCTGGCCCTCATGGTTTACTGAGCTAAGGTCCCTTACCGACATATATAAAGAATTAACAATTTTCTGTTTCCTAAATGACTCATTTTGACGGTCAGTTTGTTGACCAAACATTGATACACTTCCATTCAGATGTAAAATGTAGAGCCAATGATGCGCAGCATATTGCTGTGGGATGCATTTTTTTGTCTGTGTAGCAGCATAATGCTTTGGCCATCCTTCCTCCATTTCTGTTAAGGCACCTCCTGAAGTCAGACTTAAGCTGCTTTTAAAATGAGCCAGCATCACTTGGATGTGGGTGAGGTGCAGCAATTTGGGAATTGCTCCCAGCTGGTGGAGAAATGATTTCCAAGCAAGCTGGGTGGCTCTTTAACTGCTCTTCCCAGTAGAAATAAGCTAAAATATATAGAAATTGTTGCTTTGACAAATAAGCTAATGAGCCACTCAAGTTGCTTTATGTATTGAATGTAGTTGCTTGACAGTTATTATTATTTTCTAATTATATTAAGTTATAAATTATTAAGAAGTGTTTAATTTCAGTCCAAACAGATCCAACAAAAGGGATTTGTACAGTTATGAATTGCAGCAAAATACAAAATTGTTGAGCCTTTAGTATATGCAAACTTGGAGACCCTGGTTATTTCTCCCTCTTTCAACAGCCAGTCATGAAACTTTCTTGACCTTTTCACCTTTAAACTTTATTTGAACTTGGAAAGAAGACTTGTGAATTGTGAAGGGGGGAAAAAAAAAAAAAAAGAAAAGAAAAGGGTGGGGGCTGGGGAGGAGAAGGTCTGATTATATGTTACCGTAACAGTAATACTAGCAAAATAATCCTCCTCTTGTGCATGAGTGTCTGCTACTGCAAGCTTCGGGGTAATAAGCTCACATGACATGCCTAGAGGCTAATGCTGGCCTATGCTTTTTTTTTTGTACATATTTAAACAAAGGCTGATTATCCAAACAAGAATTTGGACTGCATCAACTGGACCAGTTAAATTATAGTTAGTAAAACTTGGCGCCTTCAGAGCTTGGAATGTTACAATTACAGCTGGATCCTCATTTGTTAGGCAGCCTTACAAAATAATAAAAGTGGAGATTTTTATCTTTATAGGACATAGCTTAACTCTTTGAATACAGAGAACTAAGTGCCAAATATTACAGTTACTGCTTAGACGTACTATTCCGGGCCAATAAACACGATTAAACAGTTGTATCCATGTGCTGTAGGACGTAGGGCAAAGGGAGCTGCTTTGCCAGCACTGGGATGGATGCTGTGGCACTTGTAGTGGACATTCATTATCCTCCAGGATTTCTTTGAGATAAGGAACAAGAACACAACAAGCAATTTGTTGTTTGATCTCCCTTATCTTGCTGCTGTCTTCTTGACAGTATTGCTGTGTTTTTATTTGAATTTCCCTTCGTTTTGTATTTCCTGTTGCTATGAAAAAAGCTCGTGTCTGTGCAGGATCTAGATGGTCCCTGGAGTTGGTCTGATTTTCACTTCTCAGATGAGCTCAAACTGTCTTCAACACTGGCTTCAATCAGATCATTTAGCAAACTTTTCACTAAACCCCCCTGAGGCCTGCAAGATTGTTTCTCCTTTGGCATCCTCGTGGGGCTGGTCTGGGGTGGGTAGGTGGCAGGGGATGTGCAGACAGAAATTACGTTTCATTTTGACAAACTGCTGTTGGCCATTCCAGGGTTGTTTTCCCTTCTCTCATCCTACAGAGAGGGATTGGCTTTGATTTGTCACTTGCAAAGCCAAACTTTGGCTTTCTGGTTGTGTAATATATAGCTCTGGTTGCCAGTCAGAAAATGAAAGTTCTTTTCCTAAAATTAAACAGGGAGTCTTTATCATTAACCCAGAACAAATCAATGCCTTTGCATTAATTCTCGTGGAGCAGGGCCAATTTACAGCTCTCTCTGATGTGCCCGGTGGGTTTTTTGTGCATAAGTTTATCTCAGTTTCTTTTTTAAGAAAGTGTTTATTGTTTGCATTTTCTGAAAACCTTATTGAGTAATAATGATTGAAACTTAAGCAATCAAGACTCTGCAGAATGTTTGCAAGAGCCCACCAGCTAGATAGTTTACCAGACTATACCAGCAGTTTTATCTTTTGTCTTCTTTGCATAGTATTAAAGCGTGTAAAAGTTCATTTTCTTTATTGTGACAGTTTTACCATGTTTCAGTGTAATTCTGTCTCAGTAATGACAAATAATATGGATAATACGTAATTGCTGCAGTCAAGATACTGTGGGAGTTATGAGAGCAAGGAGTGGGTATTTTTGAATGGAAGGACATTAGTTTTCTTGCACTGAAAACTGAGAAGTTAAAGATTTTTAATCAAGATAAACTTGCAGATTCATAAGGTGCAACTTAGTCTGGGAGAAATGATACCAACTGGAAATAAGAAAGACCTAAGGAAAAATTGTGAGTTAATGTTTACTCTTTTATTACTATTCTAATCGAATGACTTTACAACATGACCTTTTAAATTGTAGCTATTTTGAAAAGGAGTATTTGTGTGCCGCAGGCCCATGGAAAGCGCTGGTGGGGGCAGCGCCTCTCAGCTCCTGCGCTCTCATCGCCCTGAGCTCTGGGCTGGGCCGGCTCCGTGCTCAACGCAGAGCCCAACACAAGGGCTTTATAGTCAAACACTCAAAGTTTTCCATGGTTGTGGCTCAAGGGGGAATGTCTCTCTCCGTACCCAGGCAGCACCCACTTTCCATAACACTCTTGACTTCTTGTTGGGGACCACTGAGCCTACAGGAATTAACGCTGCAGAAGGAGGAACCAAAGCCTGGATTCTGAGGGCAAATGCTTGGACTTTGTCTCCTTCGGAGGTTACCTGTCGTGTGTATGGGAGGCAGTCGAGAGTTTCTTCTCCCAGTTGTGGGAAGGAGTCTGGTTCTTGCTCTGTGTTCCCCCAGTCATCTGCTTTTTGCCTAGTTCTTAGCCACGCCATTGAGAAGAAGTAGGGATGCCCCAGTTAGTCTTTTGCATGACAATATTTAATTTTAAGCAACAGTATTTGGCTTCTGGCCAGAAGAAATCCTTTATCTATTACATCTGCTGTCCTTGCTTTTTTTCTGTATTGAATAGACTCACCTTATGCTACAGTGAGATGACTGAAATAGTGCTTTGCTGATTTAAGGGACCCAGCTTTACAACCTAGATAGAAATGCCTGTAGTACCTGGAATACCCATCAAGAAAATATCATTGGTAGTAAAACAGAAAAGAAAGTTAGCTGATCCACTAGGTACTGCAGATGAGATGATCACCTAGCTGTTGACAGAGGGAATCTAATGTTTTAGAACTTGTCTTCAGACAGTCTGTATGTATTTTCAGCTGCCAAGAATTAGTGAACAGGAATGATCCATGGATAAGTGAGAGCAACATGGTATATCTGCAAGAGACAGGTTCAGTTCAGCAGCCTTGCTTTTCAAGTATTTTCTAAAACACCAATTAAGAAACAGTCTTGGATCAGACTTTAGGCAGCCAATACTGTATTCAGAAATTATTCCCTGTCTTAATTTTTCTCATCTGTGGATTTATCTAATTCATCTTCTCTTTCTCTCTCCTCCTCTGTTTGGTAGATTTATTCCTGGATCAGCAAGGGAGTGAAGGAAAGGAAGCAGGGCAGGAGTTAGTTGCCATTGCAGAGGTCTGTCTGAACTATAGTTCCCACCTTCTTTCTTTTTGTTGCATCGTGTGGGTTTATTGGGAATTAATCTTCGCTTTAACCTTAAAACAATTCAGATTAAATCACACAGAAAGAAAAGAAGAAAGTTCATGGTGTATGAGTCAAAGTGAGAAGAGGTCCTCAGTAAAAATTCATCAGTCAGAGCTATACTTGGGAAAGAAAAGTGTATTTCTGGTAGCACATGAGTCGTATTTGCCATTAGGGAAAGGAGACACTGTCCCTCGTTCTAATCTGATGTGCTGTAGCTGCTGCAGGAGACCACGAGACGATCACCCTGTTACGGACACTCTCGGGCTATTTCCTGTAAAGAGTGTTTTAAATCAATCCTGGAAGTCAAAAGATAAAACCTTTCACAAAAATGCCCATTATTTAAGAAAAAAAGAATAGATTTTGAACTATTTTGTCACCGAGGCTGTTGCTACAGGAGCCACTGTTGATACTCCAGATGCATTATAACAAGCAGAATAATTTTCAATTTATTTAATTTTAATTAATATTGTGCATTATAAAATGCTTTCCTTGAGTGTACAAGAACCACTTCAAAAGTTACATTTTTATCTGTGTTTTGATTTCTCAGGAATGGTTGATGCACACTCAAAAATAGCTGTAGCCAGGGATGTAAATGGTTTGGGTTTTGTTTAAATCAGATTTCTCAGTACAGTTGTAGTCTTGGGTGAATGGAGCAGCAGCCAAGTCTGTTGGTTCTTGTGGGTTGATTGTTTGTTGTTTTAAGCTTAATTAAAGTAGCTTTTGCTTAAAAAGAAGGGGGAAAATTCATTTTAAATGTAGGATCTGTGATAACTCTGTAATACAGCTTTCTCTCTCACAAATTGTGTTTGGAATGGAGGTTTACATAGATGGCCATAACCAAAAATAATAAGGGAATTCTATTTATGCCACAAGCTAAGAATTCCCATCACTGGCAAATCTTAATTTACTTCTTCATCTGATTTCTGATGGGAAAAATCTAATTGCTTTTGTCCTGGAAATAAAGTTGATTGAACTCAGAATTTTTCCAGTGGCTCAAAAGGTTATTTCCCAAGCAGTGCTCTTTTACAAACGGCAGTAGTTTTTAATTTATCTGCTTCTTTCAGCAGATAATGTTCAGCATTAGCATACACAGGGAAGGATAGCCTCTTAGTACTGATTTGTATTGGATGTAGAGATAGGTGGAACATTATTTGACTTCCAGAATTTCACATGAAATCTCTCATTACAGACATGATGACAGTAACACCCTAGAGATGAAATGGTGTCATATAGAAATCGGCTAAATATAATTTCTGTGGTTTTCTTTGTTTCACATAAAGCTCTGTAATTTCTTTCTAGAAGAAGACTTTGAGGACTTTTGCTGCCTGTAGGAACTATTCAATCAATATTAACATGCAACTTGTCAGGAGCACATTCTTAGAAATACTTACTCTAAAGGTCTTGAATAAAAAATGTTAACCATGAAAAACAGGCATTTATTTGTGGTTTCTAATTTTCTAAAGAATTCTAGAATTTCTGTTTATTTTAGGAAGCTAAAAATAGAAAATAAAATGTTCTTTGCCTTTTTATGCATTAGAATCATAAAATTTATTTGCATTTATTCCTTGTAATTTCACTTGACCTGAGTAGTACCTGTTGGTGAGAGGAGAGCTGATCATAGGCCAGCAGCTTTTTCATTCACCACAGTTTGCCTTCACAAACTGATTTAATATGATCAGTGAAAACAAGATTTTCTTGTGAGATGTCCAACTCTTTCTGGTTTTGGCAAATTCAGAGCTATTTGGAGACTTGTGCTGCTGGAGGAAAGTTCTGCTTTTTTGTAGCAATCCCAAGTAGAAAGGTTTGAAGCAGGGCGGTATTCTTTAAACTCTAATCAGACTTTTCAAACCTCAAAGGTTTATAGCAGAAGCAGCATTTGAAAGCTTAGGTAAGTTTTCCTTTTATCAGGGCCTTTTCACAGAACTTGTTTTCCCATCAGTTCGGCAAATTCCATTCTGTTATTTCCACCAGCATGAATGGATCCACCCTCAGAAACGATTGCCGTGAGTAATGGTGCTGGATTTTGTAGACATCAGCACTGAGAAACAGCACGTTGCTGAAAATGAGTCAAAACTACACAAATGGCCAAGGTTGGGTTTGCTTTACACGTGGTGGAATTACTTAATTGGTAGGATTACTTAAGAAACCAGTTGGTTTTGTAATTATGGTAACGTTTTTGTCTGCCAAGTTACTTTCAATGTAGCAGGTTTAAACTGATCCAATTAGTAATGAAATTGGTGTAATTAACCTAGCCATTAATTAAATGTGTGCACGCACGCTGGCTTTCGGTCAGTGTTTTGGGGTAGGGTGTTTTTTTGCATGATCCTGTTACAGAAAGGAAATGTCTCTCCATATAATCTTTATTTAAAGCATTTGTGATGGGACTCTCTGTGCCAGGTAGTGGGGCTGGAAAATGATCTTGAGGATAACTGTGCTGATTCTCGGGGGGTTGGACTTCTTGTGGCTCTGCAGTCCTTGGCCTGATGTCCCAGTGTTTAGCTGCCCTTCGGAGAGATGAACCTCCAACAGGGATGACTGTTGCCATCACAGTGCCAAAAGATGACTGGCACAGGGAACAAATCAGCTGTTTGCACTAACAGGGACCGTGATAAACACAAGCCATGATGTGGCTTGTTTAGTGTTCAGAGAACAGCTTAGCAGCAAGAGTCATCCATGACTGGTATCATTGCAAAACTTAAATTAAAATTGCCTCGGAGAAGGCCCAGAAGAGATCCTCTGAGATGAGGGAGGCTCACTCTGCAGTCTGCAGAGATGCTGGTTAAACTCATGTGTGCAGCATTATGGAAAATTTTACTTAGCAGTTGCCTTCCCTGTAGTTGATTAATACAAGATTTCAGTGTTCCCAGTCCATTAATCTTCACAAGCACATCTGCATACTGAAAAATATTTTTAAAAACAACATAAAAAATTACAAGCGCTGATAATTTTGAAGATAAAAAGAACTAAAAGAGCAACGATAAACCACAGTTCACTTGCATTATGTGAATCCCAATGTAACGTGAGAGAGGGACTTTGCTATTTAAAATATATTAATTGCATTAGAGGAGAACTTTGCAGAGTGGTTGTTCTCCAGGCACTGAATGCAGTTCCCACTGAGAAATATCCTGGCCTGCGTTGTGTCAAGTAATAGTATCTTGCAAGTCAAAAAGGTATTAGGGAGGTGTTAAAGACACCACAGGAGGAGTTAATGTTGGGGGGTTTGAGAAAGTTTAAAAAAGAGACTAATAGTGAAGGTGTGTAAGAACCAAATACTAGGAAAACAGGCTTTGGTATTTTAAGGAATGCACATCCAAAACTGGAGACTAGAGCCATTCTTTTCTAGCACATTTGTTGATACAAATACAATAGCAGTGATGTCCAGATGCCAGATTTTTCCTGAAACATAGTATTTTTAAGGGTTCCTGTCGTCTATTGAAACTGCACCTTAATGAACAACAAAACCCAATGTTGGTTTTATGACCCTGGATTTCTATTTATTTTATCAAGCACTTTTGTAGTAAAGAGATACCCAGAAAGCGTGCCAGGTGACTTTGTGATCCCCATCCCCTTTATCCCACAAGTTCTAAAAGACCTTATCGCACAAGGCAACGTCTGCTTCAAGAGAAGGTGATTCAGCACGATAAAACCTCGTAGACTCTGTTCCTCACTTCCAGAGGGGAATTGCATCGCGAGGAAATTCGGGGCTTACGGCTCAGGCGGGATCTTACCGCGAACCCACGGTTCTCTGGGTGGTTGGGCTGGGATGCTGCCAGGCGCCTTCTGCCAGCTCGGGCAGCCGCGGCGGGACGGGGGCAGCCGTGACAGCTTCAATAGCTGCCACGAGGTTTGCCAGCGCGGCTCCGCTCCGAGTTCCTGTGTCCCTCCCCGAGCCAAGTGTTTCCAGCCACGACAGGAACGAGGCACTGAGAGCAAACTGAGCAGAGAAGGGCCAAAAATCTGGGAAATTCGGTTTAGCCCTTATTTAGATCAGATTTTTACCGAAAGTAGCTGGATTCTAACTTCATTTAAAGAACTAATTTTCTGGATCCGAGTGTTTTTATAGCGAGGGGATGTTGTAAAGAAGTTGTTTATAATGGAGTTTATCTTAGACTGAAACCATTTGCCAGCCTAATATCAAGAATGGTCTGAAAAAGCCTTACAGTGGTGGTAGCTTAAGGAAGGGGACCAGGGTGGGGGAGAAAACCTAATAAAAATAGCTGAGATCATTCAACAGTTATCAAGAAACAGATACTGCAGTTTTATAACAGAGAGCACTAAAAGTATATGCACTCTTAAAAGGCAATTAAAATGTATACTCCAAAACTATAAAACATTTTCTTTTCATCTGGAACATTGAGGGCAGATTACAACACATTAATAACGTTTTGTTTAGAGTTCAGTTTCTGATGGCTTCCAAATGCAGTCTGTGTAGATTAACCAGAAGGAGTCCAGTTCTCTTTTAAGAGAGCTTGTAAAGGAAAGCAATGTGGTAAGATTGTTATGAAAAGCTAGTGTATTTAGGAAATAGCACTTAGCAGGGTCTCTCTGAATGGCTGCCAGGTCAGGAAGCTGAAGTGCAAGGCTTGGCCCTCATTCAGGCCCCCCAGTCCCGGCTCCTTGACCACACAGTACGTCAGGAGCATGTCACGGCGAGCCAGGAGCTCCACCACGCCTCCGCCGCTTGGCACACGCATTTTCACATAACCCAGGGCTCCGGAGGGGAGGGAGGCATGCCGGGGCCAAGGGAACAGGCTGCTTATTAAAATAGAAACGGATAAATAAAAAAAGCATGGGAATCGAGCGGTCGCTAGGTCCCGTTGCCGCGGTGAGCGGTATCGGCTCCGCGGGGCGAGGGCGGCCATTCTGCAGGGGAGAGCTCGCTGGTGGTAGAGGGAGGGGAGATCGCACCCTCCTCCCAGGAAGCTCGTTCTCTTGCCTTCCTGCGGGCCTTGTGCGAGCTCTACCCCTCAGTAAAGCACGTGAGGAGCACAGGGATGTTTTCCCACCAAGATCTGCATTAAATAGGCAGAGAACCGTCCTGCGAGGGGGGAAGCGTGGGTGGCTCAGCGGCATGGCCGGGCTGGGAGACCCTGGGTTGGAAGAGGCGGCGTCTCCTCCGGGTCCCGTGCCGCGGCGGGGCCGGTGCCAGTCGGCTCGTTTCTCCAGGCCTCGTCTTCCGCTCCCACCCGCCTTGTCTCTAACAGGCTCTCAGATGGCAGGATGCGGGAGCGGGGCACGGCCCGCGGGCGAGGTGTCTGCCAGGCTTCGTGCCTGCGCGGGGCCAGGGAAGCCATCGAGAGGCCTTGGGAGAGGCTGCTGGGGACGGACAGGCACCTGAGCTCTGCTCCTGCCCTCAAAGTGGCATTGGTTTATCCACTGAAAGAATTTCTTCTCAAAATAGCCCTACAAATTCTCATCCCTAAGTATTTCCTTCACGTGACAATCTTGCTGCTTTTTTTTAATAACAATCATGAGGGAAAACAGCATGTTTAATTAATCCTAGTAATGTGTACCAAGTTTCTGTAAATCCTACCAGTTTAGGAATTTACTGTGTGTTCTCCAGTGAAGCCTCAAATCGTGTGTTGTGAGACAGGCTCTGTTTCCTTTCCCTCTCCACCTCCCCGAAGTCGGCGAGCCTGGCTTTCTGAGGAACTCCTGTTGAGCTACGTGCACCGCTCGGTTTTGGTTTTGGCTAGCGGATCAAAATTCGGAGAAGTTGGGACATCCCAGTAAGCCCAGCAATACTATTTACGTGTTTACGTTACCCAGGTGCTTTGGCTGAATCAGTGTGGCACTTTGGTGCGGGTTTAGTTTAGTTCTCATTGCTATTTTGTGTTAGGAAAAGGTCAAAATGAAATGGACTCCTGACCTAGCAGATGGTGTAATTCTTCAGTATCTCCGTTGTCCACATTTCTTTCTTTCTACCTTGCAGCCAGCTCTGTGGAAACCCACCAGGCGTTAAGTAGAATAATATGACAGAGTGGCTTTTATTTTTCTGAAATGCTATGTTTTGTATTAAATGCAAAGGGAAAATGATTGCTTTCCAATCGCTCCTTCAAGACAGAGTTGTCCTTTGGCCGTGCTTTATTTGACTGTATAACTAAATGCTGATCCTTTGTACCATGGCTGTCAAACTGCTTTCTCATTCTTAGAAATGGATCCCCTGGTTAGAAAAATCTGCTTTTCACAGCCACTAAGTTCACTTCAAAAATATTTTTACAGAGAGATGAGGGGAGGATAAAATGCATGGTTACGTTTAACACTCGGAACACTAATAACTCCTGCCTTTCTTGGAGAGAGCACTGTGTATTAGTAACATGTTGTACATTAGTAACTGGTACGATTGATGGGAAAAATCTAAGAAATTGTCATTACTCAGAACTGAGTAATTATACACAAAATTAAATGTGTGTGTATGTGAGAGAGGAACTTTAACTTGTTACTGGTTTCAGACAGTGACTCATTAAGCCATCCTAATGCCTCGGATATGCAGCAGAAGACTCTAAATGTTAACACTTACATTCTCATCTCCATACATGAGGATTTGAACACATAATTCCCTGAGATGAGACTATACCTCTTGATTTTTATTTCTAAATCTATGCTGAACTGGCAGATGTTAGGGGAATAGCTTCTAGCATTTTTCATTTAGATTCTGATTAAAAGATAAGTTGTTTTGTTTTTTTTTTTCTTAAAACCAGCAAAACTAATTATTCATGAGCGCAAAAATCATCATCCCTGACTAACAGACGTCTCAGTTTAGGGTCACCAGCAGATAACGTGAGGTCTGTAACAACTGTTGGATCACTCAAAATGCTTCTGAGTCCCGGAATGGTGTTTCTGTTTTTCATTATCCGAAGGGATAGAGGAGAGGAGAAAGTTCAGGGAGCCGCTCTTGCCGTTGCTCCCACAGTGGCCGTGCACACGCCACGAGTGCCCTGACAGTCACTGGTGGGACATGGGTTTGCTCAAAGCTGCAGAGGTTCCTCTGCTTCTGGCTCGTTGGGCTTCAGCTACTGAGTGATCATTCCCAGAGACTGAAGAGCTGAGAAATGAGAATGAGGGGAAAAAAACAGTTTTTAAGCTGTTCCAGGGTGACTGAATTCCTTCAGCTACCCGTGTACTTGAAGATCTATTACTGGAATAACAGTTTTCCCATATTTATTATTCATATCCTGTCCAGTTATTGGTTATTTGTCACCACACCTTCATTACTGTCAGGAAAGTTGCTCTCTGCTGGCAGGATGAGACCGTATTCAGTTTTTCTGCTGTATTCCTGTTTTGCTTCCTGATGTTGTGCAACACCTGAAATTGTGATCCTTTGGGCAGTTAGTAGCAATGTGGAACCTGAGTTGTACCACTGTGTTGTCTAAACTCCATGACTTGAAGAAAAAAAAATGTATCTGATTTTATTAGCTCAGAGATGATAATCCAATTATTTTATTTTTAATTTTTCTGTCCTGAGCTCTTTAACAGATGCTGCTTTTTGGCCCTTTGACAGAAGCCTTTTAGCCTTCTTTATGAAAATCACAGATTGCAGCCTTCTGTGTGGGTATTTCTTGAGTTATATAGTTAACCTGAGAAGGCAGAAAAAAGGCATTATTACATTGCTACAAGCTGCCAGCTCCCTGCTAATATTTTAAAGGTGTGGGTTCGTGTGTTGCTCTTGTATAATACCAGTTCTCTGTGATTTTGTAAACAGAACCCTGTGAACCCTGAGTATCGAACTGCGGTGTAAAGGCAAAACTAAAATTACTCATTTAAGGTCATCTGTTTTTACTGACACACCAAAGGTCTAGGAGAAGGAGTGAGCAAGCATCATATTTCTCAAATACAAAATTTTACAGTGGGAATGTGTTATAAAACATTCTGCCAGTGTTGTTTCCCTTGGGATTTAGAGTGAGAGACATGAAGGCTGACAACTCTCTTCCTGTTGTAGGTCAGAGCTTGAAGGAACTCTGTAATCTTCCCACCAGCTTTACTCTCTCCTGGAACTCACGGTTAAAATTAGATGCTGGCTGAACTTTAGCAGTTCAATTTGAAAGCTTTCAGAGGCAAAGTAAAACAACTGCAGAGGAGAGCTTTCTCACAGTGCCATTTTGAGAAGCCACTTTGTACAGAGTAACATGGTTTCACTAACCGATGGGTCACTTGCATAGATGTTATCATAAATCATGATTAACAGGAGAAGCAAGTGGGCATCATGGAAATAATCTCTGTGGGTACTTTGTCTTGCAATGAGGTATCTTTCTTTAGGATATTACATTACCTTTTGATTTGATTTTTTTTTTTTCCCTTACTATTTCACCTCTTGCCCCAACGTTTATCAGTGACAGAAGCCCGCAAGCAGTTTGCTGCCCCGGCAGAACACAAAAGATCAAACAAACATGGGGAAAAGAAAGGGTGACAAGGCTTTACAGTACATGATGTGAATTACGAACTGCCGAACCAAGAATTAGGCTGGGGTTCCAGCAGCACGGGAAAGCCTCGACATACAGTACAGAGGGTGAGGTGTTCTGCTTAGTCTCTGCTGCAGGATGCTGGACCCTTCCCGCTTATAACTCAGCCTGGCTTGATTACCCCTTTTATTCAGGACTCAAAACAGCTTGTAAATTTTTTTATCATTCCTTCCCAGATTGCATGGAGTGTATTGTAGCCTTTGCTTTCCTTTGTCCACATCTGTTTTCCAAACTCATTACTTTCATGTTATTAGGTTCATTTAAAATCCTGTGTTTATTTCCATCCCACAAGTTTATTTTTTATCTTTTGAAATAATGCTATGACTCCGTCAAAGAATGATTTATTTTAGAAAAATCACGGCCTACCAATTCTTCCTGTGTATTAATTGTTGCTAGCACCAGCTTTGTCAGCAGACTAGTATCACCATCAACGCTGAGGACTGTTCAGAGGTGCTGTGCTGGGAATACTGTTTGTAATTTCTATTACTTGTAATAATAATACAAATGCTTACAGTAATTTAGAAGAAGGTTCTCCTGAGAAGAGCTTTTATTTCACTACTTGTTTGCACAGTACCTAGCACAACGTTGGTCTAGTCCTGATTGAGGCTGATGGCTTTTCCTTAATACAAATATTAACCTGAGCCCGTGGCCAATCTAGCAGTTATCTGAGGACGGTGCTGTTCCTGAAACATGTGTGACTGTCGCTTGCCAGACTAATCGTCGTTGCCACCTCACTGTTACCTTACGTTTTTGGCAGGTCTGTGTGTTATTTTTGCCGCCTGTAGCTTTTCTTTCCGGTCTCGTAGTGGGGTGTTTGGAGGCTGGCTGCTTTTTGTTCTGTGTTAATAAAATGTCTAAAACATTTGCTTGGACTGCAACTTTCAGGTGGTTGTGCTGTGGGAATAGTAAGTAGTGATCCCAAATCCCATACGGTGACATGAGGTGAGGTTAGCAGAGTTCTCATGTATTTAATCCAGCTTGGAATTTAAGATAAGGAATACAAAAACACACCAGAGGCTGTTTATCATTAATTTCTCCTTTTTGTCATCACAACTGTGGGCACTCCTTAGATATGAGAAAATTATTTATAATACAGTTAATCACCCTCAGAAATGCAAATCACATTTGCTGCAAAATCTATGGAAGGAGCTGCCCGTTGTCTTCCTGGTGGAGACGGAAGGGACTAAGGGATGAAATGCAATCTAACCTGGAGCAGTGGCCTTGCTGCCAGTTTTGGTGCTGACTCGCTTTAGGAGAACCAGACAGGTATCCGTAAGCCAAATTTCTTTAGACTTTGGGAATAGTTCATTGCACCCAAAGGTCATTTTTCAGTTCTGTGGATCAGTGCGTAAATCACTGGAGACTTACAGCTGTTTGTGCATAAAATGTACATCCCAAAGGCATTCTTAAGGTACTCACAGTAAACTCCTGACTTTATTCTCCATCATCGTGTCCTACATAGAGGTTGGTTAGACTAGTGCAAAGTGGTATAAAATTGTATTTTATCCAAACTTGCAGTTTTCTTATTGTCCTCAGGTGATTTTATTTTTTTTTTTATTCGAGATGAAGGCACTAGACATTTTGGCTTATAAACATTTGCTATCCATTAGGATACGGTAACCTATATTTGAAGTGCAGGAGAAGCCTTTGGCAACTGTAAGCAATTGCTGGTTATTAATGCCAAAGCTGTAAAAACGAAAATAGGAAGTCACTGCATAGGCTCCGAGTGTTAGTGTTGTTTACATTCCTAATTTGATTCACATATTAACCACAATTAACATGCTAGCTAGATTTCAAGCATATGTTTCTTCCATCACAGAATGTTTTTTTCTCTTATGCTTTACTCCAGATTATTCCTAGCTGGAAAAACCTTTTAACAAATTCAGACAGTGGGAAAGAATTGTGTTTTGCATTATCTTAGGGAATATATTTATTGGAATTGGGTGGGGGTGCTCTTCTGTGCTGTGACCTTGCTGGGTACTGGTGTGTTAGTGCTTTGTGGACTTCTATAAATCTTCAAGCACACGTTCAGCTCTGGTTGGGGGTGAATTTCCTTCTGTGTAAAGCATTTGCGTTTTTTCTCTCTCTGGCACTCCCAGATGGAGATGGTGTTCTTGGTTGCAACTGGAATAATAATAATAATAGTTCCCTGTGAGTCACATCCACTGCTTCAATCCCAGTTTTTCCCTATTGCAAATAATCCCTCTTTTCTCACCCCACCCCCCTTGGTCTGAACTCCTTCATCCCCCCATTTTCTTATGTAGCCCTGTGGGCTATGGAGGGATTAATTGTACCAATAAACACAACTTTATTTTATAGTTTTATAGCATGATTAGCTATCAAATACTCTGTACTAAAATAACATTTGCTCGTCTGTTTCAAGACAAAGTTTTGTTAGGCACAGTGGGCCTTTAATCCCTGGAGGAGTTCAGCTAACTAAATATAATATTAGTTAACATATTTTACTGATGTTAAGAAAATAATTCTGTGCTACAAAAGTGATCCTTAGTCATCGTATTCAGTTCACAGCAATGGCTGTTTTCCTTTGTGTGTAGTCTGTAAACTAGTAGAAGTATTTGGTTGATTAATCCTGTTCCTCATATTTTTTAATGGTGATAGATGTCTTTCATTGGAAATTCCAGTTCGTGTTACAGAGCTTCATTCTGTCATTGTGCTATTAATTAAGACATTATAGGAAATTGTTGTTTACATAAGCTTTTTAGAGCTAACATTTAGGAACAGTGCTTCATCCCTCGTATGCCATTTTTCCACTGATCAAATTCCACTGCCCTGGTGGGGCTCTTCTAGATTTATTTCTGATACAATTGCCTCACTCCATGCCAAATGTGAGGACCTTTATAAAATTATCGGGAATTTTATGGTTTGTCAGTCAAGGCAGGCTGTGTTTCTTTGAAGACGTTGAACTGAGATATCAGCTCAGACAGACCCTAACGTTTTGGGGAATATATATTCTGGACGCTGAAGAAATAATTCTGATTGCCAAATTGTGTTAAACTACAGAATAATCTTGCAAGTGGTGGTAACCTCACCACGCAAGACATTTAAGGTGAGACAAGTGTTTTTGTGGAGAGCAAGACCACGTTTTTAGGAGGGAGAGGTGGGATGGTCTGACAGGGCTTTTCAGTTTCTGAATGCAGTTAAGAGTTTAACATGTAAAACTATATGAGGAAGGCTGAACCAAAACCCAAGTAAAACATTACCAAGAAATATTCCTATGAATTATTAGCTGGAACTCGGGGGTCTTTTTTACCTCCTAGGAAGCATCTGTTGTCTGTTAGGAGCAGGTGGGTGTCCCTAGGATGGATTGGCTCTGATCTCAAGGGCTGGTCACTGCTGAGTGTGGCTGTAAGATTCTTGCATGTTAAGGACTCTGAGAGTATAACTATCCAAAATCTTTTAAGTGACCAGATTGTTATAGAAAACATGACTCAGTGGCGCCTTCCCTTCTGTCCTCAGTGTTGACCGCCCTTTATGCTATGTTAGAAACTCATATGTTTTGATCTAGTATAATCCAAATGTATTTAGTCTGTATTTTATTCCACTTTGTAAACACGTTTTTTCCATAGCTGCAAATGTCTCCACAATTATTTGTTTCAATTTGTAAATTGAACAAAAGGCTTTAATAAACAATGTCCTCAGGCAGCCTCTCCTCCTCTTCTCATGAAGAAACACAATTTCTAAACCCAGCAGCCTGTAAACTCTTTAGAAATTCAAAGGGGAAACTTCCACCATTTTGTTCAGCTTGGCCATTTAGAAGTTCAAAGCACTTCTTGCTATGAATAAACTGTGTAGTTGAATTTGTAAATAAAGTTTGGAATTACAAGTTGGTATTTCAGAGCCTGCTGCTGGTGGCATCAGTCTCATCCAAAACGTGGCACCGTTTGTGACAGTAGGAACTTGTTGGAGGAGACTGTAAGGCACTTTATTGCTTGATTCAGTATTCAGAAGATACACTCTAGAGCTAACCAAAATGCTTGATTTTATACTTGGGATTTCTGCTTATAATTGCTAAGCTGTAATTAGACAAGTATAAGCTCCATCAAGCAGCTTCTGGCTATGGATACTATAAACACGCAAGCTTAGACGTCACAGTGGAGTGGGGACTGGCAGGCAGCAATGGCCAGGAGACTTACAACTGCAAAACTTTGCTGAAAATTAAAACTTGTTTGTAGGATCCCCAAAGTCCACAGCTATTTCACTGCATTTTAGCAGTATCTGAGACAGTCTTTAGCTTCCTAGATCCTAAGGAATTTGAGCTGAAGAATTCCTGATTCAAAGGACAGTGAATGTTGTTTAAATCACTTTTATATAAGTGTGTTATATACTCACTCATCTGTTGATGACACACACGCCCATTCATAGAAAGGAATTAAATCTACCAAACATTGGAGTGGTTACAAAAGAAAGCAAATCTTCTGCTGATTCAATTCGTCTCAGGAGGACTACAGAGATGTCATGAGGTTGTGCAGGGAGAAAATGAGAAGGGCCGAAGCCCAACTAAAACTTAACCTGGCTACTACCGTAGAAGACAATAAATAATGTTTCTTATAAATACATTAGCAACAAAAGGAGGGCTAAGGAGAATCTCCGTCCTTTGCTGGATGCGGGGGGGAAACATAGTGACAAAGGTGAGGAAAAGGCTGAGGTACTTAATGCCTTCTTTGCCTCAGTCTTTAAAAGTAAGACCAGTTGTTCTCTGGGTACCCAGGCCCCTGAGCTAGAAGACAGGGACAGGGAGCAGAATGAAGCCCCCATAATCCAAGGGGAAATGGTTAGTGACCTGCTATACCACCGAGACACACACAAGTCTATGGAACTGGATGGGATCCACCCAGGGGTGCTGAGGGAGCTGGCAGAGGTGCTCACCAAGCCATTTGCCATCATTTATCAGCAGTCCTGGCTAACTGGGGAGGTCCCAGGTGACTGGAGGTTGGCAAATGTGATGCCCATCTACAGGAAGGGCCGGAAGGAGGATCTGGGAAACTACAGGCCTGACCTCAGTGCTAGGGAAGGTTATGGAGCAGATCATCTTGAGTGCCATTACACAGCAGTACAGGATAAGCAGGTGATCAGGCCCAGTCAGCAGGGGTTTATGAAAGGCAGGTCCTGCTTCACTAACCTGATCTCCTTCTGTGACAAGGTGGCCCACTTAGTGGCTGAGGGAAAGGCTGTAGATGTCTGCTAAGACTTTAATAAAGCCTTTGACACCATTTCCCATAGCATTCTTCTGGAGAAACTGGCTGCTCATGGCTTGGACGGGTATACTTTTTGCTGAGCAAAAAACTGGCTAAGGGCTGGGCCCAAAGAGTGATGGTGAATGGAGTTAAATCCAGTTGGTGGCCGGTAACAAGTGGTGTTCCCCAGGGCTCAGTACTGGGGCCAGTTCTGTTTAATATCTTTATCAGTGATCTGGACACGGGGATGGAGTTGCACCCTCAATAAGTTTGCAGATGATACCAAGTTGGGTTGGGAATGTTGGTCTGCTTAAGGGTAGGAAGGGATCTGGACAGGCTGGATCAGTGGGCCAAAGCAAATTGTACGAGGTTCAGTGAGGCTCAGGGCTGGGTCCTGCACTTGGGTCACAACAACCCCAGACAATGCTACAGGCTTGGGGCAGAGTAGCTGGAAAGCTGCCTGGTGGAAAAGGACCTGGGGGTGTTGAGTGACAGCTGGCTGAATTATGAGCTGGTGGTGTGCCGAGGTGGCCAAGGCGGCCAACAGCATCCTGGCTTATGTCAGAAATAGTGTGGCCAGCAGGACTAGGGAAGGGATCATCCCCCTGTGCTCAGCACCGGTGAGGTTGCACCTCAGATGTTCAGTTTTGGGCCCCTCACTACAAGGAAGACACTGAGGAGCTGGAGTGTGTCCAAAGAGGGGCAAAGAAGCTGGTGAAGGGTCTGGAGAACAAGTCTTATGAGGAGCAGCTGAGGAAACTGGGGTTGTTTAGTCTGGAGAAAAGGAGGCTCAGGGGAGACCTTATCACTCTCTACAGCTACGTGAAAGGAGGTTGTAGTGAGGTGGGAGTCAGTCTCTTCTCCCAAGTAACAAGCGATAGGATGAGAGGGAATGACCTCCATTTGCACCAGGGGAGGTTTAGATTGAATATTAGGAAATATTTTTTCATTGAAGGGGTTGTCAAGCATCGGAACAGGCTGCCCAGGGAGGTGGTGAAGTCACCATCCCTGGAGGTATATAAAAGATGTGTAGACGTGGTGCTTAAGGAGATGGTTTAGTGGTGGACTTGGCAGTGCTAGGTTAATGGTTGGCCTCGATGACCTTAAAGGTCTTTTCTACCCTAAATGATTGTATGATTCTGTGATCTTATATCCAGGAGGAATAGTCTGAAGGAATTTGACCTATCAAATGGCTATACAGTTGAATAGTGATATAAGATCTTATTCATATTTCATCTCACTTGCCTCCCTAAAGGCTGGATACTCACTAAAAGACAGGCAGTATCTTGCTAGTTTTACAGCCTCTTTTTATGCATCATTTTTGGTTCTCCACAGACTGTAACTAGGCAAAGAAACGTGACATAAATTGTAGGTAGTCTTTCTACATAAGCTGTTGTTGTTAAATGAAAGAGGAATATTAAATGACAGTTACTTCAAATAAACTTCTAAAAAGGGAGTGTCATCAGGCTGTGTGGAGTTATGAATGCTGCCATCCAAGGGTGCAGAAGGGAAAAACAAACAAATTTTAAAAGGGTTCAGAGTCATATTGCAATGATACTCTGGTTAAGACTTTAAAAGGAAGACTTTGGTGCACCGAAGACATTACACGTAGATCTGGCTCTAAAGCAGTTTGGTGTTAGACCTCGTGTTTAATTGGGGATCTACAGTGGAGAAGGAATCTCTTTATTTCTGAACAGCTGCAGAAACAACTTGTTCTAACTTGCGCAGTTGATCCTTGTGCATCTGATTTTGCTGGGAGTAGGGCTTTGAGAGTTAACTCTAGTTAAAAGCTAGAGATTATCGTTTGGTCTTCTGATGATGAAAAATGGAGGTTATGTCTCAGGGAAAGTCACATATTATAAAAAGGCAGCATGAATAGATTAGAACTTGGTCGTGGTTCACAGGAATAACTTGCTGTTAGCAGTGATAGTGCTCCAAATATTCTGCTTTTTAGCTCTTGGATTCACCTTTTTATCCCCTATTCCACAAAAACACGACTTTATCCTATAAGCTTCCTAGATTATTTTTCCTTTGCATCTTTAAGAATAAGAGAACAGTAATTATTACTTCTTTGATATTAAGTTATTAAAAGCTCAACTTTTCTCATATCGGGCCTGTTGCTTGCTACTGTAGTTCCCATGGAGTTTTGCTCAGGGGGGCTGTTTTTCACTGTGGTCTATCATCATTTTGTCTGCTAACACCATGTGCCATTCGGGGCTGTGGTTAGGAGCAGAACGTTTCACCTTGGGACAGCTGCAGAGATTTCCTCCTCCCCTGCCCGCTGTCTTCCCTTCCTCTCACCTGGAAATTCCCACCCAGCATGTAGCAGCACAATTGCTTTACAGCTGCCACGTTCCTTTTCGGGTGTGTTAAGGTAACAAGACTCTAAGCAAGTGGAGACACATGTTTAAGAATATCCATGGTGGGTACGTGCTGGTCATTTAATACCAACATTTGGCTGTACCAAAGGGAGGTCCAGAGTGAACCCAGACGGATGGGCAGTGTGGCATCAGCTCTCCAGTTTGGGGAGAAGAGAAGGTGATCTGCTACTGTCAGTGCTCCATGTTGTCCTCCTCTCCAGATAACAACAATCACAGCGGTGATCCTTTTCTCATTTAGCGTTGAGGTTTTATTTTGTCTTCCAGCACTATCAAACATTTAGCTACCAGTCATGATTTTAGAGCAGAAATGGAGAGAAGCAGAAGAGTCTATAAGGGGGTGGTTTGAACCCTTCTGGAACGACTTCTCCTTTCAGCGTGTTTTTAGGTATTTCCTGATCAGCACCACGATGCTGTTAATTGTCACTGCTGTTGGTAAATCATGGCTCAGGTAAAGAAGCACAGATGTAGTGGGAAGGGTTCTCCACTGCTGTTAAATTTGGTGTGTAAAACATCCTTCTGCTTGACAGCAGTAGTTTATTGTGTCTTTTCCAAATCACTCCTTGAGATTTCGGAATTGATTTTCAGAAGACAGGGATTGGAGTTTTGCTGACAGCTCACCAGCTAGCTGGTTTTCAAAACCCTAACCCTTTATTGAAAAGTTTTAAATCTCTCCCTGGTACCTGTTGCAGACATACTGAGTTTTAGCCTATTTGTATCTGCCCATCTAATCCTTGGCTTTTCTGTGAACAGGAGGGGTGGTTTTGTTTTGTTCCCTTGCATTTCATGGGGGGTTTTTTAACGTTTTTTTGTCAACCTTTACTTGGGGAGGGAATGGGTAATACATAGATTCCACATGTGTGGTTCCCTGCTAGGTGATACTATCTTTCTCACAAGTCTTTTGCTCATTTTGTGCAAAATATGGCATGTGAGATTTTTTGTTTCAGTTTTGGCCAGATTCTTCTCCCATTGACTTCATTGTTACTGCTAATAAAACCATGGGAAATGTTTTGATGGATAGGAGATTGCAATGACTTGAGGTTTAAGCTTTGATACTATATTGGCTGCTGCATATAATCTTTGGTAAACCAAAGATAAAAAGCATAGCTTGTTTTAGAAAGTCATGGGCTTTTCAGAATGACACTTGGCAGATTTTGATACTCACATTGTCAAGTATTTGTCCAAATATCAGTTGTTTTGTGCCTGTGTTTACACTCATTTTGCCTTAGGGCTTGTTTTACTAAGTTGGATAAAGTGTTTATTATGTGGGTTGCAAAATATGTTCCTAATAGTATGCTAGACCGTGGTGCCACAATGGCTAGGAGTTGTTCGAATCTCCTGTTGTGCAACAAAGAGTATGGCAGGTAACCACAAGCCATCGTGTTGGCTATCTTTTAGGGAGCCTGGATGATTGTGGTAGGGCAGTACTTTGCTTTCCGCTCTCTGGTCTCCCTCAGCGTTAACTGTTTGCTTGGTTTGGCTGGTGGCTGCTGGCAGGATCATCTCTTGGGGAGATGATAGTCTCTTCCATGCCCAGAGCCTCCCCTCTTCAAAAAATAGTGGCAAATTGCAGCAGCTCCACAGAGACTGAAATTTGAATGGTGACAGTGTTGAGATAGCTTGTCATGCTCATTCTTTTAGCAGACTCTTTGGGGGGCCAGTAGGTAAAGGTGATCTCTGCAGCAAACCAGCAAATTCCTGGTTACCGTTTAGCCTCTCGTTCCGGGTTGGCTTGAAGCTGCTCTTGTTTGTAGCTTGTTTATAGCCGTTGTGCAGATATTACTAAAATTTAAGATGTATTTTGAGAGTCTGTTTCCATCTCATGGAAGATGTGGTACTTTTGTTGTTTCAGGGTATCTTCCACATGTCATCTCTCGGATTGCTCTGGGTGTCAAGGACCTTTTGACTTACAGATAGTTCTAACTATAGCTTATTTAGCAACTCTTACATAATGGAGGCTAAAGAATTTATTCTAAAATACAAGTTAGGACACAATCCTGCCAGAGCCAGAGTGCCTCCTGGAGATTCTGCTCGAAATAAATAACACTGAAAAAGTTTGCTTTCCTTAATGCAATAATATGGAGGAAGGTAGGTCTTGTATTAAATTACTTCATATGTGATAAGATGTGATTATCATAAAGAAGGAGATTTATGTTTACTATAAAAAGAAATGTGATTGTATTATAGTTTAAATAAGTTATTTGCGTTTCAGATTTATTTTGGAGTAGTGTCCTTAGGCACCAGCTGTACACTAGGTTCACGTGTGCCAGGAGCTGTACAAAGAAAACAAAATTACTGCTGCTTCAGGAGCCTTGAGGGAAGTTATAACTTCCCAGGTTGTATCACTTCACTCTGCAGAATCAAAGGGTGTTTCATGTAGAACCTCCCTTCCCTACTAGAAAGTAAAAATAACTTTGAGAATCGAGTTAAAAGCTGTGTCATAGGTTTTCACCTGATCAAAACCTAGTGGGCTGTTCAGTGGGGCCCCCGAAGCAGTATTTTAAGAAATCTTTTTTTTCCCCCTAGTTTTAAAATCTGTTATTTTTACAGTTATATTAAATATGAGCAATCATTTGACAGTAGGTACAACTGAGATGCATGGCTGTGTAAATAATGTAAATCTAGTTGACTTGAATGAGGTGCAAATTGGGATCACACGTCTGCTGGAGTGGAGTGATTTACATTCTCTAGTTACAGCAGTTAATTGTGGGTGCCCTGATAAGACTTGTTTACTGCCAGATCAGTTTGTCATAGGCCTGCTGAGCATCAGGGCCTGGCGATTTAAGAGTCTATTACCTATTCTACATGCTATTTCACATAACAGTTTAATGCAGAGGAAAATCAAAAGGCTTTCTGCTTCAGGACTGTAGACCTGAAATTTCTGTTTCAAATTCTTCTCAGCAGAGACATCCAGGGAGCAGAAGCATTAAAGGATTAAGTCTTCTAAAAATGCATATTTTGAAAAAGAATCTTTAACTACTGACACCTTTTTTGAGTCCAGGGAAGGGCCAAATCTGGCAGTTGGCCCCTTTCACAGCGTTGTGCTGCTTATCACCATGCCTGCATGTAATGACCCTACTCGTTACAGAGAATTCGAACACTTTAAAGAAACAGCTGTGACCCTGATCAGTCCTTTTCAGAGCTGGGAAATTAAACTAAAGCTCTCTGAAGCTGGTCTCTAGAGGAGACTGTACAGATCACAGGGTCCATCCTTGTGAAGGACCCGTTCTTGCCTGTTTGGCTGTCAGGGACAGTGCTGGGAGGCTCCGTGGAAAATGCAGCGCGTTCCCCAGCTTCTGTTACCTTTTTGGTGTAATTCCCACGGAGCAGAACGGGAGCAGTTCGTCTCTGCTCCCGACCCTTGACTGCGCTCTTCGTTCCAGCCTGCCAAGTTTCCACTCCTTTTGTAGGCACATGCTCCTGCATGGGGCTGGGAGGGAAAGGGCAGGATCTGCGGGCAGCTCGAGCACCCTTCCTTCGCCGGAAGGCTCACGCGCGGGAACGGGAGGATGAGGCCGTGTACTGCCGCCGGGCCTGCGTGTGCGAGGTGGTGCGAGGGACGACCTGGCTGGTGTGATGAGAGTCCATCTCCTTCCTGCTGCCCATAGTGTTTTTCTCTTCCATCTTCCTCAAGAGCTTGTGGCTGCCTCTGCTGTCTGTGGGGTGCAAATAAACTTCAAGAAAGCTATACCTTAAAATAAGTTGTCGTTAGACGCCGTTACAGAAGGTGAGGGATGCTTCTAAACCATTCCTTGTGTGAAAATTAGTTTTAACTGAAGCTTTTAAACCCCTTTCTTACTTGGGTTGTTCTGTAAGAGAATGGTTGGTCGTACAGTATATCTGGTACCCAGATATACTTGTTTTTTCCTAAATGGGAAGAAAAGGAGCATCGTGGCACGTGTTTTCTAACCCAGTCGTTCTGGGTGTGCATACGCACACTCTGACAACCCTGCTGGAGTATCTGTTGATACATCTAGGGTGCAGCATGCAGCATCGTGAAACGGCCTCCAGAAAACCTTTGTGATAAAGTAACATCCTATGATTATCTTAAGTCTAAGCTAATTTTTGTTTTAAGGCATCACTGTCTAAATTGCATCTGTTCATCAGATTAAACAAAAGGAATCCAAGGTAAAAATAAAATAAAGGATTGCCCTTTGCAATTCAGTGATTGCAAATGATTGCTTCTTAGAAGTAGAATAATGAATGTTTTGCAACCCCCCCATAATAACCTACAGAAACACTCAGTGCTCTGCCCCAGCAGCTAACAGCCATGTGCCAGCCCAGCCTGGGTGTCCTGCCCTCGCCGCTGCTTGACACAAGGGAAAAGTGAAGTCTGTCCGTATGGGAGTAACTTTAATCTCCAAGTTTGCCCCTGAGACAAGTACACAGAGGAATTTCAGCCTCACTGGCAGGAGGAGGGGTAAGGAATGAGCTCAACCACTCAAAGGAAAATTCAGCAAACTTCAAAATAATGCATCTTGATTGCTGATGTTTTGTATAGGTTGCAGTATGCTAGTTAATGAGCATCAAATTAGTATGTCGATATTTCCAATGCCCAACCTTTTAGGGAAGACAGTGTAGGGTAATTTCACATGAATTAAAAAAACCTAAAATATCCAACACATGTTTGTGCAGGGTTCAGTTTTCAAGGGCAGTTTGATCTGGCCAGAAAGTTTCCAGTCCAAGTAGTGGCAGCTAAAAGATACCATTGCTACCTTCGTGGGTCTGGAAAAGTGCAGGGCAGTTCTGCACGTGTTCTGTGGCTTCTCTGTGTGTTCCTCCAAATGGGAACATCAAAACTTATTGACATCGTGATGAATTTTAGCTTGATTTTCTTGTTCTTATATGGAGTCTTGCTATGCTGGGATTGCTAGGATTCTGGGGAAAGGAGAAGACAGACTATAAATGGTCCATCTAGTGTGTATATGAAGGAAGGCTTAATTAAACCCGTGGCATCTCAAGTGGGCCTAAATTTGGTCTGTGTGTTCATATAATTCCCATTGAAACTACTTAGGATTGTATTTACATGTGCGAGAGCAGAGCTGCTGATGCTACAGGGTTTCTTGAAGGCCGCAGGGTTGCTATTGCTTTGTGGGTCTGTCTTACTCTTTAGGACTCGTACACCTACTGTTTATTTGTATCCTCAGCTTTCCTAAAAGTGCTCGTGGCAGACCAAGATTTTGCTGTAAAAGGTACAGTAAAAACGCAGAACAAAAGGGCAATTGGTCCTGTGAAGAACTTGGAGCCTAAAGAGGAGACTGTCACAAGGTACAGACATGTACATTGACCCTAAACAGAAAAACATTGCCTAACTTTATAGGCACCTGGTTATAATCTCTCAGTGGGGTCACTCGCGTAGGGAAAGGTGACTGAGTGCCTAAGTTTGACTTCACTGAGGCCTTAAGTTTTATTCTTTGCCTATCTAATCCTCTTGACCCAATTGAATTCCTGGTGGTGATGTGAATCTCTCAGTATTGAGTTCATATTAGAACTGGGTTTAATTTTTTAGATTAAGTAGCAGAGGCTTCTGTGGTTTTACAGTGGAGAAGTAACTGGTCATTTCCCTAGAAAATGATGAATTTGAAATCCATTAAAATGAGATATTTCTATCTTGTGACAAGAGCTAAATAGCTTCTTGCATTTGTGTTTGGAAACATATTCTTTGAAGTTTTGTGTAACGTTCAGCCAGTATAAGGCAAACATTCTTCTCCAGTTGGTAATAGGCTGTTTGGTATCTGTAATTCAGCTATTTAGCTTTAAAATTAACTGTATATATTTGTAAGTTTTTAATTAAGATGTGTTTCTACTCGGAGCTTTTCAGAGCTTACTTAGATGAGCATCAAACACTACATAGTTTTGGTCTGTACTTTCTGCCTATTAGCTTCTCCTTCTCTGCTTATAAATTTCTGATGACAGACATAAACATTTACCTCCGTAGGCATTACTTAACTCTGAGATCACTTTGTTCTATAAATACAAATAAATAAAAACCCCTTTAATGGGTGCAGGGGAAGCCAGCAGTGAAGTGGTTAAAGGTTTTTGCCGGCAGACTGGCCAGCAGGAGCTGGCGGTGTGGAGTAAGGGGGACGCCAGCCTGTCTCTAAACTTTTTGGCCCTCCCTGAGTGCAGAGATGAAGGAAGAGCCCTCTATAAATCACTGGAGATTAGAGACCCTGTTCTTGCCGACTCTGCAGGGTTGCACTGCTTAATGTCAAAGCCTCACGTATTACTTTAACAGCACTCCTTTTCTTTATTAAATCCACTTTGAAATAAAAAAATGATGATCTTTCCAGTGAGGGGGAGAAGGCCTAAAAGGATTTAGAAAGTATCTGTTATGTTACATTACAGAGACTAATAACTGTACAGGGAGTAGGTAACATTTTTGCACCATTTCAGAAAGTAAAATGAATAGACTTTACAGAGTTTTCCTCCTTCAAAATATTTATTGCTGTTGATTTTGACTAACTTTTGTGGTCTTCCCAGTAAAGGTGGACTGAACGTGAACGCTCGCAGGGATTTCCTTCCAGGTTTGCAAAACTAAATTTGCATCTTCATTTTTGCACGTTCTGCAGCATCTGGTTTTAGATTAATTTTTTTTTAACTTCGGATTTATTCTGGCTGAATTTTATTCTGTCTTTATCTCCATCTGAGTATGATGAAGACATATTTTAAACAGCTGTATCTGTGTCAAATGTCAGTGTTTGCTCATAGCCTCGCTGTCTTGAGGACATACGGAGGCTTCGAGGCACTGCATATTTATCTACTTATTATGACCTGATTTTCTTCTGATTTGTGAAAGTCACGTTAAGCAGGATATTAGATTTTTTTAATGTGCAAAGTTAATGTGTTTGTTTATATGTAAAATACTGTCATTTTTCCACATGTATTTAGTTACCTCATTTAATACGTTGCATCCCAGCTTACAAATATTTGAAGCCAAAGGAATTGCACATATGTATTTTTTCTGCACATAAGTGTTTCAGATCCTCCAGGTCATTTAGTATCCATTAGGACACTAAAGCTTCTTACTGTTTTCTCATTAATAGTCAAGTCTGTTACCACGACAAAAACAATTTCTGAGAGACGAGATTCTTTGAGAAACATCCCTGATGAAAGTCCTGGAAATCCTAACAACAAATGTTGTCAAGTTAGATTTCAGTGAAGCATTTCTTTTTAACTGTGCAGCATTATGCCCCAGGAATGCAGTTTTTCTTTTAGTCTCATGACTTTAAACACAACATTGGCATGAAACCCATTAAGAATAACAGATTTATAAGCTTTTGTTGATGGATTCTGTTCAAATGCAGTAGAATGGAAGGTGAAAATATTTTTAGTCTTTAAACGTATTAAAAATAAACTGTGATTATTTTAATTCTGTACATTTGAAGTCATTTGCTTCTTTGCAACTGTACTCAGAGTGTTTTTCTACCCGTTCACAGTTCATTTATGGTACAGTTTTGAAGTTTGGAAATAGTTCACACCTATAAAATGTGGTTTTGTATTTGCCAGGGAAAATGAATATTGTTTTGCAATGTATCTTATCCAAAAGTTGACAAGTAACAGCTTTTTTGCTAGTTTATTCTGACAAACAGCTTGAAGGTATCACCTTTGTAGGCGGCTGCCGCAATGAATTGCAGATATTCATTTATAGCTGTTTGTACTCTGTGTGTTCTTTCATGTGTTCAGGAATATTGCCCAGTTCGAAAGTATGAGCTCTTAAAATAACTAGAAATGGGGGTGGGGTCAAGATATTGTATAAACACAGCAAATTTCTGGGACTGGATATGTGCGTATTTAAGAATACAGCCTCGGCGATGAACATTTCACAAGTGTACTTTTTAGCCGAGAAAAGAGCGGAGCAGAAGGTTATCGTAAGACCGTAAGCAGTGGTCCCGAAGCTGACTTTCAGACCAGCAGTTAGTGTTTTATTAGGAGAGAACAACTCTATAAAAGGAACAGGAGATTCAATCATAATATAGTGGGGTGACATGAAGGCAGCTGACAGCATGGCTTCAAAACCCATTTAAGATCCAAGAAAAGTTGCCACAAGTAATGTGCTGCAGCTGGCGAGATCGTTTCGGAAAAAGCAGAACCTGCCATAGCCCTGCGGATTTGCGTTCTGGAGCAGACCCGTCGCCTCGCACGGAAAGGCTGGGCTGGGCGTTCGTTACCACACACAGTCAAAACTGGGAAAGATCACTCGATGTGTAATTTTTTGTGTGTTTTTCCTTCTCTTTTCTGAAAGTGGTTTGGGGAGAAGTGGGAAGCGATGACCGGTTTGGTGGTTCGGGTTGGAAAGAGAGTGAATAAAGCATTCGCCGGAGCGTGTACTTCTGGAGGGTGTTTGCTGGTGTAAGCAAATGCTTCCAAGAAGGACCATTTTGAAAAGGGAAAGTGCTCCGATTAGGGAGTTTTTTTAAAGATACATGAAGACGTGAAATGCAATTTGAAAGAAAAAAAATCCTATATTCTTTCTGATATCTGGCGGTTTGATAAGTCACCATTCTTTACGTGAAACAGCGGCCACCTTTGCTTGATGGGGTATCAGCTGGGCTTCAGCGTTGCTGACTATGTCTTTCTGCTGCCTTCCTTTGATAGCCATGACTGTGAGCCAAGTCCTGAGAGGTGCAAAGCACTTATAAATCTAAGGCAAAGACTGGGGTATTTAAAAATTGTAAACTTCAGTGTCCCAAAGCTGGTTTGTGACTGCTTAAACCCAAGTAACTGGTGAATTGGAATCACTTGGAAATAGGATACCGTAGCATGTCTGGCTCAAGTATGTATTTTTAAAAGCCTTGCTACTTCATTGACTGAGATAGACTGTGAAGTTTGCATACTTTAAACAAATTTGGGAGAAACTTTATGCCTGCTCTCATGTAAGGAAAGCATGTGGCAGTCTGTATACATAGCTTTAATTGGGAAGTGATTGACAAGTGCCTGCATGGACCGTCAAAAGGCAGCACTGTCGGCGAGGGTGGTGTCACTATTTAGAGAAAAGATTGGCCAAATTTACACTCATCTATGACCAAAACCAAAGTTATATTTTGGCTGAAAGTAGCGTGTCATTTATGGAAGAGGTCATCTTCTCCCTGGTAGAAGGTAATGCTGATTTAGGAATAAACAACGAGTTTTTAAGTTGTTCTTACAGATGTTGCTATCATACAAAAATACACTGCATAAAGAGGGGCTCAAAGAGAAGCGCAATTAACACAAATATCACTGGTTTTTCTGAGTAATTACAAGGAATTTCTACATGTTCTCTTCTGAAAGGACAACAAAAATACCATGTAGGGAGAATTTCAGAATTAACATGTAGGTTTGAATTGCTTCCCAACAGGGGGAAAAAATAACCAGTACTGAAAAAGCCCCTCAAACAAGCAAATCTTCCATTTTTAATTTATCTGTACTAGAGGCAGAATCAAAATAGTTACAGTAAGTGTTTGGAATTCCTTTTTTTATTAAAAAATTCCATGCCGATTGTATTTTTTTGAAAAAAACAGAAGCATAGGTAGAATTAGGAAATCCAGGCTACCACTATCAGCCTCAGCATTGCATTAAATTGACTTTAAAATGGGCACCTGGTGACACTGACACAGAGACATGAAAAATGGGCTCCAGTGTGGGGAAAGGTGTCGTCCTTTGTCCTGAAGCTTTCTGCCATCTGTGCCATCTCGTAAACACTCGGCCGGCAGTTTTGCATCATTTGGTCCTTTTGAACGCAGAGTACAACCGCAAGGATGATTTGATGAAAGAAAATACTCTTCTGTGTTCTTGCTCCTTCTGCCACTTGATTTCCTGGTTTTCCCTCCTTTTGAAATTCCTTAGTCTCTCTTTGGTGCTGCATCCCACGCAAAAGAGGTTGAATGGGAATGACTGATTTAGGAAGCCATTTTTTGCATGCATGAAATGTTGGGGTTTATTTGCTGTTGTTGTCTCCCCCCCCATATTTATGACTGGCAAGGTAGCATAAAATACAACGTGCTACTTTGGCTCTTAGGGAATACAGCACTGCAAGGAGGTTGGGGTTATTAGCAAAGCAAGTATCTGTCATCCTGAAAACAAGATGGCTTAAAGATTATGTACTAATTTCACACTTACTATAGCATAGCATTACTGGTGCAGAAAATGATGAAGAATAAGCTGAACACTCATTTGCCCATAAACCTTCAGGGGGGTAATGTCCTAAAAAGCCACTGAAATTAGATATCTGGAAAATGAACTCATTTTTAAGTGGGTCACAACATCTGTGATTATCTTGTTGGGATTACTAGCGTGATCATGCTGTGGTATCATCGAGTGCTTCCTGTGGACTTCGCTCCTCTGTGCCGAGGTTGGCAGCGAGGGAGTGCAAATGGTCTGTGGCTTGACGAGCACTGGTGGGCCCGGCCAGCACATACACAGCTTGTCTTCGTGGGTGGGGTGGAAGAACTATGTCAGGATGGTCTAGAAATTCTGGATACCTCGTCCCTGGTTTAAAAAACACCAACTTTGATTTTAAATTAGGGATAAATTTTAAGCTGTTGTCTTCCATCTGTTAAAATAATATGCTTTTGTATGCTTTTGTCTTCCTGCTTTCTAGGAGATAATCTAGATATTCCTAAGGCTTGAAAACGATGTAGAAAATAGCAGGAAATTTATTTTAGAAACTACCTGGAGCTTTAAGTCAAGCTGTGTAGTGGACACGGACCTTTCTTCTCTTCCCATCACCAGAAGTCCTGCTGAAGAGGGATGCAGTGTATTTGGGTAGGGAATAGAGTATTTTCTCTATGAGCAATGCAGATAGTAGGCTTCGTGGCAAAGTTTAAAACAGACTCATCATCAAAAGCCCCCCCAGATAATCACATGCACATTTCTTTGCAAGGCTTAATGTTGTCAGTCAACTTAATGGTGATGACATTTACTTTCAGACTTTTACATCATTCTAACTTAGCGCTATCCTGCTTTTTCAAACAGGAGGCAATTACCTTTATTCACCCCTCTCTCTCAGCAGGGTTTGTCCTGTACATATTGGCAAGGCTTCTGAGTCTCTGCTGACGAGCACCATCACTTTGAAGACCCATGGGGTTGCTCTGTAGCTAGGTAAAGGCTGTTTCTTTTGTTGAGGTATCTTGATTTGTCAAAGGACGTGCTCTTTTTAGGTCATTTGGATCCTTCTTTCACCCCACCGTCAGAGCTGTATCTCATTCCTCCTCTTGAAATCCCTTCGTGAATATGTCTTTGGGGCAAACTACAAAGGATTTTAGTCTCTTAGCGGTCTTCCTACACAGCCTTCTAAAAATGGTGCCTCGCTCCAGTCCTCAAGGCACTTTAGGCTATACATGTGGTGACTTAATCCTTGGAAGATGTGGGAATCCTCAAAACTATGTGCTGGGATTTGGGGTGGAATCTCAATTTCCTTCCTCTCAGATAGAGCACCATGAGAAAAGGCCGTGGTGGTTGCAGGAGCCATCTGTTAGAAACGAGCCGTGATAACCGGGACCCAGAGCAACCATCGCACCCTCTGGCCAACCTCCCGGCTTTCGAGCAGAGAGCTAGAGTTTGCTCTCTTTTCCCTTGCTTCTGCCAGGAGATGAGGCAGGATAGGGGAGAGATTAGTCTTGACTCCAGAAGCCTGTGAAATCAGTATTTTTTCACTCCCTAATGGTAATAGCAGTTTTATGACAAAGAATCCTCTTTGCTGAGGCAACCTATGGAAGAGCCTGTGCTCTCAGAATGGTTATCTTGAAAGGATTTAGAAATACAATTGACTGAAACTCGAAAAATGTGAAACACTCGCTCAGGAAAAAAAGCCGCCTTCTGTTAGACTAGTTCTGTAGAAAGAAAAAAAAAGAGAAGGGACAAAAGCCAAAACCTGTGATCACACATTCCTCTTCTGCTTAACGCTTTGAACGGAGGTTCGCCTCCCATCGCTGGAGCCCTCAGCCCCTTCTTGGGGCAGCAGGCAAATCGTTACAATTTGGGAAAAATCGGTCCCAGTTTTAACCAGGTTGTTTTTCTCAGCAGCAGCGGTTGGGGTCACGGGCTCCCAAAGGTTATTTCCTGCCGCACAGTCAACCGGCCAAACAACATTGTTCTTGGGGAGTGCCAACTCCAAACAACATTATGCCCCCAAGCGATTGTTTACCTAACACAGTTTTTGCTTTATTTTTCTTCTCATGCTACTTTGTTTCTGTTCAGGCTCTTACAAAAGGTAAAATAGGAAATGGTAAAATACAAAGAAGTAGAGGACAAAGCAGTGCAAGAAAAGATTGATGCTGGTTCAAACTTGGGGAAAAATGCAACATACACATTCGGGTCTCTGAAACCCGAAGAGGCTCCGTTTTCATATATTTCAGCTTTGAATATAATCAGCTTATATGTGCTTAATTATTCTCATGTCTAAAACACAATGCAGGAAGCAGTAGAGAACTGAAATTTATTGTGAGATTTATGAAGGAATGATCTGAAGAGCTTTCATATGTAGTTTAGAAATGTCATCCATATCTAAATACACAGTGGGCTTGCACGGTAACCCAGAAGGAGAGAGGTCTTGTCAGGAAGCATGACAAAGCAATTATTGATCTCACCAAAAGGGAAAGCAGTGCTAAAAAAGCACCAGGAGCAACTGAGAGAAGGATGGAACGTGGCAAGGAGACAGAAGGAGAGGCCAAGGACAGGTTACCAGGGAAGTGGGCCTGAATCCAAATACTCCAGATGCAATATCCCTCGGTTTTGGTAAACTTGGATTAGCATTTAAGAACAAACAGAAGAACACAGCTGGCCTTCTAGCTTTATCATTGATTAAACAATATCTGAAAGTCTTTTAAGTCCAGGGAAGTTTGGGGAGCTCAGTCTTGCAGTTTATCTGGAAGGGTTGAAGTATTCCTTCCTGGTTTTCTGTTTTAGCACCTCTGCAAAGGGTCTTTCTAATGAGCTAAATATATAGAAAGGTGTAGGGAGAAACTTGGGATTTCTGTATGGAAAAGATCTATTTAGAGAAACCCTGTAGGAATTGTATTCGAGGCAGTTTTTAGATGCTGTATCCAGAGACGCCCGTCCTGCACGGCTCCCAGCTCCCCCATTCAGCACACAGCTTTCCTGTTGGCATCACTTTCGTCTTCCCACTCAGGATGTTGTGAGAGATAATTTCTTCTGACTAGAAAATTACCTTTCCAAGCCTGATTTGTATATAAACACAGGGGTTTTTTCAATACCGGGGAGAGGGAGGAGGACATAAAACCTGGATTTTTAGGCTATTATTCGTTTGTGTAATTAAAAATTCACAGATGTTGGGGAAGAAATGAGATCTAGAGGTCAGAAGGCGGAAGTGGGATGCAGAAGACAGGAGTTTTATTTATGATTCTTCCGCTATTTCTCGTGGTATATAGTTGAATTCACTCTCTCGTCATAAACTGAGAATAAGACTATTTCCATAAAGTGTATAAAAATGACCACATGGGAGACAGTAAATGTGAGCTATTAGTTATAACTGGAAAAAATCGTGCGTGTTTATGAATGCCCAGAGGCTGGGGTCCATCCCGCATGGGTTTCAGCACCTGAGAAGAGGTTCTCGAATTGATCTCATCTTCTTCACTGACTTTTTAAGAAACTCACAGGAACTGTGTCGATAACTTAGTCACCAGCTATGTGCCTGGAGTGAGGCAGGATGAGTCCAAACCTCCGTTACTGCAATACCACGGTGTTTAAGTTTCCATCTGGCTCTGCACACTGGGCTTTCTCGCTGGCATAGGGTGGTTATTCTTCAGCTAGACTTAGGAAGTCTTTGTGCAGTGAAATCTGATGCTCTCTTGATTCCACACAGCCTACAAATAGAAAAAGTAGTGTTGCAAAAATTTCAAACTGTATCAAGGATGAGAATTGTTCTTTTTTCACCTGGATTTCTCAAGCATTTTGTTCCATTCGCTGTCATCCTCAAACCCCAAGGAGATGGCAGTGAAGCTCCTGCCCTGTAGCTGTTTTCCATATTGATGATCTTCCTTTTCTTTGTGATAAACTATCACTAAATCATTCCATTTGAAGGACAATTTATAATCTCTGAGAGGGGGCTCTTTTTGCCAGGATTGCAAATTTTTGGCCCAGTCCTGAGAGGTGTTTTGAATGCCCTTAGCACTTCTTCTCAGTGATTAAAGTCTTCCTTTAATTCACCATTATTACTCTCTGTGGATTAGCTTACATACAGTAGATTTTGCGACTGTCACGATCGAATATGTTTGTCTGTGCAGTATGTGCCATGAGGCAACCAGATAGAGAAGCATTGTACTGCTGTTTGAAAGTTTTGGCATCGATGTGATGGAGGAATTGAAAGCCCAAACCTCCGATGAGCTGTATGCATAGGAAGTGGGAGTTTGGCTTGGCATCGGGAACAGGAGAGTGAAATCATGTACGACGGTTACTGACTGCATCACCTCGAAGCAGCCAGTTCTCCCTAGGTAGCAGAGCCATGCTGGGATAAATTACAGTTTTACGAACTGGCTTCAGAGTCAAATCAAAAGACCTTTACGTAAGTACTGGGAGTTTTACTGGAGTAAAATCTCTGGATCTTCAGTGATGAGCGTGAGCTTTGCTAACTCTTGTGCTTCAGACGGTGAAATCCTGGGTGTAGTGAAGTCACTGACAAAACCATTGCTGACTTCAGTGGAGACAGGACTCCCTCCTCTGATTGAATGATATAGGGCCATGTTGAGCATTTGGTCTGGGATCTTAAAGTTTAAAAATGCTGAAGTCTATAAAAAAAGGTTTTGTTTGTTTTCCTGTCTGTTGTTAGCAGTGGACATTTCTTTTTTAAATAAGTTTATGGTGGTGTGTAATTCCAGTGTCTGAAATGCCAGCTTCCTCCAGTAGCGAAGCTGGTTTCTGCTTTTGGAGCACTTGGTTACAACTTCACAAAGGAGATCAACAACTTCTGGCTTAAATATTGGGCAGTTACGTTTCAGAGCAATTGTAACAGCTTTATAAGCATGAATATCTTAAATACCTTGAAGGTGCTCCCTACACTACAGCATTAGCTAGATAACTTTATTCACCATTTGTATGGAGTGCTAGAAACATTGCCTGTCTTCCACTGGTAAACATTTACTTGCCTTTGCCTATATTTGTATGTATCAGATAAGTTATAGAAGGAAAATATTTATTGATAACGTTGCTAGTTTGAACATAGATATTTGAAATACAAACTGCTGCATTTCTCAGATGAGTGAGTGCCTACTGAAGGGTGGTTTACGGTACCCTCCTCCTTACAGGTGAGCTCGTGCAGGGCACGCCACGTGAACCCAGGCTTAATTACAGCTCACTGGATGAACTGGGACAAGTCACGTCCCTCCTGCTGCCTCAGTTTCCCTCTGTTGGAAAGGAGATTGTGGTGGTGTAACTTTCTTAAGAGCTTTGGGTTCTATGGGTAAAAGCTGCTATGCAGCCTCTGGAAATTACCATCATCACATAATTTTATGTTTAATAGCTGATTGTTCATACAATTCAGAAACTACAGCAGCGTCCCTGTGTTTTGCAGTGGCCACTGAAATCTTTATGGCTAATCTGAACAGGATGTTATAAACCAACTGGATACCCCAGATGACTCTGTGCAGATGCTGTATAGAGACATCTTCCTTATCAGTTAAAAAAAAAAAATAAAAAATGTTAGGAGTTCTCTTAAGCCTGTGCTTTTAGAAGCGATCTAAAACAGTTCTAACATTGAAGTAGTTGTGATTTTTTTTCTTTATGGAAGCAATAACCCACTTGCAGAGAAGTATTTAGGGTAAATTTAGTCTGTATTTGCTTCAGGTAGATTTGCATAGTGAGCTTTGTAGCCTAAGTTCATGAAAATGGTTTATTTTGACTGGTTAGCTTAATAGAGTTTAGTAAAACCCTTTCATTACTGGAGCCACTGGTCTTATATTTCAGCCCTCCCCTTTCTCCAAGGCAGACTGCAGGAAACCCTGGTGTGACACGCCGATCCCTTCCCTCTCTTTTACTAGAGAGGGGTTGAGTCCCACAGAATTTGAGCTGATTTGTCATGTTCTGGTGCTACAGCTTCCCAGGCTACTTTTCATACCCTATTTTACTTCACATCTATCTTCATTTGTGTTCTCTTCCTCGGCATCTCTTATGCACCCTCAGGTATCATTTCCTTAGTTTTGCAGAAGGTCTCCCACCACTTTTCCAGCAGCACACTGTCCGTTCATTCAGATCCCTTCTTCAAACTAACATCTTCCAGGAAATTCTTCCTCCTTCGCTGTCACTAACAATCTCTCCCACATCCTCCTTTATCAGTTTTTCTATGTCCTGTTCTCTGTTTTTCTGTCAGAGTTTCTGCAAGGCAGGGAGGGTGTCTGTTCAGATTGTTCTTTACCATATATACTTTAAATACATGCTATAAAATATTGCTCATGTTAGAACCTTGAAAAATATAATATTGGGCCTTTACAAATATTCACAAATACACCTCTGGTGCTTCATAATATCCTAATTCAAAGGGTACAAGAGGCAAAAAGACTAGCTGAGCATCAGCATATCTGGCTGGTGTAGATCGTGGTTAAAACAGTGGTTCCTCCATAGCACTGTGGTCCTACAGCTACTCCCCTACATAAGAATAAATATTACGAAAAAAGCAGCTGCTACTGTTTAGCAAATGAAGTGCAATAGCAAGTTGGATTCTATAATTTTCAGCTATGAGATATGTTTAATTGATGAGCTGAATTTGTACTTGGTTTTGGGAACGTGTTCTATCCGACGGCAGGTGTGTGTATATGTATATTGTGTATCTGTGTTTATATGTACGGTGTATCGATGTGCACATGCTATGCATTAAAATACTGAAGTAATGTGACCAGATTTTTATTTTGCATGAGTGTGCTATGAAATAAGAACTCACTTGTGTTATACCACAGTAAAAATGATAATAAAAAGACTGGATTTTCAGCCCGTAGCTAAATGGTTAGTTACACGTAAACATGCACACGTATTTGAGAGCAAAGAAGAGATATGTGAGAGATAAAAGAGAACAAATGGACAACTTATAATTACATGTATTTTAGTTCATCTGGTATCCAGATGATCATCCTTGATTCTGACGGTTTTGACAAATCAGTTTATTAGAACTGTAAATGTAACCCAGGACTGCGCAGTAGGCAAGGGAGCACTGATTATTTTTTTTTTTCATATTATAGTCATTTCATTATTGGAGGTAAATACTGCTTGTACTTAGAAACACAACAGCTGGTCTCATGTGAGAAGGCAATCCACAGATTAACTTGCCAAATGTATTACCAGTTCATTTCACTAGACTGAGAACCTAAGGGTATTTTAATAGTTTTGACCTTGATCAGACAAGAAAAAAAAAAAATGCCCCCATTCTCAAGTTGAACCTGCGACTTAAACACTGATCTGGTCTACTGCAGCATAAAGTGTGGCCCGGCAGCCCCCACAGCCTCCTTGCGAAGCAGGCTGAGAACTGAGTGCTTTATAAAATAAACAGGTCAAATTCTGTGTTAAAGGGTGTGGTTGTGGTTCCCAGGTTTGCTCAGGAGAAGAGATGCTTTGATTACTTCTTTTGCTCATTTCAGAGCTGCCACGTAAGGGTTGTTATTGTGCAAATTTACATTTGAGCAAGGAGGCATTTTTAGTCACATGTTTGCCTGTCTGATTTGGCTTTCGTGTAGATTTTTACATTAAAAAAACCTTTTTATTCAAATTGAAAGGCCACATGTGTCCAGCCTCTTCACTGTACCCCAGAGTCCTTCCTCCTGCCATTCGCAGACCTTGCTCTCTGCAGGCTCGTGGCCAAATTTCGTGTGTGGTGCTGCACGCTCTGGATGCAAAGTGCGTTCTGAAGAGCAGCTTCAGAGGTAAGTGTGTATCCAGCACTGGGGAAAGGAGCTTTGGTGGAAATGAAATTGCAGCAGATCTTCCAAAGAGAGACTATTTTTTAATGGACTTTTCCTCTGTAACATTTTTTTATGGCATGGGAGTCTTCCTCCGAGGAAGGCAGTGTTGAAAATTGAGCAAGATCAGGGTTATTCAGTAGGGTAAGCTCGTTCGTTGGGGCTCATCCAGGTGCAGTCCCTTGAATTGAGGTCTCCAGTGCCTGCATGTCTACGTGGGCCTGACTATCTGCTTCTCTTCAGGAAGAGTTACGAGTGCTAAGGATTTAAGGGTGGGACTTCTGAAAGCTCTTGACATTGGCCTAATTCAGTTGCCTTTGAAGTCGAGGGAGCTTTACCGTTGATTTCGTTGGAAGTGAAGCGCAGCAGACGCCGAGTCTTTTCAGAGCTCCTGGCGCAGAGAAAAAAGGGGCTGAACTTGCCTGTTCCGTCCAGAGCTGTGTGCTCCCATCCGAGGGGCCACCTGGTAGAGCCACTTCGCCGCTCCCGCTTTCAAGTTTCCCCTTTCCTCTTTCTCCTCCCTCTCTTCCTTCTGCATGCGGCACCGTGAGCAGACAGATGAAGTGACAAAACCTGGAAGACACCAGCCAGTCCTGACGGTGGAAGAAGCCTTAACACGGATTTTGTGTCTAACTTTTCTGTCCCATTTCTAATTGGATCTTTTTCAAAGTCTCACGATCACTTATCGTTAATTCTCTGTAAGAATTCTTAGAAAGAATCTAGTTTTCAGATGTGGGACGGCCAAAAACACTGTAACATTTTTTCATAAAACCGACATCTTATTGCACAGTCCTATGACTGCTTTTAAGAATAGCTTCTCCCTACATCTCTAAAATCCCTTCCCCTGCTCCATGATCTTTGAAGTGAGATAAACCAGACAAATACCAGGAATTTTAAAAAAATTTTTATAACATTTACCAGATTAGCAAATAGGGATTTACTTTGCGCTTCCATTCTACTGTGCTGTTTCTGTAAGAGATAAGTAAAACTCTGTATTATATACAGCTCCCTGGTCTGCTAAGCACTCTGTTAAGCTATCGGTTCCTGCAAAGGAAGAAGAGATCCTTGAACTTGAATCTCTGCCACAAAACTCCTTCTGTTTGATCTCTAAACCCATTTGTAATTGCCAGGTCTACAAATTACATCTTCAGATGACAATATCCATATAAATATGTATATATAATTTCATTTCATGTAACTAAGACATTGTCTATGTCCATGGCATGACTCTGCCATGCAGATTAGATCTTGCCATCGTTGATCCTACAAGTTGTCCTTCTTTTACCTGAAGTTCCATCAGTTGTAATCAGATTAAAGCGCAGTTTAAAGATACGACTTCTAGATTCTTTCACTTAAACCTTATTTTGGTTGCTCAGCTGTATTTCTGCAATACTACAATCTCCTTTCAGCCTATTCAGGAATCACTGTTTACTATTTTGGCGTGATCCTCTAGTTCTAGTATGGATGAAATATGCACTGGGGATTGAGAGTGGGTGCTTGGAACAGGGGGCTTGTATGGTCCCAAAAGAAATACAGTGTTGTCATATTTGGTGTTGGATTCAGTAAAAGCATGGTTTGGGTTTTTTGCGGGGGAAAAAAAAAATAATTATAGACTACGCAGAAAAGCCTAGATTTCCATTTAGTACCACTTCAAGTGAAAATAGAAGCTCTTTATTCCATTATTTCCTTGGGTTTAGAATAATTCAGAATGTAATTTTACTAGATGTCTAGGCTTCGTTTGATAATAAGAGGGCAAGAGTAGTTTCCTTACTGCTTTCTTCTCCAACTATGTTTATTTTTTCATAGTAACATAGATTTGTATTTCTTAAGAATTTCAGGGTGATTTAAGCATCCGTTAATATCCACTTCAACTTTTTTTTACTCGTTTTGACATGTAATTTCCTGAACACACTGACACTTCCCACCCTCATATTCTTAAGGCAAATGTTGTTCCACCAACACCAATTTTCTTACTTGTTCACTAAATTTTCCTCTTTGATTCTGCTAGTTGGTGATGAAAAAAAGTTGAGTTGCCATTATCAGCTCAGATCAATAAATCTGAAGGAGAAAAAAGAGGAAACCTCGACTCAGGGGAGTCCCAGTCAGCAAACATTTACTGATAAAGAAAACACTCGTATATCTGACACGTCATCAGCTCCCAGTGTTTGCTTATGCCCCAAGTGCTTGTCGCTACAAGAGGAAACTTACTGCTACTGGAGCTGGGTTTCCACGGTCCTTCCAAGAGCTGCTTCCAAGTCAGAGCTTTGGTTATGAACCACTGAATGAAGTACAGTGGAGACTGCTGTTTGCCAGAATTTTCCTCAAAAGATGGGTGCCTTCATGGGATGCTTTCAGAAACCCACCAAAATTGCACTCAGTTGATGGTGGGAATGAAAGAGCACTTGTTTTTTTTTACTGAAGTGTCATATGAACTTTGCTATCGTGGTGGATAAGATACAGAAACATTGCTTTGTAGTTGGTGTGGCTTATGGTTTCTTGGCCTTGATACCACAACTGGATTGCTATTTATTATCATTGGAATTAGATGCTAATTTAAAAAAAAAAAAAAAAAAAAAGAAGATAAAATGACACTGGTAAGAGCCAGGGAGTAATGCAGGCGAAGAATTAACCTCGTACTGAGGGAGTCCCGAAGTAATGCTTTTTGGTTAGTGCTGGGTCCTGGTTATATTTCAGATAGGCTCTTAGTCTCATGAGCTGGAAAATCTTGAAACAAATACAGCAGGTTCAGCTGTGGTATCTCCACTGAGGAACATTAGCCACACAAGAAGTCCTAAGGGGATGCATGAAGTTGCTCAAATGCTTTGGGCCTGGATTTAAACCTACTTGCACTGCAAGTATCTGGAAAGAAATGAAAACTTTGTTTATTTTGCAGTGTTACTTTCTTTAATTATTCAGTAGACCTCTGGCAACTACCTGATTTATCTTCTCTTTTGTCTTGCTGCTCTATCATTTGATTTGAAATGTGATCATCAGTTGTTGGAGTGACACCTGCACAGATTAACTCCTTTTTCCACAAGGATGTCCATTCTATATGGCCATGTAGTGTCACTCGAGTATGGTTCCTCTTTCTTGTTAATGCCTTAAAGATCATAGTCAATATATAGTTGGTGTCTGTGTGATGGGGTTCTTTGCAACAGTGTTTAAACTCGTCTCAGTATCTCTTGGGACTGAACAGTGTTTACTGCTGTTATTTTAGAGAGAGCCTGAGCACATCGTAGACAACTTTACAATTAATGATATACCCTAAGTAGGGGTTTGAGCTATAAATCTATTCTGTACATCATGAAGAAGCACCTAGGCTAGGCAGATGGCTTTAAGTGTCATGCTAGGAAGTACAAGTTTTGCAAACAGTTCTTTGAAATTAAGACTAGCACAGCAATGAATTTTAGAAGAGTTACTCTGAAGGGTTTACCTACCTCAGTTTCCCTCATTTTAATTAGATTTGGTACTTGACAGTAGATTAGGGCTTCATGGTATAAATTGGGTGAAAGTCGAGATCTTCCCTCAGAAGATTGGAGACCTTCAATACACTGATATCCCTAATGTTTGCTCATTATTTTTGCAGGCAAATAGAGATTTAGCTTTGTTTATCTGTGGGATTAGTTGTTGGGATTGGCTTTGCAGCTCTGAGGATTATATTACGATGTTTGTGCACAACACTTTAGGAAATCTTTGCATTCCTGCAAGTATTATAAACAGTGCTCATCTGTATGGTAAAAACAGTTAAACAGGAGCCGTGCAAGTGGCAGCTGAAGCGCCCTGAAGTCCCCGTACCTTCACTGGGGAGTGCAGCAGGGTCAAACGAGCTGTTCTCCCCACCTGGAGGTGCGGGATCAGCACCTGATCCACCGCTGCGTCCCGTGTCGGTTCAGCCCCGGGTTTCCCGTGCTGGAGCCTGGGCGGGAGGATCACGGTGTCAGTATTGCCCCAGAGGAGCGAGGGCGAGACCACCAACAAATTCCTTGTGGACCACAGTAGTCACAGATGGTAACTACTTTCAGTCATGAAGACCTGGGCTGGATTTAAACTAGTGATTTAGAGCTGAAAGTCTCTGCATCCTATTCCCATGAGCCCTCAAGCACTCGGGCCACACCTCATTAGTTTGGTGGGCAAGAGAGAGTTTTGATTCTCAGTGTTTGCTGAATGTCTGCCCTTTTTGTCTGCTTCACTTTCTCCAAGGACTCCCTCTGATAAATCTCCATCTAGTTTGAGATTAGGCTGTTAATTGAAAAAGGGGTCATTTCAATTTTTAAAATCTGTTTCGTGCTCAGCCCCTGGATGGTGTTGAAACTTGTTAAAGATCTTTCTAATCTGGGCTGCAGGTGAGGGCTCTTGCCTGTGGATGTGCTTTGCTGCCTGTCCGGGCGGCTCCGGCAGGGGACTGGGTGAGGAACCAGATGCTGGGAGCTTTTCTGGCAGGGTGGATGTGATGCACAGGGCATCACGTCCCGGGCATTTGTCGGTGATTTCCGTGAGGGGGCTGCATAGGCAGAGGCTCTCTTGCTCTCAGTTCCACTGAGTTTTACCACTGGATGCACATACATTCACCATATATTAAAATAATGACCACGTCCTCGTTGAATTTCTGGGTTTGATGATATAATTTCTATTTCTGATGTACTCTGAGGAGGGACTCTTTCCTGGAGACCTTAGTGTCTTCCTGAGCATGACTTGATGAAGCACTGAATGAAGTTCCCAAAGCTGAGCAGCCCTTCATACGCTGAAACCGGAGCTGTTTGAGTTGTACTCAGTAAGATCAAAATTGGGGTCAGAACCTAAAATGATCTTGAGGATATTAAGAGCTGCACACTTAAACCACCTGTTCTAGAAGTTAATGCAGCAATAAAAAAATGTAAAGCAGAAATAAGGATGTCTATTTGATGAGAACACAAAAAGCCTGTCTGCTTTTTAAAACCCCCTCCCCCATTAAAATGTTAAGTTCAGCAATTTATTAACCAGTAACATCCTAATGGGTTCTTTTTTATTATTATTATTATTATCTTCATTTTTGCATTTTAGTGTTTATTCCTTTTTCCTTATTTGGGTTATAGCATCTCATTTTTTCTGTTCTTTCCTCTAGGAATAATGAAAACCAAAAATACCACACAGTAATGAGAAACAATAGTGTACAAAGATTAACGTCACAAACCCATCACTGACCTCAATAACATTTCACAACATTTAGTTTTCATTACAGTGAAATGTTACTGCATACTTTTTACATGAACTTCTGAAGAAAAATATATGATAGGGCTTTCCAAAAATACACATATGTTGGGAAATAAGACTTTTAAATCAAGAGTTTTACACATACACTGATCACATTTGACGAATCAGATGTATGGTATTAATTACTCTGAACGCACAGCAAACAGTCTTAAACATTTAGAAAATAAAGATTTTCTGCTTTGCTGATACAGACACGTGTCATGCATTCTTCAAAAGGTGCATTCTGACTTTTAGTGCTATTTGGTCCCTTTGGATGATGAAAGAACATTCAATTTTTAAATTGTATTTGTAAAAAGTATTGCTTGGCATGGAGTTTAGGAAAGAACATTTAGAACAGGTTGATCTGTAACACCACAAGCAGTCTGTTTTCTATCAATGATTCCTAGCCAGCTTATTAAACAGATTTATACAATGAAAGAATCTAATAACAAAAACATTCACCTCCTTTATTACTTGGCATTATTTATGGCTCTTACTTTTTTTTAGCTACCTTTTTATATATCGGAATCTGCCAACATTGTATTTATAAAGTTTATGTACTAGCAGCATTTGTTGGGCAGGGATTTGGGTTATTTTATGTTTCTTTCCTCCTACACTTATTATTACTAAATCTATATACAAATGCTTGTAAAGATTTAAAAAAGACGAAAAAAAACCCCAATTCTGGAGAAATTGAGTGTTTAAAGAATTAATTCTGGAGAAATGGAATTTTTAATGTACTTACATTTTAGATATTCTCTTAATAATAATCAAAAAGAATGGTGCTTATGACAGACCCTATTCCAAGGCTTACTGTGTTCTCCAAAATCTTCACTGTTGAATCATAGATCAGGAAGTGTTTACACACTGCGAAATCAAAAGTTCCTCCTATGACTATCAATTCAAATCTCTAAATATCTATAATTACTATCCAAAGAACAACTTTGTCTTCAAGAGCTCCTTCCTTCCTTTCCTCCTTCCTTCCCTCTGTCTGTCTGTCTTAAGGCGACTGCTACAATGGCGCGTTTGTCATCGTGAGATGGAGAGTTAATGGGAGCCATTGAGCTTTCTCCCGCCCGGCTCCCAGTGCCAGCTCTTGGCTTGTGCATTGAGTCAGGGTTGGGCCTGGCACAGATATAGCCATGAAACTAAAATATAGTCTCCCTTCCCTATAGATTGTTCTTTCCTCGCAAGCCAGATCTGCAGCTTCAAAAGCGGCCGGGGCAAGCTCTCTCAATGGGCCTGCTCAGGGACAGAACAACCTGGCATTAAACCATCTATTTTTTCTAGAAGGCTGCTGCTTTCCTTGATGCCCCTGTGTGTGCACAAGACAGTCCTTCTGCTGAAGTTAGAAATTACTTAAGATGCCTTCTCTGTCTTCAGAGAGGGAAATAAAGGATCATATTTGAAACGGGGACTGGAAGTCTTATTACAGCGTAGGACTCCGGGTTCCCATCAGCAAGCTGTGAGCAAAGTAAGGACAAAAGTCGGTGGTTTGTTCAGCCTGCGGCACCCCTGGTGAAAGGGAAACAGTTAAATCCTTGGAGATCCATGCAGCAGGCACCGGGAGCCGCTGGTTTCCCCATGCAAACAATAGCAGCAAACTGTTAAAATAAATAAAAAGTGAGACGTAGAAACAGGGGAAGTTTTGTATTGAATTCTCTTGATTGAAAATTGCAGCTATTGGAAACACCCGATGATCCGTGCTTCCCGCAGAGCCGGCTGCTCGGGGCGTCAGCTGGGGCAGGCAAATCTTTTTTTCCCCCCCTCCCACCTGAAGCTTTGTTGGTTTATAAATGATCAGTCTAGGAACGGACACTCTGATACTGGCTCTCGGTTTGCTTTTGTCTCACCCTCCCAGAGACGTTCCTCCTGAATGACCATGCTCTAGCTATTGCAGAAGAAAAACGTTGGGTGTTTTTTTTTTTTTCCACTGAGGTTAACCAAGTCTCCTTCTGTTTTGCTGTGCTCAGCAGTTAAGGCCAAAGTTTACAAGAAAGGTAATTACAGTCTTACTTTTAATTGTAATTAACTAGGAGTAAAGAATCAAAATAATCCAGCTACTCTTTTGCTGAACCAAAGCATTATATATAATGTGACAAAGAAAATGGCTTGCCCTTCAGCCATTAATTTTAGCAGCTCTGTTATTCCTAAATTACATAAACCTCTGGTGTCAGAGGGGAAAGAATATGAATCAGCTCAGATATTTCACTGGAATACACTGCCCGTAGTTGTGTCAGAATGTGCAATGCTTTTGAAGCACCTCAGATTATGATAAATTGGAAACACGTAATTAAGAAAACCGGGAACTCCAAATAAAGAGGTCACGAGTGAAAAATGTTGGTAATGAATTACAAGCGTCTCTGGGTTCATGAGATCCGTACCTAAACTTAGTCTTTTGAAGGGAGTCTGCTTTTATTGCAAAAGGTGGAGAAGTGTGAGCGTGGGGAGGAAGCTGAGCACGATGCTGGTTTAGGGGGCGACGCTGCTCTAAGGGGACGTTATTTGCCTGTGAATGGTAGGAGAGACACATGCGTGTATATATGTAGGTGCATAGTCAACATAAGAGGAAGATGAGAAACGTTTTAACTTTCTTACTCCTGACTATACTAATTGATTATGAGTCAAATTCTGAGCGTTCACCCCTTACTGTGATAAATGCTGCTCTTTCTGAACCCTTTATTTAACTGGAATTGAACTCCTGCTTTCCCACCTGGCATTCACCTATGCTCTGGTCACTTCTCTTGTGTACGTGGTAGAAAGTCCCAGGGGAGCTGAGGAAGTGGGAGGATCAATGGCACCACTGGTGACAAAGAAAGAAGTTGAACCAATTCTTGAAAATGCAGCGAAATGTCAGATATCCATGTTTAAAGCCCGCACCAAGGCGGATTTTACTTGTGCTGCTGGCACTTACACAGCCAAAAATCCAAGCTGACACAGACCTTGGCAGCATTATTAGGGTGATCTTCATTTAAAGATGAACTATTCTTGAACAATTTCTCCACTGTATCTGACACAAACAGGCTTTTCTTCAACACCAGACGTGCATGTCTTCTTGCTCCAACTATTTTTTTCTTGAACAAACATATGTATTGTAGCCAATGCAAGGAAAATCCCACTCACTATTTATGTTTGAGTTCCCTATGTCCCATTAACAATATCCCAGTGTACTCATGGCAGTAGAGCATCTTGATCCAGATCCAGCACTGTTTTCCTGGATTCCCCTTTGGAGAATTAAGTGCCACAAAGCAATTGGTCTTATTTAGTGACCTTCCATCCCAGAGGCTCTATTTTTTGGGCACTGAAATAGTTTCCTGTCCCTTTTTACCACTTTTGCTAAGTGGAAAGCACCTCTTACTGTGAATCTGAACTGAGAATATTTATCAGGACGAGCAACGCAGCTTGCAACATCTGAAACTTCATTACCTTTAAGGATTTTATCTGCAGTCCTCTGACTCTTCTAGACATGCAGGAGGTCTCATTTTGGTGATGCTGCTGGCCACCATGCAAAGAATTATTATATGTATGCTATTTGAATATGCTTGAAACAGCACATAGCTCTCAAAGCAAAAGCTTTCTGTAGAGAAAAGGACCCTGCCACTGGTGTATTTGCTTCAAAGCTGCCCTCCTTTGTTGCAATATATAGATGCAGATACAGAAACAAGTATATTTGGGGTTGGTATATATTTGATCTATATATATTTGGTATATATAGTGTGTGTGCGTATTAGGGTTAAATGCCACCGACTGATTTCTGTAAGTAATAATGTAGAAAAATAACAGAATACTGTCCGTACATCCCACAGTCAGGCTTAAAGGTGAGAGAAGCCAAAGCTGTGGCACTGCCTTCTCCCCTGTTAGCACGGCGCTCGCAGGACTGCCATGGCCTGTGCCCACAGATTGCAGCTGTATTTGGCCCAGTGTAATCCCTGCAAAAACAAACCAGCGATTTGACTGAAGAGGTTTTGGAAAACAGCGAAACAGGAGGGAAAATGGCACTCAGTAGAATCATTAAATTAAAAAGATGTGCCTGAGCATAAATTCTAACAATTAGGCACTGCCAATTAGAAATACCTGCTTTCTTTTTAACATATTTTGGTATTTTAGATCACTGGATAGCCCACAGCTAACACTTCAAAAATGTAGTGTAAAGAAATCTCTTGCCCTGCCGTATACGTTCAGACTTCATTGCCATTTGGCAGCTGAAGCCCTGAATGGAAAGCTAACCCTTCTCGCCGGCTGGCGTCAGATTCCTTGTGGTTACTCTTTGTTTTTGTGGACACAGAGATTTAGATGTCTGCAGTCCCTTGAAAGCCAGCAAGATGTCTGCTAGCTGGCTGGTTTCGATTCATTCCGACACCGCGAAACACGCCCCTTCGTTTCACCTCTTTGTCAGCAGCAGAAGAGCTTGGATGCTCTGCAGAAGATTTGATGACACGGTCAAAATGTTTTCACTTGAATGCAACCTGGTGGTGACCCCACAATAAAGGCAATGGGAAGGAGCCACGCAAAGATCTGACACCAATAAAGCCAGCAGTTAACCTCTCCGGCCTGACTTTAAGGCGCTCTCTGCCTAAGAATTTGTAGCTGTATTTTAGCACCTAATGTTAAGAATCTGCAACTGAAACCTTTCTTGGTTAATGTTTCCCAATTTACCTCTCTGAGCCTTTTTTTTTTCTTCTTTCCCTGTTTTTTTTCCCTTCTTTTCCTTCTCTTTTTCCCCTTTTTTCATTTTTTTCTTCTTGTCCTTTTTTTTCCTTTTTTTTCTTCATTTCCTTTTTTTGTTGGCTTTTTTTTTTAGTGTAAAGGACAGTTAGATACGTTCTTCTTTGATATAAATAAATACAGCCTTTGTACCAATTAAAAAAAATGTAATGTTATGGATTATAATTGCATAACATTTATTTTAGTGTTTGTTAATGCAGATTTATTTTGGGATGGAGTCCGACTGGTTTTGTTAGCTTAGCTTTGGAAAGCTGGATTTAAAAGCTACTCTCAGCTCAGTAAGTTTCTGTCCTGTCAATGTCAGCCATTGATTTATCCAAAAAGTCGTATTGTTTACAACGGAGACATTAAATCATAAAACAACTTTCATTGTATCCTGTGCTCAGATAGGCAAAAACACTTCCTAACTGTTAAACCAGCTGGTCTAATCTTTAATGACTTTGGTTCAGTGGCCAAATCTACTTCTTTGTGCTGTTATAATGCAACATTAGATTAGTTACTGTCTCTGAAACTGCTGTCAGTCAGGCTGTGTTTTTGAAGGATCATGGTATTTTTCATAAATCATTTTTCTCTTCTTTTACTGTTTAAAGGATAATAGTACTGTAGCTTTGCAATTGTTTTATGAGGCAGTAATCTTGTTCCTATGAGGATAAACCGTGAGGCCAAAGGCAGTGCTTATCTCTGGAGAAGCCAGTTATTGCTGAGGAAATCACTACAAAACATCAATTATCACTACCGCAGCGCAGGTTTTACCCCTCTGAAATATCAAAGACAAGATTTTGTGTCAAAAATAGTCCGTATGATGGGGGCCATGAAATGGAAATGCAGGATTTGTGGGATTAGTTTGCAATTAGTTGACGATATTCCGAAGTACATTCGCTTGAAAACCCAAGGCCAAAACCCTCAAACGCACATCCATGCACAGGACCAGCACGGGTCGGCCCCGCTCACGGAGCAGCTGCAGGCTTTGGCGAAGCATCGTGCATATGACAGCAAGAATGACCCGTTCTCATAAAACCACGTGAAAAATTTCAGGTTGACTCCTTAGCTCCTTCACTGTGTCCTTAATTCAGGCTGCAGGAGGAAGATTTTTCCAGCTGCGCTCCAGGCAGACGCAACGCTGTACCCTGAGCAGCAGCACCTTGAGAGCTCATTGCCTTTAGCTAGACATTAAAAACATTTTTAGGCCTTTCTGCATTTAAAAGCAACCAGAGGAAAGCAGCTCACGGCAGCGGTCGCAGCGCTGAGTCCGAGTTTTACAAAACATGAGCAGTTTCCCACGAAGGTCCGTGTCACACACGCTGGCTTGGAAGTAACGTAGCACCTCACTGGCAAACTGTTAAACATCCTGCGTTGATGCACTGTCCTTAAGAGGTTTATTCAATTAACAGTTTAAACTTTCATTATATTTTGCCATTTGGTGAAGAGGATTCTTATGCATTTAATAGTTTTATGCATTTACCCATTAGTCCTTTAAGTGGGCTTGCTTGGACGAGCTCTGCCATTTTCGTGGCGGGGGTGCGGGGAGCTGGGGTGGGCAGAGCAGACAGTGATAGATGACATGTGTCACGGCCGTTTGTATCTCCCTGACCTCCTCAATCCATCTCTCTGAAGGTTGCTGTGCATTAATCCTGCGGCAGCTGCTGGTGCAACCGCTTCTAGGCACTGGGGCAGGTAGCCAAGGGTTCAGGTAGCCTCTTTGCACACCGAGCTGTAGAAGAGCCCAGATTGGCAGTATATTTTCATCAAAACAGAAACTTAGAAGAAAATGGCATATGTTCTTTAACCTAAGGACTGCTGATCACTTTAAATACTTTAAATTAATCCAGCTTCATTTGTTAAAACTAGCATCATCTGCTTAACGACTAAGGGTATGCTGTTTTATACTTAAAAACAGGCACCGCAACAAATCTTGCAAATCTTACCCTGATGCTTTATGCAAGATTGTCTGAAAATCATTTTACAGCAATATTATTATATCTTAGTCCTTATCCATATTCCTTTTAAAATTCCTACTATGCAGCAGTATGCAGTCTTCCTTTCCTTACACTGCAGATATTTCTGGCCCGGCTCGGTCCGTACAGAAGGCTGGGCAGCTCCCAGGATTTCTCTGCATCCAGTCTGCTTTCCAGGGAGCTGAGGCTGAGGGCGGGAGGCCAGCCCACTCCTTTGCTTTCAGCTGCAGGTAAATTCAAGTACTGAATGTGCAGATTCTTACCAGTGTCGGAGGCTTCTGTAAGTCAGTTTTTCAGGTCTATTTGGCTTCTGATTGAGAATGAAACTTTCGTTTGCTGCCTTAGAAAGGAATTTTTTAAAAGTAAAATAAGCAATGGCCATGTAACTACAAAAATTCAGAAATGCAAAAAAAAATTGGATAGTTATTTCTTGTAGAAACCCCATGGAACAGTAACTCCTGCTGGAGGCAGTTATTTCAGACCCTGAGGGAAGGACAGAACTATGGCTTATTCTATTTCTGGCATTTTGTACTGAAATAATCAGCATATCACATCATGAAAATAATTACTGCAAGGTCTTAGACCTTTGAATGGCTCTGTCCTCTTGCAAACAACCCTTAAATCTATGGCCACCAGAGAAAAGGCATTTCTGGTGCAGTGCCCTTAGAAATCACTTCCATTTGGGTTTAATAGAGCTGGAGTCTATTCCCTTAGGGACTGTGGCCACCCTTTATTTACCATTTGTCTCTGTTATTGAGGCTGAAGTCAGAGAGAAGAAACAAATGCGCTAAAATTTGCTGATCAGTTTTTATAGGCAGTGAATAGTTACTTTGGTCCCAATTTTATAGGTGCTATATTTTTATAAATTCCCCAGTAAGGTCAGTGTCAACAGAGATATCGGAGAGTATTCAGCTGCCTTTAAAAATAGTGAAAAATCTAGCAAAAATCACTTGCATAGAAGATTTCTGCATACTCTCATTGCTTCTAGCGCTTTCTCCTCGTAGTAATTGGTATAATTATTATACCTGTGTTAAATTGAGCAGATTTAATTGATGTAATTTATGGGAACATGAGTATTTGACTAAAATGCAGTTGATGTGTGTAAGAAGCAGCCAGCTGACAGGGGAAGGAGACGTTCAGTCAGCGTTTTTGTATCAACAGGCTTGAGAGGATCTCCTGGGTAGTTTCAGAAATAAACCCAGCTGAGTCACACCCTGCCTGCTCTAGTGCTTTCCTACCGAGTGAGACAGGCACAGGCTTTACCTTTCAAATCTTGCCATGAAGCTACGCAAGGCACAGTGTTTTACTCGAGGTTTAGTCCATCAGAAGGACACAGTTCTGCAGCTTTTAGTGGGGAATCTCATGGAAATGCTGAATATTGATTATCTGTAGGTCTGGTGACTTTTTTCTTATTTCATTTGCCCATCTGCTTACTGTAAAGAACGATGCATGAAAACCCTTGAAGTGCTATATTAGTGGAGCACGCAGCTGTTTTCTTATTTCTTATTATCCTTTCCATTATTCTTTTTTCTGCTGCCATCAGTTCCCAACCTGTTTGTTGGAGCACTGTGTTCTGGCAGGTCAAAGAGAACTGTGTAACGTGCCCTGACCATCACGGCTGCAGAACGAGCGCTGCCAGGCGTGCGGGGATGCTTGGCCATCTCCGGGCTCCCACCCGTGTTCCACAAACAGAGCAGCTCCCCGTAGCTGCTCCCCGCTCCCCGGCGACCCGCAGTGTTGTCTCGGGCAGGGCTTTGCAGCAGGCTCCTCTACTGCGGATGTATTATTTTCAGCCAAATATGACCACCTGCAAGTTTGTGCTGGTGTTAGCATTTTCATCTCCCATTATTCAAATCCAGCTGGCTTTCCTTTGAAGTTAGTTCCCTCATGTTAAATGTTAACTATAATTTCTCTTGGCCAAAGAAACAGATAGTGCATTCTTTCCTGTCTGTGTGATAATGGCCACAAGTGTGCTGGCTGCCTTCAGCCCGACCCACCGCTGCAACTAGTTTCTCCTCAAGAAGGAATGCCGGCGCTCAGCTCTGCCGCAGGCAGTGGGTTTATCCTGCAAAAAGCTCTGGGCTGAGCCTAGCCCTGAGGACTGTCTTTACACATAGGGTATCTTGTGTGTCCAGACCTCTCTTCCAAGGCTGGCATGTGCTTAGGGTAGAAGAAAATCACACCAAAAAAAAAAAAAAATCAATTCCAGGGGTAAATTTTGAACAAGCCCAGAGTTCAGGGATTTTTTTTTTTTAGATTCATGCAGGCTAATGTTTTGCTTTTTCCAGCTGTACTAGCATTTTTCTAAACATATTTCAGTGCTTATCCTTGCGTTAAGCACAATAGCAATGGAGGGGGAGACTTGTGACCATTTGAACTTGAAATCCCCAGAGAGCTTTTTATTCTAATAAAACAGCAAAATATTGGATACATGACACCCCTTACATCAAACTCTATCATATTAGGGAAACCTTAGAACTCTGGTCTGCAGTCTGGCCTGATACATTACAATTCATCTGGGATCAGTATAAGAAATAATTACATCTATTTATTTATTCCACTGTCAGAATGTTGACACTAGTTTTTCATATTGTCTCTGTCATGAAGAATCATAATCAAATAACATGTCAAATGTATTGATCATACATTTATAAATTTGTTTGATATATCATAGAGGCCTTTTGTTATTAGGAGATATCACAAGATTAAAATTAAAGTTTGCCAAGCCATCTACCTCATTCTACATAGGACTTTTTCCTCCTAATTAACCACAAAATTTTGATGGCTTGTCATTCCAATATTACACAAAGTAATCCCGTCCTTTTTATTCAAGTTCAGTGTACCGTTTCCCTTCGGCCGAAATCTGGCTAGATATGTACAGTCATATTAGGCTATGAAATGACATACTTCTGTTGTATTTTTTCCATTTTTCTGTCCTAATTCATCTCCTTAAGAGGCACTGTCGTATCACAAAGAAGATCAGCTAGAGCTCACCTTCAATTTTTGTGCTCTTTCTGCACAAAACAGAGCAGGAGCTTTGACCACTGTCATTCCTTCCCCTCTCTTCATAGCTGTGTGTGGACCTGACCCAGATATGTGAGTAGATGCCAGTCAGTGTCAGTGGCCATGAATACATCAACGTCTGTCACAGCTGCAGCTCCTCAACACGCTCTCACCTTTGGGAAAAACAAATTTTTAGGAAGGTGACAGGGATGAGAAAAATCAGTAACTTGCATGTCTAAATGGTAGTTTCTTCCAGAGCAAATATCATTTTCAGAGAATCATATTCTCTGCAGATCCCATGTGCTACTTCGAAGGATAAAAAGATGTAAATAAATAGGCATTTGTTGTCCCTTTTTGATGTGTTTTCTCCTGGTTTCTGTAAGAACATAAGCTAGGAAGGTTTTACTCAGATTTGGTGGCAGAACACATGCATTAAGATTAAGTTTCTTTTTAAAATTTGCATTCTTTGCTTTGTATGTTTCCTAAATGGGGCAAGAGGGTTTCTTAGTATGTCTTAGTATTAAAATCTAAAGTAACAGACCTTCATTCTAATGAGCTTTGTAAATCTGACCTAAAAAGTGTCGCCTGGAGTCTTTGAAATGAGTTTCCTACAACTTCCTCTGATCTGATTGTGTGTTTTAAGGGAGGTTAAATGGGTTAAGATTCTTAGCTGTCCTAAAGCCATTGGAGTGATTCCTTATTAATCTTTTTCACCCCCTAAGACATCATCTACAGATCTAGGCGGATTTAGTACATAAGATAACGTCGTCAGCCCTGCCATAACTATCCACACAGCTTCTGAAAGGACAAAAGGGTGACAAAAATATGCACAAACCCTTCCAAAGGTTCATGTTAACAATACTTTCCAGTCTTCCCCTCACCCATATTCAGCTCTTACTTGTTGCATAAGACAAGTTTTATCGTCATAGGATAATATCTCTGTAACTTGTGATCTAAATTACAAAGAAGTTTGTTGTGCTTCATGTCCTATGGCAAAACTTGTGAGCAGAAGGCAGGGTCTTCAATTAGCCCTATTACCGCCGATAACCAAGAGCTTCTTGTTTCTGCAGTGAGGGTGCTCGGCGGCCGTGCCAGCGGCTCCTCCTCCCTCCCTGCTCCCAAACAGCTTTTCCTGTGAGTTTCCTCTTTGCCGCACCCTTGGTAGGGCTGCTAAGGTCTGTGCTGGTGGCGAAACTTTCCAGAGCTTTAATTCAGGGAGAGAAATTTCCTTTCTGCCAAGTAAAGAACACAAAATGGTAAAGATCCAGAGGCAGTTGCATACATCTGAGTGATTGATGCTGCTGTCGCAGGCATCCTTTGGCATAACAGGGAAGTTCAGGGCCTTTGCTTCTGGTGGTAAGGTCATACAGTAGCGTTGCAAAACTTTTACTATAAAGATGCTTTTTTTTATTTTAAGAAAAAAATTCAAGTTATCCTTTGACATCAACCATATATTTTACATGATTCCTTTTTACCCCATTCAAGTGTTATATCTGCATGGCAGCAACGGTGTTTCCAGTTCCACCCTCTTCTCTAGAGCTTATTTGCTCGTAATTATTTGCTGTGCCATAAAATGTGAGCGAGGTCTGTGGCCAGAGGATTTTTATATGGCTGTCCAGGGCATAACAGCATTTGGGAACCTTAGGTGTTTTACAAATAATGGTAATATAATTTCAGGGATCAGCTGCCATTTAATCAATGTCAGGAGATTGTCAATTCCTTCCATGATTTATGGTTGTGAAAATACAGAATGATTTGTAAAATAACAAGAAGCATTCCCCCCCTGAACAGGGTATTTTGAAAACACAGCAATCTGAAACATGAAACTATTTTGGAAGAATTTTCTCAGGATTTTGAAGTGCTTGCCTTAGCATTGAGCTCCCTGTTGACATAAGTGTTCCTTAGTCCTTTGCAGGTGCTACTGTAGTCTCATGGAGCTCTCAGGAACCCATTACCGTCTTCGGGCCTCAAAAAAAAAGAAAAACACTTAAAAATAGCAAGTGGCTTCTTCAAAGCTGGAGCGCCCTGATAAGTAATCTAAGTGTATGGTTTTCCATGTGTTTTAACGCTTTCTGAAATGTAAGAGCCCAGCCCCACCATCCCTGCGGGGCCAACGGTCCCTGCAGTCGCCATCACCGGGGTAATCGCTCTGGCCTCACTTTGATAATGTACTTAAGCATATGCTTAACTTCTTCCACGCTAAGGAAGGCATTTAAGCACGTTTCTTAAATCTCAGTGTCTCTAAATCAAGCGTATCTTCAAACTGCTCTTCTCAACTGGCCGAATATCTGGTGGTACCTAAACCTGGCGCTCCTGCACGCAGACGTGTGAGCTGGGCAGGAGGTGGGATTCCGTGAAACTGTATCGTTTGGACTCTCTGTGCTGGCTTGCCCATCTCTAAAATAGCACTTACGATTTTATTTTCTTACTGTGCTGCAGATATTATAGGTCTTTATATTTATAAAATAGATTCAGGTTGCCAGGTCATCAGCAACTTGTAAGTGCGTGTGCTTATGGTTAACTGCCTGTGTTGTTCTATCTCAGAGATGCAGCAGCAGTAGGAGCACTTCTCAAAAGAGATGTAGCTAACACTCTTCCTCTTTAACAATATTTAAACCAGAAATTATTAAATTGTACACATATTTGAAAAGCCTTTAGACCTGTTTATGGCAGGAGATGAAAAAGCTCACCCTTTTCTAGCAGCTAGGAAGCAAATATTATGACTTGGGTTGCACTCTGCCCAATAAAGGCACCCTGCTTCCATAATTCCCCTTCTGGTACTTTTGACACCAGCATGCCAAGGATTTTTGTCTGCATGGAGACCAGCTTTGGAGTCTGCAGAGATGTTTCAAGCAGAATCTGGGAGAGCTCAGGAATGCGTGCTTTATTAAAAAAAAAAAAAATACACTAGAGGCAGTTTAGGTATTTAGCCTCTGAAGCATTTTTTGTCTCTCTTAATTACTTATAATCTGACTTTTCTTTCTAATTGAGGCTCCCAGCATCTGTCTAGCTACCAATACTCTTAGCTACTAATTTACATTGCAGTTGGCACCTGACCTTACATGACACATGTAAGACTCTTAGACAGATAATCCTGGCTTCTTCTTGAGACTTATGTCGCCATGGAGGGGTCAGTGGTGTGAGACAGCGCAGCCGGAGGTGCGAAGTGCCGCGGCGGCTCACACGCTTTACCTAGCTGAGTCTGGGAATCCCTTAACAGGCTGATCCGAGCTTTTACACAGCCAGTCCTCCTGCTTTTGTCCTGGGCAGGCATTTCTCTGCCTGTCACTTACAGGCCTTAAAGCAGCATGTCTGTGTTGGTTAATTTGCAGACATCAGTAGACACATTTCACACTGAATTCCACCCTGTGGGGCCGTGTCTAATTGGACAAATTTGAGCAGCAGGCAGAAAAGCCACCGCAGCATGGAGCAGTGATATATGGGCACAGGGAAAGGGTTGGAGTCTTAAAGACACAGCTCCTCCGCTCGCCTGCCCGCGCCTGCCAGGCTCCCAAATTTGAAGCACGACTGCCCTGACTAGCGAGGTTTAACATCCCACAGCATCACCTTGGTGCTACGGGATTTTCCGGGGCAGGCACATTTCTCATTCCGTTAACAAAACACACTCCAAAAGAGCAGGAAAGCATTTGCAGCTCTGCAGCGGGGCACAGGAACATTTAGTCCAGTCTGAACCCCTGAAATTAAAGGCTTGTTGGGCTTTAAACTGCACAGCTGCGATCCACATTAGAGTTTCTTTTCAGGGAATTTCCTGCAATATTGCAGCAGGCAAGGTGAAGCAGGGAGGCAGTGTTATTAGCAAAAAAAAAAAAATTTCAGAACCTTGGCAATAAAAGTGAGTTGAAGGGTTGTTTCTGGTCATAGATGTTTCTTTTCCATTTTATGTTGCTTAAGCATAATCAATGTCAGATGGCTTGAGTAGCATGTTTTATTAAAATAAGTGAATTTGGAGTTCATGAAAGAGCGTTGCAGTGATAGCGTTGCGCACAGGATGGCTTTGTGCAGGGAGCAGGTAGGGGGGGTCCAGTCTGCCTCTCACCCGCGTTTGCAGGGACCATTTTTAGAAGGAAGAAATATCCTGAAATCCTATTTCCGTGTAGTTACTCTGGTTTTGATGTCTCTGCTGCGATTGCAAACAAAAGTGCCATCTAATGACAACTGTGAAAAGCCTTTTGGAATGCAGAATTGAAGAATATTGTGTGGTTTGGTTGGATGTTGGTTGGTATTTTGGACGCTTTTGTTAAGTGGATTGAGACTCTAACTCAGTTTTCATAAACTGCAGAAGAGCCACCAGAAGATGATAATTTTCTGTCGTTGCTTCTCTGCTGCTCTGGTCGTGTGGTGCAGCTCAGTAAAAGGGTCCCTGTGAGAAATCCAGCTCCTGAGTGTCTTGTTTTGAAGTTCATCAAAGCAACTGACAAAATATCAGCCCCCCCCCCGCCAGTATAATTGTTTCTTAGAATGCATTTATATTAGCACATGCATTTCTATTAGTGACATTTTGATCTATTATGGGTTCCCCACTTGGGTTTTGGTTTTTTAAATGTCTCTGAGAAACACAGCTCCGTATTCTGATTTTTCGCAGATAACGGTAGTTCTGAAAAGGATCTTATTAAGCACAAAAATAAAGTGTTGAAACGGCTTCCCAAAGGATGGCTTTGGTGACAAGTGCTTGTATTTTGCATCAGTCAGACCATTGTGTCGTGAGTTTGGACGTGGACCGAAGATCTCTGCCTGACTCTTGAGAGTGCAGAGAGCTCGCTGGTTGCAACAAGCCACTCCAGAGAAAAAGGAAAAAAGAAAACAAAAAAGGAAGTGGGTTGGTGGTTTTGAAAGGACCTGGCCAGACTTTTATGCTAATACTATAATGTATTGATGCTCAAGGGATTTAAAGAAGTCTGATGCCCTTCGGCTCTTCACGCACGTGGAGCGATCCACAGGCTGCTGCAGCAGCACCGTGTCGAGCGACGTGTCCAAGGGAGGCTTCTCACCTCTGCAGCCACCTCTCTTGCTGCCCCAAAATGCCAAATCATGTGGATGTCACGCAAAGGTCTCTGCCACATGGTATGGAAGTGATGGCTTCAACTGACAGGAACAGTAATTACTGGTTTTTCTCTGTGATTGATGTCTGTTTATATTTAATGCAGTCACTAGATGAAAATGGAAGTCTTTGGTTAATCAGATATGGGTTTAGAAACCAAAACTAAGTCATTCATGTGGATACGGTTGAATTTCCTCCTCTCCTTGCGACCTGTTCCTTCAATCCTGTAGCTTAGATCTGAGGGTTTGCTGTACTTAACTTTTTCCAAATTGAAATAAAAAGCAGCTTACTTTAACGTATATCATAGGAGCACTGTGGATTTTTCCCCCTCCGGGCTACTCAAAACAAGCCCTAGGCCCAGCAGTAGTGAAAACTTCTGTGAGGCTGAAAGTGCAAGATTTAATGCCTTGTAACTTTAATCTTTCACCATAATAAATTATTTATGCAGAATGTGTCAAAAACACATATGTTGCAAAGCAGTAAAACTTGCCGCCGTGGTGGGTGAAGGCAGGGGAGGTCGTGCCGCTGCCCGCCGGCATCCCAGGCCGGTGGCAGAGGCATCAGCTGCAATTTGGGCTCTCCAATCTGGTCACATTCCTGCTTTTCCTATGGGAACGGTGCTGATTCCCATCGCAGCTGATGGGAGTCTTCCGGTGGAAGCCCGCTTAATCCCTTAGAAATACCATGACACCTATAAATACTACAATCTTTAAAAACACGTTAAGCATTAGACTAACAGCTACCAGGGTATGAACAAGAAGATTGGAAAAAACAAGGCTAATAAATATTCAAGGGCCAGTTTTCACGCTGATGGGGAAAGGCACAGGAGCGGGCAGGGAGGGAGGGTCCTGCCGGGCAGCCCCGAGCCCAGTGCAGGGAGCCTGGTCCAAGCCCTGACTCCATCATCACTGACTCCGTTATCCTGCGGGAGTGACAGGACTTCTTCTGCCCTCTCTGTCTCCTTTTTCTCCTTCTGTGAAATGGGAGGCACATCTCACGTGCCCAGTAGGATAACTGATGAGGTGCCAACCCCATGTGAACCCCAGACCGAGCTCCTCCGAGCTGGCAGCCCAAGCTGTGTGCATCCATCAGCAGGAGCGTGAGTAGCTTGCATAGACACTTGTAAATGTGAATTGTTGCTTAAGTGCCAAAATCATAATTAAAAAGGTTTTGTCTTTTGGCTTTTGTCTACATACTTTCCTAATACTGTCATTTGGCAAAGCCGGGGTGTCTCTCACAATGTAATTGCCACAGAACATTTCCTTGAAAGAGCAGCAACACCCCGCCTCCTCCTAACACTTGCATGTGGAAAGCACCAACTGTTTTATAGGCATTAGTGAATTATGCTTTTCAGTGCAAGGAGGTATTAACTGTCTGTACAGCTGAGACAGCTGTAAAACAGCTTCTGAGATGAAGTGACCTGCCTGAGGCTGCACTTCGGATGCTGTAGCAGAGGCAGGAGCTGCGGTTGTGCCTCTTCCAGAGGGAAAATACAGAGGCTTTTGCAAGATAGTCTGTGTACATGTATTATTTTTCTTCTCTTCCTCCTCTACAGAGGTCTGTACGTAAGCAGGGACCTGTCCCGTCCCAGGGCAGCAACGCTGTGGGCTGCGTGTTTGTGCCGAGCCGTGTTCGTGTGGCACAGCCACTCCAGCTCCCGTTATCGCAGCCTCTCTGCCTGGTTTTTGGTGGGAAGCTGGGGTTGCAGGGACACCAGGCCAGCTCCTCTCCTCGGTACTGCTGGCACTTCTCAAGCATTTAGGTTTTTAAAAAGCCAAAGGGCTCTCCTGCCACCCTGTTAAAGAGTGCCAGGTAATCCCTTTATGTAGTTAACGGCATTTTCCTGCCAGAGCATCCCAACCTGCACAGAGGATGGCTGAGAAATACAGGTGCCTCCCTGTTAGGGCAAGAAATGGCAAGAAATACCTCCAGGTTTGTTTTTTAAAAGAGCAGTTGTGGTAATAGTAGAATTAGTAAATAAACAGAACAGATCTTTAAAATCAGTTGCAGAACATACATTCTATTTTTGGGCAAAACTTTGAAGATCTGGAAATTGTCCAACGGTTTCGAAATGAAACCTTAAATTAAAATGATAGCTTGGGGGGGTGTTTAATTTCTTTTTTAACTTTAGTACCAAGGAAATTAATCTTCTAGACAGGAGTTACATTTGAGGGAAGAATAGTGCATGGGCAATCAGGACTTTTTGCCCCCTTCAGACTGGTGAAGTTTGGGGCAATACAGGCTCAGGTCTTCAGCTGGCCTAAATTAGCACAGCTCTGTTCAGGCTCCAGCTGTAGGCACATATTACTGTTCCATTGCAGCAGATCTCATTTATGACATGTTTTTAAAGCAGATCTGTGAAATGATCCAGCTTTAAAAAAATAACACTAATAAGGGTGTAGTTACATGAGCATCTTATCCCACAGCAAAGCCAGTTTAAGAGGCTCCCAGCCCTTCCCTGACCCTGCCTTCTCCTTCCAACCCCACGGTTCATTTCCCCTCAGCTCTGCTGCTGCAAGTTTTTGGTGTTTGTGGGTTTGGGGTTTTTTTCCCCCTGTTTCTTGCATTGTTTTACTGATCAAGTAGAGCGGAGAAACTGTGGATGCTCTCTCCCTAGAAGTGTTCAAGGCCAGGTTGGACGGGGCTTTGAGCAACCTGGTCTAGTAGAAGGTGTCCCTGCCCGGGGCAGGGGGGTTGGATCTAGATAATCCTTAAGGTCCCTTCCAACCCAAACCATTTTATGATTTGTGTTGCCTTAACAAACGCGTGAGCAGAACGGAGCGCGCGGTGTGCTGTAGCAGAGGGATGGCGATGAGAGACAAGGGGAAGGGCTGGGATGTATGCGGCAGCAGCAATCTTTCAAACTGACCTCAGTGCCAGAGTGGATGTTCCTGCAGCTTCTGCTAAACCCAAGTGGCTTTACAGGGGTTTTGTTCAAAGCGCCAGGCAGACAAACAGCTGAGCGGGCACTCCTGGCATTGCCTGGGGTGGTGGGCAGGAGCTCACACCCCCAGGAGTGACCATAGAATTGCAGAATCGTAGAATAGTTTGGGTTGGAAGGGACCTTTCAAGGTCATCTAGTCCAACCCCCCTGCCATGGGCAGGGACACCTTCCACTAGCCCAGGTTGCCCAAAGCCCCGTCCAACCTGGCCTTGAACCCTTCCAGGGATGGAGCATCTACCACCTCCCTGGCAACCTGTGATGTTGGCTGAGACTTTGGCTCCTGAGTCAGCAAGGCACATAGCACAGTGGCAATTCATTCCTGCACCTCTGCTGAATTAGGGCTGTAGCTATTAGGTAATTAAGTAAATCGCCCTGATTTTGTGTTCCCAACAGCAGCTCGGTTTCACCAGAGCAGCGCTGGTGTTAGCGCTGCAGTAGAGGAGAACGAGTTGAGATTTCAAGGAATCTCAGAATAGTTCACTCTACCAGGAAATTCAGTCTACCGGGATTCTGCGCTACATAGCAATGAGATCAAATGCTTTCCTAACCTATTTACTTTAAATGTATCTTGAATATTAGTAATGATGGAGTAAACAGACAGATCTTTATAAAGCGTGGTGCCTGGTGAATGTCTGACACAATATTTAATGAGAGCAGGAAGGTTTTTTTATCCAACTGCCTTTGGTCTGTGGAATGTGTTTTCTCCTTGTTTTGGCTGGATGGATCTTGTGGCTGATCTATTTAAAAATAATTAAGTGAACAGTTGCAGAAACAACATGGTATCTTAGACCTGCATGTGGTACAGATTAGATGGAAACACCGAGCTTTCCTTCATATGTGGTGTGGTTATCAGTACCCTCCAAACAATGCATGCAGATACCATTCCACATCCTTTCTAAAGTTGTTGAAAAACACGATGATATGTAACGAAACCTCCCTGGGGCTGCAGTTTGGCATTCGGCGGGGAAGCAGCGGGGCCTCGGAGGTTCTCTGTGGCAGCTCAGGTGATACGGGGAGCTCCTGTCCCTTGGCGCTTGCCGGGTGAGTCCCACGTCTGCAGTGCACGGTGCTGGCAGCCGTGTCCCGGTGTGGGTTCACTTGTCTGCTGCTTTCTGGGAGCAAGATGTATTACTCGCTCCTCTTATTCCTTTATACATTACACAGAGTGGAAACAAAAATCAGATATAAATGCAGAGTCCATTAATCATCGCTAACCTAAGAAGATAGACCTTGATAGTAAATCTTCCTTCTTCTTCTTTCTGGTCTTTACACAGAGCAGTACAACACGCCGTAGAAACACAAGAAAAATTAAGTTTCTCGGGTGCACGCCAGAGTGTAAAAACAACTGTCTGTACAGTCATCGTGTGCCCATCTGCTGCACCCCCTGCACGCGGGCGAGAGCTGACTGCCCCGCTCTTGAGATCACAGGGTGGTTACTCAAACAGTCTGGATGTGACCAAAGGGACTGTGAGATGGAGTGTAGCAATTCTGGTTTCGCTGAATCAGGAATAAAGTGCTTAACCACACACCCAGGTGGAGGCGACGCCCAGAATAGACCCCTAAATACAGATTGGTACGAGTGGCTTTGCCGTTTGGATTTCTTTTAGTAATAATTTTTGCAGCAATACCGATGAGATTATGGTGCTAAGAGGTGCTTGTTTACGTTTGGTGGTTATTAGTGTCATTTCTTTTTTGATTAACCTTTTGTATACTACAGCTGTTCACTACAATCTGGAGGGGTTTTATGATTTGAGAATTTATAATAAAGGCACTCTAACACAAGGAATTTGAGCTTGTGGGATTAAGCTGGGGGTGCGTAGGTTATTGCAGCAGCATTCGCTGGTTTTCCTTCTTCCTGTAATTCTGTTGATACCAGTTATGTGACCATAAAATTCATATTAGAACATTAGCAAATGCAAATTTGTAGCCACATTCTCATTATTTAGCCTAGTTTTAATCCTTTGGATAAAGGACTTCATTTTTATCAATTCATAGGCATGGAAGTGACAAGCCCGTTTATAACTATCCGTGATACAGAGCAGCAGCTCCAGAACAGCCATGGGATTTTGGAATCGGCACTGAGAAACTTTTCCATAAATGCCAGGAATAACATTATATTTGAATATTTAACCCTTACCCAGGCAATTTGAGGACTGGAAACCATATGTGCTTTTCATAATGGGAGCCAAGATGACCCTACATAAAGATAAATATAACTACATAAAAGCATTCAGGAAGGATGGTGTTGTGGTTAAGAGCTGGGCAAGGACTGGGGAGCTCGAAGGTCTAATCCCAGCTCAGCCACAGGCTTCTTGGGTGATCCTGGACATGTAACTTAATCTCTGCGTGTTTCAGTTTTTCCATTTGTGAATGAGAGATAATAGTACTGCCCCACAGCCGTGCCTGGAGGATAAACGCATTGCTGCTTGGGAGGTGTGAGCTTGGAGATGGTGCTGGTGACCACCAGGATAGGTCTCAGCCAAGTGCTCTGCTGAGGGTACGTGCTCCACCGCTGTCAGTGGTATTCACAGTTTCACCTCTCCTTCTCTAAAGGCTGGTTGAATAAACTCCTGCCTTAATTAGCGTGTCAGACCAGGCCAGCATACCTGAAGCCTTGCCTGGGAAGTCACATCATTGGCAAATGTTCCTTGTTTTAACATAATTTAAATTCAAAAACAATGAAGGGAAAAAATGAGGAAAGGGAAACTTGCAGTAGATGAGACCATCTGGTTTTGTTTGAGTGCTACCTAAGTAAGTTGTGTTTATTGGTTATAGACTGGTGTTTTCTTTATACAGTCTCTGGCCAGGTAGCTGTTGTTATGCTCGTGACTTGGCATTCACTTCTGCCCTTTGTGAGTCTGCTCAGAGGTGTAAATCCTGATCCTCTTACGAGTCTTTGAAAGGATGGGATATTCAAAGTAACCATCAAGACGGAGACTTTTCTTAATTGGTCGCTGAGAATTTCCACTCGTAGCCTGTGGCTCCCATGGGGATGTCATTTCGTCACCGTGGGGAGCCAGGGTGATGGAGCTGGTGGCGCGCGGGAGAGGCAGTCTGTACGACTGCCAGCGTGAGGAGGAGTCGTGTTTGTGGGATAGGGTCTCTGCTGAGGTGCCGTCCCTGCGCTGGGAAGTAGGTAAAAGCCTGCTGAAGGCTGAGCAGCCGGCCCTGGGCTCCTGCGCAGGCTGGGCTGCGTAAGGTGCGGGGGAGTGTAATCGCCCATTGTTTGGAAGGAAGAGTTTTGATGTAATTATACCCTTCAGCCATTGCCACACTTTCCTCTCTTTCATCTTCAGGCAGGTCCACACGTTCAGATGTGAAGCTGGAAATGAAACACATCTGGATATCCAAAAATGACAACAGACTTTTATTTGCTATTTTTGGTATACAACAAAAGCTTTGTATCTTGCTAATTGAACATATGGGCTCTCAGTTGCTTTTTTCCCCTGCTAAACTCCACTTTTCCATGTGTCATCATACGATTCCAACATTTGATCTGTCGAGTCCATCTTGGCCATGTGTTTGTTGTAATCTGCTACACATGTAGGCTTGTTTTCGTGTGCGTCCTGACCTCCAGTGAGAGCTGCAGTTGTTTCCATCATGGATAGTGTTGAGGAGTTACACATCCTTTTTATCAGTGTATTTGGCCACCAGCAGCTCCTCGCAGCGTGGATCAGGGATCCTGCCAAGCCTCTGAAAACTCAGTGTTTAGCGTAGCCATATCTTATTGTGATACCAGATGCTGGCTTTTTTCAGTGTAACAGAAGTAGAAGGGAAAACTTCCCAAAAATAGAAAATATCCACATAAGTAAAATCTAGCATCTCACTGAGGGAAGCTAAGGGTCAGCATTAGTCAGAGTGGGAGTGTAAGGAAGGGATGGAGGTGGGCAGCTGGTTGATGGTCCCCGGACAGACCTGCACACGCCGGGGGGGGTCACACCGCGGCGGCCAGCGCGGAAAAGCAGCGTTTGCTTGTGCAGAAAGGACCGTGCTCTTTGGAGTCTGTGGGCTAAAAAGAGAAAAACACTGTATCTGGAGTGGAAGACTGAGCCCTTCAAAGCAGGCTGCGCCGTAAATACCCACTGGGAACTTGGCCCCACTGTACGGACGTTCGTGAGACTCGACTCGTTATGAATACAGGACCTCTTGATTAGCATGAAAGATTCGTCATCAGAATTTTTTTCTGCCTGTGGGGGATCCACTTACTTATTTCCAACTACAGCTCTAAATTGTTCCCATGCTTCATCATGGTTTGATTAGCTAAAATCTTAGACTGTTTGAGGCACTTACCATAACTAGAAAACAGGTGACAGTGATCAAACCGTAGGGTATGGGGCAGGGACTGCTGGTGCTTCGGGGTATGGAGCCTGAATGCGGTTGGAGGCAACCCCGTTACAGGTTCCTGAGCACTGAAAAGACACATCACCTGCACGCTTTCAAAGTGCTGAGCACTGCTGCATATTGTTCCCTGGGATAAATGACAAATTAATGCAAAAAAAAAAGGGGGGGGGGGGAGCGTAACAGCGCATTTAATTGTCTGCGCACGCATGCACGTGTAGCCCCAGCCTGTGCATTCACGTCATGTTACAGCTGTGCTAATAGTCACCTTTCTTGCAGTAAATATTGGGCCAATTTCATCACATTTGGTTTATGTTTATCAACACAGCACTTAAGCAATGGGGTTTTGGTTGCAATAAGGGAAAGAGTCCATTTCTGTCTAGCCCTGAGGTGAGGGAATGAGAAGCCATATGCGGCCTGGCCCGCCTGGAGGTTCTCCTCTCCCCGTGTCGCAACACACCCGCCTGACTGCAGCAAAAATCAAATATTTGTACTTGAAGACAGAGCTGAGGCAATTTCCACCAGGAATATGCCGTCTCTCACCAGTTGAAAAATATTACGCATGCATCGTGCTATTATTTTGTTCGGTTCTTGACATACGCTGCCGAGCAATTTTGTCTTGAACTCCCTTTTTAGCCAAGAGTGTAATGTTAAACAAATCTGAGATTGCACTCAAGGACTTCCCAATCAACTGAAGAATGAACTCTGAAGCAGAAGTTGTATTTAACAAAACGGACTTACAATTATTATTCATAAATGCACATGTTATGGCTGCAGTTGTTTCACTTCTTTCTTTTACAACCCTATAAATTGTATATAGAACATAAAGGCCTTACTCCTTAAATAAATGTTTTGCAGCCGCCGTAAATTATCTTTCTTGCATTCATAATGAAAAAAAAATCACTGTTTGATGTTTTATATCCTCTTCCCTAAAATGTAAAATATGGTAGTTGGAGCCAGATTTTATCTCATTTGAAAATAAAAGAAGGTTCATTTCCTACTAATTTTTTTCAGTCTTAGGTTTGGAGTTCCCATGAAATGTTGCCCAGTCTACAAAGCAACGTTACAATAAACTCTGCTTTATCTGAGAGTTTGTGTTTGAGTTGTACCACTGTTAATAGTCGTCGTCGTGAAATGAGTTATGAACATAACCTGAATCTCTTATTTTTTTTAATCCCTAATGTTGGTTATATTTCATCTTTCTACGCACCTCAAATCACTGGCTGAATATCGGATTGTTGAACTTTACGCCAGCCCTGTGAGGACCCTGCCCCAGCATTGCTGTCCTGGAAGCAGGCCTTGCTAAACTCCCAGCTCACTGGTTCGCAAAGCAAACTTCAGCCTTGTACTATTTACCTTGGCAAATGCCCGACCAGATTGATGATCTGTAAAGTGGATTTGTTATTTGGCTGTTTGCTTTGGCAGCTCTTGAAAGCAGTTTGCTGATTACAGTCCCAGATGTCATTGCATACATTACTGTTCACTATAAGTTTCTTTTAAAGTTTTAATTTCAGCCACAAATACTATTAAGCTTTTTGCACCTTTCTGTCTTTAACTCATGGATATTAAATATCAGGAGCAGACAGCCTTGATTTCCCTAAATTCTCCTCTTACTATCTTTGTTGGCCTCCTCCAGGCATCTCTGTAGTGCCAGCAGCCAGGAGAGATGCTGCTGGCTTTCCCCCCGTTCGGTGCTGCACCCATCTGTGCCGCGGGCAGTTGCAAGTTGGTCACATGCACAGTTTTCTAATTGTAGATAACATGGAAAATTGACGTAGCATTTTTATAAATTATCAGGTTTAACACTACTAAATACTTGAGTCAGTAGAGTTGAGAACATGAGGAGTAATGTTAACTAAAAGCACCCTGTGCTCCGTTTCTGTTAGGGTAGGCACAAAAAGAACGTGTGTCTTCAGAGGTGATTTTTCTGGGTTATATCCATCTCCTCTATTATCTTGGCTTTTAAAGGCTCTCAAACCTGATAAGCATTTAGGCAAATCGATAGGCTCAAAATCAATTTGTTTCTGATGTGAGGTAATCCCAAGTTTGGCTCTGGTGCCAGCAGTGCCTCTGTGCTCTGCTCCCGAGGGCTCTGCTCCCAGCCTCATGCACATGGCCATTAGAATTAGGATTGAGGAATACTGGGATATTTTATTTTCATGGTGCCTCAAAGTACATTTGCCCTTCTAAAGTCCAGTAAGAGGCACATACAAAGCTCAGCTGGGTGTTTGCTGCTCACCTACTGCAAGTGCTGCAGGGCTGCCTCGGGAGCAGAGCGAGTGCCGGGCACAGTCCGTCATGGACAAACGATTGCTGGTCCTGGGTTTAAGCAGTTAAACCATCCGTCGTGGATAGAGGCTTGCTTTTTTTTTTTTTTCCAGTGGGGGTACTTTCAGCTTTGAAATATTTAAGTTGAAGAAATTAATTCACTTTAAGTAAGTTTACTTTTTGAGGGGAGGATATCATTGTAGTATTTTTGGCCACTGCTTGAAAATTCCTCTAACCCTTTACTATAATAAGCAAATTGAGCAGATTAAAGACACATTACACTGCCAAATGGTTTTTCTATCCAGGGTGACATATATTTTTTCTGTGGAAAAGGTTGTGGGGGTTTTTGTGAGCTGCTATGCTTTTTTTAGCACTTCCTGTTTTATTGTGTTTGAAGTGTCTTTGTGGTGACCTGTTAGGGTAAGATTCTTCCATATGGAAGTGCTTCTTCAACTTTTAATCATTTTGTTTTAAAAAAAAAGATTTTAAATCCGATTTGCAGATGTCTCTGGTTTTGTTCGCAGAGAGCTAGTCCAACTCACTGCAGTGTTGTAGAAGTGCGAGTCATGATGAATTGTTTATACACAACGTGAAACGACGTCCACGTATTTGCACTCCTAATGAAGTTAGATACCTTCTTTAAAATCTCAAAAATATCTGTAGAAAAGCATCTGTTTGTGTTTTAATGTGTTATTCTCTTCAGAAAATTATATTCCTTTAAAGATTTGGGGTGAAGCCCTGCCTTCGCTGAATGCCTTGGCAAAACTCCTGTTGGTTTTGGTGGAACTGAGATTTCACCAGTAGACCCCGACGCTGTTGTAGGCGTCTCTGAAGTCAAGTAATACCAGGATAACAAGCAATTTTGTCCTGTGCCTATTCCTGGAGAAAATCTTGCTGGGTTTTTACATAGGGTCAAAAAAAGTTACAAGTTTATTTTTAAGTCAACAAGACAAAATTCTTCATTAATGTACAACAGAATGCATTTTCCCTGTGCTCATATTGGACTCGCTGGGTTGTAACTGAGACCAGAATTTGGACCACTGCATTTGCATTATAGCTGCATCCTGTTTCCTATTAGTTTTGACACTAACATCTGAATTTCGGATTTCTTCTTGTTTAGGTTTAACTGCTCAATCAGTACATACAACAGACATCTCAGGACCTCTCTGGAGTTGTCTGGCTCGCACGGGGTGCAAGGGCAGAACTTGGCATCTGTGCGAACAGCACTGGAGCAGCCCCTGTGCTGGAGTTGGTAGAGCACAGTGTGTCATTACACAGAGAGCTGGGCTTGTCAATCAGGCATCTCCAGACTTTCCCTCTGCATCATATCCTCAATGTTTTAACCGTAAAAAAACTGGCTTTGACAGTATTTTTGAGCCCACATGTGAATACCACATGTTGAGGTCTCATGTCTGCAGTTTCACTCCTAATTAAGTGTAGATGTAAGTACTGGGTATCTTATAAGGTCTTTGGCTCTCTGCAATTCACCACAAGCATCTAATTTCCACTTCCTTTGTCTTGGACCTATTATTTATATGAGAAGGGTAGGTGGACTCGGTGGTTACAAGTCTGTTGGATTATTATGTTTCTGTAGCTGTCATCCTGTCAGAGGTCCTGCAGAAATTTGCACTATGAGCTCTTGCTAGTTTATTATGGGTAAAATCCCCTCCCATGCCAAACGCTAGCCCAAGGTCTGTGTGCTACTTAAGTCTTACTAAGCCCTGAAAATGGGTCTTAAATGGTGTATTGGCCTTGTGCCTGCTCTCAGCATGGAGCTTAATTTCATTCTTTATGAACAGTGAGATTTCCAGTTCAGCTTTGGCTGTTTATCTTCACTGCTGTGAATATTAGGATGGGTTCTTGAAACCTGCCGAAAACTTTTGATGCTACAGCCTGCAGAAGTTAAGACCTCGCAGGCTTTCTGACCTAACCACAGGATGGTTTGAAAAATGGCAGCTTTTTGATGTAGATGGGCACAGCACTCATCTGGTTTGGATTTTTGAGGTGTTCCAAAGTCATATTGTTAGCTACAGGGGGTCTTTTGTGAGCAGGGATATGCACTGACTTGCTACTGAGACCCCAGCGTTCCCAGATACTGATTTTTGGAAAACTGAAGTTAAGTAGCTATATTGTCTCATGCCTATTATACAGGTGGAGAAACTAAGGCTTAAGATTTAAGATGGATAAATGACTTCACTGGGCTGGTCAGTGGTATCAACAAGACTCAGACATAAAGCTGGAGAGTTATTTTACTATCTCCAGTCGCTCTGGTTTCCACAAGTATTCAGAGTGTGTTGGAAACAATTTCAGTGAGGAAATCCTTGCAGCCTAATTTGCATCTGCCCAAAGAAGATCCTACTGATGTAACCTCTTCAGGTGATGCTTTCACTTGCCCCACCTGATGAACTGACATGTTTAGATATGGGCACGGGTTTGGGACTGACTTTCAAAGTTGACATGAAGAAGGTTGAATTATGCCCTTGAAGGTCTTTTATCATCTCCAGGCCTTCTGTCTGCTGCGCCCTGGCAGGGCTTCAGGGGCTCTGGGGAAAAGGTGCCTTCAGCTCAGTGGCAACTCTGCGGTTTAAATATTTCACCAAAACACCTCCAATACATCCCACTTTCTCAGTAGCTTCCGAACGGTGTCCAGCTAGATGAAAATTAGCCAGTGACTTAGTTTTTACAGCTACAAAGGTCAAATGTCTTGGAGAAACAAGGTGTTAAGATGCTAATTCTCTCCCTTGGAATGAGAAGACAGTTCTCTGCTCGATTAAGCAGAAAATACAGGTGGTCTTAAACATCTCCATTTTTGGCTCCTGTTTTGAATGCAATTAAACAAAATCTGCTGTGATTGCAGGGAGGATAATCAGCTTCCAGTGCAGTCCCAAACCCTGTCCTAAGATCCGTTATGAGGCAAACAGCTTGAGGAGGGAGCCCCTGCACAAGCTGCAAGTGTGCTAGCAGAGGTCGTGGGCTGGTCCCTGCCCCATCTGTCCCCAGCGCAGCACATGCGGGAAGCTCGTCCTGAACTTCTGTTCTCACACTGCACCTCCTACACTTCTCCTCTTGGAATCTTGTTTTCCACTTTTTGGAGGTTTGCGAAACATATGCTTTGGAGGGTTCCCAATTTTTTTCACAGCAAGAAAAAAATTACTTTCTGCATTGTAAAAAGCCTCACGAAAAAGTACGCTCCTTCTTTATAATGGACTTGCCTGGCACAACTCAACAATCCCCATTTCTCATCACTTCGCAGTGTATTTTTATAGGGTATAAAAATGGTGTTATGATCCATGTTCCCAAACCTTCCCTCAGCTAGCAAGAACATCAATAAACATGGCTTGATAGACACCAGAGCTGCACCACCATTTCCCTCGGTGCTTTGAACGTGCCCTAACATACCTTTTGAATCTATTCTCCATATATGAAACTACTCATGCCTCTGTTGACCTTTTAATGTATCAGCGGTAATACTTGTGTGCTTAGGAAAACTTACTTCTCCCAGGATACATTTCTAGTCTGGTCACTTACTGTACTTAGAAATATTTTCTTTACTTCATCTCATGTCCCACCGTTTTTTCTCTTTCCTTGATTTAAATTAATCTGCAGATAGGGAGGTCAGCGTGCCTGGAACTGGCAAAAGATTTTACTTCCTTTCTCCCCCTTTCCTTTTTCTTCTCTCTCTGTAAAATTGTTATTGTTATTTCTTTGGTTCACAACTGAGATGATGGCTTGATGTTTGAACAGTTACGTGCTCTGTTCCAGGAAAGTCTGTCTTTGTTCCAAGGCTTCCAGCACAGAGGCTCATTCCACCTTGATCTTTCAGCAGAGCACTAAAACATTTGGCAAATTTTTTGTCACATTTTTTGCCGCTGCCCAGGGTTTTTGAGAGATTCCCCTTGGACAGCTTCCACCTCTGAGCTTGCCCACTGTAGGAAATACTTCCACTTGTATTTACACAGCCACGTCATCAGACCTGATGAATCTCTGTCATATCTTCATCAGTCAGTACCTGACACCCACTTGCTCACTTCCTTGGGTTTGCTTCTCTGGGGTTTTAAAGCAAGTTTTTCACCCCGACGCTTTGTGCTGAGCTTAATTGTAGATGGCTTTGTGCTGATGGGAAGATCATTAGGACACAAGGTTGGGACAGTGGCTGCTCCGTTGGGCTCACAGATCATCTCTCTGCTGACGAAAGGGAGGAGGCTCAGCAGTCTGTCAGAAAGCAACCCCTCTGCAAAATGTCGGCAGGTTCACTCATAATTTTAGACTGTAAAAGGTGTAAGATCAACTTCTACCTGAGTTACTGGATTGTCCCTAATAATCAGATTTCTTTTCCATATTAAATTCCCCAGAAACTTGTGATTAGCCCCACTTCTGAGAGTTCACAGCGGCTTAATTCTACTGTAAAACTGTCAGCAGTGATTTTCTTTTTTAAAGATGGATTTTGGTTCTTGTACAGAACTACTTCTTGCTAAATTCCTTTTCAACCAAACACACTTGTCATTTTTCAGCCATTAAAGACAATAAACTCCATCTTTGGATTTTTACATGCTGAACTTAGTTTATAATGATAGATACTTGTTTATAACACACTGAAGATTTTTGTTAGCTTTCTGGCATAAAAATTGGAATCTTCTCTTTTGATTCGTAGTTATTAGTAGCAGGTTTATCCTTTCAAATATGTACAAGCTATGATTTCAGTGGAATATTGTCCACAAGAGTCGTAGTCTGCTGCTCTCAGAACCCATCTTGCCTTGGCAAGCAGCATGGTTATAATCATCAAACTATTCACATGGACTAAAGCTAGTTTCAGAGGAGGATTTAGGTATTGCAACCCAGAAGGTCATGGTACGTGGGTTTTGCTGCCAGGGTCCCTGGGGAGAGATGGACTTTCCTCTCTGGCCGGTGGGGCTGTGCGTAACTGGGCAGCTCCATCTCTGGGCGTGAGCGGTCCCACGTTTGCTGTAGTACTTAAGCCAGTTGGTGCTGTAAAGCGTATTTAGAGGGAGCTGTGAAGTGTGTGCAGAGCTGACTGGCTGATCAGACCCCCCTGGGGAAGCAGGAAGGGAGAAACACCCATTTCGATCATCCCAGATGTGCTGGGAAGGGGCCAAGGTGCTGGGAAAACTGGGGCGGTTCTTCCTGGATCCAGGGAAATCTGCCAGACAGGGACAGGGCCTGTGGGGTCAGACAAGGATTTGGGGCATCATGAGTTGGACTTCCAGACACCAAAGTTTCTCCTTCATCCCTCTCTCTGTACCTGGTGGCTTTGGGTGGCTTCTGGTTGAATGGTTAATCCCAAATTACGTTATAGGTTGCATTGCGTCATAAATCACAGCAAAGCATGTCATCAGTGCTTCAAAATGGGTTTTATCGAAGGAAGAAAAGAGAAAATTGACTATAAAAATCTGGTTCTTGTGTTTCTGAGTTAAAGCATGCTGCATTTCATGAATAAACAGCACACCATGAATTATCAGACTTTCCTCTTACCCTTGATTTTTTTTTTTGCGTTTGTTTGGGGTGATGCATCCACTTCTGTCCTTTTCTGCTTTTGTGGGGGAGCCGTTTATCTCGGTGTACAGCTGAAACAGTGAGGCAGTTCCCCGCGGGCAGCAGCCTGCAGGGGATGGGGTTTCTGGCGTGGTCCCTTTGGGCAGCATCTCCACTGGTGTACATCAGCCTCACTCGTCTGAAGTCCAGGAGTTTTGCTGAGCATCTGGCAGCGCTTTAACCCATGCACAAATGGTCATCTACCATGAAAAACCTGTACGTAGTGAGCTTTCTCGTAGGCAGTGATCTGATGGGAGAGGACAGAGAAATTCCGAGGACATTAGTAAGAAAGATTTTAATTTCAATTTTTCCCTGTAAGAATAATGCCCTATAGGAGCACCCTTCTAGTCACCTTTTACGATTTCTGTAACACAAGGTCAGAGTGCCATTGTCAAGTGGAAAAAAGGTGTTGTTATTCATGGCACTAAAAGTCCTTGTATGACTTTTTTTTTTAAGTAGTTCTTGCTTATTCCTGAAAGCTTTGCTCTTAGCCGTAAGCAGTGAGCCATCTTTGCCTAACTCCTGTTTGCATTTGGAGTTGTTACTGCAAATTGCCAAGTGCAAACATGAGGCATGTAGAAGGGTAAATCTCCTGCCCTTTGAGTACAGTCTTTGCTGAGGATGAGAGTGAGATGAGTTAAATGACCGAAAGCCTTAGGCTAGGACATGCCAGTTGCAATAATTTTTTCACTCCATCATCTCACCTTGCAATGTCGCTCTGCCTTATCCAGCCACCAAATGTCTGATGGATAATACAAGTGACAAGGGCAAAACCTCCTCAATGTATGCAGAGGAAAACTTCAGGCAGCAAGGACGGGTCTGCTGGCTCCTGACCAGCTGGGTCCTGCCTGTCCCTTCCAAAGCCTGCCTGGCTGGGGTGAAATCCCTCCCTTGGACAGGGTTTGGTAGGAGATCAGACCTTGGTGCTGCGAGTCCCCAAGTGCTCTGGCCCTGCTCCAGCAGCACACTTAAGCAGACACTTAACTTTCAGCATATATATACTACCATTGAAGTCACCGTGGCTGTTTGCAAGCTTAAAATTAAGTATATGCTTAAGCTGGCTTGGGACCAGAGATTCAGTGCTTTGCAGGTCCAGTCCTTGCTGGAGCTTAGATAACTAGCTCGTGCAACTTGGCACATGCTTGTAATGAATTCAGAATCGGGCCAAAAGAATTTATTTTCCTGGACTTGGAAGGCTTACAAGGAAACAAGTTGAAGGTTTTTTGAATTTTTATTATTTTCTAAACATAAAATTTCATCTTTTCCTGTAGTCCTTAGAGAAACACCTTTTCCTAGTGTTCTTAGAGGGATCTAGAGACTTGGAGTGAGCAATTTCCAAAATGTCCAGAGCTGGTGGAAAGGTGTCTGGACCTGCTGCCTGGCCAGGGCAGCACTCGGTGCCCCTGGAGATCCCCTCCATGCTTTCGTACCTTCTAGGAAGATGTGGCATTGCACTGGGTTGTCCTCAGACAGGAGATTTCTTTCTGGGCAGCCCTGGCACGGACTTGCCCAATGACTTTTGGTGAGTTACTTAAACCTTGATGTTCTAGCTCTTCCCTGGTGTAAGCAATAAAACTCTTTCTGTCAGTGCTGATAACTCATTTTGCCTCAGCTAAGAATTTGGCCCTCTGGGTGTGTTTTGCAGTCTCTCCTCCATTCCCTGATCTTGGTCACTCAATTAATAAGTAACAAGAGTAAGTTTCCAAACCAATTCCTGATGTTAATGGTGCTGTATCCTTAGAGCAGCTGCCCAGCTGCCCTGAACACAAACATTTCTGTCACTCCGGTTTAACACCTGAATCCATCTCATGCTGTTTGTGAAATATGTTAAAGTACTTGTAGGGAAGTTGTGATTACAGCAGGCTGTGCGCATAGTATTAGATATAACCCTGATAAATTGAACGTTAGCACAGCGAGAGTTGCTAGAGAAAGTGTCAGAAGGTCATCGCTCCTCTGTTATTCCCTAAGGAAAATCATAGGATCGTAGAATACCGGGTTGGAAGGGACCTCAAGGACCATCTGGTCCAACCTTTCTTGGCAAAAGCACGGTCTAGACAAGGTGGCCCAGCACGCTGTGCCGTTACAGCATGGGGGAATGGCAAGGAGTTACGTTACTGACATGGAAACCCCTCCTGTAAATGACTCAAATATGCTAATTTCTGCAAAGTGCAAACAACAGATGCCTTGTGCTTACGAATGCTGCGAGAAGCTTTGCAGCTTTGGGCTGGCAGCGGCGGGCAGGGACACAAGGCAGGCGGGCGAGGCCAGGAGCCAGGGCCGTGCACGTGCTGGGCAGCGACCGGCAGGAAAATAGAAGTCACCCTGCAAGCTCTTCCCAAACACCCAGCGAGTGCGTAGTATTTGCAAGTGAGATTTATTTATCCTGTGTACAAGTAGTTATTAGACAGTAGCTTGGAACCGAGGCGTACATTATCTCATAGTGAGGTAAGACAAATAAATTACAAGTTAGAGGCCCCGAGTGGGATTAGTGATGCACCTTAGGAAAATATTTTGGTTTCTGTTTATATGTCAGCTTGTGAAATGTTTCATCTGGAAAAGGTGATGTGAGACCAGAGAAACATTTGCTCTTATAATGCAAAAAATATTTCAGTTTCATTCTTAACTGGTTGCTAGTGATATAAACCAAATTTCACATTTCCGGAGCTTCAATGGCTGCTCGGCCGCTTTCCTGCAGAGTCTCTTCTCCAAGCTTTCTCCGAGCTGATAACAAACTGCCCCTTTATCTCCCCTTGTTTGTCAACATTTCTCTGTGTGCGTAATACTTAGAAAGAAGAACTTACCCAAAGCCCAGCAGAAGTCTGTGTCTCTGGTAGGCTCGGTCTGCTGCGTGGGAGGACGTTGAGGATGCTCGGGGGTTTAGGGCCGTGTGCTGGGCCACATCCATCCCTGCTGTGTAGCTCCGGGCGGGATGGGATGGGATGGGATGGGACGGGACGGGACGGGACGGGACGGGACGGGACGGGACGGGACGGGACGGGACGGGATGGGATGGGATGGGATGGGATGGGATGGGGAGGCCTTCGCCCCTCCCCTGCGGCGGGTTTAAGATACGGTAACCCCTAGCAGCTGCGGCGGATCTGTACCCACGACGAACTTGGCCTTTCCAAGCATTACACTCGCTGTTTCTATTACACAAGAAAGAATCTCCTATTACAGTTTGAGTGATATATTAGTATATAGCGCAGTTCCAATGTTTTTTCAACACTAAGATTTTTTTAATTCAAATGAAACAATCAGAATTAAATTCCTTGGCTCAGACAGTTACCACTAATTCTTAAGCAATATGACAAATCCACACTTGTGTCTCAAAGTGTAACATAAGATCTTAGTTATCCAGAAAACCCCGATGAGTTGTCAGATCTTTCCTTACTTGTGGGTAAATATGAGCCTTTTATAATCCATTATGTGTACTTTGTGCGTATATATATATGTGCATTTGCACATGCCACGAGATTGATAATAAGCAAGATAAATCTTGCTGTTTTCTTAAGGGAAGTAATATATTATTCAAGTCTCTCCAGTGGAATTGGCATACTTCTACCTCGCAAAGTGAGCTCACTAAGACAGGGTATGCCTGCAAACCTCTTCCAAAATGGTTCAGAAATGACTTGGCTTATAAACAAATAAGCAAATGAGAATCGTTATGTAGTGTCACAGAAATACCAGATGTCCTTCCTGCATCTTACGCAGCTTTTCCCAGTGAAGCCAACGCAGACTTCAGCATCATAAAGTCACAGCTTTTATTCAGATGAGAAGTAAAACAAAATAAAGACTCGTCTAAAAAAACCTCCACTGAGATTTAATGGAATTCATTGTGTGTTTAAATTTCCTAGGCATTCTTGAAAATCTCAATAATCATCTTATTGTAAGCTTAGCTAAGTCATAGATCTTCAGAGAGTGGGAAACTTTACTAGGAGAAAAAAAAATTACTGGATTTTCTAATTTTAACCAGGACTGAGACTTATAAGTATGTGAATACCACAAGAAAACACTTCCAACTTTGCAAAAACTGAAAAGTGCTGAAGATCTTTTGTGAATCCTTTTTTAATGAAATTTCCAGACCTAGAGGTTGAAAGAACATCAGGTGAAGTTTCTGCTGTGCAGAATCGTACCTGGTAACGCGCACCCACCCCAACTGCCCCGTGTTGTGCAGGACTCTCTGTTCTTCGGGATACTCTACTTTATGTCAGGATTAAATGTAAAGAAATGTTAATCTCTAAGGGGGCTTGGGGATGATTGTAGCATTCCTGATTTTTTCCAGGCGTTCTGATTCTACAAAGCTGTAAAGAGTTAAAATATGCAAGGGAAAAAAACATTTCTTCTTGGAAATTAGTTGTATTATGAGGGGGTATTTTGTTTTTAAAATTGTAATAGCATCCAGTTATGCTGTAGTTTCCATCTCTTTTTGCTTTTAGACCGCTAAATAAATTGTATCCAGTATTGCAAGAAGAGTACAAATACACTCATGTTATTTTTCAGCGCACTGTATTCCTTAGGCTGTAGTTGGGCTGTGCCGTCCCGGTGGGTGCCTGTGGCACAGTGGCAGCCACCTCTGCCCGCACCAGAGCCCTCGCTCGCCCCCAGCATCTTGGTCTTTCAAACTTGTGCTTCTGGTACTGCAAAACCACGGCATAAATTTCCCCGATGACACCAAACACAGATTTTTTGCATTTTATCTTTTAAGTCCTGCTTTGGATGGATGTCACATCCTGCCTCCAGTTTTTAAACCATCCCATCTCTCTCCCGTGTCCTTTTGCTAACCTCCGCGCCTCTGGGGAAGCCAGGAGCTGGGCCAGGGCTGCAGGAGCCCTCGGCGATGCTCGGGGGGCTCAGCGGGGGCTTGGTTCAGCTTTTGCCAGCCCAGGGCTCGGCGTCGGCACTGTGGTGACACTTGGGTCCCTCGTTTGGTGGCCAGGTGTATTGCCAGCAGGCTGGTGTGAAACTGCAGTTTGGATGGCATAGAACAGTCGCAGGGAGCATTCAAGGCAAAGGCAGAGTTTAATAAATATACTTAATCATTTATGTTTTGACCTTAACCCAGACTCGTACTCAGACACAGAAAGCAGAGAGTTGAAAACGCACTTTGTCAAGGCTCCTTTGGCTGATGCAGTGGTAAAACAGGGCAGCCTTGCTCTGAGGAAAGGCAGATCCTTCAGAAAGGAGAGTAAAAGGTCAGAACTAATCCAAAAGGACAAGCAGTGTATGTCTGTGTGTATATTGGGTTTCACATATGAAATCCAGTCATGATAAATCTGATGGCTTTAGAAACATCTACTTTGATTAATGAAAACATAGTTCCCATAGACCATGGGTTTCATACTTCAAAGTTCTCCTGGATTTAGGACCTTAGGTTTTGCTTATTCATATAACATGCAGGAAACTATTTTTAAATGAATAAGGGAGTTTAAAAAAAAAAAAAAAAGGCAAATGTTTCAACATCGGTGGTACATAGACTGGATAATAAGGAGCAAAATTAACAAACAACAGACATTTTATTATGCATTTTACAATAATGTTTACATTCTTTCCTCTATATTTGTTTTTCCTTGAGAAGATTTATGTATTTATAAAAATATCTCACTGCTCCAGCTCTGAAAATTGCAGCCCCGCTCACATTTGAAAGCCTTCACGATGGCTGTGATTGCTGGCTATGTTCCTAATCATCTGAAATGCTTCTCCTGAGCTCGAGGTTAACCCCTTGTGCAGGACCGGAGGAGACCGCGTTTGTCGGGGCGGTGGGGAGGGCGAGATGGTCCCTGAGGACCTGTCGAGCTTGCGCTGTGACACTGCTCTGATCCTGAACGTTGCCAACCATTACTTTGGCCACTGTCCTGAGCTGGATGTGGCCACTGTCGCACTGGACAACCTGGGCAACCTCTTGCCCAACCATCTGCCTTTGTCCCCACAGAGCTGCTGGGCACAGGGGCTCCCGGGGCCACCCTGTCGCCGGGCTTGCTCCTCCCAGCAGCTGCATGTTTGCTTAAAACTCATTTAGAAATGATGACAGAGGAATAAACAGTATTTTTGTTTACAAGTCTGTAGTGCGCCGAGGAGGGATGCAGGAACCTCTTGGCCTCGCTTAGCCAAAAGTTCAAAGGGATTTGAAAGTGTTCATTGCCTGTGGGACTGGGTACCCCGGCTGAAGTCTCCATTAATTAAATGCACTCACAGGATACAGAGCTGGTGAGTAATGTCCTGTTTATAGCAGAACTGTGAGCGATTCTGGAAAAAAAGGAACTCTGTGGGAGGGAAGATGACAGGGAAATAGAGTTACTCGCAAAGGCTGTAGCTCCTGCCATTGTTTCCAAAGGCAATAATTAACGCTCACACCTTGATTCAACAGCCATAGACAGAGGTGAGCTGTTGCAAAGTCTGTCACACGTAAGTTGGCGTGCGTGTGCCGTGGGAGAGCAGGGAGGCTGCGTGTGAGCTGTGCATCGGAGAGGATCAGCAGCGCGTGCCGCCAAGCACGGGCACGCGTTCAAAAGTCAGACACGGGGCAGGTCGGGGAGACGCCGCTTCCTCCACGCTTAAATAAGGCGTTTGCACAGGTCCCCGTTCAAGTACTGAGAGCTGCTGCTCTGTGGCATTCCCCCTGGAGTCACAAAGTTATGGCATGGAAGTGAATTGGCAAACCCTGTAGGAAAGTTCAACCGTTAATATTTAAACGGGGTATGTTACAATTTGACTCACTACTCTGGGCAAGGAGTTTCCATGCGCTGGTTCCCCACACACCCGTGGGGTTCTCGCTCCCGGCCGAGGCTTTTCTGGGCAGCCCTGTCATGCTCATGCTGCGGTTACCGGGGCGTCCGGTGCCGAGCGGGTTGGGACTCCCTTCAAAGTCCACTCCTGCTTCTGAAGGGGCCAGAAAAGGCAGGGACTTGGCGATGGGCAGCCCCTCCTCTCCCCCCGAGACCGTCTTGGTCACGCCCCAGGGTCTGCCGTCCCCGGGGGTCAGACCCCCATCCCTTTCATGAGAAGGATGCATCTTTTATCGGTTAAAATTGGCAGGTCATTTCCTCTCCTATTTACTCTGTTATTTTTGCTCACACGTATGTTGCAATATGCAAGGTGAGGCTCAAAACTGTCAAGCTCTTTAATAGAACCATTACTGTATTTTTGGAGAACGTACTCTTTTTGATTTACTGTTCCTTAGAAGACAGGAAATGGAGCTACTTGATTTCATATTTTCAACAAAGCCGTCCAGAGGTTTAATGAAAAAAATTTCCCCTGGCTTTTGAATTAAAGGGCTATGGTGAAAGATTTAGCTTAGCTATTTTGACTTAGAAAAATAACACACTAGGAGCATTAAAATATTTTGTAAAAATACTTTTTACTACTAGATTTTTCAGAGAAGAAAATAAACTTCTCTGGTTTTCTCAGTCTTGCTTGGTAGGGCTAGCTGTGAAATGAAAGGACGTTTCCAAGGTTTGAGGCTTTTTTTTTTTTCTTCCTGTAGAATTTATTTTCCTTTTATATTAAAAGCCTTGAAACAATTGCAATGCAAACGACAAATCCTGTGCTTCTAAGCAAGGTAATTTGGTATGAGTAATAACAGAAGCCTTTGCCATTAATAAAATGCAAGAAACATTAAGCAGAAAGACGGGGGCCTGATTCTGCTCCATCCGGCAGCGGCGTGAGTAAAGGGCAGTGCTCGTTGGGAGGCAAATGTCAGTGGAAGGACAGAAGTGGGAGATCGGTATCAGGAGAAAATTAAAGTTTTAATAGGAAAATCCTGCGTGTGGAGCAGAATTAACTTGGAGTGTTTGGGGCAGTGTAAAGCGAAACACGCTGGAATTGCAAAACAAAGTACTTTCGACCTAGATGTTCAAGCCAAGGTTTCTGCTTGTTCCATTTGGTTTGATTTGGGGTTGTTTTTGATTTGTAGTGCCGTGGGTCTGGGATGGTGCTTGGGCATCATACAGAGGAGGCTGATGGTCTTAATTTCCATCCAGTTTCATCTTCAGTAAATAAAGGGAGAAGTAAATGTTCTGCTAGCTTGAAAACACCACGTGATAGGGTGAAATACTGACACAATTTTAAGGCAATGGGATTTTTTGCAGTGATTTAATGAGGTTTCACCAGGATTTCACTAGTAATTGCTTGACTAAAATAATAGCTAATGTGCTTCTTTCTTGAGTTGTTTCTAAATTAATTGCTCCGTTCAGGTGGAACCTGTTCCACTGTCAAAGCTGTATCAGGTCTGGGGGACAGAAGAAAGGCTGGGCTTCACACGTCAAGGTCTGATCTTGGTGGCTGTCAGTAGGATTTCAGCAGTTTGCCTGTAAAGGCACGGGTCGAAGCCTGCCTTCTCTCAACCCTTCAGTAATCCCTTGAATCAGCAGGAGCTTTCTCAGCCGCGTTGGCTCTGCAGTCATATTCTGGCTGTGGGTTTGGGGGATTTTGAGAGCAGGACACTCCACTGAGGTTTATTTGTAAACTTCTCTCTGGCCGACGATGGGGAATTTGATAAGTTATCAACTGAGATACTAGGATTGAAAAGGGGAGAGGAAGGCAGCCAGAAAAAGAGATTACAATTTAATAAATAGCAGAGATACGGTTAGCTGGTATCAGTGTGAGTTTAATGCCATTAGTTCTTGTGCTGTTGGTAACAATATACGTAGGGCAAAGCACCCAAAGGCTCCTGGGGAGCAACCAGCCCATCTGCCACTTCATGCACTTCACAGAAGAATTTTCCAAGGTGTAAAAGTACCCAGGACTGAATTCTGCCTTGAAAATAATAATTTTACTTTGATACGTGTGCTGTCTGCTGATGCAATGGCAAGAAGAACGGGAAGATCCGTAACAATCGGTCTTGTTTTTCCTGAAACAGTTTTGCTTTACATCAGAGAGGGAAGAGCTTTATGGTAGGAAAGGACCTGCCTGTTCATGCAAGGTCCCATTTTCTACCCCCACACCCCAAGTAACCTCGGTTGCACATCTGCGTGTTCAGCTTTATGTGGAACCCACTTTATCAGTGTGCGTATTGAAATAAGGAGGAATTTGTGGGTTCCACTGCAGCACAGAGCAGATGACGGCGCACAGACCCCCTCTGCCCCTGCCGCCCGTTACTCAGGCAGGGTGATCACCCGTGGGGTGCTGTGTGGCTGGTGAATCACAGCTGGATGCCTGGAGGCGAATCATATCACGAGACGTGTACTCCTAACGTGGAGAAGGAGTGAAAAGGGAGGAAAGATAAAACTAGAGCTTCACCGGCCTTACAGTTTTTTAACAAGAAAACTTTCTGTGCAGTTAATCCCTCTAACCAGCATTTGCATTAACACTTGCAACCTCACATGTTGCTGCTAAGAAGTTTTGGCAGCTCTTGGCCCTGATTGTGGAGGTAACGCTGCACTTGTCTCCTTTGCTCTCACTCAAGTATCTCAGGAGCCAGAGACCAGCGCTCTATGAAGTTTCTCCCTGTACACATATGCAGGCATCTTGGCAGAGCTTCAAAAGCCATTTGCCTTATTATTCATGTGTCTGCTTATAGGAGCAGAAATGCTCCTATTTCTCACTTTCGGAGGAAGGGCAGACACTAGTAAAGAAGAGATTTCTCATCTCCGGCACAGCCCTGCAAACCCGTGGGAGCTCATCATCTCCCCTCTGCCACCCTGGGGTTTGGGGATGCAGGTTTAAAAGCCGCCCCGATAGCTCTTCAGGTACGTGAACAGCCCTGTCTAAACCAACTGCAGTCAGTGGGGTCTTGGAGCATATGTGGGGTGGGGGTCTCAGGGTAGCATGAAACTGCAGAAGGATGACCTGAAAAAAGAAGCTTCAAAAAAAGACCAAATTTTGCTTTTCCTCCTGCAGTTAGGATAGCTGACAATGTGGAAATGTTGCAGAGACTTAAACATCATTGAAATTACTTCACCTCCTTACTGCATTTTCTCAAGCAAGCTTCAAGAACCCTTGCTTTAAAACAAATTAGTGGACTAGAGTAACCTTATAAATCCAAAGACCCATTAAAAGTTGAAATATTTGGTCATTCCTCCTCTCGGTTTAAACTGGGATTCATCCAGAGTTCAAGTGCATGTATCACATAAGAGCCACGGTCCCATTTTGTAGAGGTCCATTTTAGTGTTGATGGTTTTCTAGTGCCAGGAATCTACTCTGCAGCCAGGCAAAGAGATAAATCAAAGTTGTGCGCGCCGATGAAATTCAGGAGCCAGAAGTCACCATTGCAGCCCATATAAATCCCTGAATGCCAGCCCTGGTGCTTTTGTCCATGCCATTAGAGTTCAAAATTATCTGCCCCTCTTTGCTGATGTATGGATTAACCGGCTGCCCGAGTGTTTACTAACGGTTATCACCCGGTACTTTGGACGTTATCAGAGGAAGGGACGCCTGCCGCGGGGCTTGGTCTCTCACCCTTTCTATTACCACCTGTCAGTGGCAGGGAGTGTGCTGTGAAGCTGTACAGTCACAGGCTACAAGTGTAGATAGTTTCTGACGGCTGATCAAAGGGGAAAACCAAAGGCCTGATAACAAGGACGTGTTTCATGTACTTTTAACTTTGAGAAACATTGGCATTTGCATTTTTTCCCCTCTGTAGGCTGGCAGAAACCAGGCACAATAAATGCTGCATATTCAGTTACCTAATAGTTGAGTAAATGGTATGTGCTTGAAGCAACAAAGCATAACTGTAATCTTGTTCCAAGTGGGAATGATTTAAGTAAGCCTTTGCAGAAGACTTGCTGTATAGTAAAGTAGAAAAATTTTAACTTGTACTTTGAAGTGATCTTGAATTCAGAATCGTATCTTTGCATTCAGCAGATCATACCCTGTTGTGAGTGAGGTAATAACTGCAAGTTAAGGAATTAAGTGTCTTTCGTAGGTGCGTGCGCTCCATCACAACAGCCAGCATCTTCAGTAAAGCACCGATGAGGGGAGAGTCTCCGTTAGCTCACGTTTGACCTGAAGTTTCACAGTGCGGGAACAGAAAATCCACAGATAGCCCAGACTGAAAGAAGGGCTTGCTTTTTTCCTTCAGTAGACACGCTTCAAACACAAGGCAGAAAGCAAGCTGTCCTTTCCTCATCAGTATATCCCACTGCTCCACTTCTCTGTTCAAGAGCAAGAAAGGGATTTTAGCTAAAATTTGAGCCCATCAGCAAAGACAAAATGACTTGTCCGTTGTCTGAGAAGGGCAAGAGCACTCAATAGCAACCCAGTGAAAGACAAATCAACTTTAAAAATAATTTCTAGTTGTCTAACATGTACTTAATAACGTATGTACAGCTTTTCAACATTACATGTCATTTACATCAGTGTCATGATGCTGATTTCCTGACTCTCACTAGTGTGAGACCAGAACTGGGTCTGTATTTTTAATTTAACCTTTTTGCTTACAGCTGCTTGGTCAAAGCTGTTCAGTACTTAGGGCTCTGCTTGCTCCTGCTGTGCTATTAACACCAACATTTTAACTAATGTGCTAAAAGCAGTGTTTCAGGAACTCAAAACGCAAGGCCGCCTTTCTTTCCAATGCAATAAACAGTATGTGTGGAAGTAGTTTGGTCCTAGGGTCTCCCAGACATCTCCCGTTTGTTTGTTGAAGGTGCCTTCGACCGGAGCGTGACCTTGCTGGAGGTGTGCGGGAGCTGGCCCGAGAACTTCGGTCTCCGCCACATGTCTTCCATGGAGCACACTGAAGAGGGCCTTCGGGAGCGCCTGGCCGACGCGATGTGCGAATCTCCCAGCAGGGACACAGTGGGATCAGGAACAGGTACAAAGAAGAGGTGTGATCAGAGATCACGTACATCTCACCCAATGGTGATTTTTTTTTTTTTTTTTTTAAGTTTTGCTTTTCCTTTTCTCTGTACGCTACCTCTCTGATTAATTAACTTTCACGGGGATCTCGCTTAGTGTGAGAGAAATCATTTATAAAAAGAAAATAGTGGTAGATCACACAAACGTAGTTTGAGAAGCCTAAAGTAACTTGAAGAAAAACACTGGCGCTTGAAGCTTCCTCACCGTATAGCTGTGACAAGGGCTCTCCTCCCTCCCCTGCCAACTCAGGAGCACCCGAGCCTGTGCAGATTGCTGCCCTTGCCCACCCTGCTCCAAACAATGGCATAATCGCACACATCCTCATTTTGTGTCCTGGTTCTGTAATCCAAATTAATCCATCTTCATCAGTGTCCATTATATTGATAAATTATATCATCTGTTTAAGTAAATGGAATGGCACGTCAGAGATTATGCTGCTCAGAAGGGGCCCAGTGGTAGGAGATGCTCAGAAATGTTAAAGCACAGTTATTGCAGTTTTATTGTCTCCATTAATTTTGACTTGTTTTTACAAATGCCCTCTAGTAAAAGGACTAGGCCCGTCTTTGATCCGTGCACCATTTGTGTGGTGACCAGCGGCCAGTAGTAACAGTGACTTCTAACATCAGCTGCCATCTCGCTTGTCACTCCTCTGGCAACTTGCCTGGGAAGGAAGAAGAGGACAAGCTCTAGCAGAAACGTATGGGAATGCCAACCTATGGCCACTACAGGAGGGCTGTGTAGAGCAGAAGTTGTCTCTTCCTTCTGCTGTTGCCCTCATGTATTGCTGAGGGCCTTGTGCTTCTCCGAGCTCTCCCTGATATGCTTCAGCTGGCGAAGGCCCAGGGACTCTCCCATCAGGGCTCGTCCCCCTGCTTTACAGGGTCACTATTGAGCACGAAGCCCACCACAGCTCACCAAACTGCTGCTCCCTCCCCCAGGCTGGAGATACAGATAGCAATAACCAAGCTGCTGAGTGGTGCCAAAGCACCCTTCATAGCCCAGCTTGTCGCCTTTCAAACTGCCTTTCCTCTGATTTTCATCTTGAAAAAGATGGAGTCAATGGATGGTTTAAGGTTTGGTACTAACAGAAAGAGCTGTTTGAACACTAAGTATGGGTCTCAGTTACAGATCTGGTGCAAATTCTCACCAGCTTGTTGCCTCTGATGAGGCACTTAACATGTCCGTGACTCCAGTGCTCCATCTGAGGATGAGCACAGGTGAGGATAGAGATGCCTCACATTGCTGGTGTGGAGTTCAACGAGCTCATGTCTGTAAAGGGCTGTGAAAGTGGAAAAACAGGCTGTGAAAATAGACAAAGGCACATATTTCATCACTTACTGACCCATACTGTGATCAGAGTGAACTTTGTGTGGTACCCATTTCCAATAACGGGTCAGCTCCCCTCAGGCTGTGTACATTAGGGGAAAGGTGAGGGGAACACCTTCTCTGAAAGCTGAAGCCATCTAGACGTGCCAAGTCAAGGTGACTGACTGCCCCAAAGTTTTGACATTGTATTATATTGTAAACCAGGAATTTTGTCAGAGGCAGAGGTCTGTATTTTCCTTCCATTTTCACCAAAACCAGCTGATAGCAGTGAGTGCCAACTTCTTTGGCGTAAGATTAGGCTCACAGTACTGCAGGTGTAAAGACAGAAAGAAACTGTTTATAGAGATGCCAGCACTGAGCTAAAATTCATCCAAAGAGATTTCTCCCTGCTTTTACTCCAGATATATAAATCTTCATAATGAGCATAAGATAGATGCCATCTCAAAGCAGCACATGTAAGCAGCAATAGTGAGTAACGTGAGCATTGACCCAACTCACCCCACCCCACTCTCCTCCTCTCGCTGTCATTACACTCTGTTTTCCTGCCTGCCTTGGGATTCTCTCCACCACTAACATACTTTATTCTCAGGATTTGGGCATGTGGTGACTCAGTGCAGCAAAGAAAACCTAGTGATAAGGCTGTGAACTCCCGTGCCCTTTCCACTTCCATCCCCTAACAGCTCTTGAGCTCTTCTTACCAGATGGCCATAAAAAGTTCTCTCCTGCTCAGATGATACCTGGAAAACTGCACTTGCCTAGGGAGTCGACTAGCGCTCGCTACAACATGCGTGGCTGCGCTCGCGGCAGGCTGCCAGCCAGCCGTTTGTCAGGCTCTGGAGTACGGTAAAGTGCTAGCATCTGTCTGCTGCTTAATAAATGGGGAAAGATAAGTTTGGAGGTACTTTCTTCAAAGAAGAGGTGTCTTTGTTGGCTTGTAACAAGTAGGATAGTTTTCACTGCCCTCAAAACCACTTACATCTTAACAAACCTAGGCTGTACCGAATTATCTTTGAAAAACAATCAGTTTTCATCCTTGGATTCTCTGCTGCCCACTCACCTCAGTGAAATGATAGAGTTCAGCAGAGAAGAACACTGTAAATTTGCTTGTTGGTAGTTGATTTATATATTGGTACTGGTTCCAAAGACAGTGTTTATATTTCTGCATTGGACTCAAAATTATGGAAGTTATAAACCTCCATTTAATAATCCTAAAATAACTCATTTTAACTTAACGCATGCCTTTATGTTATGTGTGCATTTAACCCCTTTTTGTGCTCCTTGGATTCTCTTCAGTCCTTAAATACATTTTGCAGAGATTTAATGAAACTTGCAAAGTCTTATTCGAACTGAAACATGAATTAATGAAAATTTCTAACTCTGAATGTGAAGGTATGTGCATGTGCATGTGCAGTGCTCGGCTCCGCTGTGTGGACAAAGACAAAATGGACATTAGAGTGGACAGTGAGACTTTATCAAGTGCTCAACTGGTCCTGACATGCACTTAATGGCAAGAGATAAATAGATTCTTTTAATGCCTTAACTGTTAGGACATAGCTGACACGTAGATTTATATAGTAATCAGGGCTGATATGCTGCAGCAGTGTGGAGGAAACACATGCTCATGGCACACAGACCTCTTTGGGGAGTAGATATTCACAGTCTTTGTTTCTTACCTACCCCGTTGCATTGCAGAGCAGGGTTGGCAACACCTCACTGGTTCGGTGGTTCTGGCTGCTGGCAGAGACAGAAATGACCCAAAGATTGGTTATACAGGAAACATCAAACTGGAGGATGCTAAGAACATGAGGAATAATCTGGCATTTGCAGGGAAGGGGAATTAGATGGCCTGATGGGTCTTTTCCACCTCTGACTCCAACAAGTTGCCAAGGGCTGTCGGACATGGACGGGAGAAGAACCAGGTCTGGAAAATGACCCCCCCCCAAAATCTACTTCCCTCGTGACCTAAATGATAACTCCAGTCATCCAGCTAGTTGACTTGATTGGGAAACCAGCTTTTCGCCTTGTTATCCAATTATCCAGACAACCCATGTCTATCTTAAGTGGAGTCTGCTGTACATAAGCTGTCAGCCTAGATACGCATTTAATTCCAAAGAAGGCGTAAATTGGCAAAGATGCAAAAAGATGGTTTTGCTGTTTCAGTTTCTGTCAAACTCACTAAAAAAAAAAAAAAATGAAGGTCTACTCACAAAATACTAATGCTCAGTGACCACTTTTGCTTGCAAAGCTTTGTTTTCAAGTAGCTACAATATTTACATTTGCAGTATGGTTTCTGAGTATGTTCTGGAGCTTCACATTGCAGTCTCAGAAAAAAAAGAAAAGCTAGTATTGTGATTTATGAAACTGGGCTTCTAGGAGACAAATATCTCTGACAATTATCCACTCAAACTGGACGTGCAGAAATTGCCAGCCCAGGCTAGAAATCTTTCCCTCCAGAAATACTGTAATCAGTAAATCCTCTGATTTATGTAATTCCTTCAACAAGTACATTTCTTAAGCTTTCAAATGCATTTCAGTTATTTCTAGGCATAATATTGAAAATCAGACTATAATAAGGGACCATGCCTTTACAGTCTGAGCGATGGGATGTTTTCTGAAATTTATCTGTGGAAGAGTATTTCTGTGTCCATCCCCTGTTTCTGTGCCGTGGGAGTTAAGTATGCTGAACCGCGGGAGACAGATTCCCCTTGCGCTCTCTGCCCGTTCCCTCTGGGCTGAGGACGGCATCCACAGCCGTGATGCTGATGGGGGTTCTTCCTACAGAAGTACAGTGTGGTCTGTGTACATCCCAGGGACCCCAAATTCATTAGGCCCCCAGTCACGTCTGCTTAAGATGTCAGCTGGCCTGAAGGAAAACCAGTGGCTCTGTCAGTCAGTCCCAGAAGGGAGTTAGCAGCTCCAGGACAGCAGCAGTGAGCATGAAACGGTGTGGCCCTGCATCTGGAGCACCAGGAGGGAAGATACTGTCAGCCCTGGGGAGTTTGTTGCAGCTTCTCCTCCCTCCTTTGACCTGGGTGAAAGGTTTAGCTGGATGTTAAATCTAGGCACAGCTTCAGGCTCAGCTTTCGTGTGATTTAGCAAATCAAAACCCATTCTCTACATTTCTCAGGCTTATTACTATAAAGCACATAGTACAGTGACAGAAGGGTAGATCTGTTCTTCAGGAGACTAACACAACGGACAGGTTTCCAAGGGAGAATTGTCAATATAAAAAATAAATAAGTATTCATCACTGCTTACATTATTTTGTCAGGATAGGCAATGCTGCAAACTTCCTTTAGTGATAAATGTGCTGCTGCCACTGTCAGACCCCTGGTTTTTCTGCCAGAAAGAGCTGCTGGAGTCTGGGCAGCTGTGGAGATGCAGGATGGGGTTTACTGTGTTTTCAGCGTGTGATTCCAGTCCGTGCCCATCTGCTGTGTCTTCTCTGTTACAATTTGTTTGGCTGCCTGCATGTTGTACTTATATTCATATCTAATTTATTTTGGCAAAGCATACCCAAATCCACATTGCTGCAGCGTTTTACAAGTGGTGGAACTGTTCTGTGGATGTACAAGAGTAGAACTGCTTTTTTGTGGGCGTGTATTTTTTTTTTTTTTTTTAATTCATCGTGAAATCCAGTACCCTACGGTGGCTCAGTTTACACTGCAGTTTGTGGAGCAAAACAACTTTTTTCTCTATCTATCCTGTCTCAGGAATACATATTAACTTGCAGTAAGAGCCTATATTAAAAGCTCCAGAGCACCCCCCAAATTTTGCATCTCAGAACCAGTGCTGTAGGTCTGAACAGGGAAGGGTGCAAGTATGGCACCATCATGGTCAATGCAACCCACAAGATTTGAAGAATTTAAAGCAAGGTGTTTAAAGCCCATTATAAAGTTTCAGTTTAAAAAAAAAAAGGAAAAGGTATGGCTTATTTTCTTCCAAAACTCTGAAGTCTTTCAACTACCACCTGTGGAAAGCCAGTGGCACAGCGGTGAGGTGCAAACGCCGCAGAGCGCCCGGCGCCTGGCCCTCAGAAGAAACCATCTGGATTCCTTCCAAATTTCATGAACAAACTCATAATGCGATGAAGGAAGCTCATATGTTGAAGCAAACTCTTTAACCTGATTAATGGGATGTAAGTAAGTGGAGCTAATTAGACGTGCTGTTAGGGAATAGCCCATATGAAACCCAGGATCAGTGATCAGGGCAGTTGGGATCCCGGTCCCCAGCCGAAGCCATGTGGTTACACTAGCCTCAGCCTAACTCAGGTCTTGACACCTTTGAGCTTTGCAGGGGGATGTTTTTGAAACCTTTATGTGAAATTTGTGGTTTGGAGAAGGGAAGTCACACGCTTTCTGGCGTGCCTGGCTGACGTGGGGAGCATGCTTCTCTGCCGGAGGAGAGCGAGCTGCTGCCCTTTGATCCCATGTAAGGAGCATCCTTCCTGGGTTTTTCCAAAAGAGAAAATGTCTGTGGTCATAAATTGTGTTCAGAGATGAGCAACCACCCGGACACAGATGTACCTGTACATTTAGTTTCAGGGATAGGATTAGCCCTGTATAGAGTCTGAGCTTCACTCAAGACCTTTCCCTTCTTTCCTTCCTTCCTTCCTTCTTTCTTTCCCTCTTCTTCCTTATAATTTTTCTAAGACATTTTTTGTCTTCCCTCTCCTCAGTTGGTCTTAATCCTAACTTAGGCATGGGATATAGGAACACAGAACAATTGAGTTTCCCTCTGAAGAGCATTTCTGCAAAGAGATTTCTGCACAGGTTCAATGCAAAATCAGCTTGGGCAGCAAACACACTGACATATCAAATAACATTGATGCTAAAAGCAGCCTTTGAACTTTCAGAATATTCATCCCAGGGTCAGAGATTAAATTACCCCCTCAAATAAGTCTAAGAGCTCAATGCAGTTCTTCCTACAAAAGGTTTATTTGAATGAGACTCGTTTAAAAGGAGTGAAAATTCAGGGCTCTTTAGGAGCCACCATTTTTGAAGTGGGGAATCAGAAGAGCAACATTTGCCTTGCACACGTCTTAACGTCGTTTTAGTAGTTATTTCTCACGTGCAACATGCAACAGCAGCGCAGCTGCCCCGTGCAGGACATCAGGCACTTCACCCCCGGCTTCTCACTCTCCTGCCCAAGCCACTGTCCCTGGAGCAGCCCCCGCCCGCAGCTCTGCCAGGGCCAACAAGGGCATTTTTAGCTTCCCAACCATTTCCCAGGTTTCCAGATCTGCCTCACCACCAGCCCCAGGAGTTTTTAGTGGAATTTCTTCCAGGTCATACGTTATTTAAGGGGGCGGGGAGGGCAATGAATGCTGATACCACAAATGTTTCTGGTATGAATTTCGGTTCATTGCTGTTTGTAGAAAAAATCTGCTGCTGTTTCTAAAGGGAGCACTGATACCACGAGAGAACTCTGACTTTCTGCCATTTGATAACAAGTTGATCGACTGCATTTACTTATTATCAATTGTGGTGTGGGGAGATTCCTTTTCTTTTTCTTATTATTAAATCAAGGCATTTTTTAAGAAATATTTTATTTTTGATACAGACACAGCCGGTGAAGTAGCAGTAAAAAACATCACCACAAAGAGGCACATGGCTTTGAAATGTTTTGGTATGTAACATAACTGTATTGTTATCAGGTCTTAACTTTTGCACAAAGAATATTTCTCCTTGTTCTTAAAAGCAAACCCTCTGTCAGCTTTCAAAGGGTTACATACGTAATGTGGTCATAGGGGAACACAACAAAAAATATCTAAGTGTCTCAAATCATTTCACAAATAACATTGTTCTATTTCTCTCCTTAAACGAACAAGAGTTTCTTTGATTTTTTTTTTTTTTTTAAGTCAAATTTAGGATTCTGCTGTTCAGAGCAGAGAGGTCACAAGGCCCTAATGTATTTAGCATTGACTGCCCTCTCTTGTAGTGCGTCTATTAGTCAGTAATTTGATTTGTACCTATTCATTTGCAGTCCCTGCAGGAGCTCTGAGCTGGCCCCAAGTATAATTGGTGCTGTCTCTATTTTTACATCATTAGATTAGCCCCGACTCCTGGCCACTTGTTGTCTGCGCTTGTCTGTCCATTTATACAACCTAATGTAACACAAAATTCATTACTGATCACATTACTTTCAACTCTGAAGCCAGCTTTGTGATAAACATTTTGTTAACCCTTTCTTGCCAGCACACAGACCTGGGGGATAAATGCACTTTCCCTTTGCAGAAAAATCAATATCATAATAAAACAAAGTGCAGTCACATTTCTAGATTTGTCATTCCTCCAGGAGAAAGAAATGGGGAGAAACATATATGAGATGACTAAATGATGTCTGCATCCAGGCATCTCACGCTGCTGTATATGAAATGAGCTCAGCCGTGTCCTTTCTCCTAGAATATAAAGAAGTGACACAAGATAGGGCCAGCACTCAATTTAAAACTTAATTTCTTACTCATTGTTCTGCAAGTGTTTTAGCTCTTCTGTGCAGGCTGTAATCGGGTTATGACATTATTGGAACTGGACATTTTTCTTCCAGTGCTTTGTCTCAGAGTAGTTACACCAGAAACAATTCCCTTTGTCCTTAGAGATTTGTTGCTGTGTTGAGTTTTGTTTTGGTTTACTTTGGTTTGTGGTTTTTCCTCCTAATGATTAAGCAAATTAATTTTCCTACTGCAATACCTCCAGTGTTTCACAGGAAAATGTAAAGCTCCCTTCTGTCTAGCTTGGCTTTGCTCACATTTGACTGTTTTGCTGAGTACCTCCTAAAGCATTAAGCTTTTTGCATCACTGAGGCTTCTGCTATCGATTTCAAGGGGAACAAGAGGAAAGCCACGGTAGGTATTCATTTAGGCCTGATTCTGCAAGGGGCTGAGCATCCTTACCGCTCTGTTGGCAGCATCATGCCCCTGAGGTGATGCTTGCTATTCGAAGAAATATATTTTGGTGCACGCAAAACCTGTTGATTTTTAACAGTTTTCTAAATTCATTTTCTGTTTGTACAGCTTGGCTTGGAAATCTGTTATTTGGGGTTTTCTAAATATTTAGAAACATTTCTCAGTGTTTATTAAATCTTCCCTTTAAAAGTCCGAGGTCTGAAGCCTGCCCCACACCGAGCAGTCCCATACTGAGCAGGGTGCAGGAGACGAGGAGACTACAGGATTTTTCCATCTCTAGTTTCTATAATTACCTTGTTATTCCTTTTAGGAGTCTTTGCATGGTATTTTTATGTAGGATGTGACTGACGGCAAGCATATCTCTCTTAGTAAGTATAAGAGCCCTCGTCTCCCAGCATTTGAACCAGGACTGGTATTTTTACAGCTGTTTTGTGAGCCAAAACTTGTTGCAGCTGCTGAGGTGGTGGCAGAATAAAGACAAGACAGTTCCTCTCCCTCCTCCCAAGCCCAGCAGCCCCAGAAAGCCTTTTGGTATTTTGCTGATTTTTGCAGGAGTGATTTTAAGGTGTGTGCAGCATTGGCTGGTGCTTGCTCCTAAAGCCTGGCTTGGCTGGGGGAAGGTGCGAGTCTCACCTCAGCTGTGTTGCCGCCTTTGTGCCCCTCAGTCTCTGCTCCAGCGTTGCCATCTGAGCCCCAGGAAGGCCAGCGTGCCCTGAAATCCCCGTGTACAGCCGTACGTGACTCCCGTGACCCTCGGGGTAAGGACGAGCCGCAGCTCAGGGCACGCTGTGTGCTCGGTGGCGGAGGGTGCGTGGCCAGCCGGACAGCGTGCCACCACCCCGCTCCCACCCCGGGGTCCCGCTGGCGGGGATTCCTAGGCTGACACTGCTCCCGTTTTTGCTTCCTGCGGATCTCCTGCACATCTTGCATTAACTCTTTGAAAGTTTGAGCCTTTCGTTATCTTAAAATGATGTGTGGCCAATTCACCAGCTCCCTTCCTGCCCGTGCAGAGTATTAACGTCACACTGATGCCGAGGGTATTTACCGTTCCCTGGATTGTGGAAGGACGATGGCCCAAGTCATGGCAAAGCTCTCATAAACTATGCGTTGCCCTCACCAGGGAGACAGGAAAGGAGGCTGTAGAATGGAAACCCATTTATACAATAAATTGTTAAGCAGTTCAGCTGTTAAATGAGCACTTCCTATTAGAGAGATACAATGAAGTATGAGTCAACAAACAGCAAAATACACATTAACACAGCAAAACCCCCCGCAATAAATGGAAGGTCAAAAGCTAAAACAATTTAAATGTTCCAGTGTGAGCCAACCCTTCGGCCCTGCAGCTTTCAGTCCTCTCGGCCACAGAGGCCCCTCTTGCACCACAGGATCTGCTCCTCACGCTTCAACATGAGGAGGCACGAGTCCTTCGGTGGACTCCCAAAGTGTCACCTCCGCCAGCTCCAAGGGCTTTCTCCCACCCGTTCAGATGCTGTATCGTTTCCTATCGTCGTACTGTAGTCTGCAGCCCTGCCATCACCTCTCATCACCCCTGTGCATTTCTCTAACAGAATATCAGACAAATAGTAGCCTGATTTTTCCGATAATCTTGCCCTGCTATCCATGGTGGAGTCTAAGAATATCAGGGCTTGGGGCCGTATCCTTGCTTAACAGTGATGTTGTCTGCTATCTGATGCTCGTAGTATGTCTGGTGGAGATGGTCGGGCAGGAAGCAGGACGGGGGAAGAGAGGGCAAGGGGAAAAGGAGATAAAAACCCAAAGGGGATTTTGGCTGGGGAAGGATTGATGGGGAGGGAGACTCCCTGGAGCACGTCCCGTGGGACCAGGTCTGGTGGGTGCCCCAGGAGGAAGCAGTGTTGTGGCCGCGTCCCTGACAGTGCTGGGAACAGTTAGTTCTCCTTGAGGTATATATCGTAACTTGTGGTATGAAAAGATTAGCTTTCCTTCCATTCCTAGCCTGCTGTCTCCCCACCATGGATAACATATAAAACAGTAGACTTTTATTCATTAACATTTATGGGAAAATGTTAATATTAAACTGTAAGTGAAAAGCCCTATCTTATTGAATTCTTCTGCTGTGTTATTGGGAGCCTAATTACATTTTGCATTTAAATAAAAACCAGATGACGTTCAGGATGGTCAGGCAAGCATTCTGTAAGTGAGAATTTATCTTGCGATCTGGGTAAACAATGTCTCATCATTTAACAGTTATTATAAATAATGGGTTTTTAAGCACTTTGCTGGGAGTTCATATTGGCTCCACACGGGTTGCACTAAGGGAGAGAGAATTTCAGTGACATCTTCCAGGCATCCGGTGAGGAGGAATCATATCCTGAGCTCACTTCTCAAGCTGCAGCAGTTTTCATCCTCCTCTGTTTATTATTGCTCAATATTGTGTGCACAATCGGCTGACAAAAAAAGCTAAGAGTAAGAAAAATGACAAATCGGTTGGAGGCATTTTGCAGATGGAGAAACCATCTATACTGCTGCCCCAGCAGAAGTGGAAGGTGTTCAGGACCCCTGCGGAGGTTCATGCAAGTGGTTGAAACCCCCAAAGGCATATTCTTGCTGTAAAAATAGTGCTGTGTAAAAGTTGTGCCTTCACAAAAAATGAAAAAGATCTCGAGGCAAAATGTAAAGACAGAAAGATAACGGACCAGCTGCTTTTTTCTATGTTTCTGCTGGTGCCCTCTTAAATTACATCACTGGTAATTACATGCTTGGTAATGCATGAGCTAATTTAGAAAAAGAGTAGAACTTCTAAAAAATGTAAATAGCTTTTTCCCCACTTCTGTTGTTTATATTCTGCGTTTCATTCCTGTCGCTTCAGCAAAGGCGGCGGTGCCTTTGTTGCTAACTGGCTTTTAGTCTTCGCTTTGTGTTCCTCAGACATTAACAGGAGCCTCCGAGATTTCTCCAAGCAGCTTCCCCACAGTCTGTCCCACATCCCGGGGAGGAAGGAATTAGTTTCCATGCAGACAGAAATAAGTGGTAAGGGGATGAATTTTTTAAGCAACCATTCACTGTTGTGAAAAGATACAGAATTTGGGAATGCCTAATGCTGGCTGGTGGCGTGTCACCTCCTGACACGCCAGGAAGCCACCCACCCTGTAAAATGGCTGTTCCAGGACATAAACTGTTTACTGCCTTTTTCTGTGAGAAGCATTTTATGCCATTTTCCAAGAAGGACCCCCGCAGCTAACATACTGTCTTTTTTTATTTATTTTTGGTATTTATTTGTTATTTCCTTGGCCAGTGACTTTCTCAGTATCTGCCCAACACATGAACTCTTATGTTTACATCAAAAGCTGATGGTGTTGTGAAAGACAAAGGGTCAGTATCACTTCTCCGACTGTTTCCAAAGATGTTTTACTGGGAAGGCCACAGGCAGGAAGGTGCTGGCAGGGTCAGGAGCCAGGCCCTGCCCCATTCCCTCCACTCCAGCACGGTGGCACGGCGTGGGAGCGAGGAGCCACGGGTGACTGGGGATGGGAGGACACACAGAAGCCTGGTCAAGGCGAGCAGGATGGAAATGGTGGTGGTTCCCTAACCAGGTACAGGTAGCACCCTGCCCAGGCACCCAGGAGCAGTGCCATGGGGTGTGCTGCGGAGGGATGCTTGATGTGTTGCTGTTCTGATTTTCTCCTACGGCAGAATACAGCATTCCCATGGATGGCACCTCCCGTCTGTTCCCAAGACCAGCACGCCTCGCTGAGCAGTTATTCCCATCACTGAGGCCGGGTTGTCAGGTGGAAATGACGTTTGGAGGTGTTAATCAAAAGACAAATTAACTTAGCAGCATGCCTTCCTCCTCTGCAGCCACGGAGGCAACAGTGGGTAGATAAAGTATATGGGGACAGATCCCTAATCTTCACTCAGGACTACTTTTATCCATACCCTTTAAAAAAGAATCTTTAGATTATATTGTGCCGTTATTGCATTGTCTCTTTGGTTTATCTTTTGGAAACGTGGCTGGTCACCCATCAAAATGTGAGCGAAAAGCCTGCAAAAGGAAACAACATGAAGAGCAGGTAGTTATATTAACTTGACTGCCAGATGCCCAAGTACAAGGCAGAATCTGCACAGCTTGAGATGATTTAAATTGCCTTTTATGTGGGATGTGGCCAGAGGAATGCCTTGGTTTGCCATTAGGTCTTTTAGATTTCACACAAGAGTTATCCTCTGCCACACGCTTGTCCACAGGCTGCAGCTCATTCACACATTTGACAGTGTTTATAAGAGTGTAACTAAAAAGGCAAAGTATGTTAGAATCAATACTTGGAATAGTTTTTAAAATACTACTTTTAACAAGTGAAAAACGTCCAGTCGACGTTTTTCAGCTGCCTTCTGGTTTCATGAGAACGAATGCAAACTGCTGTGCTGAACAACTCCATTAGCAAAGGGACGAATTAAGCTTCGGATGTCATTTTTATCAAGGCTCTTTCATATTTATGTCTAACATCAGAATTTGGAGCTATATAAAAAAGACAGAGTGTATTAAGAGCCTCAAGCAATCCTGCAAGAGAGCGAGCCCACAAGGTTGGCCTGTTGTTTTTCCAGGCTCGGTTAATACTCAATCTAGGTAGAGATGTGATTTTAAGAGTACTACTGCGAGCTTTGAGTGCTTCGTAAAATTAGGTCTGCGTTTAGAAAATTGGTCTGCTAGAAGCAGCGCTGTCAACATAATCTTTAAAATAATTGACTAAATAGACCAAATAAGTTGTGTTTGGAACTAGGATTATTTGGATGGGTTTGGAGTTTCTCAGCGACACTAAAACTAGCGCCAGGGAAATGAAAGGAGGAGACCTCTGCTTAGATCTCCACCTGAGCTTTTCCGACTCAAGAGCCTTGAACTGTTTAGATGAGCAGACAGGGCTGAGTCCACGGTGACATCATTTCATGAGCTTCAACGAAACCCTTCTGATTTGGACCAGCTGAGCATCTCCTCCCCCCAAACTTTTAACTTTTCCTTTGAATCAAACCCAAATTCCAGTCCAGTCTAGCTTCCTTCTCAGCATCAATCTGCACCAGGGAGACAGCCCAGAGCCTCTCAGTAGCTTTCCTCACTGGCCCAAAAGGCCACTTCGTGTCAGAAGTACTAGAAGTTGTGCCAGAATTACTTTGCTTTGTAATATTATACTTTTAAAATGAACTCAGCAATATGTTTGTGTCAGAAGCACATCAGGCACATATGCGAGGTGCACACACAGAAGTTGTCCTTCTCCAGGGTTGCCTTCCTAACTGAGGGTTATTAAGGAGGCCCAATAACCGAGGTAGCATCACAAGAGGGGAAAAAAAATATGTCTAAAAAATTAGACATGAAAGAAACTGCTAAAGTTTGGAGGATCAGGCATGTCTGAAATCCCTCATTCAGCATATTGGTGAAGAGCTGCCCAGACCCTGAGATAATCGCCGGATTTGTGGTTTTGACCTTCAGACAGCTTTTCCTTACTGAGTTTTTTTGCTGGGACTGTTCGGCCAAGCCCAGGAGAGGAGGAGGGACCCCCAACACTCCCCGAGTGCTCCCAGTCATCAACGTCCTGCGTGGTGGCTTTGCAGCAGCCACCTTTGAGACAGGACACCCTGCCCCCGGCACCGAGATCTCGAGCAGCTCCAGCTCTGGTGGGAAGGGAGATGCTTAGATCCACACGTTGGGTCCGGACCTGCTCTGGATAGAAGCATGGTGGTTTCAGGAATAGGAGCATTGCCTCCAAAACTTCTGAGCAAGATCCAAAGAGTCCGGAGGGTGTAGGACACAGCTGGTAGGTGTCGTGAACATGCAGATTACACTGAATTTGTATTTTCCGTTGTGGAGTAGGAGGCTGACAGAGGGGTCAGTGTTGAGCAATTCAAGGCACTCCCATAACCCAGGGAATGAGAGACCAAACCCAGGAATTTTAATACAGTGTTTTCTCTGCAAATGCTTTTGGTCTGATATACACAGATGTGCTGCTTGCGTAACTGAAGATACAAGATAATTCTGCCTAAAATACATTAAAAAACTTGTATATAGACTGGCTTTCACAGGAAAGCATGTATTACATATAAGGTGCATTATAGGATTTGTAGTAGCAACATATTGAAACTTTCAAGACGGGGTAGGAGAGAATTCCTTTAAACCCAAACCACTGTATCTGCATGTTCATTTTTAAAACTCTTCAAGAAACCTTGCACAAGGAGTCGTAGGCTTCAATGATGTGGTTGGGCTACAGAAATTATTTTCTATAAGCATTTGTTCTGGCTTTTGAAATTTCGCATACTGACTAAAATTAGTAACTCACCCTTCTGAAGTGCCATTTATGTAGGAAAACATCCTAAAACTCTTTACAAAAATATACAGCTCTAGGAAACTTGAGATTATTTTTTAAAAGCACTGCAGTCATTGTGAAAGTGCCTATCGTGAAGAATATTCTCCCTCTAAATGCTAGTCCTTTATCTAGTGCACTTTTAACCTTCCATAAAATGCTCGGAGTCAAGTCTGGCAAAATGCCAAACTCTTGGGTCTCCTACTCCATGGACTCGAGTTGTATGAAGCTTTTCAGGTTCTCTTTTTAAAGGAAAAAACAAGCTGATTGCTTTTTTTTTTTTTTTGGTAGACAAAATTCTTTAGAAGTTCATGCATGAAAATGTTTTGTCCATATCTCAACAATCTCTTCGTGCCTGAAGTAAACCCAGACGTTTATGTAAGTTCAGATGTCCTCCCCATTTCGTGTTAGTTGTTTGGCATCTTCGCATTGAAATAAGGCACTAGAAATGAAATTTGCTGTCTCGGAGGGGGTCTCTGATGTTCAGAAGGCTCCGTCTTCATTCCCCTGGTTATCTCCTGCCTCATGTACTTCCTCATCCCCGTGCTAGATCCTGCCACCTTTTTTCCAACATGCCAGGTTTCATCTCCAAGTGCACGGTATTAACGAACTCTGTGTGGATTCAGCATTAGAGTTATTGTAAGGTAGTTTGACAGTAACTGATATTTTACATAGGCCACTGAATTCTGATTTCAGAGAAGATGCTCAGCCAGTCTTTTTTACTTTGCAGATTTAATGTAGGGGCTTTTGTGGTGTCTCAACATCTTTCAGGTTGCAGCAGGATGAAATGGTTTTAATACGGGAATTGATTTTCAGTGTTCAAATGCTGTAGTGTTACGTTTCCTCTTTTGAATGGAGTTTAAAGTCTCTTTTCCAAAACTGCTGGTTTAAAAAAAAGGAAAAAGAAACATTTCTTAGGAGCAGGTGTATCACGGCCACCCAAATCATTGCAGGAAATCCGTCCCCGCAGCTGCCTGTGCTGGTTGCTGGAGTGGAGGGGGGAACTGGCACGGGTTAAAGCAGGAGTAGGGCACAGGGCTTGGAGCAGAGAGCAGGTTTAATTGACTTTTAAACATGATCATAATCATATGAACTTGTAACATTACAGTAATATATAAGGCTGGGAACCGACTTTCTGTCCTCCCTTTGGAAAGGAGCAACATAAAAATACATTTGCTCAGAAATTTCTTTTCAGCCATCTCAAAAGGAGCTTGGAAAATTAAGAGCTTTAATGAGTGCACGGTGCTTTCGTTTCACTACAGTTTAATATTAATGATCTTTGCTGATCCGAATACCCGAAAGCACAGGTCCCCCCCAGGGGTGCAGTGCCCCCCTCTGCCCTCGCATCCCTTCACGGGGCCACGGCCGCCAGCGGGGCTGGAGCCAGCTCCACAGGTCCTCGCCTTCCAGCAGCCGCCGAGGGTGGTGGAGATGGATTATAATTAGAGCTCCCTCGTTAGCATAATTGTATTTTATTTTTTTAAAAAAGAAAGGGAATACCCAAAAAAACCCTAAAACTGCGGTAGCAGTAATGCCGTTTCTAAGCCTTTGTGTTAGGGGCTGTGTTTCTGCGTCCCGGTTCGGTTTACGGCTCCACATCAGCTTTTGAGCCCTTTCCTGGCGCGGGCTGCGCCGTGCCCGTCCCGGGCAGTGACACCGGCTCCCGTGGGGACCGGGTCTGATGTTTGTATTGAATGTTCATGCAGAAATAGAGCGAAAAGTGTCCAGCTGAGTTTGGGATGTTGTCTAAACACTGCAAGATGGAGCGGTTACGTGTAAAAGTGTGTGTCGGCGTACAGGGGAGTGGAGGCTGCTCGTTGGGGGCCGGTGCAAGCTCCTCTGTGGGAGCACGTCCCACTCCCTTTGGCGGCAATCAGTAAAATAAAAATGTTTAACTAATCCATTCACTGGGGAGCCTTGTGTAAATTACAAACAGTTTAAGAGATCCTCAAGACTTCTATTGTGTTAATACAAATTGCCTTTTAGTGTTCGCTTTATATAGGATCCTTTTGAATGAGAATCCAGATGGCAGAAGCTACATAATTATTATTCATTACAGTTAATAAGTAACACTCAGAAGCCCCAGTCAGCTCTGCAAGTGCCCCGTGATAGGCATTGTGCAAATGTAAGGGTAAAAAAATAGTCCTAGCCACAGCATATTTTGTGATTTTGGTTAAAGACAAGAAGGTGTGAAGGGCCCTTAGGTTTGCCTGGCCAGGAGCACAGACCGGGCTGTCATTGTGCGAGCTCGCTTCTCCTCCAAAGGAAATTATCTTTGATTTCTAAAATGAGGCTCTAATTTTGGCCTTTTAGCTGCTCATTCAAAAACTGCTCGTGGCCAGGGAGAGGTGGTTTTAGTAAGCAGCACCTTGTTTCTCTTCCCCACCGCTGGAAAATGCCCATCCTGCATCCTAATTTCAGAGAGGGGGCCGAGTACGTTCCCGCGCTCGCAGCCCCCTTGGCGCACGGCAGAGCCCAAAAAGTTCCCCGAAACAATTGCCGTGAATGACAGAAATGAAATCGAGGAGATTCAAGCCCTGCTGGCCATTACCCCACTTCCTGCATTCCTACTTGTTAATTGTCTAATTCCTAACGAGTCTTCGGGCGTCTGATGGACTTTATGATGCGTGCTCACTCCGACGCTTCCTTCCCTCCCCTCCCTGGCCTCATCCCTCACCAGAGACCTTGTTCCTTTAAAAATGCCATCCTTAAAAATCAGAAATACTCAGCCCAGCAAAAGGAGAAGGGAACTTGACATTAGTTGAGCTTGAAAGGCTTGGTGCTGTGAAAAGTGACTGACGTGTGAAAAGAGGCTACAATTAGTTCTTTCCCCGAGCACTCTCCCATTCAGTCCAGGGTCACTCCTTCAGCGAGCTGCGGCTTTGAGGGTAATGTGTTGTGACAGTTGGAGATGATGAAGAATAATTCTTGTATTCAGAGTTGCTGCCGCTTCCCCGCTGCCCTGACACATCAGGCTGCTGTCATTGTATCATTTATCCCGACTGCGGCTCCGCTGGGCTGTGCGGGAGCCTGGGCAGCCTTCGGTAGGTAAGAGGAAAGGGTCAGCTCTTCCAGCAAATGATTTTGGAGGATATTTTGAAACTGTGCTTAACAGAGGAAAGCAAACAGAGAGAGAAGAAAAACCATTAGAAGAAATAATGCACTGGAGATGAGATTTTTGAGTAGACATAAAGGAGATACCACGGCTTCAAGTGGACCACTACAGAGAGCACGAAGAAGAAAGGCAGCATAATTTATGAGTGTTCCGGGCAAAAGAGGGCTATATAGATTTTCTTCAGGCATTGAATTAATGTGCCCTATAAAATGGTTTCACATTTAAGCTTGGCAGGGCTTTGTACCCTTCTGGATTTGATGGGGTCCTTTGACAGTTCCTGGAGCTTTCTGGAATTGAGGGTGCAGCCACCTCGCTGGATGGGGGCAGCACTGTTCCGCCAGACCTGAAGACCCCAGGCAGTGCCCAGAGCATCTCCTCTTCCTCCTCTTCCTCCTCCTCCCCACCTTGGCTCAGGGAGAGTGGAGTGGCTTGGGCTGCACAACAAGGGACAGGACCGTCAGGCTGCAGCGTGGCGGTGGGGAATATTAGCAGAAAGAGATTTTGGTGGGAGGTTTCATTTTCAATTTCTCTTGCAACGAACGTGCGTGCCGCAGGAAGGCTGCGCTGTGCCGGTCTGCGGGCAGTCGTGCCAAGCAGAGAGCAGCCAGCATTTGCTTCGCAACACCTTTAATGACCCCGTTGCTCTCCGAGCAGCGTCGGTGTTTCCGCAGCCCCTGAGAGTGCTGGATGCTGCGGGGCCATGGGAGGGGGACGGCTGCCCCCGGGGTGGGCTGGGGACCCTGACCGCTCGCTGTCCCACCTTCCCCCCTGCTCTCCACAGCCGCTCCTCCCCACAGCAGTGAGGATTTTTAGTGCTGCTGCCTTCATCACAGCAGAAAGCTTGTGTGCCCTGAAAATCCCTGTTATTCTGGGACCCTGGGCGATGCCAGCAGTGCCCATTACTGTTACCGTCAAAAGCGCAGGCAGGGCTGTTCCCAGCTCCCCTGAAGTGACTTTCTCCTCATGGCTTCAGCAGATGTTCCTGCTCCTTCGTCTTTTTTCCCGTCTTCTCTTTTTTTTGATTTTTAGGGCAGTCAGGACTTTGTGAGTCGTTTCCTCCAGGGACATGGGCAGGTTTTAGTATTTACGTTTCCAGTATTAGCATTTATTTGTATTTGTGTTTGTTTTTCACGGGCTTTTGAAAGCCTCAGGGAGCCATTTATGGGGCCAAAATAATGCAAGTGCTGGTCTTCTCACAGTATTTCATTTCCTTGATGGTAGAAATGCTACGAGAAGAGCAGGTCTCATGTTATTTTGACCCCATAAATAGCTCCCAGAGGCCCCTTTCTTCCTTCTCCCACCCACTCCCCCCCAAATCAAATATTTAGGTTTCTGCAAAGCCTGACTTCTCAACCCTGGTTATCTTGCTTCAGCAGAAGCAAATTGCAGTTATTACAAAATAGCCAGAGAGTCTATAAGGCCGAATGGGTTTTATATGATGCACAATTTGTTGGCTACTGTACAAGTTCATTAAAGTGTATCATAAGAGGTTGTTTTACTGGTACATTTAAGGAAGTTAATACATCTCGACAGTATATGCATGGGGGAATGCAGATACAATAACCCTCAGACATGCTGGGGCCAAGTCCATTCCTGGCGTAACTCCACCAAAGTAAACGAAATCACTCGCCGGGCAGCCGTGTGCTGCTCTGCCAGTGCGGTGCTGAGCCTTCATCCAGGGCCTCCTGCCACTCGCTCCTGTCTTTCTGCAGGAGAATCCTGTTTTTTGCTTCTATTTTGTGCTTTTCAGCAAGCGTGTTCCCAGCACAGAGGCCATCGGTGGTCTGACTTGTTACGTGACACATCTTATTTAGGTCTGGGAAGTATTTCACCTCCTTTCAGCTGCGCTGCAAGGCTCGGCTGCTCCATCCTGGGGCGGGCAGCGCTGCCTGCATTGCCTGTCCATAGGGACCTGCCTCTCCTGATACCCAGCAGCCCCACTACGCCATGGTGGCTCCTTCTTGCACTTGTTGGGTCTATCCAGGCGTCGGGTCTATCAGAAATCATCCCTGTAACAAAGGGTGGCCCAACACCATGGAGCTATTCCCAGTCTTGTCCGAGCTTCCCATGGGAATGGCACCAGCATGCCTCTGCCTGTGCCTCTGCCACGCCCTGCTCTGCTGGAAGGTCTGGGAGGAAAGATAATAGTTTGTACTAGACTTTTTTTTTTTAAATTATATTTTTTATTAATGAAACAGCTGGGAAAAAATGGTCTAATTTGGGAGAACATAGGAAAACGTACTGACTGTGGTCCTAGGGGTCATATGTGCGGCACAGGTAGTCCCTGGTGACCATGTAATGGCTAATTGCCCATCTCGCGTGACCCAGCCATGCACGAGAGCCGGGCCCGGGTGAGGGCAAGAGCCCAATTTCCTGAGCACAGCGGTGCTGCTTTCTGCTGCAGCGGTCAGGAGTTTTACAATGCTTTCTTAGGTATCAAAATACATTGCTCGTCTGCCTCGCCGTGTAATTAGTTCCAGAGTGAGCGGGTTCGTGGCGCGGGGCCGTTTGAGAGCGGCCGGACTCATTTGCCCAGGGGAATGTGTGCGTTTACCATCTGCGGTGCTTGGGATGGCAGCTTGGATGCGGGAGCTCCCCCGGATTTTAGCCTGACCACCTTTGAACCCAAAACGGCCTCTGTGCAGCCTAGAGGGCTGGAAAACTTCCCCTCTGGTTCCTCCTTGAGCCATTGTATCTCTTTTACCCTCTCTTTTGTCCCTCCCTGTTGCTTATTGAAGGGGTTTATGTACCCGACAGCAGCAAGGGGAGCAGCGGCAGCACGGAGCCGGAGCTGTGTGGCACAGCCAGGACAGGGCCCCAGCCTTCCCAAGCCAGGCCCTGCGCCCACCAAAAAATCTCCCCGATTTTTTGTCCATGCTTTTTTCCTGGCTGGCATCAGTCTCTGCAGTGCCACCCCCTGGCAGTCCCCCGCAGAGGTGGCAAGCACTGCCAGCTGCAGAAATTGCGCAGCCCCCTGGAAAGCCACCCTGCAAGCCCAAATTCCCCAAAATCCCATCCCGGCAGGGTGTGCGGTCCCACACAAGTCACCGAAGGACAGGCAGGACACGGCGTGGCCAAGGACAGGCAGGAGCTGGCAGGCAGGAGCTCAGCCCCGTGGCCTGAGGGGCAGAAACAGCCACGCAGGAGCCACGGGGCTGCAAGGAAACAAATGTTCCCTCGCTTTTTCCCACTCCCTTCTTTTGCTACGGTTACTGAAAACACAACATTTGCCTGAAAATCAATTATAGCTTAAAAAGAGCGAGCGAGCAAAGTAGCCCCGTGAGGAGCTCAGCAGCCCAAATGCTTTTTGGGGGAGCCCCAGCCTGCCCAGCGCAGGCGATGGCTGCCCAGCGCCCGAGAGCTCTGACGTGGGACATTTAACCGAAGCCAGCTGTGTGCGGAGGGAGATAAAAGCCCCAAATCAGACAGGATAAGCACAGTATTAGTGTGGGATACGCCACTCATTTCTGATTTAAATTACTGTTTTTACTTCCTGAACTCATGGGAGAGTGAGGATGTGAGGAAAATGAAGAGGTTTAGACATGGACATTCCTTCACCAAATACTGGCGAGAAGTCATGATTAGTACAGCTGAGGTCATTATCATCGCTGCTTATAGGGTGACTGGTTTCCTGCTGATTTGTTTTTCATGTATCCTGGGCAGATTATCTCCATTTTGCAAGTTACCTCCACGACCAAGGATTAAATCCCCGAGCCCTTTGCTGGGTGTGCGCTCACCTGGCTGCTGTCCCTGCCATGCCCAGGTAGCAAACGGGAGCTGCGCAGTGTCCGAGGATGCTGGGGCAGGATGCTTTTTGTTTTAGCCAAGAACTGACTTTTTGCTTTTGCCTTTGCCGTGCTCTTCGCTTATAGCTATGTCCTTGTCATGGAGTCCCGTTGCAGCAAAAGTTCTGTCGCGGTGTTTGCAAAAGGTTAAATATCCTGGTGCGACACAGAGGTGTGCAGTAATATTTAGCAGAGAGCAAAGCGGGCGCCACTCTGCAGCTTCTTTCCATCCCCATCAAGCAAAATTCCCACTGCAGGGACAGGGAAAGCTGCCTGTCTCCTCTGGGGGTTTGTCCCCTGTGCCTTACATGCACGACACTGCGGCGTGCAGCAAACAAGAGGGTTTTTTTTTCCTCTTTCCCCTTTGGCAGCAGAGGAATTTGCCCGAATCTCCTGTCCGCATCCCGTCCCCTCCAGCGCAGGCTGCACAGAAGCAGCCAACGGAAGTCGCACTCGGGGCCGCGCATTGCAACTCGCCAGAATATTTCTTGTAGCCTGTCACCGCGTGTCTGGGAGAGGATTCCTGTCGTGTACGTGGGGCTCTGCCTAATCTCACCGCTGCATGCCGCCGCTGAGTGCCGGCCGGGGGGATGCTGCCCAGCAGCGCTGCTGCACGCTGCCACTGAGTCAACTGTTGGGTTCAAGTGGCTCACAGAGAGGCCGCGGTTAGAAACGATGCTCTGCACACACAAAAATCCTCGTGTTTCGAGATTAGGGAGCAATAGAGGCTTTGGGAGGTCATCAAGGGGAGATGTCTGGATGTGTGTGACCGGGAGAGGGAGAGCCACAGTCAGGCCTGCTTTCTCTTTTGCTTTGAGGCATGGCTCAGGCACGTAAGAAAGGGGATATTCTCTCTTTGGCTTGCAAAAGCAGAGTTACTTATGTCCATTTGCACAGGATAAAGGGTTGTGGAAAGTCCCTGGTGTTCCCAACGTGGAGAATCACAGTGGTTACACACCGCTGGTACACACCACCGGTAACCAGTGCTGCTGCCACTCCCCCTTCCCCACCATCTCAGCAGCATTGCTGCGGAGCAAAGATGTTTCATCATCTGCCACTGTGCCCTTCGCACCCTGCTCAGTTCAGCCGTGAGCGTCCCCACTATCGAGTCCTGACATGTCGTGAGTCAGCAGCCTCATCCCCAGGGAAGGGGCTGCTCTGCCAAGCAGCGCCTAATGTCTCCGTCCAGCTCCGCTTCAGCTCAGCTGAGCTGTGAGCCTGGCAGAGAGGTAGAAGCAGGAGCTGGGATGCCTCTGGAGTGATTCGTCAAATCACCCCGGAAAAGATGGATGACAAGCAAATGTTAGAGCAATGATACAATAATCAGATTTGTCAATAAAGCGGCCGTCTAACGGCACTCCGGGTTGATCTGAAACGCTAACCAGGACCTGCTCTCTCTTCCTGTTGCAGAGCTTCAGCGAGAGGGAAGCATAGAGACGCTCAGTAACAGCTCTGGTTCCACCAGCGGCAGCATCCCACGCAACTTCGATGGCTACAGATCGCCCCTCCCGACTAACGAAAACCAGCCCCTCAGCCTTTTCCCCACAGGATTCCCTTAAATTAACCGAACATCCGAGGGGAGACCCAGCCAGGGTAACGAGCCGCCTCTCCGCCTAAACAATCCCGATGTGTCTGTCACCTGCCAGCTCACCGCTGCGCTGGATGGTTCTCGTTACCCTGATAAATATTGACGACTCTTAAACCTTCCTGAAACATACTCACAAAATCTTGACTTTGTTTTCCTGTGCAATATGAAAAGACTCCGTCTTCAATCCTGATAGCTCTGCGGCTTCTTTTTTCGCTGTGTTCAGGAAGAGTTGGTTGAGGAGAAATATTTCTAAGCCATTTTTGGTCAAGCACATGGTTTCAGAACCGTTCTCTGCTTTTTTGTGTTGGGAGATGAAAGGAATCTCCGAAACTCAGAGGAGCTCTCGCCATTTGCAAAAGTGCCGAGCATTAACGAATGAACTGGAGAGAGTGAAAACTGGAGAACTTCCTGTGGACAGGGTTGATAATGTTATTCCTTCCTCGTTGCGTCTCCTTGCTGCCCTCCTTCCCCACTGATACTCGTCAATGCCAGGAGTATTACAAATGGAAATGTTTCTTTTTGTTCTTTGGAAGAATTCTCTCTCTCGCTCTGGTTTTCTTCTAGTCATGTATTTTAGAAACGTACTTAATTGACTAACTGCAGTCACAAATTTCTCATATTTGGTTATAAAAGTTGTTCATTGGAACTCAGATATCTGTCCAGAATGCATGTGTCATTGAATAAATCTAAGTTAAAACAAGAAACTGCTTAAATGGCAATGTTCATGGAGTGTTACTGGGCTGGCTGTGGGCTTTGTATATCTTCCTGGACCAGACTATGTGCATATTTACTAACTCGAGGGCTTTAATTAAAGCCATCAGGGGATGTTATGCAGCCAGTCTAGCTTGGTTTGGCCTCCCCACTTTGTCATCCCCATGTGCAAGGGCAGGATAGTTAAAAATGGGAGACTTAGATGGTGTGCCTTGCACCCACTTAGTGCTTCTGAAAACCAACCCCCATCTCTGTTGGGGTGTCTGAGCCCAGCTCCAGCTCCTTGGGTCGGTCGGGGCCCTGTTGTTCCCCCCACTGATTTTGGTGGGATGAGGACCAGGCATCAGAGACCCCCACCTACATCTGTTGTGTTACAGGATCACATATAAGGGGCTTTGCAGAACCCCTATAGCAGCCTGAGCCTATACACCCTGCTGAACGTGCACAGTCAAAACTAGCACCGCATAACTCTGCTGATAAAATAGTCATGGGCTCACACATAGTAACCACATGAATTCCTATATCTCAGCCAACTTGTGTCGAGAAGCAGAGAGTGAGAGGGGACTGTCAGCTTATGAAATTTCCTTCCCACTACTTGTTTTTAATAGAAGCCGTTTGAGTCATGGCAATGAGAGGAAACTATCTAAACCCACAAATCTTCTCGCACTCTTACAGCTTAAACCAGCCACACTGAGTGATGCAGAACTGACCACCCTCTTCCTACTCCATCCCCAAACCCCAAATACCAAATTCAGTCTTAGACTTGATTTTTTTTAACTGTAACGCCACGACTCAGATCTCAGCAGCTTTTTTTTTCCTCTCTCTTCAAGCTTGGAAACCACTAATAAAAACGGAGAGTCTGCAGCAATAATTTCAGTTTCTTGCTTGGTTTTCAGTCAGTCCTTTCTCAAGCAAAAAAAAACTTCCTTGGGATGAAATCAGAGGAGAGTTCGCCCGTAAGTAAGTACTCGCAGCTCCGTCCCGCTGGCTATATCTGCTGTAATGCTATGTTTCTTTTATGTCTGTAAAATAATGGCTTGTAGTAAGGGGCTGAGGGTAGGGCTGGCACTGCGGACAAATGGGACCGCAGGGTCAAGTCAGTCCACACCAGTCAGGATTTTTAACACAGTTCAAGCCCAGGTCAGCTTCAAAAGTTCAAACAAAATCCAGATTAACACATACAGAAGGGATTGTGTTGTCACCGTGATGCTTGTTTCCTTTCAGGCTTTCCAAGGAGCGGCCGTAAGGGACAAAGATCTTGCAAAGGCAGGCGACCGCTCTTCTCCCCCCTGCCTTGGACAGCTTGGTTACTGGTTCTTACTGAACACACGAAGTAGGATAGTGCATAACGCAGAGTGGTGTCATTGGAAATGTATTTGTTGTTGGCAGGCATTAAATCACTTTTTATAAGTGCTGCAATACGGCCATGTGGAAATTCCCAGTCTGCAAGAAGCTCCTTTGAATCAGGATGTTTTGTTTAAAGGGGCAGGGGGGGGGGGGAGGAAGAAAAACCCTACAAACTGGGGCTGTACCAAAATATTTTCAGTCTGGTTCATTGAAAAGAATGTCCTAAATTCCCCACTGTTGATAGCCCCGTAGCCAAACTGTTAAGAAAGCCTAGAGCTTAAAACAATAAAAAAAAAAAAGCACTGCTATGAGGTGGCTAATTTAACTTTAATTTGATACTTTCACAGATGACCCAGCAGAATAACCACCGAGTTCCAGCTCTTCAGTGAGCCAGTGAAAGCCAAGTGTGTTGCAACGATAACGTTATAGGGTCTTGATTCAACAATAACTCCATAGGGTCTGATTCGACGATAGCTCTGTAGGGTCTTGATTCAACATGTGCCTCACTCAGCACGTGCCTGCTCCCACCAATGGCCCCTGCTTTTAGCCTACACACAAAGCCCCCCATTTCAACTGGGTGCCACGTGCTTTCCTGCAACACCACCTTTCCTCCACCTTAACCTCTTTTCAGGCACCAAGCGAGACTATTGCTGCTCACTGATGGTGTCTAGAAGGGGAGGTTTGCCCCTGACCTTTATGCAACCAGGTTTTCAATCTAGGGACCTGGTCCAAACCCCACTTAAAGCAAAAATAGTCAGAGGCTCATGGTCTTCGTAGGATTTCGGACAAGCGTCTCCCGTTGTGGAAATAATCCAGGTGAGTTATTGAAAGGACGGATTTTCAAACACAGTGGCTAGCAGGCGGTCGCAGGCAGCCCAGCAAGAATGTTGTGCCATGATATAAACCACTGGCTCAAAAAGAGCCCAAAAGACATGCAGGACTTACAGGTTTTTAAACTGTTTCCAGTAGTAGTAAGCAGTGGCCTCCTGCTGAGTTCAAAAGGCAAAATGTCTCATTTAAAGCGGAGTGGACTGTATATCACTCTGTGCATAAAGTGGAGCTCTTCTATTAAAAGTTGAGTTCAGATTTCATGAATTAACATGAAATACTGCTTTCTTATCCTACCCTGGTTTCTGTAATAAACACACGCATGTAGCATGCTTAAATTATGGGAGGGGAATGTTTTGCTGTTTGAAAAGAAGTGGAAAGTCAAAGGTTCTCTAAATGTGACAGCCTGAAGTTCAAATGAAATCAAATCCGAGAGCCAGTCCAGGGCCTGGGCATAACCAGAGCACGTGGGGCTCGAGCTTCGTTCGCTTTGCCAGCAAAGCTCAGCCCTGACGAGCCCCAATGGAGCGTGGTGCTCTGCCCGAGGTGAGCGGACAAACCCCGTTGTGCAGCCCATCCCTGCGAGGGGACAGCCTCTGGTGGCCGTGCCCCAGGCACCAGGAGCCAGCCCGAGGCAGAAGTTCGCTGGCAATGAGGCCAGGAGAAGGCCGGCCAGCGAGGGGAACCGACCGAGGGCAAAATACCACCAAGATCCCCATTCTCCTTCCTCAACAGAGAGCCCGGAGGAGGGTTTTGCTGCGAAATGCAGCTGTGAAATCCCTGAACGCTGCTCCCCCACCTCTCTACCCGCTCCGAGCATGGGGGTAAACACACGGTGCTTTCACCGCGGCTTCCTTAGTAACTTTTTGAGGATCCAAACTGCGTCTGCGCCGCGTCTCTACATTTATTTTCTCGCTTCTTTGCTCTGGCTTGTTGCTGTGCAGGGTAGGAAAGTTTGCGCCATTTCCTGTTGTCTTTCCCTTATGCTCCTGAGATATTGTAAAAATGTTCGGTATCCTCCAGTAGGTTGTAATCACTTCACCCTAATGTTTCACAGCTGCTAAGTGTAACTTTAAACCCAACCATTTGAGTGCTTACAATTAGCGAGTCCATGGAGCTGAGATCGGGTCTTTGTGATTGCAAAAAGGGAAACTTTTTCTTTTTTTCCAAGTTTTAATTGGATGAAATGGGAACAAAAGTTGTGGAGATGAGCGGTTTTTTAATGCAATAAATGATTAGTGGCTTATGTGCTAGGAAAAAATAATTGAATCCACTGCTTGGCCTGTTTCACAGATGGAAAAGGCACCGGGACAAGCATGTGTCTGCAGCGGCAGCGCCTCTGTCCTGGTAATGCACCAACCCCGTCTCGGGGCTCCCTGCTCTCGTTTGTGGGGGCAGAGCTGGTGCGAACAGAATTAGCAGGAGCCAAGGGGCTTCAGCTGTGCCTCTGGCCCGTCCCTGCCCAGGGGCTGCGGCACAGCCGGGCAGTGCTTCCCCTCCCGCCGTCACCCCGCTCCCGCTCTGGTATAAAACCATTTGGCTGCCCCAGTGCCCCAGAGTCTTCACCCCTGTTTTTTGCCTCCATCGGTGCCTTCAGCCCCCGCCAAAGGGGGTGAAGGTTCTGCGATCCCGCAGCGCTGGGGGAGGATGTCTGCACTGCTCAGCCAGAAAAAGCCATGGACTGGGCAACACGGCACATGGCTGGCGAGCCCGGCTGCGGGGGCAAACGAAGGAGATGAAGACAAAGGTTGGGCTGACGTCTCCGGAGAGGGGGGCTGCCTCGCTGCCGGAGCCTCGCGGGGTGCAGGCAGGGCCCTGCCGCGCTGGCAGAGGTTGCGGCCGCGTCCCCAAGCAGCTTCGCAGCCAAAGCGAGGGGCAAAGCAGCCAGTGCATGTGCAGGGGGTGGGGGGGTCTCTGCTGATGGCCCCGTGTTACGCAGAGCTGTTTGTAAATATGTCCTAAACCTTTCATAAAACAGCACAGGGGCCATTTAATCTCATGCTGTTCCTTAACATTGAATACAAGTGTAAACTGAGGCCTGTACTGAAGAGTCCTCCCAGCCCAACAAGGTAAAACCTCCCCTGACTGATTTTACTGAGTTCTTGCTCAGCGCTCCCGCCTCCTACATGTGTTGGGAGGAGGTTTCAATTATACCAGAAAATGTCTTTCCACTGGTGAAAGCACAGGGCAGGTTGTCGTGGGGAGACAAGTCACCAACTCTGGAGCTGGACCACGGAGACAGCAGGGTGGCTGCTTCCCCCGTCCTGCGCGGTGCCCACCTGCACCCTCGTTCCTCCAACACTGTCCACGAGCGGGGTCAGCGCTGAGCTGGTGTTTCCCGCTGCAGGATACGTGTCCCCCCAGCCTTCGGGACACATGGCCACTCCTGGCTGTGCCTGGGCATTGATACTGGCCCATCAGTTGCCACCCTGTCCCTCGCTGGTTTTGGATGTAATTTGAAGCTGCACATCTGTCGGTGAGTTCCCAGGGCTGAATTTTTGCCTTCCTCGGGCATTTCTGCTGCAGGAAATTACACTAAAATACTGACGGCCCCATGCAGGTTGCAGGCAGGTCGCAGGCACGGGTGTCATCCGAGCAGGCCAAGGTAAGCTGCCTGCTTATGGCCCACATGTGCCGTGGGCCAGGACCATTCCTCCAGCAGCAGAGCTGCCTGCCTGCCCTGCCCCGCATTGGGGAGAGTCCTGTGCTTGTCCCCGTGACCACAACCTTGCAGGATCTGGCTCTCTTGAAGGTGGCAGCTCCATCCCTGATGGGTTCATCTCCCAGCAGCTCTGGCTGAGGCAACCGCAGGAGGGCAACCACTGGCCTCACTGCATGGTCACTGCAACGGGCAGGGTCAGGGGCTTGCAGCCTTCTCTGTCCCCTACACCTCCTTCCCTCCATCCCCTTGGGTTTCATCACGGCCCCGGGGATGGGCAGGACGCAGCAGGGATGCTGCTCTGTGGCAGCCCTCCCTCCGCGGGAAGCACTCCTTCCACCTAACCATAAATACTAATTAATAGCAAAGCCCTGGTCTGGATCAAGGAGGAGGCTCTGAATTTTCTTGGGAACTTCGCTGTCTGAAAGGTATCTTAAATATTCTCTAGCACTCAGCCTATCAGTAGGTCAATTATACGGTGAGCAGTCATACGAAGTTAATTTCTAATTTAATACAATGTTAAAAGGTTGTCAGGTTAAAATCTAATCTATAAACAAGACATGAAACGTCTCTTTAAAACAAGTGTCATGAACCGGTCCTGGCTCAAACCACAGACTGCTGCTTCTTTTATAGGATGTAATTACTTCACAGTGAGTATTTACAATATTATTATAGGACGGTAATAAAAGGTCGGTGCCGGCCGTGCCCATGCAGCAGCCCGGTGCCAGCTGGGCGCTAATCCCGCTCCCACCCCGTCCCCTTCTCCGGGGAGGTGCCAAGTGCCGGCTCGTGGCGCTCTGCTCCCGCTCCGCGCCGTGGGAAGCAGGATGGGGGAAGAACCGATCACGTTTTCACTTAAATATACCTTGGGGATGGGGGAACAGGGACCCCCTGATGTGTTTTGGAGGGAGCACAAGCGTCTCTGCATCCCGCGGTGAGGAGGGCTCGCCGGTCCGGCACCGCAGCGTTTCACCCCTGTGATGTGCCATACCTGATGGTCCTGGAGGGTTACGATGGGTGAGCACGTTCGTTTTTGAACAACCTGGGGAAAGGACTTTGGCAAGGTTTGGCTGTGGGCTGAAGGTTACGAGCCACGTTCAGACCAACGGCTTCATTCAAGCAGAAAACCAGAGGCAGCACCTGCAGCCTGGGGTGAAGGGCCGGCCCCGTGCCCTGCCTCCCCACCCCACCTCGCACCCTCTCCCCCAACTCCCCCCATGGGAGGGACGGGCCAGACATAGGCAGGGGGCACAGGGCCCATTCCGCTGCCTCTTCTCCCACGCGACGGGTGTCCACGTTGCAGCCACCTCTTGAGGTATGTTGAATTTTGCTCCTTTTGGTGTCAAAAGGGGAAAGTCCAGCCGTCATGTGGGAGTGATGCCATTGTCCCACCCGGGCGGCTGGCCGGACCACGAGACTCCTGCTCCTGGTAGTTCACGGGGTCTGTGGGAGCTGGGCAGGATCAGGGCTGCCCTTGCCAGGCTCAGCCGAAAAACATCACGCGTCACCCTGCCGTAGGTCACGCGATTGGCTTTGAAATCATGTGGGTTTATTTTCCAGGACGAATCTCACCGGCTCCAAAGGTTTGGATCAGATGTGGTCATGTCTGAGCTCTCCCCTACGCCCATGAAGCCCTGCAAGGTGGGGTTTTTCTAAAGAAGACCAAGATTTTGATGGGAGCAGGTGACCCCCACAGCGAGGGCTGCAGGGAAACGTGGGGTAATGTAATACCGGTGCTAAAATGGAGGGAGGTGGTGACGTGCTGGTCTGACCCAGCCTGGGAAGCCGCAAGCGATGCGTGGGCTCTTTGCTGCGGCCCCTCCGCTGGCCGGGACTCCTTCCCTGAGTTTTCTGGTAAATTCTGCTGCTCTTTGTAATTGAGAAAAGCTGCTGCTGAACATCTGCGCAGGCACTGTCCGCTCGGAGCCGGCTGCCAGGGTTGTTAGTGCTCGCGCTGCCGGTGCTTTGATGTGCGCCTGATTCACGGGCTTGGCTGGGGCCACCCCGCAGATGCTGCCTCTGGGTGGTGCGGGACGGCACCCGCCACATCTGTGCAAACCGGCAGCCCCCGCCCGAAACACCCCCGTGCCTCCTCGCTGGGGCTCGGGGGGTGACCTCTCCTGCTTCCATCTGCAGAGGAAGGTGCCCAGAGGCACCCGGGGAGGTGGGCTCAGGTGCTTCCCTCCATCCCACCAGCACGGGATGGTGATGCCAGCGCAGCAGAGCCTCACCTCACCGCTGCGAAGGAGAAGAGGCCGAGTGGAGGGAGCCCCTGGGCTCGGGGCTAGCAGCACCAGGCAGGCAGAGCTGCAGGGCCGGAGCTTTGCTCTGCAGACACGGTGCGGCCCGGGGAGCACAATCTGTGGCCTTAATCCCGCCGGGTCCTGCGCGCTCTCAAATCCCCTTCACTTCAACGAGCGCTTGTAGTGTCAGGCCTGCGCCGGGCGAGACGGCGCGTGGGGACGGCGGGCAGGATTTGCTCAAGAGGCACTGTTTTTAAGGTGAGATTTGAAGGATGGAAGACAGATGGCAACTGGAGAGGACAAACGGATCAAGTGAAGGGTTTGTTTTCAGCGTGGAGGGGAAAACACAGGAGGGAATTACTGCCGGCTACAAAACGGGGGCTATTAATACCTGCAGCGTCTCGAGCTTTGCACTTAGCCCGGCGAGCCGGGATCCTCACAGGGCACCCACGGTGGGGGCAGACACCGGCCCCTCTGCGGTGCAGGAGTGTGTTTTTTTCTGCGAAGTTGAATTGATCCCAGCGTAGGGCTGAGTGTACCCAGACAAAGCTGGGAGAGGGGTTATTAGCCGGCCGGCGGCCCTGCCATTGTCCCCACTATCTTTTCTTCCCTTTCAGCCTCCCTCCCCGTGGCCCAGGTCTCAAAGCCCATGTGTCAAGAGATTAGTGACCTGCGCGAAGGGCAATTGCTTGCTTTGTGCTTGCAGCCCGGCGTCTGGGCTGTTCTTTACTTGTTATTTGGTGCTGCCTCCGTTGAGGTATCCGTGGAAAACACGCCTGGAGAGCAATCAGCCAGCGCTGCAGAGCACACGAGGGCGAGGAGCTGGGAGAAGAGGCACTTCAGGACGGCAGGCTTGGGCGTGCTCGCTGCCTGCCTGTACCAAAACCCCAAATGCCCTGGGGTGACCAGCACAAGAGCCCAGCACCTACAGCAACATGAGGAAAAAGCTGGGCAGTGAGAAAATGAAAATGGGCACCTCACCCAGCACGGTACCAGACCCATGGTGGGGCATTGCCCCACAGCAGTTTGAGTTTGCAGATCCGTTTTAAAAATTAGAAAATGGGAAGAGTCTGGGCTGTCTGCAGAGCCCCGCTCTACCTTTCCGTGCCTCTGGCAGAGACTGGCTCAGAGGAGCACTGGGTTTTTGAGGAAATGTGAATAAAAATGATGAGAGTTGGCCCTTTCGTGTGGTGCTGGGTGTACGTCAAATTTATTCATGATGGAACACCCAGGAAATGGACAGGTGCAATAAGAAAACATTATTCCTGCCCATGACCAGCTCATGATTTATTCTGGCTGGTTTTATTTTCCCAGCAGCGACATGGACTCTGCTGTAAACACAAGACGGTGATTTTCTGAGATCCTAAAAGTCAAACCTAGACCAAAACCACAACTCACATGACGTGGGAACAGCAGCGTCAGATCCTGCTTTAGACGGGATTTCAAACGCGTTCCCAGACCCCATCTGAAGCAGACAGGCCGAGATGTGAGCCCCCATCAGCGCTGCGCACCCAGGGGCGTTGCACTCGCCCCTTCTTCGGTGCTGGCAAAACCCCTGGCCTCAGAGAGAAAGGGTGCAAGGAGGTGCAAGGCCCCTCAGTCACCGGGGCCGGGTGGGCTGGGTGACCCCCACGGGGCTGGGGGATGCCCTGCACCTTCCCCCTTCCAGGGGCAATGCGGGGAGATGGCATCCACCAGGCAGAGCTTAAAAGTAAAAGGAAGGAGGGAGAGAAACCGGGGGGCAGGACCCTTCCCGGGACATCCCCTGCCCTTGGAGTCTCCGTCGGGGCTTTGCTGCCCAGACACAGGCGGTGCCGCGCCTGGTAGGGGGGGGGGGGGCCCGCGGAGGTTGCACCGAGCGCGGAGACCCCCGTGATTTTTTCCTTTCGCCGGCCGCCGCCGCCCCTTCCCTCAAAACTGGCGTTTCTGCCGCTTTTTAGCCCGTTTCGCCGGAGCTCCGGCGCGGAGCCGGGGGCTGCCGGGGGTCGGGCCGGCCCCGTCCCGGCCGTTCCGGGCCCGGTGCATCTCAGCCCGCGGCACAGCCCCAGATCCTCGCTTTGAATCCCGCAGAGGAAGCGGGCGGGGACCCCAACAACGTCATTTTACCAAATAACGCCGTTTGCGAAGCTCTTTTATCTAAGAGACGAACCGGCCGCGAAGCGCAGTCCTGGCTCTCCCCTGCCGGGACCGGCTTCGCTCGGGGAAACCTGGGCGGAAAACGGGACCCCCATTACCGATAAACACCGATACAGCCCCCGAGGCGGGGGGGGGGGGGGGGGGGGGGGGCGCCACAGACCGCGGGGGTCCCGTCGTGGGGCGCCCCGAAGGAGCGGGGAGCTCTGCGGCTCCGTTTCCCCGCGGCAGCCGAACCGCGGTCACGCGTGACGGCGGGCTGGGGTGTGGGAAGAGGAGTGGGGGGGTGCTCGCCCCCAGCCCCATCCCATGACGGCGATGAGGCGCCGGTAATGCCATTAGCGCGGGGATTACGCGCCCGCGCCGGGATGTGACACACTTTCTCAAATGGAAGTTTTTTAAACAGAGGGATTTGCACGATCCCCACCCACCCCCCCCCAACCCCCCCCCCCGCTCCATCCGCATCCCCATCCCCGTCCCCGCCCGCCCCCCGCGGGGCCAGCTCGGGTTTCAGGCCGCGGTTCCCCCCGCGCTGGCGCGGCCCCGGCCGGGGCTCCCGTCTCCTTTTAAGGCAGCGGGCTCGGTGCGTGCGAGGCGCCGGGCCCCGACGTGGGGAGCCCCGCGGGTGGGGGTCCGGGGCGTGTGTGGGGGGGTCATTCCGTCCCCGGGCAGGGAGGGCACTCCGTCATTTAAAAAAAAAAAAAAATCAAAAAATCAATCAAGCGGCGGGGCTGAGCGGGCTCCCGGATCAAAGCGGCGCGGAGGTAACGAGGGCGGGGTGCGGGCGGGGCGCGGAGGATGCGCCCCCCCGCCTCAGCGCGGGCTGCGTAGGGGCCGCCCGGCCGGGCCGGGGTCACTCTCCGCCCGCCCTGACAAACAGGCTGGAAAATGTGTTTATAAATTGTTCAAACTCTGGATAAACTTCAGCGGCGTTTGTGTCTGCGTCTCCCCGCCTGTTGTTATTTTCCAGAAATCTGGATTACTGGAAATATTTTCTTTAAAGCTGGAGAGAAATCTAAACAGTCTGAGGGCAGGGGGAGTCCGGGAGGGCGGGGGGTGGGGGGGCGGCCCGGGGGCTGCCGCGCTGGCGGGGCTCCTCGGGTTTCCCTTCACCGGGCCGCGCACGGACGGGGCGCGCAGCTCCGCGGCCGCGCAGCGGGAGGAGGGAGGACGGCGGCGCCGGGGCTGGGTCGGGTCGAGCATCTCTCTCGGTCGCTGTCGATAAAAGGTGCCTCGGGTGGGCCCCGGTGCCCCGCACATCCCGAGCAGCTGCCGCCGCGCAGCGCGGCCCCTCCCCGGCCCCTGCAACGGGCATCGGAGCCCCGGGGAGTGGGGGGAGCGGCGTTTTCCCGGGATCTCCCGGGGGTGAGGGGATTCCCACCCCCACCCCCCGCCCCGAGGGGTGTGAGGGGAGATGCGGCGCCCCGGGGAAGGGAGGGGAGCTGTCGCGGCCGCGGGTGGGTGAGAGCAAACGAGGGCAGTTTCGTTACACGTGGGTTTATTTTCCTCTCCAGGTGGAGGGGGAGAAGCGGGGCCGGGGAAGCTGTCGGGGCTGCGGGGCCGCCCCTCGCCCCCTCCCCGCCTGCCCCACGGCCCAGATGCGGCGGGGTGGCCGGGCCGGGCGGGGAGCGGGGGGGAAATAAGGGCTTGTGAGCGGGGCGGGACGACCCCAGGGCTGGAGAGGGCCGCCGTGTCCCGAGGGGGCCCGACACCCGTTGGGCTTCTCCTGCGGTGCGAAGGGCTCCTGCGGGGCCGGGGCGGGAACGGAGGGAGCCCCCCCCACCCCGCACTCTCGGGGTTCGCTCCGGATTGCGCGGCCGGAGGTGTCAGACGTCCCCAGGTCTGTCTGTCCAGCTGCTCCCGGGAGAGCGGCAAGGGGCCCAGCCCGGCGGCACCGTCCCCCTCCCGTCACGGCTCTTTCCCACCCCCGCTTGGATCCCCCCGGCTCGGGAAGGGGCGAGCGGCCTCTCCTGCCCTCCCCAAGCGCCCGGGGGAGTCCCCTGGCCGTGGCAGTAGGGTCGGGAAGGGGGGCCCCGACGGCTCGCCCTCGGCACAAGGAAAACCCCTTTCGCCTGGAGCCGGAGCGCCCGCGGCCGGTGCTCCCCGCGCAGCCCCGTCGGGGGGGAGCGCTCCCCGGGGCGAGGGGCCGCCGCACCCGGTGGAGCCGGGAGGAGGGGAAGGCGGAGGCCCGGCTGCTGGTGAGAATTGTTATTTTTCATCAATCACCCGCAATTTGTGTAAGTGCCCCGGACAGGACACCAGCCGTCCTGCTGGCTGGGGTCACGGAGACAACACAGCGATGGAGAAGAGCAAATTGCATTTGCTCACCAGCTCACAGATCCAAATTACGGCCCTCGCATGGCGCGGGGAAGGGAGCGAAAGGTCCATGTGACATGAGGGAAATATGAAGGACTTTGACAGGTCTTAAACGGCCTGGCGCCAAGGCCTAAGTCTACTGGCTAAAAATAGAAAAGGGATGATGAGTGGAGATGGGCAGAGATGAAAGGGGAAGAGTGAGAGGGGCCGCGCCGCGGTGCGGGTGGGGCGCGGGGGCAGCCGCGACGGGCCGGTTCCCCCGGCCTGGCCCGGGACGAGTCCCCGGGGCGGCCCGACCGCCGTCGTCCCAGCCCGGGGACCGCTCGCCAGCGCAGCGCCGGGCCCGCAGGCGACCAGGGTGGCTCCCGCGAGCCGGGCACGGTGGCCCCGAGCGCTTGCAGAGCCCTGGGGCAGGCGGGAAAACCCTCCCTGGGAAGGGGACGGTGCGGGGACACCTCTCGTCCCCGACCCTCGGGGCGGGCGGAAAAACCCCGCGCTGGGGCGGCGGGTTCACCTCTCCCTGCCCATGCCCGGTCGCCGACGGGGAGGACGGGGCGACGCTGGGTTTGGGCCGCCAGCAGCCACCCGCCCCGTCCATGGGCGCAGGCTCCGGGGTCGGGGCGGGGACCGCGGCCGGGTCTGCCCCGAGCAGTGGGTGCCCGACTCCCCGTTAACACCCCCCCCACCCCCGTTAGTCCCCTCGGCGGGCGCCGCTACAGAGTGTCGGGGAGACGAGGCTGCTCTGGATCGGTTTTATTCTGCAGACGAGGGTGTTTGCGACGTTACAGCGGTGCGGGGGGGCGCGTCCGGGGGTCCCGGGCCTTAGCCCGGAGGAAACGCGACCTTTCCTCGAGGGGACCCGGCTGCCTCCGGGCCCCGACGGGCCGGGCCCCGCGGCTCCCCGCAGAACGGGGGGCGAGGTGTCTGCGGGAAAGCCGCCCCGGGGTAATGAAAGGCTCCGGTTTTGCTTTGTGAGGGGGAATTTTAAAAAAAAAAAAAAAAATACAAGCAAGCCCCGTTTTTGCCAAAGCTGCCGTCAGCAGTTTTCCGCGGAGGCGAAGAAGCAAAGTCCAAATCGGGTCTAAATTTCAGTCCCCGCTCCCCGTTCAATGGTCAGCGGGACCCCCCCGACCCCGCCGCATGGGGCAGCCCCGGGGGGCCGCGCTGTGCCCGCCCCATCGGGCGCGGTGGCGGGGCCGGGCAGCGCAGGCAGAGGTGAACCTGCCGCGGGACACGGGCAGGTTGTGAACGGCTCCGAGAAGAGCTCGGGGCTTGGTTTGGGGGCAGCGGGCCGGGATCGCTACGGGCAGCATGAACCGGGGCGGAGGGGGGGATAAAGAGGTCGGGGTGGGGAGGGAGCCCCCTGGAGTCCCCGTGTCCCACCCTGCGCGGGGAGCCGCGATACGCGGCCCCGAGGGCTCCGAGCTGCTGCGGCCGCTCTTCGCTCCGCATCCGCGGAGCGGGAGGGCCGAGTAGGAGCGGACCAGGACAGAAGAGGGGGCCGGCCCCCCGCGTCCCGTCCCGCCTGGCCGCAGCGCAGGCGGCGGGGGCAGGAGACTTGGGAGGATGGCAGGGCGCTTTTTGAAGATTTGGGGGTAAATATGAAGTGACAAGAGACGGGTCTTTATTGTGAGGGCTCAGCCGCCTGGCGCCAGGGCCCTCTTCAGCCAGCGCGGCCCTCAGTTAATCAGCGCAGATCTCCAAACCGACCTCTCCGCGGGGACACCCACCGCGCCCGCCGCCCCCCCGGGCCCCGGCGCGGCGGGACCGACCCTAATCCCTCTGCAAACAGCCCCGGCGTGGCGTGTGTGTGTGTGTCCCCCTCCTCCTTATCTGCCTCCCCCCGCTCGGGTAAACAGCCCCTCCGACCGGCCACAGCCGCGCCGGCCCCCGGCCGCGCACCTTTCGCGCCCCGACGGCGCGGTTTGCGCCCCCGCCGTGGGCGCGGGGGTGCGGGCGGGACCCCCCCACCCCACCCCACCCCACCCCCAGGTCGGGGCGGCTGCCGGCAGGGCGGAGGGTGGGGGGGATGGGGTGGGGTGGGCGACTCACCCGCGCTGGAGGTCGCCACTTAGGGCCTCGCCGCCCGCAGCTCTCCGCCGGGCCGCCCCGTCGGCGCTGCGCGGCATTACCGCGGCGGGGCGCGGAGCGGCGGGCGGGGCGCGCCCCACCTCGATCCGCTCTCCAGGATCTGTCGTAAGACGGCAGCCGCCGAGCTCCCCCGGCCGCCCCCCCCTCCCCGGCCCCGCCGCCCCCGCAGAGACCGGCGGGGGCCCTTTGCCGCCGCCCCCCCCTCCCCTCCACCCCCCGGGGCTCCGGGCCGGGCGGACCCGGCGCCGCTCCCCGCTCCGCCGAGGTGGCTCCGCGCTGTCCCCGCACCGGCGGCGGCCGCTCCCCGGCCGCGGCGCAGCCAGGGCTGACCCGGTATGCGGAAAGGAGCCGGGGGTGGGATTTCGAGCACTTTTCTCTGTCATTGGTTAATATTTTATTCTGTTGACATGTTTTCTTACTGCCGATGCTTCCGACACCTTCTTCTTTATTTTTTTTTCCCTCTTTTTTTTTTTTTTTCCCTTCTTCCCTTCCTCCCTCCCTCCGCGCCCCCCCTCCCCGCGCCCCGGAGCTTGGCCGGAGCTGTCAAAACCACGCCTATGCAGATCCACAATTGGTCTGAAACGCGTAAAATCAGCAATCAAGGGGGCTTGGCTCATTAGCGGGCGGATCAGAGCAGGAAGGACATGTGAGATAGTCACAGTTTTACAGAGATCAGGACAAGATCTAACCGTTTCCACTCCGGCTCCTTTAGCCATGAGCAACCCTCGCGCCAGCGCCGTCCGCGGAGCGCGCAGCCGGGCCGGCCCCGCCGGGGCGCAGCCAGGGCCCGCGGGGGTGTGAGGGCCAGCGCGGCCGCCCCTGCCCCGCCGCGCCCCGCGCCGCTCCGCGCAGCCCCGCGCCGGCTTTTGTTTCTATTTTAGTGTTGGGAAGGACTTTACCGGGAGGGTTTCTCCCTCGCTCGCTCTCCCTCGCTGCAACAACAACAACAAAAAATAAGGACCTACTGTCTCCCCTCCGCAGACCGGGAGTCCCAGGAGCCGGGAACTGCCTCTCTTTTTTTTTTTTTTCCTTCTTCTTCTTTTTTTTTTTTTTTTTTTTTCCCAGATCTAGTTCCGCTGTTTTTCGGCTTTTTTTTTTTTTGTGTGTGTGGGGTTTTTTTTTTTTTGTGTGTGTGTGTGTGTGTTGTTGATTTTCCTTCCTCTTCCAGAGACTCGAGCGAGTTCGCTGGGCAGCAGAGGGGGAAAAAAAAAAAAAAAAAACAAAAAAACCCAACAAACCACACACATACATTTTTGTAAAGGGAATCCCTCTTTTTCTCCTGGATTTGTGGATGCACCGATGAGAGATCCAGCCTTCCCAGGGACTGCCATGGCTTACCACCCCTTCCACGCACCCCGGCCGGCCGACTTCCCCATGTCCGCTTTCCTCGCAGCCGCCCAGCCATCCTTTTTCCCCGCTCTGGCTCTGCCTCCGGCGGCGCTGGCAAAGCCCATGCCGGACCCGGGGCTGGCCGGGGCGGCCGAGGCCGGGCTGCACGTCTCGGCCCTGGGACACCATCACCAAGCCGCCCATCTGCGCTCGCTCAAGAGCCTGGAACCCGAGGAGGAGGTCGAAGATGACCCCAAAGTAACGCTGGAAGCCAAAGAGCTTTGGGACCAGTTTCACAAGCTGGGAACCGAGATGGTGATCACCAAGTCCGGGAGGTAAGAGCCGGCCCCGCGCAGCCCCGCGGAGCCCGCACCTGCGCGGCCGCGCAGCGTCCTCGCCCCTCCGTTTCACCCCTCTTCCCCCTTGCTCGCCAAATCCGCCCCGATGAATTAACGCGGGGAGTTTCGATCCCTGGAGTTTTTTCGGCGGTATTTACCCCCCCACCCCCCCTCGCCCGCCTCCGAGCTTCTCCCACACCCCCCCAATTATTCCTTTTCCGAGCGCGAGCCCGAATTAAATTTGTGCGCGCTAATTGAACGCCCGTAATCCCCCCGCTGCATTTTGTTTACGCCGCTTCTCGCCGCTTCCTTCCCTCCTGCCAAACTTTCCCCCCGCGGCGGGGGTCGGCCCCGGCCCTGCCCGTGGCCCCGGCCCCGGGGGAGGGCAGCGGCGAGGCTGCCCGGGCGCTGGGCGAGCGGCTCGTCGGAGGGCACCAGGGAAATGGGGTTAAATCCGGGATGCGTTTTCCCGGAATGGGATTTTTGAGGGTTTTTTTTTGTTTGTTTTTTTCCCCTGCTTTCTGCCACGGCGGGTGCCGTAGAGCGGGGTGAGAAGCAGCGGGACGTGAGAAAGGCTGGAAATCCTCCCTGAAGTTAAACTAAAAGATGGTGGTTCCAGAGCGGCGGGAGGTGCGGGGCGGCTCGGCGGGGCCGCGGCCGTCGGGGGGTCGGCGGCGGGCGGGCGGGCGCAGCCCTGTAGCGCTCTGGGTCTCTTCGCAGGAGGATGTTCCCCCCGTTCAAGGTGCGGGTGAGCGGCCTGGACAAGAAGGCCAAGTACATTTTGCTGATGGATATAGTGGCGGCCGACGATTGCCGGTACAAGTTCCACAATTCCCGCTGGATGGTCGCCGGGAAGGCCGACCCGGAGATGCCCAAGCGCATGTACATCCACCCCGACAGCCCGGCCACGGGGGAGCAGTGGATGGCCAAACCTGTTGCCTTTCACAAGCTCAAGCTCACCAACAACATCTCGGACAAGCACGGCTTTGTAAGTGCGGCTGCGGGGCAGAGCGGAGCCCCCACCCCACACCCCCTCCCGAGCAGGGACCCCCCGGGCAGGCGCGGGGTTTGCCCGGTGCCCGGCCCTGCTCTTCCCGGGGGGAGTTGATGGGTTTTAAGGGCTTCTCCACCCGCCAGCAGCACGCCCGGGGCCGGGCTGGACGGCGGGGCCTCGCCGGGACCTGCGGTGACCCGACTATTCCGCAGCTCCCCCCGCCCCGGCCCCTCCCCGGCCCTTCGGGGCAACTCCCCGCTGCCCTGGGCTCGGCTCCCCCGGGGGGAAAGGGAGGGTCGGGCTGCGGCCGGCCTCGGGGTGTCCTTGGCCCCCACCTCCCCGACCCTCCCGGCCTCCGCGGCCTGTCCTGCCGCCTTTCCCCGGCCCTCGGGGCTCTGCGGGGGAGCGGGATTGGGGGGGGGTGGATGTGCGGGGCCGTGCCGGGGGATGCAGCGAGGACAGCCCCGACGGGGCGGCGGGGCCGGGCAGGTGCAACCCGGGCTGGCGCTGCCGGCCGGACAGGGCCGAGCCGAGCCGAGCCGGGCCGGGCCGGGCCGCGGGAGCGGGGCTGGAGGCGGCGGCACCTGCGCGGGGTTTCCGCGGCCAGGAGCGGGGCCGGAGCCGTTGGCAGCCGCGGCTCCGCACCGGCTCCTTGTGAGAGCTCCTATTTATTTCCCTATTGATCATATCTGCATCGGCTGAAGGAGGTAAAACAAAACAAAAAATAAAGCCAGAAGACTAGCAACCCAAAGAAACAAAGAGGAAAAAAAAAAAAAAAAGAGAGAAAGAAGGAAAAAAACCGAAGCGTGTTGGCAATTTGTGTAGCTCCGCAGAAAGCGGGGTCAAAACGCGAGGGGAGCGTGATCCTGCGCGAATGCACGGCGGGGGCGGGAGGGGGAGAAAAATCACAGCTCAGAGGCTATCTCTAGCCTCTGGACAAGCATTTAAGGCGATAAAGGGGAAGTTCATCGTCCGGAGTCGGTGATACGGTAATTAGCGGGGCCCCGAGGCCGGCGGGGACCCGAGCCCCGCTCCGCGGCTGCGGGACACGGCGCTCAGGTGGGGAGAGCAGCTCCGCAGCTCCCCGGGTAACTTTTCTCTCTCTTTTTATTTTTTTTTCCTCTTAAGGCAGGAAACAGCGTCTTTGTTTAAATAATACATTGCAAGGTTATTTATAGACAAGAAGGTAAATCGATAGAGAGGGAGTCTGAAAAATAGCAATTTTTTTGATACTGGGGAAAAACTAGTTTGATTCAGCGTTTTTAACGGTTCGCCTCCTTCAATTAAAGATTTCTGCTCTCTGTCGTTGTCCAAAATCCGGACTGTGTTAAATCTGGGAGATGAGGGTTTAGCCAGTGCCCATCTGGTCAGAGAGGGATGATTATTTTTTTTTTAAAGGAATGCAGATTTGCACGCCTGAATTAGACTTTTTGCACCATTTTCATGATAAATCCTGTCTAGATTATATCAATATAATAGCGATCCGACAGTTCATCAGCAGGTGATTATTGCTGGGGTTAAAAAAAGGGGGGATTTTTTTTATGGCCTTCTAAAACGAAATGAAGTGATAATTATTTAGCCATTTGGCCGACGTTATTTGACAATAATTACTCAAGCTTTCGCCGTTCCCCTACCAATTCCGGGCGGTGAATACTGCATTTCAGCCCGACCACAGCAGGTTGGGGAACTATTTAATCGCTCTCGGGCAGGAAAACGTTGCCGGTGTGGGCAGCGAGGGGCAGGGGGTCGGAGCGGCCCCCGGGGCGCGGCTCGGGGGGTTCAGCCGCTTCCCAAAATTCTCAGCCAAATCGCGGTGAATTCAGGTTTTATTAAAAAAAAAAAAAATCAAAAACAAAACCGAGAGGGTAGAGAATGGTTTTGAGTGTTGGCGAGGCTTGCAGACACCTGGTTGGAAAAAAAAAATGTCTGTTTCTTCTGCAGCGTTGCTCTGAGACATAAATTTAACATGGCTCATGGTGAAACGCTCCTTTCACGTCGCAGGCTCTGGCTGGGGCTGGCACGGGTTTCTGCCGCCACCGACACAAATCGAGAGGCTTTTTAACATTTTTTTTTTTTTTGTGGTGGTGAGGTAGAGTTTTTTGGTTTTGTTTTTTTTTTTTTTTTTAAAGGACGGAAATATGAAAAGCGGTGAGAAACGTGTCGAAAACTCTCCTCGCATTTGCAGGGTTGTAATAAAACGGGGAGATCCCTTTCGCTGCTTTATTGCTGTGCTTAACACCCGCAAAGATGCTGCTGTGCCTGCCTTCCCCTGACCTCCTTATTCGGGGCCAGATCGTGCAATGGCAGAAACCAAAAAAAAAACCCTCCCTCTTTGGCATCCACCGGCATTCCTTCCTCACCGTGAATTTGGTTTATTTTATTTTTTTTTTGGTTGTTTTCGGGAGAAAAGGGATTTTTTGAGGGAGGTAGCTAGACGCATGTCTAACGTGGCCCGCGAGGCTGATGGCAGCCACGGCCTGTGCTCTCTCGCCCACCCAGACCATCCTGAACTCCATGCACAAGTACCAGCCCAGGTTCCACATAGTTCGAGCCAACGACATCCTCAAGCTGCCCTACAGCACCTTCCGCACCTACGTGTTCCCCGAGACCGACTTCATCGCCGTCACCGCCTATCAAAACGACAAGGTATGGCCGGGCAGCCCCTGCCCTCTCCCTGCCCACCCCCTGCCCCTCTGCCCCCGCTCTCACCCCTGTCCCATCCCTTACCCCTTATCGGGGGTATTTGTGTATGTGCGTGCGCGGGAGGACATTTTTGGGGAGAGTGGCCAAAAAGCAGCAACAGGAGGTTAAACGCCAAACCCTCAGAGCAGGAGGCACCCTTCCTACTGCTACTATTATTATTGCTAGTACTAATGCTATTCCTAATGCTACTATTAGTATTTCTATTACTACTATTAATAATTTCCTCCTGGACTTTGTTGCGCCTTTTCTGGGCTGTGGGAGTCTTTGCTGCAGGCCCAGGCTGTGGAGAGCAGCACCACGACCTGGGCAGCCTCACGGAGAAGGTGCCCTGGGTTCGGGAGGAGCCAAAAAAACCACAGCCAGATAAGCTAATTTTAGTTGCTTTCGTGATTTAGCAAGTGTCGCCCTGTGAGCAGCAGAGCCAGGAGAGCTCGGTGGGGAGCGGAGAGCCTCTGCCGGCCCCCTCCAAGGGTTGTGTGTGTGTGTGTTTTAACCCAAAAGCTGACCCCCACCTCCACCCCTGGCTGCTGATGCTAATTGACAGCTCTGTCTGAGGGTCCTGGTGGGCTTGTTTCCCTCGTAAAGTTTATGGCGAAGAGTCACAATCGATTAAAGAGCACTTTGTCTGCTCGCCCGCCGCAAGCTGCGCGGGGCAGCCGCCGGCCGGTGGGCCCCGTCGGGTGGGGGGTGCTGCCGGCCGGGGCGGCCCGGGGCGGGGGTTGCAGCGGGGCCGGGCAGCTCAGCCTTTTTCCAGAGCCCCTCTCGGGGCCGTATTTCAGAGCCATGCATTATTGAGCGCCCTAATGTCGCCGGCCCCCAGAAGCCCGGTGACGGGGAGGGATAAGAATAGCTTTTAACCAGCGCCGCGCGGCTCAGTCGCCATCTTCCCTCCGGGGGGCCGTGAAAAATAACTTCCTATCATTAAGACTCTATTAATAATTCAAGCCCAAACCTCAGCATCATTTTTAATAAAGCATGCGGTGTGTTAAAGCGGGGCCGCGGCGCGTTTCGCAGCCTGCGCAGCGCACCCCGGGCTCCCCGACGGCGGGGAAGGGGAGGGGGGGCGGGCGGGCAGGGCTTCACACCGCCTCCTTTCTTCATCTCACCCCCCTCCTCCTCCTCCCCGCAGATCACCCAGCTGAAAATCGATAACAACCCCTTCGCCAAGGGCTTTCGGGACACGGGCAATGGCCGGCGGGAGAAGAGGTAAGGGGAGTCCCCCTTCTCATATCCCCCCGCTTCTCCCCCCTCCGCCCCCGCGCAGCCGCCGCTCCGCGCCCGCGGAGGCCCGGGCGCTGCCCGACGCTGCCTCTCGCCCCGTAGGAAGCAGCTCTCGCTGCCGTCCCTGCGGATGTACGAGGAGCCCTGCAAGCCCGACCGCGACGGTGGCGAGTCGGACGCTTCCTCCTGCGAGCCCTCGGCGGTGCGCGACGCCCTCCACTCGCCCGTGGGAGCCCTCCCCAGCCCCCTGCGCCTCAAGGGCAGCGGCAGAGGTAAAGGAGGAGGCGCGGTCCCCCAAATCTCCCCAAACGTCGGGTTTCTGCTCCCTCAGGGCCGGTGGGTGCCGGTTTCTTGGGGGCGGAGAGGCAAACCACCGGGAAAAAAAAGATGGGGATGGGCACGAAGGAGCCCAAGGGTTGAAAGGACAAGAATTGAGCAAACGGGAATGGCGTTCACGGGTTGCAACGTTTTCCTGTTTATACGTAAGTGTAAACAAGAAGAAATGGCAAGGCAGCCCCTGTGCTAGACGGCGTTTGCCCGGCTCCTCGCTGGTGCGTGCCCTGCCTTTCATGGCTAGCTCACACTCCCCTGGGAAGAAAAAAAAAAAAAAAAGAAAGAATTAATACATTTGAAAGGGGAAAAAATGTTGTAACTGCAGGGTTTCAAGCTAGTAAATGAAAATAAACTAGCAGTTCCCACATTGCAGCTTTAGATGCTGGGTTTTGTCTTGCCGCACTATCAAGCTGCTCTTTAAAGTTTCCCCCAGCCTGATTCCCTGCAAACCTTCATCAAAACTGCACGCACACACCCACCCCCCCGCCCCCCCGCCCCCCGAGCTGGTGGGAGGGTTTATTACACCCCTCTCCTCTTTCAAAGGCTTCCCCGAATATTTGCCCCAGTCTGCAGAGCTTCACCTAACCCGCACCAAAATGTTTTTTTCGTTTAGCAGGAGCCGGTCAGGCAGGGGCTCTGCTCCCCTCACCCTCACCATCCCCTCACCTCTCGTCCCCCTTCCTCCTCTGAGAGCTCGATGGGTTTTTTTTTTAAATTAAAGCCTCTTTTAGGAAAGTCTGTATCATACCTCTTGCCTTAAGACTGCCTCTTTAACCTGCCTCAACCTGCACATTTGGAATAAATCCACAGCGCGCCGTTGATCAGCTCCACGTAATTAAATATGTACAGGACCATTTCCTCCAGCGCTGTCCACCCACCCGCCCTCTCTTCACCCCCTGCTCCGCAGCCCGCTTTGAATTTGCAGCTAACGAGAGCGATGCCGTAATAGATTTTGGTCCTCCATCAAACATGTTTTTCCTGTTTGGCAGAGCAACAGGGCTGCTGTTGTTAATCCCCTTTCCCCAGAGCGACCGCAGCACGAGGGCCCATTTCTGCCCCCGAAATGAATTTCTCCCATTAATAACGATCGGGACTTTCCCGCCACAGTCTCGCCCCAACGCCAGGGCTCTCACGAGTGACCCGCTCCTCACCTCCCTTGGGTGCTTCTGCTCTGACCCTCTGCCCCTCCACCCCCTTGCAGAGGAGAAGCCGGGGGCCGACAGTGACGCGGAGGTGGAGAAGGTGCCGGAGGAGCGGCCGGTGGCAGCGACCAGCCCCAGCGGGGAGGACGCGACGCCCCGCGGCAGCCCCCGGTGCCCGGAGGAGCGGAGCAAGGAGAGGCGCAGCCCGGAGAAGGTCAAGGATGGTGCGTCCCCCCGGGAGGCTCCCGGTGAGGGCCTGTTTGGTACACGGGGCCTGGAGAAGGACAAGGTGGAAGGACGGAGGAAAGAGCCAGATCCAAGCAAGAAGGACGCGGAGGGCGGCGGGCTGGGCAAGGAGGCCTTCGCCCCGCTGATGGTGCACACGGACAGCCCCCCGCACCTGAGCGCCGGGCACCTGCAGAGCTTGGCGCTCTCCGGCCTCCATGGGCAGCAGTTCTTCAGCCCCCTGGGCGCCGGGCAGCCCCTCTTCATCCACCCGGGACAGTTCGCCATGGCCCCCGGCGCCTTCTCCGCCATGGGCATGGGACACTTGCTGGCCTCGGTGACTGGTGGGGGCAGCCTGGAGAATGGAGCCCTCTCATCCGCCCCGGGCGCAGCGGGGACGGCCACCCCCTTCCCTTTCCACCTCTCCCAGCACATGCTGGCCTCTCAGGTAAGGTCCCGCGCCCACCCCGCGTCCCCATCCCCATCCCCGCTGTGCGGCCGGGCCCTGAGCCCTCCTCTCCGTGTCCTTCCCCAAAGGTCCCTGGATGAGCAGAGTGCTTCGGGGGCACAGGGCAGGCCCGGCTGGTGTCACCCCCACTGTCAGGACACACAGCGTGGCCCCAGTACAGCTCTCATGGGGTCAGGAGCTGTTGGTGCCCCCAGCCTCCCCTGTGCACCCTGCAGCCCGTGGGGACAAGAGGGTGACACTCCTCTTGATGTGCTGCCTGGTGAGGCACAGGCAGGACGTGGGGGACATTTTGAAAGTTGGCCTCAGGGCTGATTTGGAGGAGGAATCTTGATTTTTTTTGTGGATGATATGGTTCCCCCGTAGGCAGGGGCAGAGTCAGGAGCTGTGGCCCTGCCTGACCTGGCTGTCCCCATCCAGCAGCCCCCCCTCTCCCTGCCAGCCCCGAAACATCTCCCGCCAACGCCTGTGCTTGTGTTGCCTTTCCCAGCCCCTATGATGAAACACATAAAGATGTCTTTGAACTCCCCTAATTTATCGGTTCTACTTAACAATGTGTTTTAATGTGGTTAAAGGTCTGTGATGCTGCACAGACAGGGACACGCAGCACACAAGGGCAGAGCCGGGGCACAGCCCTGCAGCACTGTACCCCCGGGCAGGTCCCAGAGAGGGATTTGTGCCCAGTGGCACCAGTCTGGGGCGGTGTGGGGTGGATGGGGCTCCCCAGCTGCAACCCCTCCCTCTGCCCATCCCACAGGGATATCCCCACGCTGCGTTTTTAGCCCAATACTGGGGCGTCCCTGGTTTGCCTCGGCTTTCTCGGGGGAACGGGAGCGGGGATGCAGCAGAGCCTCGGCATGACTCTCACCCCTCTTTCTCTCTCTCTCTGCAGGGAATCCCGATGCCCACCTTCGGCGGACTCTTCCCCTACCCTTACACCTACATGGCGGCAGCTGCGGCGGCTGCCTCGGCCATGCCGGCCACCAGCGCGGCGGCTGCCGGGCCGCTCTCCCGCAACCCTTTCCTGGGCAGCAGCCGTCCCCGCCTGCGCTTCAGCCCCTACCAGCTCCCGGTCACCATCCCACCCAGCACCAACCTGCTGACCACTGGCCTGCCCGCCAGCCTCAACCCCGGCTCCGAGGGCTCCAAGGCCGGCAGCAGCCGGGAGTCCAGCCCCCTCCCCGAGGTGCCCCTGCACAAGGGGGGCAGCCAGCGCCCCGCCGCCTCCCCCAAGGGCTCCCTGAAGGAGTCCCTCAATGAACTGCAAAACATCCAGAGACTGGTGAGCGGGCTGGAGAGCCAGCGGGAGCTCTCACCCGGCAGGGAGTCCCCCAAGTGACCGACGGGGTGGGCAGTGAGCCCTCCCGGCAGGGCGGAGAAGCACTGGTATTTTGTACAGCACAGTATAAATATTTATTACGGAGCGAGGGGTGGGGGGGTGGATGGAGAGCGGGGTGCTGGAGCAGAGGGATGGAGCCCCGTCGGCCAAGAGGACCCACCGCCTCAGAGCCAGGAGCTGGGAGCGCAGGGCTTGCCCACCCCCCCCCCGCCCCGGCTGTGGGGCTGGGAGAGGCTCCCCCCTGCTCCAGCGTGGCCACGGAGCCCCCCAGCCCCTCCGCTCCTCCGCTCTGGCCACTGGGCAGCTCTGGGGGGGCCAACGAGCCAGTGCGGAGGCACCCGATGGATGGGGAGGCCCCGACCCCAGCCCTAACCCCGGCCCCGGGGAGGTGAGCGGGGCCAAAACCTCATCTGTGTAAGGGGAGGGGGGGGAGGAAAAAATAATTTAAAAAAAAAAAAAAAAAAGAAGAAATAAGAAACGAAACACGGAAAATGAACCACCTCGGCAGCCGCCGCCACGCAGAGCGGGTACGATGGGGGGAGCCCCGCAGGTACCCGGGCAGATATTTATGAAATAAATGGTAATTTGTGTAAATAAGCTATAAGGATCCCAGAATATGCAAATTGGTATTAATTTATTCAGAGTTGTACATTGGTGTGTACATAATATTTAGAGTTTAACTCATCGCATTTAAGTTTTTTTTGTTTTTTGTTTTGTTTTTTTTTTTTCATTTTACATGAACATATATATTGTAAATGAAAACTATTTAGCTCTTTGTGATTGAAGGAGATATCGGTTTCTTTAACTGTGTTTTAAAATATTGTTTATCCCGCCTGTTCTCTAGGACAATCATGTGCCACCGGTAAAATAATTTTTGGAGTTATTGAAACTAAGAGTTCAATTCTCTAACGGACTTTTGCAAGGAAAAAAACCGAATCCAAAATGTAACTAAAATATCGCTACAGTGCGGGGTATAGAGAATGCAGGAATAAACCTCAGGTTTTTATTTTTCACTCCAGAACAAAAAAAAAAAGTATAATAAATTTAAATATCACAGGACTGTGCTCTATATTTGTTTTAAAATAAAAAGATACATGATTTGCAACGTGCTGGTTACTCGGGTATCTGTCTGTTCAGTTTTGATGAATTCTCACATCTTTCAATAAAAAAAACTACTCGGAGAAGTCCGGCCGGCTCCCGCCTGTTTCATTCCCGCCGCCTTGTCGGGGCTGCCCCGCCCCGTCGGAGCCGCCGCTCCTCCGCAGGTGCGCAGCGGTTCGATGGGGAAAGATTCAAATGCTCCCAGGTGCGCAGCTACCCGCCCCGGCGGAGCGCTGCGCGGGGACTCCCGGGGAAGGGGAACCTCCGTCGGCTCGTCCCGTCGGGGGAATTTCTGCCTTCAAGGGACCCGGCAGGTGCGCGGGGTGGGGCGCGGAGGCGTCCGCGGGTGCGCTAGCGGGCGCGCACGGGGATCTCCCGGGTGTGCCGGGACCCTCCGCGGGTGCGGGTCTGCCCGACCCGTCCTCGGGGAGCAGCGGGACCCCCCGGGGGTGCGCGCCGGTTGCTGCCCCGGGAGGGGGCGGGCAGGCCCCGGGCACGCCCGTACCGTCCCGCCGTGCTGCGCGGGCGCGCACCGGTACCGGCGGGGACGGGAGCAGCCCAGGTACAGCCGTACCGGCGGGGATCGGGGTGCGCTGGTCCCGCCGGCACCGGCGGGGGAGGGGGTGACCCGGGCACTACCGTTGGGGATGGGGCCGCCCCGGGGCGGGGGGGCGGTGGGTCCCCGCGACTCCCCCCGCGCTCGGAGCCGCTCGGGGCGTTGCGGGGCGCGGCCGAGGAGGACGCAAACAGCCCTTTTCCTCACCAATTACCCTTCTCCCGTGGCGGGGAAGATTTATGAACCCAATTGCGGGAGAGGCGGGGGGGTTGGGGGGAGTGGGGGGTCCGCCCCCGCCCCCTCGGGCGCCGAGGCGCAACGCCGGGCGCAGGCCGCCCTCTGCTGGTGCCGCCGCGCACCCGCCGCCGCCCGGCCCCGACGGGGCGGATCGTCCGTGGTCGCGGCTCCTCCTCGGGCTCCCCTGAACCCCCTCGCCCCGGCGCTCCGGGGGGGCTGCAGGCAGGGAAGGGGCCGCGGACCCCCCTCCCCCGACCGCCCCCCCTCACCCCGTCCCACCCCGTCGTGGCAGCGTCGGAGGGGAGATGCTGGGTTCCCCAACGGTGGGAGAGGAGCCGCTGTGCCTCAGCGAGAGGAGCGGGGCCGTTTCCGCTGGCGGGGGGGTGTGTGGGGGAACCAGGAGGGTGGGAACGGCTTAAACAGGAGGAGGGAAGTGTAGTTACTAAAATTAGCCTCGCAGGATTATTTCCGAATAAACATCACTCAGGATGAGTAACAATTTAATGGGCTCTATTTTTAGCGGGGGATGCGGGGGGGACCAGAGTGTGGCAGTGTGAGGGCTCCCCAACCCTTTCCACCACCCTTCCAAGCATGGTGGGTTTAGGCTAAGCTGGCTGGGGCAAGAGCAGCAGGGAGATGGTGACAGTGCTGCCCAACGCAGCCAGCGCCTGGGGGACCCTCATGGTGGGTTCCCACCAGCCTGGAGGGTCAGGGACAGCCACGCTGACCAGCCTGGTCTGAGGGACAGCAAAGGTTTAAACATCGCTTCCCACTTGGGGGCCAAGCGCTGGTGCTGGGGGGGGGGGGCACCCCACTCTGCTCCCTGAGAGTGAAGCTGCCCTTCACTGAGAAAGGGGAAAAAACCTGTCCCCTGCAGAGTGTGGGTTCATGACAGTGACCTTGAGGGATAGTGCCTGAAGGCGGGGAGCAGGGCCTCACCCCCCCCGCCCCCGAGTATGGGCAGTGGGGCATTTCAGCAGGAGCCAAGCTGCTCCTGGCCTGGCTGTGTCCAAATCCAGGCTCTGAGAAACCCAATTCAACCAGCTCGACCAGTGGCTACCAATTAGTCACACACTGCACTGGCATTATTTTCCTCAGCTGTGAAAAGGCGCTGGGAGGCACCGTGGGGGCTCAGCCCCACCCCCCCCAGCCCCAGCTCTGCTGCTCTGCACCCTGCGATGCGCCCCACAAAACCTGCCTTGGCTGTGCTGTGGTCACCACCCAGTCACAAAAATAAAGTGCTGGGTGTTCCAGTGAGCTGCGTCTGGTGGAAGGACCTGGGGTTGAACCAGCAGGTAACGCCACTGACGTGTCACCAACGCAGTGAGATCCCCCGACATCAAGGATTTCATTAGCGTTAGTGGTTATTTTTTAATTTCTTCAGCTAAACACACAAGGTGCTTGGCTAGACGCTAAAAATAGTGTTTCTGCCTGGAGGGTTTCACCGGCCTGGTGGCCAAACCCTGGCTAACTTGGCCACCCAAGCCGCGGTGTGGCACAGTAACGCTGCTGGAACAGCTTCACTGCTGGGGGGGTGTAAGCAGGACCAGGCACCAGAGCATCTCACAGCCCCCCCGGAAGGGGAACCTTGTCACCGCTCCCGTCCCTGCGTGGGCCCAGCAGTGGCTTTGCAGGTGACCCTGGGCCAGGGCTGTGCTGCTGGCCCTGTGTGTCAGCCCTGGGCCACCGCGGGCATGTCGGGTCACCGGTGCGTGGCAGAAGGGGCAAGGGAGGTGGTGGCACCTTGCTGGGTGTGCTCAGGCCCTGACTGCAGGGGAGGAGGGGAAGGGGGGGAAACAGCTTTTTGTCACTGCCCTGTGGGGTTTATAGGGGCTGGCCACTGCACACACACCCCAGAGGAAACGCGGGGCGGGGGGGCGGCACCCCAAGAATGATGCCACACAGCTGGGCATGCTGCCTTGCCAGGGTCCTGTCCTGCCCTAGGAACTCCCCCAGCCCCGGGGGGGAACTCCCAGGGCCCGTCGGTGCCACACGCAGGTTCAAATCCTCCATTTGAACATTTCAACGAGCCTTTGGGCCCCTCTGGCAACCCCGGCTGTGCGAACGCGGGGGGCGGCCGTCGGGGAAGGGGAGCCCCGGCCCAGCGGCAGCGGGGGGCGGGGGGGGGGGGGGGGGGCGGCTCTTTGTGCCGGGCTGGCGCCTGGCTGCCGCCGCACCCGGGACAAAACGGAATGGGCCGAGCCCCCGGCTGCGGCTCCCAATTAGGGCCCCACCGGCGCTGCCCCCCGCGGCGCGCAGGGGCGGAGTTGGGGGGTGGGGGCGGCGGGAGCGGTCACGGCCCCGGAGCCCCAATTACCCGTGGGGCCGCCGCTCTGTCTGCCGCCCCCGATCGCGGATCAATAGACAAAGGGCAGCGCCAGGGGCCTCCGCGGAGCTCTGCCTGCCTCCCCCCACCCCCCCGGCCGGGCATTCCTTTAGCCCTGCGCACCTGCGGCCAACCTGCGTACCCCGCCGCACCTACGCGCTCCGGGCGTGATTTATGCGGCTGCGCGGGGCGCGTAGTTGCTTTGCGTGGCTGCTGCTGCTGCTAGTCGGGGCAAGGTCGGTGGGTCGTTGGGGAACTGCTGTCACCCCCTCCTCCTTCCCGCCCCGTTAGTGGGGCTGAGCCCCGATGGGGCGTCCCTGGGGCCCCGATGGGGTACAGCTTGTCTCTGCAGAAGGGTGAGCCCACCCCTGCCTGCTTCAGGGCTTTTCCCCCCAAGAAGCCCCGGAGCCTCTGCCCGGGTCCTTCCTCCGGGCACCGGCGTCTCAGAGGCCTCTTCACACCCCCCCCCCCCCCCCCCCCAAGTCTGTTCCAGCCCGTTAACCCCGCGGGGGCACAGTCCTTGCCCGGGGCCGGGTATGGGCTGGGGGGTGCAGGAAAGACGAAGCAGCCGTCCAGGCTGTTCCCTGCCACAAGGTTCCCACAGCCGCTTTGATCTGTGCGGGTGTCTGGGGGGGGGGGGGTTTAAAAACGTTATCAGGGAAAAAGCAGCTGTTTATTTTGATGCAAAGCTGGTTCTTAGCCGCAGGCACCGTTTGTTCCGTCGTGGCTCTAAGGCGGGGTGGGAAAGGGGAAAGGGGAGGCTCCCGGTTTATTCCTGTTGTTTACAGCGGCGGGTGACGGCGAGGGAGAGCCGGGCCTGTCGCCCCGCGGCACCCAGCCGGGCCCTTTCCCGGGCCCTTTTCCCGCGCCCCGAGGGGTCTCTGCTCGGGACATCCGACGGGACGGGCTGGAGCTTCCCGAGGGGTGCCCAACCTCCCGCTCCGCTGCTCTCCCCGGGGGGGCCAAACCGCTCCTAGCCCCCCACCCCGTCGAAGGATTGCGGCACCGGAACGGGCGGCGCGGCTCCGCTTTGCTTTGGGGTCTCACGAAAAAAATTCCGAGTTTTTTTCCTTCCCCCGGCCGTGCCCGCCGCTGCCCACAGCTCGGCCGCCAGGTGGCGCCGTCGCGCCGCGGGGGTTCCCCGTGGGGGGGGGGCGCGGCCGGTAGCGGGACCCCTCGGGGGGGGTCTCGGGGTGAGGGGGCCGGTGGCGGGGCCCCTCGGGGGGTTCCTGGAAGGGTGGGGCAGGTGGTGGGGTCGCTCGGGGGGGTCCTGGAGCAAGGGGGTGGTGGTGGCGGGGACCCTCGAGGGGTTCCTCGGGGGGGGCAGCTGGTGGCGGGGACCCTCGAGGGGTTCCTCTGGGGGGCAGCTGTGCAGCAGCCCGCACTGGCAGCACCATCAGCGATCCTGGGGGTTTGGCTTCCCACTGATTGAAGAGGTTTAGGGGGCTCTGCGGCAGTAACCCCCCCTGCAGCACGCTGTTGTGCCCAGCCTCCCATCTGTCTGTCCCCTGCTGTCGCAGCCTGGGCCCTGCTACCTGCACCGCCGTGGTGCACCTTGCTGAGGGCTGTTATATGGGTACAGTTCACTTTTTCTATATGTGTGTCCTGTGTGCATGCACATACACGTGCGAGTGGCTCACCCACGGATCAACAAGGGCCTGGTGCCGTTCCCCAGCTTTGTGGGTTCTGCAGAAAGTGTATGTTACACCTATAGACCCCCTCAGCAGCCAACATTTGCTCTGAGGCCCCTCAGCACGAACAAGCAGCCAGAAGTGGTGATGATCTGTTTTCTGGGTTTTATATTGCCTGAAGTATTGATGGATGAAATCATGTGAAAAAGGCTGCTTTTTTTTAATCTCGTCAAGTTGGCATCGCTGTAACCGGTGACATAAGCACAGGTACATCTGTCCTTTGCCTCCCACGGATTTCTGTAAATGGTCCTTGCCTTCAGCCTTGGGCCTGGCATGCTCAGTAATTCTTTGGAAATAAGATCTAATTAAAATGAGACAGCGCTGTTGAGGGACTACCTAATTGTCTTTGCAAAATGACCTTGTGGAGATCTTGGCTCGATTCCCAGCAGAAAGGTGTTGTCAGTGCAAAATCCTGTGCAGTTGGGGGGAATCAGTTAAAGGCTTTTGGGAAATAATTCCCCAGGCTGGGAAATAATGAGCTGGTGGAGACACTGCAATGCTGTTGTCCCTGCTCTGCTCCAGCTCAAGAGCTGTCCTCCCCCCCTAGGCTGTGTTAGGGCTCAGGGGCACCCTCAAAATGGCTTCAAAAGAGACAAATCGCACACATTGGGGTTTGGTCAAGGTAAATACCAACAGGTAGCCCCAGCGTTTCCCTCCACTCCCCCATGTGCTAAATCCATGCACTTCCTCCCCACGTCAGTGAGAAGGGAGGGTGGTTTGGCTGGTAAAGCCTCAAAAGCATCTGAGATCCCCGAGTGATGGGTACAGCCGTGCAGCCAGCCCCGAGCTCGCCCCGTCCCACACCCGCTCCCCCCCACTGACGCGAAGGTCCCCGCTGGACACCGAGGGCCTGGCCCCGTGGGGGTGCCGGGCAGCGCTGCGCGGGGAGCGTGTCACCAGCTCCCACGGACCCCTCATTCCTGCAGAGCCTCTCGGCCTTGGGACTGTTTTTGGGGCAGGAGCTCTCCTGGTCTCCCAGAGAGCAGGAGAGCCGGCCTCCACGAGAGGGAGCGTTTGCAGGGATTTTTATCCCAGCTGGACTGGTTTTTTTTTTTTCCCCAGTTGCTTTCAAGAGGAGATTCACCCCTCCAGTTTGGAGCCAGCCTTGGGCCAACAGACCAGGCAGCCGGAGCCCTTTGCCTGCGTGAGATGCCCGTTTTCCTGGGGTGGGGGGAGAACTGGGCAAAAATTGCAGCTTTACTCTGTCATACTGCAACATGCTGTGCTTTGGTGATGCGAGGGGAAATCCTGCTCTTTCCCAGGGTGGCTGGCAGGGTCCTGTCCCTGTGCCCCACCGTGGGAACAGGAGGATGTTTTCTTCCTTTTGGCCCATTCGTTGAAGAGGGGACGATGTGACCGGTGAGTGTTGTGACTGGTCTGGGCCAAGCTTGGCCTACAAGAGGGGGGCTGAGCAAGCCCCCACTGTGGGCAGCAATGATGGGGAGTGCTGGAAGGTGCTTCGTTGCTGGCCCAGGCCTCCTGGATGGGGATGGTCAGAGGGACCCTGACCCTGGATACCCTGGTGTGGCTCCTTGTGGCAAAAAAAAGCGGGTTTTGCAGCTCACACACTTGCCCTGTGACCTGGGATGGTTTGCTGGGACCCCACTTCAGGACTGGGGGGGTCCCACCACCCCACATCTTACTGCTCCCCTCTGTGAGGTCTGGCTGCTTTGAGACCCCACCAATGTCTGTGAAGCCTCCAGAATGGGAAACAGCTGTTTATGATTTCCAAAGTGACTGCCACAAATCCAAGGCCAAAACTCCCACTTGTGGGGGGGCAGGATCAGGCCTGGGCGCCTTGGTGGCTGCATGTGCTGTGGGTGCTTTGCAGGAAAGATGCACAACCAGACTGAGCCCTCGGAGGGGACCTGGGTCCTGCCCTCCCCGCGTCACTGGAGCCTGTGAGTGCTCAGACTACCCTATCTGCAAATTGCGGAGCAGATTATCAGCGAGCGTGTCTGAGATTAGAGACCCGTATTTATGTCTGCTTCTCCCAGAGCCAGGGAGGCCGCAGCTGAATTTGGTGCAGACTCCTTGGCACCATGGGACTGATTACTGGGGCAACCTTTTCCTTTGTTGGGAGCATCTGAGAGGGCTCAGACGATTTTCAATTAAGGAAAGAAAGGAAAAAAAAAAGAGAGAAAAAAGGAACACACAAGGACAACAACAGTTTTGTCCATCAGGATGGTGGGAGGAAAGTTGGATGCATCTCTGAGATGCCACCAGTTTGTGCAAGCTGTGACCCACAGGGCAGGGAGCGAGTTACTGGGAAGGGTTGACCCTGTGTGCACCCTTTGGTGCTGTAAATTCTCAATTGAGGACCCTGTGAGAAATCCAGAGATGGTGGGTTTGCAGCTGCAGGCTGCTGAAAAGCTCCAGGGCTGCTTCTGCTTCTCTGTCCCAGCTGCATGTGCCCTGCAGAGCACGCATGGTACAACGCTTGCTATGGCTGGGTCGCAGAGCCTGGCACGCTGCGGGGAGGGCTTCCTCCTCAAACCAGAGTGAGATTTTTTTCTGAGGGCTCTAGTTAGGAGAAATGGCAAAGATTTCTGCAGGCTGTGTTCTAGGTAAAATGTGTGCCCAGCTGCTTTGACCAAACCTCAGGCTTTGGAGGGTGCACAGCCAAGCAGCGGCTTTGCCGGGCCAGCCCGGTGCCGCGGCCATCGGGAGCGGATAGCCCTGGCCAGCCAGAATGGCTTAACAGGCTTAGTGCTGCCTTGTTCTTATAAACAATCATGTGAATTAGTACAAATCTCATTAGATCCATGCCTCTCCTGGCCTCCTGCGTGGCTAGTGCCAGGAGCAGCCCCTTGCAGGGATCCCGCGTGGTCTCTGGGTGAAGAAGCTCTTTCCAACGAGCTCCGAGCTGCTGCTGTGGGTGCTCAACCCTCGCGGCTGCGTCCCTGTGGAGCCACAGCATTTTGGGTTTGCTTTTCTCAGAACCATTTCCATTAAGCTTAATGGGCGGGAGAGCAGAAATCTAATAGGTAAAAAGCCATTCAAGGTCCTTGGCTATTTTAAACCTGATTTAAAGCTTTGGTCACTCTGTTAAGACAGTGATTCAGCTGATGTTGCCCAGGGGTGCTCCTCATGTCTCCCCTTGTTAAGCAGCTCTGCTCCGGCTCAGCAGCAGCTGTCCCCGGCAGCTCTGCTCTCCGTTGGCTCTTGCTCTTGGCTGGCCAGTGGCCTACTGCCGCAGGGAACGGGGCTGTCTCAGCAGGGTTTTATAGCACGTTCCGTTAAGAGTTTAGCGGCAGAGGTGGTCGGTGCCCAGAAAACATGGGAACTGCAGGTTTAGCCTGGAGCGCTTTGGGAAAGGGAATGGTTTTTCTCCCATTGGTGCCGTGCCATGCACGCCTGCTGAACGCTGCCAGCTCCCGAGCAGCAACAGCCCTCCATGTCTCCCATTTCTCCTCCCGAATCACTCCGAGAAGTGATGCAGGAGTCTCCCTTGTTTCAGAACCACAGCTGCTCCTGGGGTGAAGCACCTCGGCAGGCGCTTCAGGGCCTGGGTTGGACTCCTGGGAGTTGTAGCAGGAAACGGCACAGGAGCTTTAATGACAAAAATGGTTTTTACATCTCTGCTGAAAGTCTGTTGCTGCTTCACCTCTCGGCAGAGGAGGGATGCGAGCAGCAAAGGACCGGGGCAGGCAGCAGAGCTTGAGAAAGCTGCTCCCCAGGGACCCGGGCTCTGGTGGAGCAGCCCAGGATAAGCAAGCATGAGAAAAGCAGGCTTAGTCCTCCAGTCACCCATTAGATGCGTTTCCAGCTGCTTTTCATCTCACTCTGAGTTTAAAAGCCATCTTATTCCAGCACCGATGCTGCTGCCAGCCCCGGCATGGCTTCAAAGCGGGGCTGTCTGGGGGTGGCCCGGAGGGAGACGCGCAGGCAGGAGAGGGAGGGACGTGTCCCAGCAGCACTGCCAGCCCCATGGGAGCTGCATCCCCGGGGGGTTGGGAGCGTCTGGCCTCCAGCAAACCCCATGCACTGGGAGTTTGACCCCACAATGGGTCTGGGGCTTCCCAGAAAAGCACGGTGGTATGGGGCTGCTTGAGGGGGATGTGCCAGGGATGCTCTTTTTCCAGAGGCTTTTTGTCCCTCTAGCACGAAGCTCAGCCATGCAGTAGCAAGTGAGGTCACCTCTAAGCCAGGGACTGGTGACCTCTCGGAGTATGGCATCCCCTTTTTTACATTCCCACTTACCTAAAATTCTTCTTCTCCCCTGCAGTGCTCTTGGTGTGGCCGAGGACAAGCACCAGGAGTAATCAGTGACACCCACTGTCACATACCTAGTTCTGGGGGGACACTGGGGATCCCACAGCGCTACAGAGCGTGCTTGGGGAGTTAGGCATTTCAGCCATCTGTAAATCATAGGCTGGTGAGTAATGTAGTGCCCGGCAGAGCTGTGATGGTGTTGACCATCAGAGTGGTGTTTATGCCCATCACAGCTCGGGTGATGCTGGTGGATCCCCACTATTACAGAGGGACCATTGCCCGAAGTGCTGGGGCTCTCCCGCAGCCCGAGTGAAGGCTGGGGATGGGGTCTGCTCCATCCCAGGTCATGCACAAGTGATTTCTCCCCAACAGTGCTGCTTTAGGCAGTGCTGCTTGAGGATCTGAACTGCGTGTCAGGCTGGAGGCAAGACCTAAATTCAGCTGATGGTGATTTCCGTGGATTTACTGGAAACACTCTTGGAGTCAGCAGTTGTGTTTGCTCTTCCTTTTTGGCTCTTCCTCAAAAGAGAAATACCAGATATGCAGCACACTACGATACAAGCAGTGTCTGCTTTCTGGGAATAAGCTTCCAAACACCCTTCTGGGCATCATGGGGTGTCTTCACTGTCCCCAGGGCAGGCGCAGGGAGCGCAGGGGCTGAGTTGGGAGCCTGGGCTGCCTAAGGATGGATGCACTTTTTTTTCTGTCCCCCAGTACTTAGAGGATGAGCAGCAAATCTTCCCCGATGGAAACGTGCTGCCCAGACTTTTCTCTTCTTGGCCTTTGTTTGCCAAGCACCCGGATGCGATTCTCTGTTTTTTCCAAGAGCTCTTGCTTCAGCAAATCTGTCAGGAGAAGTGCACTTACTGCTTGGTGACAAAATGCGTTCTTGAGATGGAAAAAGCTCTTTTCAAGGAAAACATGACATTTCAATGGAAAAGTAACTTTGCATGCTGTTTCTAATTTTAAAGCTCTGCCTTGGAATGCTCCCATGGACTTTGAAATCAGAGCTGGCTCTTATGCTTTCCAGGTTTTATCCACCTTTCCCATATAATTTCAAATCGCTCCCTCTGTTAACGAGACAATATTAATTATGCCTTGGTGGATTTTGCGTAGATCACTTCCAAAGCGCAGTTTCCCTTATCCCATCCTTTTTTTCTGTGATTTTTTTTTTTTTTTTTTTTTCTCTTCAGCTCTGGGTTATAAGGACCATTAGGCCAGACTCTGGGAACTGCACAAAGCCCCGTACCTGGCTGATGCCTCCTGAATGGACAAATGAATGAAAGTGCTTCCCTGTATCGCTCCGTACTGAGATTAACTCTTATAGCCACATGCTTCAAATTAATGTGTCTGCTCATTTGTAAAGCATTTCATCTCTGTTAAACGTTCTAGCATTAATTTTCCCCTGTTAATCTGACCTGTGTCATGAGGGAGAAATGCTGATGGGGTTTTTTCCCCCAGTACTTTGCAAAGTCCCAGTGTTGGCCTCGCTGTGCTTAGCTCGTTTAAAGAAGAGGAGCAAAACCGGGTGTGAGTTAAGTGCTGCAGCTGACCGGAGCCAGCAGAGGGGAGGCGAGAGCAGAGATACTGCTTTTCCCCACTTTGCAATAAATTTCAGGAGAGGAGAAAAATGGCTACTGGCTTATTTTTATTATTATTTTCCAAATTAGGAGCGATCCGGTCAAGCTGATAATACCAGCTGTGTCAATAGCAACCAACCCAACAGCAAACCAGCAGCGTCAGATGAAGCAGTGGGGCAAGCAGAGGCTGGAGGGTTTCCCCCATCCCTCATCCCCCCCCGATTCGGAGGTCAGCCACAGGGCTGCTGAGAGCCAGGATCACCCCAACCTCAGCCCCTGACCCCCTGCTGCCACCGCCTGCCCCTCACCTCTCTTGGTGGGTGAACAGGGCAGACGTGGCATTAAACCATCGCACTGGTGGCTGAGCCTCCCCGGCTTGTGCGGGGCCTACGGCCGCATCCTTCCCGTCCCCAGCGAGGATCGCTGACCCAGGCACCCCTCTCCTCCGCAGAGCTTCTGCCGGCGAGGTCCCGCGCTCCGGGAGAGCGGCGGAATATTTACACTGGAAGATGGTATCGTGGTGCTGCTTGAGCTGTCCTTTGAGGTGAAGCACAAACAGGTTCATTTAAACAAGGTCACCCCTTTAACAGGTTTAAGTGGGTTTCACTGTAAAATGAATTTATTTCAACAAAACCTTTTTTGATAAATTAAACCAGCACTGCTCTGTATATAATTTCTATAAACAATCTTCTCTAATGTTTACCTAACCTGGGCATGCAGAAACTCTTGCACATTAAATATTAGATGAAAAGGGGCTATGAAAGCTTTAAATAATTTTTTTTTTAAAGCATGAAAGCCAGCATGCCATGGGAAAATACTTCACTGCTTTTGAGCTGAGGCTCTCCAGGGTCCTGCCAAGGGGTGAAGGGAGGCAAGCCCCTTGTGCTGCCATGGCTTTGTGTTGGGTTTTTTTATTTCCAGGGCTGTAGTGGAGCTTCAGCACGAGGCTTGGTGGGTTTGCTGCGTACACCGTGCTGGGTGCTAGCACCCATCCATGCACCCCTCTGTGTAGCTGGAGATTGGCAGTGCGATGGTTTATCTCCTCCTGTATCAGGTTTGTGGGGTCCTGTGAAGCCCAGAATTCTCATTAATTTGTGAAACATTAATTAATTAATTCATTGATTCATTAATTCATTAATCCATTAATCCATTAATCCATTAATTCATTAATTCATTAATTAAAGGGCTGCAGCCCAGCCCTGCTCCAGGTGCTGGTTTGGGAGAGCTGAGAACTGTCTGTGATTTGGAGCCCTGCGGTGTTTGGGGCTGTGCTGGGTCCTTTGCTGAGTGATTTGGATGCTTTCCCTTGATCACCCTGATTGCAGAGCACCACTGGAAAAGATGGACATGACTTCAGTGAGGACAAACTCATAAAAGATAGCTCTGGTGAGTGAGAGATCTTCTGTAATGAGACTAAAATTTGCCTGGTAGGGGAGATGTAAGTTTGAGTGAATTTGTGCTGCTTGCCTTCAGAAAGAAGGAAGGGGCAAGTGGGATGGGTACATTCCTGTGGAAAGCCCCAGCCTGGACCAAGTAACTCCCTTTCAGCTTTGCTCCTCAAGGGCAGATCACTTCATTGCCTCAACTCCTTCTTGGGCTGGACTCTTGGACTTGTAGGACAAATCTTAAGCTTATACCAAGTCCTTGCTGCAGCTGACTTCTCCCTAAGACATCACTGAATCATGTCCCAGGTCCCATTGTTACGTGAAAATAAAGGGAGTGTGCTTTGCAATTAAGCATATAGCTTAATTGTATTGAGGGGAGGACAGCAGAAACATTTCTCTGAATAATTCAGTATTTAGAGATGCCCTCACAGCACATGCCTGCTCAGATGTTCAGATCCTTATCTGGAGCCTGCTAAGCCAATGATTTCATCATAATTTAAATTATTCAGTAATATATAGACTACATTTGGTCACTTTAGGGCTGCCAGAGTATTAATCCAATGAGCTGCACCATGGGGCTGTTTGCAAATCAGTCAACCAGTGCAGCTGCAGTGGGTCCTGCAGAGACCTGATGCCATCAGGGGAGCATCCACCCTAAAACCAGCCCCCCTGCTCCCCTGGCACCTGAGAGCCAGCGAGTCCCCCAGCTGGGATGCCCACCACTCCCTAGTGTTTTCTATTGCCTGTTGGTAAAAGTTTCCAAAAAAGTTTTTTGGGGCTATTTAGATAGTTTCCCATAGTCTGCTCTGGCAGGTGACAAATAACCTGAAACACTCAGTGAGATGGGTGCTGCTGTTTAGAGTATTAATGGTCGGTAGTGGCAAAGCAATGCGCTGCAAGGCACAGCTGCCTGCAGGAGAGAGAAACGATATAAAATGCCACCGGAGATAGAAACGATATAAAATGCCACAGGAGATAGAAACGATATAAAGCAGGTCCTGGCTGCAGGCTTGTGAGCCGGGTGAGTCCCTGTCTGTCAGGGCCGGGGTGGGACCCAACAGCCCCCAGCCAGTGCTGGTACTTGGATGGGCTCAAAGTGGCTTTGTCACTGTTTTCAGTGCAAGTGCATAGAAACCCTTTTTTCTGTGGGCAGGGAGAGCCTGTGATGAGCTCATGAGTTTCTTTGGGGCTTTGTGGATACTAGGATTGCAGGATCTATCTAAAATGTGTGTTAAAAATCAGCTTGTCTTCCAAATAAACCCTCAGAAATTCCAGTATCTCCAAGATGTGCTTGGAAGCGATTTATTCTTTTGCTTTTTGTGTTTCCCTGATGCTTTTCAGCATTATTTTTAATGACACTGTGTTACCAGAGATCACTTTTGGTGGATAACACGGTATTTATGGAGAAACCAACAGCTAAATCTGGTTATCATTGACGTTGCTTATAAAATATACATAGCAATCAAGATACAGACCATGGCAGTAAATTGAAAATATATTGAAAACATAAAGCATTTTTTCAATTTATTAGTAATATAAAAAATATTTGGGCATTTTTTCCCCCCTTGTTAAAAAGAAAGATATAGAAGCTGTTGTAAGGAGAGCTGTAGCAGCATTGGTCCAAGTGCCAGCGTGGTGTGGAGGGCAAGCCGTGTGCTGGGGTTTGTGGGCTTTCCGATGGTAAACAGCCTGCTCCGGACACGCTACGGCAGCACCTGGGCCATGGTCCTGGCTACCGAAGGGCTCGTGGAGGGAGCCCAGCCTGGAGCAGACCCTGACTCAGGGTTAACGCCGACCATCCTGGTCCTAAGGGGTCCTGGGAGCAGGTTTAGGAGCTGCTGGAGAGGTGGTAGCTTTGCAGTGGTGGCATTAAAATACAGGTCAGGTCATCCCTCCTGCCCCCATGGCACAGCACAATTTGGGCCCGTTGTTGAAGGGTTAACCCCGGCAACTGCTGGGTAAGTGTAAAAATATTAATAAGGCTGCCGTGGGTCTCCCTAAAATGGGAATTTACGGTGGTAGTCAGAGCTAATGTTTTGGATCAATGCAACATCCCTTCTCAGAATGAAAAAATAAATTAAACAAACTGTCATAAGGAGGGTATGTAACCAAATCAATCATATTTATTGCATTTAATCAAAACTTGATTCAGTTAAATTTATTCCATACGATAGCCGTGCGCTTCGCGTGATGCACACCTAGCCGAGGTTGCTGGAGTGGCTCGGCGAGCTCTGCACCGCTCACCAGAGGGAGGGCTCAACCCCTGTGTCATTACACATTAATAAGATTAGGGGTATTAATTTGCGTACGATGCTTTGAGCCACGCGTGGCGGGGTGTGTATACATACCCAGGGAAATTATCACAGGGGCTTTACTGTGGGTAAATACTATGTATTTAGTAATCAATATAATTCCTGCTCCCTCTGTGCTGCCCTATTTGCTGGCTGCATCTAGAGAGCGAGATGTGCTGCTGCCGAGCAGCCGCCCAGCACGCAGCAGCACCGTCTGGCATGGCCTTGCGGGTAGCTGTGGTGGGACAAAACCTGCCGAAAACCCCAGGCAGGGCAGGAGTGGGGCTGAGGGATGCTGCACGAGCACACTGGTTTACGCTGTGCCAATATCAGGCGATAGAAATGGCAGCCCGCGCTGCTGCTCTTCCCGTGCCGGCAGAGATCCCTGCTCCACGCCATCCCTGCCCCTGCCCTGGCATGGCCTGGGCTGCTTTCAGCTCCACTGTTAATCGAATCCACCCACCCTGGGCAGAGATGTCCATGCCTTCAGGAAAGCTCTTACCACCATCCTGCAGGAGCAGGTCACAGGGACCGAGGGGATCTCACACCTCCTCTGCCTGCCCGCACCTACCGGGTGCTGCATTTCCATCCTGGAAGGAGGATTTGATCACACAAACCTTCCTTCTCCTCCTGGAAGTTAAATATTAGAATTCTTCCTAGCTGCATATATAATTCACTACATTAATCTTCCTTTAAAACATGTTCCTTCCACAAAGCCCCTCTGTATTGATCCAACAAAGACAATTATATATTATGGGGGGAGGGGGAAACAGCTGAAATATTTGAGATTGGCCCCTCAGCGGGATTTATTACGTGTCTGAACTATAGTGTCTGCCTATTTTTTATTCTAAGCCTCTATGACAGGGGTCATGTCTTCCTCCATATACTGTACAGTGCCGTGCACTCCGATGGGGCTATATTAAATACTCAGGATGATTAATCACACTGTATAAATAACACAGTTCTGTTGTGTTTGTGCACGCGTGTGGATGTCAGCGGTACCTCTATACCGCACAGCCAGAGCGCCGTCCTCAGCAACAGGTACTGCTGCCCCACGCACCAGGCAGTTGTAGGGTCCCGAGCATCGTGGTCTGACTCTGAAGTGCTCCTTGGTGTGTGCAGAGGGTTGGTCTGGAGACCCTCAAGGTCCTTTCCAACCCAGATTTCTTCTTGTTCTCTGTTTTTTTTCCCAGCCCAATTGGTTGCAGTGACCTTTCTGAGCAGGATGCAGTCCTAGGGCATCTCCTGAAGGTGATGCAGGGCATGAGCCTGAGGGCTTTTCTGGTACTCTGCCTCTGCGTGGGAGCCCATCGGCCTCTGCCTCGGAGCATGGAGGCCGCAGGGTGGATGCCCTTTAGGAGAGGGATCATGTGCTGTCTCTGTCCGTACCCCAAAATAAGGAGACCAAGCAGAAAGCGTCTGCAAGCCTGACTCTGTAGGGAATGAGAAAATAATGAATTACCAGGATCGACTGTTTGTAAATGTGTGTGAGATTAATGAGCAAAGGCTTCTCCATAACACAGAAGGCATGAAATCAATCCCGCGCTCCGAGAATAATGAGGGAATCAATAGGATTACGAGGTTAAGGCTGGAGTAAACCTGAATGACAGCTGCAAAATAAATTTTATTTGGAGGACGTGGCTGGGGTTAAATGAAACGTAATAAATAATGTAAAGCATTTAAGGGGTGGGGAAATGGTCCAGAGATGTAAGGAAGAACAGAAGGCCCCACAGTCGCTAAATCTGTCCAGTTTATATCCATGGTGTGTTTTCACAGGCATACGATGAGTGTGACATACACCATGCCTGTGGCTGGGCTAGTGCCACTGAGAGGTTGTCCCCTGTCCCCTAGCTGTCTGGGATGGGGGGTAGCGGTGCTGCTGGGACCTTGGGCTGCAGCGGTGGCACCAAAGCAGGCCAGGGATGTGCATGTGTGAGCCGTGTAACATGACCCGGGATGCATTCAGGGTCCATCGCATATGAGCTGCAGGTTTGTGCATCCCTTTTCCCCTCCGTTTCTCTTCTGGTGTCTGATTAAAAAAAGCTGATGCTGCCACCATCCCATTTCCCACTGGCCACAGACCTCCTGAAAACCTGCTGCAGGGCACGGAGACCTCCCTCTGCAGAGCCCACAGCTGGGCTTGGGGCTCACACGTACCCCCATGCACCCATCCTCTGCGTGCCGTGGTCACTCACGGGGACATGGACCCTTCCAGCAGCAAGAGCCTGAAGCCATCTTTGCACCCACAGTGGGCACATCCTGTCCTGCTCTGGGCTCCTCTGGGCATGGGGCAATGGGGCTGTGGCTGGCCGGGTTTGGTGTCCTGCTGACCTTGGCTTTGGGAATAAAAGATGTGCAGGTGGGAGCAGGGCTGGGTTTTCGGGTGCTCGGCACGTTCTCCTGTGTGCCTTTGGGGGGATGGTTGTTGAAGAGCTCAGTGTCGAGTCTGCTGCTCTCTGAGAACTCAGTGACTTTCAATGCTTTGGTGAAAATTGAGCTGCTCTGAAAAACCAGCCACAGGGGTGGGTGCCAAACCAGTCTGAGCGCTGAGGTTGTAACAGTTGCACTGATTTTTCTGGCACGATTAATTCCTGGTCCTGCTCTTCCCTGCTAGGATTTCTTAGGGAAGGAGATCTGGAGTTCCCAGGACATAGTCAGTGCTTTAGAAGCAGAGCCCAGCCCAGAGAAATGTTAGCTGCTTCTGCCCCCGAGGAAACATGTATCCTGCTCCAGGAGGAGCAGCTCCAAGTGGGGATGGGACAGCAGAGATTTTGCTCTTGAATCTTCATGTAAAAAGAAGATTCCATCTTCTGCTTCCTTCTGGGGCTGGTTCCCAGGGATCCCCACGGGGCACCGCTTCCCCCGGATGCTTTTCCATCAGGTTACCCTGCGCTGCCAGGACTTGTCCTCCCGGAGTGATCTGTGCACGGCTCAGCCCTGCTAATAACGGCTGCGTGTGTTTTTTCCAGTCATTAAGTGTATGACTAATAGAGCTGTCCTGGCTGCATAATGCACACTGACAACAAGGAGCCTCAGGGGAGGGGAACAGAAATAGAGGGATATGAAGAAAATGGCTTAAATTTATCCCCGGCCAGTAGATGGGTTTTCCCCGTAGGTGTTATGTCCCCGCTGTGTTGGGGAACCAGAGAGTTGCCTTCTGCTGCCATTCCCGTTGCAGCAGCTCTGTGTGTCCGTCTGTCCGTCCCAGGCCATTCGACACAGCACGGTGGCACTCTGTGCCATGTTCTGCCCCTGTGTAGGGGATGCCATGGGCTCGTCCCTCGTGGGCGATGCCCCTCTGCATCCCGACACCACCATGGGTTCAGCTCTGGCGTCACCAGCACAGGCCGTTAACGGCAATGCTGGCTGGCTGTAGTTTATCCCACTGCTGCATGCTGAGTGTGTGCAGGGAGGGGTTTGCAAACCTCTGCGTGCACAGGCAGGCCCCCACTGCCTGCTCACTGCCTGCCTGCTGCCCGTGCAGCACTTTGCCCCAGCGCACACATGCCCGGTCCAGGGCAGCACCTCCCTGCCGGGGTCCTGCAGACCCACCTGCCTCCCACATGAAACCTCTCTGCAACAGGATGCAGAAAAATGCCTTTAAGTTTCCTTTTAATAGCTCCTGTAAATCTTATTTTATGCTAAAGCTAAAGACACATTTATTATTGTCATAAAGGAGGAAGAACTGGTGAGTCCCCAGCTGGCCCCAGACCAGGTGACTCGGGAAGAGCAGAGGCAGCAGGTCGAGGGCCACGGTTATCCCTCGCCATTTGGCCCATTTGGGGACATATCAATGACACCAGGTGAAAAACTCTGGCTACTCGCGGGGTGCAGACCCCAGTGCTTGGGATGGGCTCAAGGAGCTGAGGGGCCCCGGGTGCAGCACGCGGAGCTGTGGGTCAGGGCTCGGGGACCAGGCTGGGGATACGCATCTCTAAGCACCCAGGTGCTGGTTTTGTTCCAGCGCCTTCTGTGCTATAAGAAGCCATGCAGGATGTATATTTATTTTTTTATGTTTTTATTTAATATTTTTAAACCATTGTACAGGCAATCTCTATCCCAAATCCCAGCCCAGAGGTCAGTGGAGAATTGGCCCTGCACCTGCAACCTGAAACCAGCTCTGCCTGGCTGGCGAGCCTCACGCTGCGCCGCTAATTAAGGGTTCGGGGGGTTGTTTTTCTTTTCTTTTTTTATTTTGAGACGCTGTTTTGAAGAGCATGTCCAAGAATGGGAATTTCATACGGTAAACAGAAAAGCTGTTCTGAAGTTATTTATTGGTTCTGTTTTCCAGCACGTGGACCAGTATTGATTTATTTTGCAGTGTCTCTAGAGGCTTCTTCAAGGTTAAAATGTAGACATCGCATGTTAGGCTGGACTAAATACTGGCAGGAAAACACATTTGGCTCTTTTAATTGGAAAAACATACTCCTTTTATCACCCTGAGGCCAAGACTCTACCACAGCAGCACGGGGAGGGCAGGGGAATGTATACAAGCGCGAGATGCTCTGGTTTACACTTGCTCGGGGGATTTGGTGGGAGCGTAGAGGCCCCCAAACTGCAGCCGGCTCTGGGGTCCTGCTGGGCCCCAAGAGAAATTCCCAGGGGAACAGAGGGGGCCAGGAGCCATCCGAGGTGGGGACACTGGCTATGAGCATCCTGCTGAACAAACCTGTGCTGGGTTTAGGAGCCGCCGTGGCCAAGTTTGATCTCAGCTCCATTTTTGCTGCTGTGAGATCATCCCAATTGCCTTTGGGGGGGACGAGGCTCCCGCAGCCTGGCAGGGATGGCTTGGTGCTGGTCCCCAGCGGCCGATGGCAGGGGCTTGTCCCAAGCAGAGATGTTGTGCATCAAGAGCAGGAGAGACCCACACGTGCCCACCTCAGACACTGCTACCCCCTGTTTTCAATCCATACATTTGCAACCATTATTCAGCTGGAGAGGGTGATGGGAAGAGAATTCTTCATCCCTAAGAAGAACTTGACAGCCCCTTATGTCCTCAAAATGCTTTCCCCATGCTGCTCCTGTACTGCTTGCGCCCCTTTCTTTGGCAGGTTAAGGGACTTGCCCTGGGCCATCGAAGGAGGTGGTGTCAGAGACAGGATGGCTGCTGCTGCCGCGGGTCCCCCTTCTCCATCGCTCCCGAGCCAGCGGTGAGCGCATGCAGCCGGGGCGGAGGTGGGGAGCTCTGCTGGGAAGGTACAAGCTGAGGTTTAGAAATCATGATGTGTGAATTGAAATGGGAAGCAACGGATCTCGGGAATCACCGCAACTGCTACAAGGTGTTCCTGAAGCTGTCAGCAAGCCATCTGCCTGCTCGCCCTAGGTAAACACCGCACCGTGGCCAGCCCTCCTTGGAAAGCCGTGAAGTGGAGGGGTCCCATGAGGTGAACCCCACCAGGGTGGCAGCATGGTCCCAGGTGGGAACGGGAGGAAAAGGGCTCCGGCGCGTGCACGCGGAGGGAGCCGTGCTGCCTCACTCGTGTTGGGGCTCTGGAGCCAAGCCCTGGCTGCGGCACTCACTCCTCGTAACTCATCCCAGGGACATCCGCGGTGGGGAGGCAGTGGGCGACTGTACGAGGGCCGCCGGCCCCGACGCACAATTTATGGCTCTGGAGGAAAAATAGCAGCCGGTTTGGGAGCAGAGCAGCGTGCAGGAGGAGCATGCCTGGAGTCAGGCTGCTGCCCGGGTTCTCTCACTCAGAACTTGTTATTCAAGCGTTGATTCTGCCCGTTGCTCTCCTGTGTGCTGCAGCCACCCCTGCTATGGTGGATGCAGCGGGGAAGGTGAGGAGCACGCATGCAGCGGGGCACAGCTCAGGACACGGGGTGAAAAGTTTGCCATGCTCCTTCCCCACTGCATATCACAGCTCCCAGAACAGCTTGGGTAGTGGGGATGTCACCCTGCCCCATGGGGACATCTGGGTCCCCGATGCCTTTTGCCATCAGGCACCTACATGCACCAGTGCTTGCAGTGAGCCGGCTGGGAGGCCACGTGGAGCAGCAAAATGGCCACGGGCTGGCCCCATCTGCAGCCCCAACACAGCTGAGGCAGGCAGAGAGCCCTGAAACGGCTGATTAAAAAAATCTGGGTGGCCTGGGATGACACGAGTGGCTGGTGAGTCAGTACAGCCCCAGAAAGGTGCCCAGTGGGTCGGGACTGCAGCATCGCTGCCAGCTCCGAGGGTGGGAGTGTGACGAAGGGCCCATGGCTGAGGCAGACCTGGCACAGGAGGGTCTGGGGGGCTGCTCATGCTTCCCCGCGGGGTTGGGGTGCAGCCCTGGCCGGTTGCCCCAGCCCCACGCCTGCTGCATGCCCAGGACTGTTAGTCGTGCCGTGCCTCAGTTTCCCCTCTGCACAGGGGACAGTGGAACCCCTGTCCTCAGGTGCCCAGGGCGATGCGCTGAGCTTTGCTAAGTTCTAAGGCTGAGTGAGCTGGAGAAGAGAAAACTGGGAAAGAATGAGTATTTTTGCAAAACCAGGCAAATGGGTGGCAAGGTCCGTCTGCACCTGGCACAGCCGTGCAGGGAGGAGCGTGCAGGGTCCTGATTCTGGGGCTGAGCCCCCTCGCCGAGGACGCCGGGGTCTGCGTTAGCCAGAGGTCCCTGCAGTGCCAGCCAGCACTCTCAGTCCTCCCATCCACTCACAATTCAAAATAAATACAGGGAGTGAACGTGACCTTGAGTGTATAGTCTAAAGCTTTTAAAACTCTCCTCTAATTCTTTTAACTTCCCGCACATCTATCCTCTGCACCAGCCTCCTCATTTCTCTTTCTCTACAGTAAACTTACACCGTTTCTAAAGTGCCCAGAGAAGACGCCGTAGATGAAATGTTGCTTTAGCTTAATTTCCTATTCCTAACATATGCTTTAATTAATGTCATTTGCTTTGATTTGCTGCCAGCATGCCAGTGCGGCACTTCCTTCGTTTCCCAACCTTTACCATAACCTTGTGGGAATGAGTATCAGGTGTTCCCAGCTGATTTCATCTGTTTCAGGGCATTTATCTTGAGCTCCGTGGCTTTTCTGTGCTGCGTCAGTGGCACCAGCACAGAGGCAAAACCACAGCGTCCTCCTTCGCTGGAAGTGCTGAGTATGTGTGATACGCAGAGAAGGATGCTTGTACATAGAGCACTGACCAACATTTCTTATCCATGTTTTTCACACTTTCTAGGGATGGTGGTTCAATCCAGAGCAGTGAGGAACACGGCAGAGCAGGGGAGAGGAAGGATGGGATCCCCGGCTCCTCTCAGGGTCAGAGAGGCGTCCCTGCTGCCAGCCTGGGCGCAAACTCGTGGTGATGGAGCGGTGGTTGGGGTGCAGGGCAGAGCCCCCTTTGCCCCCTCCCGGAGCTGGCTCCCAGGGGAATGGCAGGGGCCAAAGCAGCAGTTGTGCTGAAGCTTGGTGGTACAAACCTCCTTCATCCCGCTGCACTGAGCAACAGGGCTCCGTGAGTGAGAGCAGCATCTCCTGCTGTCCCCACTGCTCCTGCTTCTCCCCAGATTTCATCCCGTTGGTTTATGACAGGTGCAAGTTGGCCAAGAGGACCGAGAAGCCCCTTTTCCATCTCTCTCACTGTTCCCACTGCATGGTGAGACGCTTGCGCCTGCATCATTCAACACGGCTGCGGCCGTGCAATGCCCTTCCTCTAGCTGGAGCTGCCCCAGCCTTGCTGTGCCACCAGGTCAATTCCCTGAGCTGCTGAGTGAGAAGGAAAACTGCTGATTTGGGGGATCTTTTTATTTCCGTTCTCCCAATGGAGCCAGCTTGGTCTCCCATCCCTGGCAGAAAATTGCCGTTAAGCTCCCCACAACTTTCTGTAACTGGTACGCTTGAGAGCAGCTCCCTGCACAGCAGAGCCCGGAGGAATATTTAGCAATTGTCTATTCTGGCCCCAAATCACTGGCACTTGCATACAGCAGGCCTGAAATGGCCCCTTTCCCAGACAGCTCCTTAAGCAAGGTTTTCCTGTCTCTCTATTTAATGAATCTCAGCCATCCTTTCTCTCCTCGCTGGAGCCAGGGGCAGATGCAAGAGAGGGAGCGCGCTCCGCTCCAGCACTTCATCTCTCCCCTCTCTCCAGTTTCTCTCCTTCTACCTGCAGCATTTGGGGTTCCACAGCGAGTCGTGTCCCATGAGGAGGAAATTCCCAGCTTCTGGACCCCATTCCAGTTGGCCATTTGCTCCTATTGAGAAACTTCCCCCAGGAACAGGAACGTGATGCATTTCTGCAGCTCTTCCCCCCCCCCCCCCCTCCCTTACCATGGGGACAAAGCCCCCCCAAAGACTGTGCCCTGCTTTCAGAGCAACCCCACTGGCTGGGTGAGGAGGAGAATGTGCAAAATGGAGAACAGCATTTGTCCCAGGCCTGGCCCTGCCCTGCTGCAGCCCAAGGAATGTGTTTCATCGCAGCGTCCCAGGAGCGGGACAGAGGCGTGGGAGGGATGTGACTGAGCAGGGAGCGAGTTGCCACATCCCAGAAGCTGGCTGGCGATGCGGGGTGGCTTCCTGGTGAGCAGGGTGACTGGGAACCAGACCCGGCCCAAGGGTTTGCCTCTTCATGGGAGACACCCTGGGGGGAAATCCCATCCCAGCATGTTCTGATGGCAGAGGGATGTGGTGGTGGATTTTGACAGGCTTTGCCAACCTGCTTCCTAGGAAGGACCTTTTATTCCCCCTTCCCTCCCTCTCTCCCTCTCTCCCTCCCACCACCAGCTCCCCAGCAGCTCTGCAGCCTCCCAGGGCTGGGGCTGGCCCCACAGCTGCTCCCCCCTCATCTGCAGGGCAGAAACCCGAGGCCATGGCGCTGCCCTGGGAAGCAAAACCCCTCCCTGAGACGGCCCCTTCCCGCCGCAGCCTCCTGCTCCCCAGACCCCCGAACAGCTCTCTTCCTCCCCGCTCTCATCTGCCTCTCACCTCGCCTTCCTCCATCCCGTCTGGCCGCCTCCTCGCCGGCAGCTCCACATCCGGACGTGTGTTTGTGCTTCTCCGCTACGGCCGTGAGCCCCTACGCTCGGAGGCTGGCTGCCTGCGTTGCTCACTGCTCCCCTCCGCCCTTCTAAATCACAGCTGCCTTCCCGTGCCCCGAAAGCCTCACGCCCCTTAAATCTGCCCTGGGTGATTTAGCAAGGACCCAGGACAGGACTGACCCCCAGGAGCATGATACACAGCTATCGTAGGCATCTGGCAAGTGTTTAAATCCCCAGGGTCACCGTTTGCTCCTGGCTTTGTGTTTCTCATGAGCCTGAAAGAGGGGGTGTCCCCCCACCCATAGCTACAGAGCCCTGCTTGACCCGCTGTTGTGCTGCGGGTTCTGGCCCCAGCCCGGGGGGGAGGAGGAGGAGGAGGTTTCCCTCTGGGCAGCATCACGGTGGGAAAGGCCAGGAAGAGCCACGGGCTTTGGTGGGGAGCGAGGGCTTGTGTGCGCCGGCCTAGGAGGTGGTGGCTTTGCTGATGGCCAAGATGATGCTTTTTGCCTAAATAGCAACTGGGACACCAGGGTAAACAGTGTGGGCTGCAGCCGCCGTCCCAAAGCACGGCAGTGTTCACCAGGCACTACTGGCACACACTCGTGCATTGCTGTGCTGCCTTCCTTGGGCTGTTGGGTAGTGGGGTCTGTCCCAGAGGCGAGGGTCTGCGTTGGGCTGTAATGTTTAAATGTGGCTGTTTGACCTGACTGGCCCCGGTTGCCGTGGCCGAGCAGCGTGGTGGGGCTCGGACGGGGCCTGCACCCAGCTCCAGGGCAGAGACAGGGCTGGCAGCTGGTTGCCTTCATCCCTCCTGCTGGGAATTTCTCACCCAGACCAGCATTTTCCTCTGTTCACCCTGGAGAACAGCAATTTCCCATAGCAATAACCTCCTCCTCATCCTCAGCACAAATTAAATAATCACTCTGGGCAGGACTCACCCCCAGCTCCTCATCCCCTGCATGGTGCCGGGTGGATGATGCCAAGTACGCCGTGCAGAGCCACGACGCGCTGCTCTGAGAGTGCGCTGGGCTGGTTTTGCAATACCTTAAGGCAGTTTCTTGCTCCGATGCAAGGCTTCCGAGACAAGCCTCTCCTCTTTTCTTCCTGCCTGGTGAGAAGCAACTTGCAGTGTTGTCACTTGGTGGATTTACGTGCGTCTTGGTTTCGCTCGTAGCCCATGTGCTCCAGAGCAGCTTACCCAGGAGGTTCGACGCGTCCTCCTCCCGCTCCGCCAAGGTCCCCGCAGGACGCTGAGCTGCCCAGGGGCTGCTCTCCCCTCTCCCCCGCGCTGTGCACACTCGGGCTGCCACCCCGACCCCACTCCGCTGCCCAGGTCCCTTCTCTTCCGGGCTCTCCTCCGGGCCTCGGCCAAGCTTACCCGGCGGTGCTGGTGACCACGGCACGTCTAACCGGGGCCCTCGTGCGACCAGAGGCACTGACCCACTGACCTGCTGTAAACGGCGGCGGCTGGCAGGGCCTGCTCCCACCCCGGCCGGCAGCACCATTTTGAGTTGGGGCAGGAAGCGGAGCGGAGCTGCGGCCACTGTGGTGCTTGCAGCCAGGCTGCATAAAAATCACAATGCTCTGAGTGCTGGGCATTGTTCTGCTTTTCTTTTTTAAACCATTATTTCCATTTTGGCGTGGCCCCGTTTGCCTGCTCCCATGCTCTAGCACACTGTAGCTTTAGGGCTCTTTTGATCAAAAAACAAAACAGTAATTGCAAAGCACATGGGTCAATTTTATTTTATTTTTTATATATTGAAGTGAAATCAGACCTTTGGCTAGGAAAGACCATTGGGGACTATCTCAGTCTGACGTTCACCAGGGCAGTGATGTCTGGGCTATTTGTTCTTACACAAAGTGTTGCCGAGCTCATGGTAAAGTCTCTTCTGTACAAAATGTGCAGCGAGCTTGAAATGTTATTTTTCTAGATGCTACTTTAAAAAATAGTAAGACAGCATATTCAAAAATAAAAATCCAGAGCATTTAGACAAAATTAGTGTTCATTTTAAAAATTAAAACAATTCCACAATTGTTTGTTGTTCCTTGTAAAATACTCAAGCTTTTAAAAAATGTCTAGATACATGAATATTCGTTCATTGTGTAATTATTACTAGTTAATAGTGAGCATTGCCTGTTTGCATCCTACATAGCTCTGCTTGAAATTACAAGAGGTAAGTACGCTTGGTACGCTGGGACAAAATTATCAAATAGCCCCCAAATATTTAAAAACAAATCGGAATACGTTGTTCGTTTGATTTATGCAGTTTCAGTAGAGCTCGGTGCAAGACTAAGTAACACATTCGTTCGCAACATTTTAAAACATTCGTTAAAATATTTACTTAATGGTCTAAAACAAAGCCTTAGAGCCTACAAACGTGCCCAGGTCAGGCAAATACACGCGGATAATTCGAGTGAACGATTAGAAGCAGAGAATGACTTGCATTTAAAACCGTGCATATTTTCAATACCCCCTTAGTGCATCTATTTTAGGCGGATGCTTAAGATTAAAGGGCCGCATGTCAGCCCGTATCTTACCCATGCTTCCTGTCATCGTTTCTTTGCAATTTCATTTTGTGTTTTCCTTTCAGCCTAGAAGTGTTTGGTACCAGTCTCTTGGCAAAAGAGCCTGAGGAATGGAAGGGTAAAGAAATATGACCCAGCTGCTATGCACAATGAGGTTTGTAAGTCCTTGTATGGTATAAATAAGCATATTACACAGTTATTAGAAATTTGGCACTGTCCCTGTTTAGAAGCCCGAGTCTGATGCTGTGTAATTCCTCCCGAGTACGTGCATAATTCAGTATTAGCACTCCAATCTTCCAGCCTTACTACTGGCCAAATTCGGCAACTTTTTCTCAGTCCTCATCCATTCAAACCCTCCTCGGCAGTGTAAACCGGTGAGTTCCCGCTCAAGCCAATAAATCTATGCCAACCCACGCGGCCGAGGCTCGGTCCTGACTTCACGGGAGCCGGGGCCAGGGTGGGAGCGGGGCCGGGGCCGGACCCCGCGGGGTTCCCCCCGCGCCGCCCTCCGCCTCGCACCGGGGCTCCGAGCCGCGGCCGCCGTCGGGGCCGCCGGGTACCGTCGGGGCCGCCGGGTACCGTCGGGTGAGGGCTCGGGGCTCGCTTCTCCCCTCGTCTCTGTCGCGGTTGGCAGGTTTTCTTTGGGGCAATAGAAGGAGGTTTTCTTGGGGGGGGAGAAGAGGAGCGAGCCAAAGAGAGCGGCGCCGGCCGCCGCGGCTGGAAAAGCGGTGGAGCATCCCCGCAGATCTAAGCCCGCTCGCTTTTCCCCGGCCCGCAGACTTGAGTGTAAATATTGGAGAAAAGCGACAGTAAACTTTTATTAATCGCCGGTGTTTAGGGCCAAGGCATGAGCGAGCTCGGTGACAGTGATGAGTGGTTTGGAGCGCCGGTCCCTGAAAGCAGGGCTTATCCTCCCCCTGCCTGCTCCTTTGACTCGGCGGTGATGAGCCGTGAATAGCAGCCACCCTGCCGTCGGGGATCCGGCCGTTTATCTGCCGGGTGATGACAGTCGGGTTGGTTTCGAGCCTCGCCGTGAATTGCCGGAGCCTCCGGGAAGCGCACGGCGCTGCCGCATCCGAGGGGCTCCGTCCGGCGGGGAGGCTTCGCCCCTCGACGCCGAACCCGTCCCGTCCCGTCCGTCCCCCCCACGCCAGGCCGGGGGATGATGAAACCGGCCGCGGCCTCCCCCAGCCCCGACCGAGCCCCACCGGCACCGAACCCGCCGCCTCGGTGCAGGCGGCGGCTGGGGGAGCCCCGGGGGTGCCCGGGGGGCCGGAGCCCGCTGCGGGCAGGTGCTGCCCGGGCTTACGGCACGGCGGAGCCAGCGCGGAGAGCCTCAACCGGGGCCCACGGCACGGAAAGGGCCCTCCACCACCGCTCCGGCATCACGGACGGGGATGGCTGGCGGGAAGAGGGGGAGGCTTTGGCTTTGCTTTAATTAAATCCTCCCCACCTGAGCGATCGTCCTCTCCGCCTTTTTTTTTTTTTTTTTTTTTTGCTCAAGGTGGGGAAAATTACATTTAACGTAGGGAAGCGCAGGCAGCGTCCATAATTCCCACTGTCCGCGGCTGCGGGAGGAAGGGACGGAAACTCACCCAAACAAAGCCGAGCGACCGGCCCCAGCCGCAGAGTAAATACAAAAATTCACCTTGCCGTGGAGCCCGGTCCTCGGCAGCCGCCCCGGGCCCCGCAGCCTGCGGGGAGACCCCAGCCCTCGGGTGGGAACCAGCGGCGGGACAGAGCGGTGTAAGCGGGGGGCGGCTGCGGTGCCCGCGCATCCTCCGCGGGGTCTCCCCTCCCGCGGCCGTGGGGTTGGGGTACGGGGCCGGGGCTCAGAGGCAGCTACGACCCACGGAAACCACCGCGGCCGAGCGGCGGCCGGTCAGCGGCGAGGGAGCGGCGCTCCGGGAAACCCCCCCCACGCCCCGGCCGAGCCGGGCCTCCCCGCTCCCACCGCGGCCCCACCGGGACGGCTCCTCACCCCCAGGCCCCCCTCAGCCCCTGCCCCGTCTGCGCGGGGGCAGGACAGGCGCGGGTCCCCCCTCGCCCCGGCCCGCGGGTGCACGTCGGGGCCCGTCGCTGGCTCGGTCTCACCTGCCGCTGGCCCCGGCCCCGGCCCGCCGGTTCCTGCGGGAATTTCCCGCCGTTCCCTCGCTCGCATCCCCCGGCCCGCCCGGGCTTTTTTTTTTTTTTTTTTTTTTTTTCCCTTTCGTTTTTTCTTTTTTTTTTTTTTTTTTTTTGTAGGAGTGGGGAAAAGGTTCATTAAGAGGTTGACCCCAGTTTACTTTTTATTCTGCTCCTGTTCCCAATTTCGGCACCACGTGACGGTGGGAGTGAGTTTGGGTTTAAATTCACTTTCAAGAAAACCCCGATAAAAATCCTGCCCCGTGAAGCCCCGCCGGCTCATGGCGGTGTCCCTGTGAGCCCGGGGCTGCGGGAGGCCAGCGGCACCTCGGCGCCCACCGGGGACCGGCCGGCTCGGGTAAGCGGCTCCTGCCCGCCGCCCTTCCCGCGGGTGCGGAGCGGGGCGCAGCCCGGCGGAGAGGGTGCGCAGGGTCGCGATGTAGAGCGGGTCTGTCGCGATACGGGGTAGCGCGGGAGCCTGGGCTCCTTTCGGCCGCGGGTGGGGCGTGTGAGGGGCCGCTCAGCACACCCCGACGGCAGGGCTGCGGGCAGGGAGGGGGCGTGTGTCTTGGTAATCGCCACAGCAGAGCTGAAGTGGCCCGTTCAGTCGCGACAGCAACTCGGGGACTCTGCCGACGGGGTTTTCCTCCTGGTTTGGGGGTTTGGCTTGGTGGTGCCCGTGGTCAGAGGGTGCGGGGGCTCCTGCCCGGAGGGGTGCGGAGCCGGGAGTTCCTCTCCCCGCTCCCCGCCGCGCTCACCTCGGGGCGGCCCCGGCGGCCTGGCCTCGCCGCCGCTTTGTCTGCAGCCGCCCAGCTCCTGCCCGTGCTGGGGCAAGGCTCGGGCCCCTCTGTCGCGACCGGGGGAGGACGATGAACCCAGCCCCCCCCTCCCCGGGCTCTCGCTGAGACCCGCACCCGCAGCCAGGCCCCAGGCCGGCAGGACACGGGCAGTTTGGCTGTCGGTGCAGCAGGGCCGGGGAAGCCGCCGGAGGCTGCTGCTCCCTCCCAAAGCGTGACCCCCCGCCCGGGCCCGGTCCTTCCCCATCGCCTCTCCCGGGCCGCCCCGGGTCTCACCGCGGGGTCCCCCCACCCCGCTCGTCCCGCCGAGCCCAGAGCCCTTCCAGTGCGGCCTCTGCCCGCCGCGGCCCTCCTGCCCCCGCTGCAGCCCCCGGCCCCGCCGGGACCATCGGGGCTGGGAGGGAGCGGTGAGGCTGGGGGTGTCGTCCCCCCCACCGGGCTCTTCCCCCCCCACCCCCCGCCCCTTCCCCGAGCAGCCAGCGGCTCAGCTGGCCGCCAGGCCCGGCGCAGCGCCGAGGCAGGCCGGGCAGGCCGGGGAAGGCCGCGGCCGGGCCCGGTGCGCGGGGGCCGGGCTGCCGCTGCCCCCGGCCGGTGCCCCCCGGTGCGGGCCGTCGGGTGGGCGCGGGGCCGGGGCCGGGGCGAGCGGGCCGGGCCGGGCGGAGCGGGCCAGAGCCGGTCTGTGGGGATGTGATTGACAGCGGCAACGTCAGCAACAGGAGGGGAAGGGAAAAGGGAGGGGGGAGACAAAGAGGGAGGGAGTCGAAAGGCCCCAAACTGGATCTTTATGGAACATTTTCCGCCAAGATCAAGGGAAAGTGAATCCGCGCAGCGGGGGATGCCCCGCACGCCGCTGCCATCGGGGGCCGCGGAGCCGCGCCCGGCCTGAGCGCCCCGCGCAGCCGCCGCGCTGCCCCGCGGATGCCCTTCATGCCGCAGCCGCCCCCAGGCGAAGCCCGGAGCCCCCCGCTGCGCCTCCTGCCCCCCGGCCGGCCGTGTGAGTTCCCGGGGTGCGGAGGGAAGGAAGGGAGGGAGCGGGGGGTCCGCGGGTGCGGGGCTCCCCGCAGCCTGCCGAGACCCCGGGGCCTGCGCCGGGGCGGCCACCGCCAGCCTGCCCCGCTGCCCGCCCCCCCGCCCCCGGCCTGCGACCCTGCTCCGTTACCGGGAGCACCGGGGGCCCGGCTCGCGGGCAGGAGCCGGGCCCTCGGGGGTCGCCGCCGCCGCCTCCCACCTGTGCTCCTCCGGGTCACCGGCCCCGCCGTGCGGGAACATCCGCGCTTCGGCCGGGCTGGGGCCGCCCCGTCCCCCCGAGCCGGGCGGAGGAGGACCGGCGGTGCGCTCGGGGCACCGGGCGAGCCGCTGCGGCCGGGGACTGCCGGGCGCTCCCTGCCCCGGGGTGGCCGCGGCGGGTACGGGCACGGGAATTTGTGCTTGTGCCCGCTCGCACGGAGCCGGGCTGGCTGCCCCCCTCCATGGCCGCGGCTCTCTCGGAAGCTTTGCTGTGGCTGGAGCTGTGTTGGGGGTGTCACAGCCCCGCTCTCCCCCCTCCACCTCCGCCGCCCCGGACGGCGGCTCAGCCTTGGCGGCGCGGCGCAGAGCACCGGGGCCGGGGGAGAGGAGCGCTCCGTCGGGGGCCGCCGGTCAGGGAACCGTCAGCGTTTCTCCGTGGGGAGCTCCGGTTTTGGTCCCCGAGACCGGGATCCCCGCAGCCTCCTCGGGGCCGCTGCCCGTCCGTCTGTCCGTCCGTCCGTCGAGCGGGGCGGGCGGCTGCGTCCCTCTGCGCTGTAAAAGTCGGGGTTGATGCGCGGCAGCCCCGGCGGAGCTGTCAGGCCTTATCTTTATTGGCGTTTCCCAGTCTCCGTCCAAGTTTAAGAGGGGCCCTTTTATCTCGGAGCCCGGCACTCCGCCTGTTTACACCGCCCGGCTCCGCCGCTGCGCTTCGCCGCGGAGCCTCTGTAACCCCGACGGGACGGGGCAGAGCGACCGGCCGGGCCCGGCTCCCCTCCCTGACGGGTACCGGCCCCTCACGTCGGCAAAAAGCGGGAGGAGGGGAGAGAGGAGAAAGGGTCGGGGCTGGGGGGCTGCGGCCACGTCTGAGATGAGCTGCCCGGGCCTCAGTCGGGAGCGCAGCCACGCGTGGGCGGCTCCCCCGCGGGGGCAGGCGGGCCCGGCCCGGCTCTCCCGGGCACAGCGGCTTTCCCCCGGGGCCGGGGGTGTCACGTCCCACTCTCGCCGAGTGCCGTTGCCTGAGGAAGGAACCGCGGGCCGGGCCGGGAGGGCCTGACCCCGCAGGTGGCGGTGCCCGGGGCTGGAGTGGCGAAAAGGGTTGGAGGGGGGGGGGGAGCAGGGGCTGGACGTGGCCCCCGGTGCTGCGAGCTAACGGTGCGCTTCTCTCCCCCCCAAGGAAATGCTCCAGGAGAAAAGCTTGTCTGAAACCGAGGAAGGGTTTCCAACAGCCCCCGCGCCCGGCCATGCGGACTCCTCCGCCGGCTCCCCCGTCCTCGGCGTAGCCGGGGGGAGCAGCACGCCGCTCAGCAGCCCGCAGCTCCCCGACCCCGAGCAGGTACGCACCGCCCGGCTCCGCGGCCTGCCCGACGGCTTCGCCCCGCGCTCTCCCCGCCAGCCCGGCTCCGCGCGAGCCAGGACTCCCGCGACCGCGCAGCTGTCCCAGGGGGGAAGGATTGCGAGGAAAACGCATTTTTCTTTACTTTTTCGCGGGGGGGGGGGCGGTATGTGTGTTGCAATTTTTTCCCCGGGCAAAGCAGGCCGCCCCGCGTGCGGCAGGTCGGTGGGGGCGAGCCCGAGATCCGCGGAACCGCGGCCACCGGGCCCGTCGGGTGGCGGAGCCGCGGCCGCTCCTCCCGACCAGGATCCGGCCCGGTGGTGGATTTCGTTGTTTGTTTGTTTTCTGTTTTTTGGGGGTTTTTCTGTTTTGTTTTGGTTTTTTTTTTTTCTTTCTTTCTCCCGCTAAATAAAACGCCGGGTCCGCCCGCGGCCTCTCGGCAACATCGCGCCCGGCCGGCGCCTTCGCGTTGCCCGCGGCATCCCGCGGAAAGGAGCGGGTCCGCGCAGAAACCGCGGCTCTGGACGCGCACATTGCTCAGCAGATCCGGGTGTCCCCGCGGATGCTCCTGGCCACAGTTTTTGGGAGTCCCAGGGGCGACAGCGGGGCCTGTCTGCCCCATCGGGCCACGGAAATCCCTACCAAAAAAAAAAAAAAAAAAGAAAAAAGATTCCCTTTGGCCGCAGTGTCCCGCCTGCATGTGAAAGTCTGCAATTAAAACCGGCCTCAGTTTGTTTCTCTTATTTTTGGCAAAGGGCAGTGGAATTTTTGGGACTCCATCTTCCTCCCGCACAGGCAGGACCGGGGCTGGTGCGGCTTCGCCCGGCGCCTCGGCTGCGGCGCTGGTCCTGGGTGTGCAGCCACCGAGCCCCACCGCCCTTCCCAGCCCTCCTCCGAGGTTTTCTCGGGCATTTCTTGCTCTTCTCATTATCTTTATTTTTTCCAGACAATAGAAAATATCAAAGTCTATCTCCATGAGAAGGAGCTATGGAAGAAATTTCATGAAGCTGGCACCGAAATGATAATAACCAAAGCAGGCAGGTTAGTGAAAATTCCCCACCAATATATATTGCTTCTGATCCATATGAAATGCCCCTGTTTGCCGAGACTGGGTTTTGCAGAGCTACTGCAATCAGTGGCATTTTAAAAAACTATTATTGTGATTGCAGATTTCAGTAAGATCATTTTATTCAGTGTAAACTCTGCATGTGTTTGTGGCAACGAGATTGTGGATGCGAGAAGGAGTTGTGGAGTAATTTGCTACATTTAGTCCCAATTCTCTTTGGTAATTCTTCATTTTATTATTTGTCGGTTTTGGTTTGTTTAGTTGTTTGTTTGTTTGGTTGGGTTTTTTTGTTTGTTTTTTTTTTAAAGATCTTAATATGATCGTGGCTCTACTTTTATTTTTTTTTTTCCACAAGGCAAACCCCACTTCCCTTTTCTGCACAGTGCACTAAGACCTGTGCTGGGATACTTTGCACCAGAGTTTTAGCAATATGAAGGCATAGGCTATGCTTTTAATCTCAGAACTGAAAGAGAGACAGGTACTGCTTTTATCCTGTTAGGTGTGGAAAAAAAATTCTGCCTTGCCTTGGAAACAAACAATGATTTTTACTAAATCAGAGCCCCCTCAGCCTGCACACCCAGGCCAGGGCAGGAGGCTCGCAGAGGCTTCGCTTTCCCGGAGAGCCCATCCCTGCTCCCACTCAGGGCTCCCTTCCCACTTGGGCTGCTCAGGTGGGAGATGGCAGAATTACTGTCAGAAAATTGAACATCAGAATTAAACCTCACACCATCACCAGCCCGGGAATCAGATAGTTCCCAGCAAAACTAGCCAGCTCCTCCCGTGGGCACTGAAATATCTGTTCTTGGCTTCTGCGGCAGCGGGCTCGCGTTGCTGCTGCTGGAAAAGAAAAATTGCCAGGCTTAGGTGTTAAAAACCATTTTCATTCTAACACAGCTGTGTTGTTCTGCCCTGCCCTGCGATTGCTGATTTTATACCGTGCTAGAGAGCTGTGGAGAAGGGCAGTAAAATAATGGAGACAAAGCAGAAAAAAAACAATCCCACAAACAATATGCAGCCTTTTTTCCCTGTGGTTCCTGATCCTTTGTGCAGGGCAGCCGGGGGGGCTCAGGGGTATGTGTGTGTCTTTTCTCCTCTGTTTGCTGCTCACACTGTGAGACCCAGAGCCCAACCCTTGGCTTTGGATTTGGGGGGTGATGGGCGGTTTCCCTCTCCTTTCCCCCATCCTGGCAGTGCTGCTCTGCAGAGCAGCTGGCCAGTGCAGGGGAGCTGTACTCTAATAACCAAGATATTCCCATTAGTCCCTCTGGAGAGGGGGTGTATGTGCCGGGGATCTTCAATTTGTTTGCTATTTGGCCTATTTATGAAGTGATTGTGCAGGCAATTCTGTCCTTATCACACTACATTTTGGTGTATAAAATCTTAGGGCTTGTTCCGTAGCGTCTACTGATGTGAAGAGCCAGATTCGTTTTGATAGGTCTGCTACCTAAGTCAGCTAAGACTAGGGGATCAAGACCTCAAATATTTCACCCTTAATTTATAGTATCTGAATGTGTCTGTGCGGGACGTGTAATATCTTTACCAAATTCTAGACCCTAAGCATCCCAAATGTGCATGTTATCTCTTTGTAAGTCTTAACGTGGATTGTTTAAACAAATCCATATGTATGGGGCTCAGCCCCACATTCTTTGTCCGGTGGAGCTGGCAGTGCACACGTAGTCACCTTTCATGAACATGTGGATGGGGGGATTGACCCCAAGATGTACAAAACTTTGTTCTGTGAGTTAGCTAAGCCGAATTCTCCATTTGTGAAAATGAGTGCAGCACCATCAAGCTAAGAGCATTTTAATTTTTGCATGAATATTTTTTAGTAAAAAAATAGCTGAAATGCTGATGAATAACATGAAACAAAATAGTCACTTAATTTCTTTTCTCTGTGTCCAGCTGCAAATGGTTTTAAAATAAAGGGCAAAGTTTTGATCAGTGTTAGGAGTGATCCAAGGACTGCCCGGCTCGCTGGCCCCGGGCGATGCTGCCGGGCTGGGGCTGAGCAGAGCCTAATCCTGCCCTGGCCTGGACCGGGCTCTCCAGCAGCACCAAAAGCAAAAAATGCACAAAATAATTAGTATGAGGACGGCAGGAAAAAAAAAAAATTAAATCAAGCAACTTAAATCCCGTGATCGCTGAAGTCTCTTCGTTCGTAAGGAGTGCCAGGCTGAGCCACTCGTGTCTGAGAGCAGGGCAGCTCAAAAGCAGGAATATGCCCTTAATTGTAATGCAAATGATGAAATGAAAATTATTACTTCATGCAGATTTTATTTTACCCAAGCTATTTAAATAAAGAGTAGCAATAATAAACCTCCTCTTGACCCAATTAAAAAAATGATGGTTAATGGAGATTTGTATGCACTTGCATTTAGCATTGGGGGGGGAGGGGGGGGAGAAGAGGGAAAACGGCTAATTGCAGGCACTAATTAGGACTCTAATCCCCCTCCCAGCAGGCACAGAGATGTCCCTGAATGCAGTTACTTGAAATCACTTAAATGTCGGTCTGTCTGACCTCAAGGGGCACAAACGAAAAGAAATTGAAGCCTGATTTTTAAATTTCAAACAACAAAAAAAAAAGTGACTTTAATGACAAGTTCACTCAATGGAGAGGAAATGTAAAGCTCAGCGGAAGCGTTAATTCCATGGCAATGGTGTAAAATAGCCTTTTTGTATAAACAAGGCAAATATTGATAACTTAGTGGGGGGGCAGAGGGGGAGTCATTTGTTTCATTCTTTGTAGAGCTCCACAGAACGAGCCAACTATAAATTATCGAGAATTTAGGGCTGAGAATTACTTTGGGGGGATTATTACTCCCTCTTAGGACTGATCTGTAGGAGACATTAGGAGAACACAGCAAGCTCAGCATTGAAATAGAAATCATGTTGTTGCCAAGAAAACTTGATTTATAAAGTGGAAACATCTTTAAAATGCACTCGCTATCTTTTTAATGTTCAACTGCTTCATTGTGGGAGGGAAAAAAAAAAGAGATTATTTTATATTAAAAGGATCATCACGAGATAAAAAGTTTATGTTAGCAAAGTTCCCTGAACTTTGCATAAAACCGCTCGCCTCCTTCAGACATAAAATCCTGCCCATCGCAGCGCCCAGAGGATGGGACGCTGGGCTCCATAAATCAGTTTCCTCCTATTTGAGGTTTGTTCTAATTATGAATTTCTGCTCCAGAGGATTTTCTGTGGATGGTTTTTAAAGGCTGAATTATATATAGTGCAAAAATTGCCCCATCTTTGCCGTTGCCTGGAGCTGTAGGTACCCAAGGGCTGCTGCCTAAACTGGAGGGAAACGAAAAGAAAACGGGCCACGCGTGATTTCTTTAAGCGCTGGCCATCGCGAGTGGCATTTTGCAGAGCAGCTTTTTCGGAAAAAAGGCTGCTGCCGTTTGCAGATGAAACCCCGTTGTTCGGGTGGCTGCGAGCCCGGCTGGCTCCTCCGAGCAGCCTCTCACCGCTGAGCCCCGGCGCGGCGGCTGCCGCCGCTCCCCGCTCCCCGCTCCTGCTCCCACTCCCAGCTCGGCGGGGTCGCCTTCCCGGGAGGGGTGAATGAGCCCAGCACCCGCATCGAGCTGTGCATGCCTGTGTTTATAAAGAAGCCTATAATTGTTCGCAAATCCTCCTGTTTATTTAAAAAAAAAAAAAAAAAATTAAAAAAAAAGGCATTTCCCAGGCGGTGAGGTCCTATTAAATCAAATTAATAAAATCAGTGTAGATGGTAAGAAGGGGGACAGGGTGTGTTGGAGGATGGAGGTGCAGCTGAGAGCCCCCTGTGCGCTGCATCGCTCTGGATGTGCCCGTCGGGCTCTGCAGAGCCGCAGCCTGTCCTAGCAAGGCGCGCACCTTTCCTGCTGGAGTTTAGGCAGTCCGTGGTGATGAAGTTGTATGAGGGGTGGGTAAAGCAGAAAGAAAACGAGACTTCATTATAAATCCGATTTCATCTTCTTGCTCTTATGTGCTATTATTTAACTGAACAATTGTAATTTTTTTTTTTTTTAATCTTGAGGCAAACCCCACTTTGTCTCATAATTCTTTGTGAAATCTCATCTTCCAGACCTTATTTCTGCAGGGAGTTAATCTTTGCTTACACAGTCTTCCTGGCTCAGGATTTCTTTCTTTCTGTTAGTTTTTATTTAGCTCTAGTTGTTCCCTATTTTTTTCCAAGGTGCCAGTCTTTGCAGCATTGCAGTTTCTATCCAGATATTGCCAGGGACAAACAATTTGATGAAGCTAATCAGTAAAAAATACCAGTTCACAGCATGTCTAGTCACATTTTTGTGAACAGTTACTGAAGAGAAAATAATGTGTCATTCCTCTGTGGTAGCATAACCATCCCAGGGATGTGAACAGGAGCTCGAGATACTGAACTTGAGTTTTGGCTGGAGCGCAGGATGTGCACAGGTACAAAGACAGCTTCAGTCTTTATGGTAGCAGGTTTTAAGAAGCGTATGTAGGAAAATACTGCACAGAAAAAAAAAAATCAATAAAGCAGCTTGCATGTGTGGAAAAGACGCAAACCTCCTTTAGATGTTCAAGTTTCATTTTAAAAGTGGCTTATTTCAGTTCAAAAAAATCTGTTCCTAATCAACTTTAGTAAACCAAAATAAAACTAGTTTTTAGGACATCAAGGTCTGAAGAAGTATAAATGCTTTGGCTAAGCTGGTGCAGCTTTCCTCTGTGAATAATCCTTTAAAAGTTAAATTTTCCATGGCTCTGTAGGGCATATGGATGCCCAGTTCTCATTACAATTAAAGGGAAATATTTGTCCAGAATCTTTTGAGGCAGTTACAAGAATCTCTGCTAAAGGTTTTTGATCCAAAAGCAAACCTTAATATCCAAGATCAGTGATGGAATGTGAGCCGTCAATTTAAAACTTGGAAATAAAGTAGATATTTAAGGAATGTTTGATCTGCTTAGTCCTAAATTCAAGGTCCTGGAATTACCCTGTTCGGGCAAACTCCTGCTTTTAGAGAAAGGAGCAGGAACAAACTCCAATGGCTCTTGGCTGTGCTGCTAAAGATGTCGACAGCTTTGGCAAGGAAGACAGAGCTCATGCACGCCGAGTAGGGCAGGGATGGGATTTTAGTTTTTAACACGCTTCTCTCTTCAAACAGCAATCCCTGCTTTTAGTTTGTTAGACATGGGATGCTCATGATTAAGGGTGTTCCCAAAGCTTTCCCAGCTAGTCCTTAGACTGGAGCTGGCCAGGGTTGCAGGGAAGGGTTTGGTCAAGCCCAGACTAGCTGGGGAACATCCCCACCATCGCTGGGGCTCTGCCTTTGCCTCGAAGGCTCCCGGGCACAGGGGCTGTGGATCATCTCCTGCTCTGCAGCGATGAACCAGCGCATGGCCTGGCACTGATGGCCAAGGCTGACCACGGCTCCTCCAAAAGCCCCCGCGGAGCCCCTGCAGCTGGGGGGGCTGCATCACCGAGGGAGCTGGGCTGGCAAGGGAGCAAACCTGCCCTGAAATGCTGCAGCACCGGGTTGTTGGCCACGTTCTTGCACAGCTCCTCTCTGATGTACCTTTGGGCTGTGCTGCTGGTGCTGCCGGGGGCTGCTGGCACCCACCTCGCCCATCCTCCGGCACCGTGGGACCTTTTCTGCTCAACTTCAGTTGCCACAAAATGAAAGCACTGGAGAAGCATCTCATGGCAAGAAGCCTGCCCGTGTTTCAAGTTACCGTGGGGCAAAGAGGAAATGTTTCTAGACCATGAAAGCAGCCATCCAGCTAACCAAGTTCTCAAGTATGTGAGAAACAATGTTTTATTTAAAAATTAGATGCGCTAGCCAGAAGAAAAAAACATAACCTCGCCATTCCAAAATATAAAAATCCCTTAACTGTCTGACCTTCTCATCACTAGGTCATGGTCCTGCCACCAGATAAATCTCTCCTATCTGTCCATAGACTGAGAGTTCAATGTTGCTTGTGTTAGTGACAGTGAATTTGGGGCTGAAAAATGAACTACTGATGAGAACTCCTGTTGAACCTGTATTGTTTGTTATTCTGAGGCAAGGATCTGGCATGGGCTAATCCAGCACTTCAAAGTTAACTGCTCTTACTTTGTATACAGAGCGTCATAGCGGAGTGGCGTGGGTGATAAGAGAAATAAGGGACTGAGGGCTAGGATACACTGGGAAAATGGGACCCTGTTGAAAAACTCTTTGATCTCTTTAAAGTATTTTCTGAAAGCAAGAATCTATCAAAAAGGAAATGCCATTTTAAAAGGCTAAAAGAAACAGCTGACATCCCCAAATTTGTTTTAATCTGCCCCGGAGAATATTATTTTTAAAGATGCGTTAAGTCAGTGGAAGAAATACTTGTCAAAAGAAGGGAAATTGGAAAAAAAGCAGAAAGGTCATCAGAATGGAAACGTGGTTCTTGAAGCCTCTGCACACCATTCCTTTCCCTCCTAACAATGAAGACATGAAGAAGCATCCTTAAGCAGCCATGGCCAATTCTCAAGAAGAATTTGGGGCCACATTAGTCAGGGATGTAGGCATGTCATCTGCCTTAGTGCTTTGAAACCATCACTGGAGGCATCTCGGCATGCCCAGCAGCTTCTGAGGAGGTGGTCTTTCAGCCATGATATGGCTTGTTAGCCAAGATGTTGAGTGATTTCTTGTTTTTCTGATTCTTTCACAACCTGATATGCCATAAGCATCACCTTTCCAGACAGCTTCTGAAAATCCAGTCTTCGCTTTACTTGACCACCCCAAACTCAAGGATTGTAAAATCGCTGTTTGTCTTTGGAAAGCTTTGTCTTACTGAAACTGCTTTTGAAAACAGGACTTCAACTGCTGAGCTGCTGAAGGACTGGGGGACATTTTTACCCTTGAAGGGACAGAAGGAAGCACTCAGTAGTATCAGAAGCATCACCAACACCACAGGGACAGGCAGTGAGCACCAGTGCACACATTTCTATGGGCTTCAGAGAGCACTGACAGCCTTTGGTGAGGACATGACTTGGGTTGCTCCAACAGGCCTCAGGTGTCTTGTTTCCATGCAGTTTTCTCTATGGAAATACCGGTTGAGCTCCCCATGGCTTCCCTGCTTACCACGTGCTGGTCAAAGAAACCACTTCCCCTGTATGAGTAGGAGCATCAGAAATGATGTTTGCGTCTAAGCATGGAAAGTCAGATCAAATCCTTGTGAGCAGGAGGATGGTGAGGCCCAAGGGGTTTGCAGAGGCCACCTTGTCACCCAGCAGTACCAAGACATGAGCCAGCGTCCCTGGGACACACATGTCCTGGCGTGCAGCGTGGCACGGGCAGTCGGTGCTCAGATGAGTGCTTTGAGCTCTTTGATCAGCTCTGATGCTCTCGGCTTTTCTGGCTGCACTGGATTGCTGTCCCCTGTGCAAAAGTAAGACTTTATAGGACCTGGGAACCTTGCAGTCACCCAGCTTTCCAGGAGCAACCAGGCCAGCTCACACGGGGATTAAAACACAAGATGCCCACGAAGTGGCCAAGCCTGGAGAGCCCGAAAGGCTGGGAACTGCTGCTCCGAACGAAAGCAAAGCTTTCCTCTTATCGCTTTCTTCCAAATCCAACCAACCAATTACACATTAATTAAACTTTGTTTGAACATAATAGAAGCTTTGGCTCCATGTCAGTAACTGCTTCATGGTTAAGGGGATTGGATAGTAATAGAATAAATAAATAAACAAGAGATGCTTATTCTAACAGTTCATTTTAAAACAATTTGTGAATATCATGTAGAGATAAAATGTGCCTAGCATAAACTTAGCTAAGCAGTGACTGCTTCATTATCAGAACAAATAATTCACTCGCACATCATCTTTGAAGCTTGGGAGGGCTACAGAATTGTGCTGCTTGTTTATTTTCCTGGCTTTTACTGTTTTTGCTACATTTCATCTGCACGGAGCTGCGGGGAAGGGTTTAGCCAGGGCTGTGACAGTGCGGTGCCAAGCCCTGGTGACACCGGCCCCGTTCCCTCTGCTCGTCCCCAGAGCCAGGCTCAGCCCCTCTGCCCTCCCCCGGGCATCACCCTGCACTTCAGCTCCCAGCAACCGGGTGCCAGACCGTGATATTTTAATGCTGTACCAGATGTCCCGCTCGCACAGGAGTGAGGCACCATAGCCTTTCTCCTGTGATCGCTTTCTCTGAGGGCAGATTTCTCGTCTGAATGTAAAAACTGATTTAAGTTTTCCCCTCTGAAGGGCAGTGAGAGCTGCGGCTATCGCACGGCAGCACTATGCCCCTGCCAGTGTGGGGAGAGAGGTAGAAAAGTGCTTGTCAGAGACACTAAACCCAGCGGAGAGCTTTGAGGGGTGTAGGAGACCATCAGGATGGTGCTGAGGAGCCTGGATGGTCCCTTCTTCACTGCCTTGAGCTGGAGGGAGGGAGGGAGGGAGAAGTGGGTTTTGAATGTGTCCAAAATTGGAGTCTGACTCGGTGTTTTGCAGAAGAGGCTGTCGGGGTGATGCTTGGCTGCTTGTGCTCCTGCCGGCTGTTGCCCAGGCGTGCCGTGGGCTCGTGGCCGGTCCCTGGGCGGGCAGGGGAGCCACAGGGCTGGTGGTGGCTCTGTGGCTCCCGCTCACTGAGCGGCCGCACTGGCTGCCTGGTGTTGGCTGGGAGCAGCCATCATACCTACTGTGTGCTGGTGGGTTAGACACACACCTTGTCTGGCTTTCAAAAAAAAAAAAAAAGAGCATAAAGGGGAAGAAACTGGTCCCTTCCTGGACTCCCCCACCTCAGGGATGGCAGCAGCCTTTGCACGTTCAGGGCATTTGCTGCAGCCCTGGACACCGTGTCCGACCAGGCTTTGGGTCTGAACAAAAGATGATGAAGCCAGGAATTGCTGCTTTTAATCTCCTGATTACTGGTGGCTTAAACTTCACCTAATAATTAGTTTATCCTGTGCTGCACACCTGCCCAGCGCTTCACCTCGGTGAGCTTCCCCGCTTGGTGCAGAAGGCGTTGCTGAGAATCAGATGCCGTCTGCTCGGACACACTCCCCGGGAAGCCCCAAATTCCCAATTTTTGTAACCAGTTTCCACACAGCGAAGCTCTCACCCAGTTTGGAGTCTTGCGTGGCAGCGGGAAGGAGGGTGGGTAAACTGTGGATCTGCTCGGGTCTTGCTTCAGACCTCCCACCAAAGCCAGGCTGAGCTTTCCCAGAGCTTGGCAAGACATTGGCAAGTTTTTATTGCAGCACTGGGTTATTCTTCTGCCATTGCTGGTCCCCGAGCAACAGATGATGAAGCAAGCTATTGTCAGGGAAAGCTGGCCGAAGCGAAGCATCCTCTGCGGAGACGCCCATCCGCCCGAGAGCTCCTGCCTGCAGAGATTTGGCAGAGGGGCTGGTTATGCAAAGCTACTACTGAGCGTAGAACCCATGGCTGTGAGTAGCTCCATTGACCTGTAGTAAATTTGGGGAAGCAGGCAGGTTTTTGGCCCTTTCCCAGGGCTGACGGGGAGCTGTATAGACCCACTGTAGGCACGGTCTCGCTCCCGGGCAGGGTTGGTGCAGCCCAGTGCCTCCGCTGTGGTTTTCTTTCCCCTCTTTCAAATGGGACATTTAATAAGGGACAGGACATGATATTAGGTGCTCTCTCTTGCTTTTTTTTTTTTTTTTAATTGAAACTCTATGACTGCATTTTCTTGGACCCAGCTCTTCAGCTTGTCATGCCTTCCCACCAGAAATGCACAACCCATGTTTGTATCGTATTGCAAAGAGATATTTACTAAATGAGCCTCTGCCAAGGGGTTGAGAAATATGTTTTCATTAAGAAAATTAAACTGACAAGTCCCTGGACAGCACATTAGTTGCATATTTTTTTTTAAGGCCAAAATGCAGCAGCTAATAATAATGATGAAATGTCCGTGCACAGCCAAATTGCTAAAATCTACCCCATGTTTTCCTGGAAAAGAATGCGGAGAGTTGGCAAACTTGGTTGTAGCTGGGTCTGTCGACTGCCGAGTACAATGCTACCACTGCAAGATAGCGAGCGGTTTGCAAGTTAAGCAACACCTTCAATCAGATGTGAGTCCCCATTTGTTATCCTTAAAGAATTTCAGCTGTATATATTATAGTAGTACTTTGGCTCTTTGTATTTATTTTAGAGGGCTATACTAAAGAACATTATAAACGCAGGCATGTCCATGCTATATGAACTCCATATGCTGAAGCTTAATTTTAAATGCCATTAAAAAAGCACTTAACATTTACAATATATCAGTCCAGCTACTTTAGCAGCTTGGATGTACTACAGTAAATGAAATGATTGAGAAAAAAAGAAATTCAGAAGCTAGATGTTATAAAAATCCCCCATGCAGGATGTTTGCCTGGTACGATGCAGTAACTGTCGAATCATGTCCATCTCTGGTTTTTAATCAATTTCTCCTCTTTTTTTTGTTTCATTTTTAAATGTCATTTTAAGGCCTAATTTAAAAAAAAAAAATCTTGGCATTTAGATTGGATTCCTTATGCAATTTTTTTCAATGTGTGAATTGGGCTGTGTATTCACAAATTGAAATGTCCTACTGTATTTATCCAGGTGCTTACCTGTAGGAGGACAAGGTTAAGAGGAGTGCAGAGTTTATGAATGAAAATCAAATACGGACATTGGTAAACCACCCCTTTTTAGTCCCGGCTAATTACATGGTAAACATCTGGAATTTATGCAGGGCGGTTAAAAGAGTCAATTGAAATGATTTTGAACAGGGCCCATTTTGTTGCCTTCTCCCCAAGCAGCGACAAAATGGTGCTGCAGGCCTGGGCCAGCTCGGCCGGGCACGGGGGCAACGCGCAGGGGAAGAAGGGAAATAGGCGGGAGGCAAAGTGGCCTTGACGTCCGATGGAGAAACGACATCAGGATTTGGGCCCTTGTTAATTAGTGTAATTAGAATGACTCCAGCAATTCTCATCCTCCTTCTCCTTACGCTGGTGGAAAGGAGAATTTTCTGTTCTGGCTAGTTGCTTGAAGGCTGTGGTGAGCCAGTTTGCTCAATTGACTTGTTTTTTTACTGGATGAGGAGGAGATTGGGAAGATGGAGCCAAGAAAATAGTTACTCTGAGGATGTGAAGTGCCTGATCCTGCAATTCCTGGCTGCTGATGCAGTCTCGAGGGCTTGGGAAGCCTATGGCAGTGCCTGTACCCATCAGGGCCATCTCCTTTGGATCACAAGACATGATGATGTATACTGGTTTCACGGCCATAGCTTTACAAAAAAATATTCTTTAATATAGCAAAGATTCTTCAGATATGTAAGATCTATGTAAACATTCTTTAATGATGCACTGGTTTATGTGATGTTCACTGTTTGGTGTTGGTTGCTATGTGTCCACTAAAGTCAATGGTAGATCAGTGGGACGGATGCATTTTTGGCACAGAGCTCTGCCATGCTCCTGGCTCCAACAGGGTTTAACAGGCTGCTGTGAATTTGGGAAATTTGGGAAGGCCAGAAGAGCGGTGGCTGTCTGCACCACTGCAGGGTTTAACCCTTAGTCTCCCCCCAGGCTTTACCAATCCTCGGTTTTCAGTCTGTTGAAGGGAACACAGGTTCAGCTACTGCGTAGGAGTAGTGGTGGGACTTGGTGTCGTGGACACTGGGAACGTGTGAATGAGAAAGCTGCATGTGCTTAGTTTCTTTTGACATGTAGTCAGATCTCATGACTTTTCATGCCCTTTTGTGACAACAAGAAATCTGCATTTTTGAGGCTGCCGTAAGCCATGTGGAGCCTCCCAGGGTAATGAGGGCTCCTTGCCTGACCCTCCCATAAGGAGGGATGTGTTGACCCCCCCATATCTCTCTCTACACCCACCTTTTCCTGGCACTGGCCCATAACCCCACTCTGTATACCCTCATCCATATTTGGCCCCATTTTGCATTAGCCCTGTGCAGCCCATGCTCTGGAAAGAGTGAGTTTAATTCAGGTGATGTATAAGCAGCAATAATGTTTTGTAGCTCATTTGTGTTAGTGTGAATTCATCACGCCTTTTGGGGTGCTGCTCCCAGTTTGCATCAGTTCCAGCGCTGCTCCAGGTCACTCACTAATGTGTTAACCCTTTGCTTTTCCTAAGGAGGATGTTTCCTAGTTACAAGGTTAAAGTGACCGGAATGAACCCCAAGACCAAGTACATCCTGTTGATTGACATTGTCCCGGCTGATGACCACCGGTATAAATTCTGTGACAACAAATGGTAAGAGAACACTTCTGTTTGCCTTCTTTTCCATAAGAAAATTGCAATTGGATTGACTGTTCACCGTGCAGACTCAGAAACCAGCACAAATACCTTCCCACAGGAGAGATGCCAACATCCCAGAGCTCTCTTTGGTGGAGCAGCGATAGATACAAGAGCCAATGGCTGGAAGTGAAAACCAGATAAATATAAAATAAAATACTCTTAACAGGCTCTGCAATTAACTCCTGGAACAAACTGCTAATGGAGGTGGTGGATTGTTCGTTTCCAAAGCCCTCAAGACTGGATGTCTTTTCAGAAGAGATGCTTTAGGTCAAGCATAAGTTATCTGGCCATGTGCAGGTGTAAGAGGGTAAAGCCACAGCCTGCATTATGCCAGAGGCTGGACTGGGTGGTCTAATGGTCCATTTTGGCCTTAAAAATTAGTATCTACATGAGTCGAGAAAAGTTTTAAATTCCTTTTTTTCTATAGTAATATTTTGCTTTTAGTCTATAAAGCAAAATGTGAGGTGGTTTACTCAAAGCCACGCTGATCTGGCAAACGAAAGGAGCAGCAATTCTCCCTATCGCAGTCCAAAGCTAGATCTAGTTTAGAGGTTTTCTTTCCTTCAATTCATTCTTCCTCTGGAGTCTCTTTCTCTTCTGTTATTATTCCCTTCCCCATGCCTTTGATAGTAAAGTTACTTACCCGAGAGGCAGCTATGATTTTTGCTTTCTGCCAAAGGAATTTTTACCCCAAATACACCCAGCAGCCTCCCTCACTGCGACTATTCTGTGCTTTTCCCAAACCCTTCCACCAACTGCTGCCTGGTGAAAAGATGAGCAATGGAAAACTTCATAGTCATCTTAATGGGAACGAGCCTGGTGACATCCCATAAAACTGTAATAATTTACTTGCACATTAAGGCTGCTCTAGTTTTAAAAAATCCCTTTTCCGCTTGCTTTTGTCTTGGAGTGCCGCTGGGTAAGAGGAGTGGACCAAGGGGCTCCGTGGTGTGGTGGCCACTTTGTGTTTTAACTATTAAGCCCTAGATGATGGATAGTTGTTAACTCTGTTTAATTTAGCTTTTGCCAGCCCTAGAGCTGTTTCCCCTTTTCATTTTATTGCTGCTGGAAAGTCTCTGTTGTTTTTGGTAATATTGCTTTTATTGGTGTTTTATAAGAGGAGAACAATGCACAGTAATGGAGGAGTTGCCATTAAGTGATGTCTTATGGCTGGGTCTTGTGTCCGTGAGAGTTGGTGGTGGTGTTGGTGTGGGGGCCAGGGGAGCTGGCAGAAGGGTACGAGGGGCAGCACCGTGTGCCAGCACGCAGCTCCAGAGCAGGGAGCAGCCCCTTCCCACCGGAGCTGCTGCCTGCCCGGGGGCTGTGGGAGCCCTGCGTGGCGGTGGAGGATGTGCACTCACGCTGGTACCTGCTCCTGCTCCTGGGTACCTTCTCCTGGGGAAGTGTGTGAGACCATCTCCCCTTGCAGAATGGCCTTTGAAGGCTTCATCCTCTCCAAAACCCCAGGTGCAATTTCCTCCTTGACCAATGCCAACGCAATTGCCATGTAGTGACACTGCCCCGAGGAAATGCCGCAGGGAGCAGAGACGGCGTTACTCTGCCAGCCTGTGATGCTGAAATGAGGAGCCCTGAAACCCCACAAGCAGCAGGAGCTTCCTCAAGCCCCCGTGCCCCAGCGTGTTCCCCCCCAGGGCTGATGGGAGGGTTGCTGGGTTGAGTCCAAGAACAAAATGCTCTCCTACGTCCAGGCTGGTGACCGCTGCCGAGGTGATGCAATCTGTAACCGCTGTGTTTGCAGGATGGTGGCTGGAAAGGCAGAGCCGGCCATGCCGGGGCGGCTGTACGTGCACCCTGACTCACCGGCCACGGGAGCGCACTGGATGCGGCAGCTGGTGTCCTTTCAGAAGCTAAAACTCACCAACAACCACCTGGATCCCTTTGGACATGTAAGAGAGACGTTCTGCAAGGGTTTTGGTCAGAGGTGGGCCTGCGATGCTGAATTTGTGTCTGGACTGGGATGCTGGTTGGGATGTCACAGTGAATTTATTAACAAGGATGCTGGTTGGGATGTCTCAGTAAATTTAATAGTGAGGAGCAACATTTATTTTGTGCTGCCAGTGCAGCTGGGTGGGGGAGCATTCAATGCTGAGGGAGGGGGGGGCCGCCATTGCTGCCTGCATGCTTCCCCTGCTCTTGGAAATGCAGCCTCTGACTTGCTCAGTCATTGCCTGCCGGATGCCACCGACCTTTTCTTTTCTGCCCAGGAACTTTCCAGGCAGCGCTGTGGGATTTTCAGCCCGGCTGTTGCTGCGCGTGGTACATACAGCTTGCAGAAACAGGTTGCATAAACTTATTATTTTCCAAGCTGGCTTTGGCAGCCGTATAAAAGATGAAGTATTTTATTTGGAAAATCTTAATTCATCTGTATTGCGAATGCAAAAGTGGGAAGTACACAGTTATCTACCACAGTGCATTTAATAACTTAGCACAAGGGCCCTTCCAGCCTGCCAGGCAAACGAGTGCTTAGATAATGCATATAAAAATACGGACCTGTCTGGTTTGCACTGTCTGAGTTGAAAGTCACGTAAAAATAAACAAACCTTGCTGGCTGGAGGAAGGGAAGATAGAGCTTAAAATCCTTTTAAGTTTAGTGCCATCAGTCCACCTAGTACCACAGGTAAGACAGTCTACTTTGTATCATCAAATGTGGTTTTTATCCTGCTACTCTTTTAAACAGCAGCAGTTTGGGGGGTGAGGGGGGCTGTGAAAAGGTCCTGAAGAAAGGTGCAGAGGAAGAAGGGGTGTAGCTGTTTTGCTCAAAATGACCATGCATCAAGCCTCTAAAGAGCAGGTTTTCACGTGGAGCCAATTGTCCTGATGCCATCTAGAAGCTGTGCAGAAAGTGCAGTTCTGACACAGCTAAATCAGGCGGAGCTTTATGGGCTTGACTCCAGAGGCAGGGTGATCCTACTAGCTTAAAACGCTGTGAAAAAAAATCAGGATTTTTGCTGCTTTCGGAATTTTCTGCAAATTTCAAACTTCAAAAAGCAAGCACGCCGATCCTGTGTGTCGCCGCCACGGTGCCGTGGCAGAGCCGGGCTCTGGCAGCGTGACACGGGGATAACCCAGCCCCGCGCGAAGCCGGCAGCAGCACCGGGAACTGACCCTCTTCCCCAACCTACTGACCCCAGTGAAACATGTGTGAACTTCAAAGGCTAATCAGGACCATTTAATGCTGACGTTATTAATCACAGGCGATCTTTCCCCTTCACTCTTTTTTAAGGGGCAAAGCACCACAGAAATGAAATTAAAACAACTGTGTTAAGGGTTGCACAGTAAAAGTTACATAAAGCCCACAAACGTCGACGTTTCGGTGTCGGCAGCTGTACTGACCTGCTTGCTTTGCACAGGGCATTTCTTTACTCCCATGTTTTTCTCTTGGTTAACTGTGTAGCTTAATATATGGCTGTTTACGTTGTAAAATGTAAACCATAAAACATACAGGATGTTCGATGTGGCTGTAAAACAAACAGGATGTGCAGTGTTGGTTTTGCAACTTTAAACGTTTGCTTTTCCTGACTTTGTCATTTTTTAACTGCGATTTTAACACCACGTTTTAACAGGGAAGATTCTCCTGCCGCCCGCTTTTAATAAACAGCCTGTTTGTCCTCCCACAAAGCTTCCCTAGTGACAGAGAGAGGACCCTGGTTTGGTTTTGGTGTGATAGCTGCAGCACGATGCAGTGACCATGCTCCAAACGAGCCCCCTCATGCCATGTGTGTCCTGCCTCGTGCACAGCCCAGCACGCTCCATCTTGCACTGGTAGGAAAAAGCCTGGAATAACCTGTTTGAAGTGCCCAAGGTTTCTGTGCGACTCAGGCACTGACAACCTGCCTGGCTAAATGGGATTTAGCCCCGTCTCAGACCGTTCCTCGTTAGGCTTCTAAACTAATCATCTGCTTTAGAGAAGTGGTACTCCACTTTTTGCTGTGTGCACAGAGGAGAGCTGGCATCTGTACCAGGCGAGTGTGAATCTTCCGATCAGTTCATGCTGAGAACTGTTCTGCTCTTGCAGGGGTGGCTGATGTCCCTGGGCCAGGCAGTGCCTGCGAGGCGTCTGCCCGGCACAGCGCAGTCCTCCCAGCCCTGCCTGCGAAGGCATTGCATTATGAATAATAACAGCTTCTCATTTCTAGGAATTTGTTCCCAGCCATTGCAAACGCTCTCTTAAAGCTCCCTAAGAAAAACAAGTCACAAAACCCACAGCGTTTGTTTGCCTTCTCATGCTCCAGCGAAGCCTGCCTGCCATTTCCTTTTGTCTTTGATTTTCTCCAAACCTCAAAACCACGCGGAGCGATGATTTCTGCAGGCTGCCGCTGGTGCTTTTTTTGGTGTGCGGGCAGCTGCCCAGCCAGAGCCGTGTCAGCTCACCCTCCCTGGCACCCTTGGCCGCTGCGGGCACCCGCAGGTGTCACGGCACTGGGCTCCCTACCTGGATCCCACCATCCCAGGCTCCAGCTCCTCCTGGCATCCCAAAATCCCAGAGAGCCACCTGCAGCTCTTTGCTGCGTCTGAGCAATCCCTCCAGCCTCTGCCGTGCTCTGATACGCGGGGTGGGACAGAAACCACTTGCTGCTTGGGGGCAGGAGGGGCGAGGAGGTGGGGGAGAGGTGCGTGGTGAAATATCTTTGCGCTAAATATTTTTTTTCTGGATTAACCATTTTTTTTGGTAGACCCTTATTTGGGTGAAAAAAAGAGAGGAGCTCTTCCAGCTCCCCTGCCACAGTGGGTGTGGGGAGCTGATTCTGGGGGTCAGACTGGGGCATGGGGGGGGTTACGGGGGTCTCACAAGAAAGATGTGATGGATTTTGTGGGTTTGCTGAAGCACAACAGGCTGCTGGGCTCCATCCTCATCTGCAGCCACCCTGTGTGGCATGGGAGGGGACCCAGATTTGAAGGGCAAATACAGCATGGCATGGGGTGCAGGTCCTCTGAGCCTGGTACCTGGGATCTCACCTGAAAGATAAACAGGCAGAAATTTTGCATTATTTCAGTGAATTCGTTGATAAATGAATCCATGCCTTGACTCTGTGTGCTGTAATGCTTAATGTCAGGGACAAGCAGCTCCACGGAGTCCGTAAAGAGAACTGTAGGTACATTTGAGGCTTAAAATAAGTAAGTTAAACAGCTTAATTAATAAGCCATGGAGCTGAAGCCCTTGCTGCAATCCACAGAATTAGATTGAAGATTATTTACTGTGTTGGTGGGAGGGGATGCCTTACAGGTGGCGCTGGAAATCCTCACTTTGTGACACCCAGCCCATAAAACCCAGTCACCAACCGTTCCTCTTCAGTCTCAAAAACCTCGCTCCTGCTTCTTCCACTGGCCAGTTATCTATTGCGGTAAATTATTAGTTACAGTCAGAGGCATGGGAGGCTTTTTTCAATGCAGACACATAAAAAAGTGAAGATTTTAGGTAAGAAGAAATTAAGTGCAGAGCCCTGTAATCTTCCTGCAAACCCCTCTGGCTGAGCAGGTTTTGTGGCAGGTAAGCCTGTGCCCAGCTCATGCACCATGGCCTGAAAATGTGGGCTGTATATTTTCCTCTTGAGGGATTTTTTGACCATGAAAGGCTTCTTTCACACCAGGCTTAACAACTGAGAAATGCTCATGTTGAGAATGGATTAAGAAATCAGCAGCCGCTGTAATGTTTAGCTACAGCGAGGTCTATCTGATCCTAAAGAAAGCATTGTAAGCCACCTATGCTTAGAGTAAAATCTTAATTTATGTATTTTCAAATCTTTACATGCAGAGATAATCAGGCTGATAGAGTCTCTGATTTATGCAGGGCTGGTGAGTGATGGGGTTAGTGATTCTGGCCGAGCCGATGCTTCGCTCTCTAATGCCACGTGAATGAGAGGCAGTTGCATACGGTCTGTCTGCGGAGGCAAAGATACTCTGTTAAGTGCCAGCAAGCTGTGCAAGGGTGGCACATCCCCTACCCATTCCCAGGGTATTCTGCCTAGGAAGCACCTAGCAGTGTTTTCCAGGTGAAAAACACCTTCATCATTAACCAGGTTATATCATTGCGAGTGCTAACAGATCGGTTGGCTAATAGCAGCCCTAGGTGATGCACAAAAATAACCTCTCCATTGGAAAGGATAACAGAATACTTGTATTTCTTTCAGAAGGTTAGCTCAGGGCATATGGGGAAACACCGAGCGAGTCCTGACGAGCATCTCTGTAGTGATAAATGCTCATGAATGGAATTCCACTTTCTTCAGAGGTTTAAAGTATGTAAACAGCAGGGTGGAGGGCGCCTGTGAGATGGTCCTTATGGCCGGTGAGCTGCGGGGTGGTGTGGGCAGCTCCTGCTCCCGGGCCCAGCAGGTGAAGGATGCTCAGGGAGGGTGTGAAGCTGCCAAAGGGGCACGGGGGGGTTTGATGAGGGGCTTCGGCTTGGACCCGTGGTGAGGTTGTTCTCCTGTGCAACTCGTTTCAGCTAATCAGGCTTTTTTGTTGTTTCACTGTTTGGGCTTTTCTTTATCTCCTGACTCAAGCTGCTGAGACTGGCAGCTCTTTGAAGCAAAATCATGTCTTTTCTGTCCCACTTGCAGTGCTGAGCAGCACCGCATGAGTGCCTGGGGCACAGATAGCTGTAATAACCCCCCGGCACACTCAGGCCCTCAGCCCTGGCTCCCTGAGACCCTGCAAGTGCTGCCCTGGGCCCGAGCAGCGGGCAGAGCCGGCGAGGGTGCCAGGAAGGGTCTCTGCTCCCCCGGGATTGCCGCCTGCAGTGCCCCCAGCACCGGGCAGCATGCCGTGCCCGACAGCGAACAACCTCCCAGCCCAGCCAGCTCTCCAGCTCATGAGACATAATAATGTACATAATAATGTACATAAAGGTACTTAATGCACCTTGAGGGGTGGTGAGGGTGAGCAGCAAGGGCTAGAAACCACACAGCAAGGGTTGAGCAGTGTCCTGAAACACAAGGGCTGCTGCAGAGAAGCAGAGACTGTTAATTAGGGCAGACTATAATTTGGTTTGAGACTCTGTACATGATGGAGAGGGAGGACATGAGGATGCCTTTCAGGCATCGGTGAGAGGACTAGTCATGAAGACTCCCAGCTCTAGGTACGGTGTCAGGAGGGCTGCGGGTCGGTGGCTCCTGGGCTGTCCCAGACGTGCTGGCAGCGCAGGAGCCCAGTTTTGCTTGGATCTTCCTCCTGAGGACCTTTTGAGTGGGGTTTTCAGTATCCAGAGGAGTTAACGATGAGCTGGATGGTGGCTCCGAGGGAAACCCGTCTCACCAGATGCGGTGTATCTGGAAGAAAATTGGATCTTACTCTCAGGCCCCCTCTCCCCCTGATTTTAGGCAGGCTGTGAACACACAGAGCCACGTAAGGCCAGCGCTCGTGGGCGTGGAGTAACGCTGGAAAACAGCAGAGGAGCAAGCATATCACATCAGGCTTTTCTGCTTTTGTTGTTGCTGTTGTTGTTAATGACTCCACTGAAATTAAACCTCTGCCAGAGGAATCAGCCTTTCTCATGGGCTTCTGCAGCCAGGCCAGCTTGGAAAGGGCGATAGTATCACATCAGTATTTCTGGCAGGCTTCAGCTGGGACCAGATCAATTGGAAATGATTTTCTTTTTTTTTACAGAATATATAAAGCTATTCCTATGGAAAAAAAAAAAAAAAAGACAAGTAATAAATAAAGATTAGAAGTGGAGATTGTGACAAACAAAAGTAGATACTTAATTTAATCCCCACCCCCCCAACACAGTGTTGCTGATATTGCTGAGCTTGGTTATGTTCCACACCCTGTACCTACCTTGCTCCTTGGCTGCTGACGGTGCCTTTTAATTGCCATAATGGACTTTATCTACTTTTAAAGTGTGAGGTTATTTTAGTTTCTGAGATGTAATCGACTGAGGTCGGTTAAAGCTACAGGATGTTATAGACGGTCTGTCACTTGTCATAGCATTTTAAGTGATATTCCTGTTTTTCTTGACCCAAATCTGCTATTTACTGGCTTTACTCTTTAATGCTGAATGGCTTTACTCTTTAATGTCGATGAGTTTGTTATTTCTCTCCAGGTTTATTATTTGCACACTTGGTTTTATTTGATTATCACTGAAAGACTTAATTTTTCCCCTAGTCTTGGAGTTTCCCTCTCATTTTTCAATTAATTCAATTTTAGCATTTTTCTGCCTTTGCTCGTCAGGCACACTCAGGCACTTTAATTAGGTTAATGTCCTAGTAACCTTATGAAACCCTACATTTTATTTAGAATTTTTTTTTATTTGTTTGCTTTATGACTTGTGGCCAAGCAGTTTCCTCGCTGGGGGCTGGTGTGAGGTTTCTGTGCCTCCCCACGGCCCTGCTGCGGCGCTGGGGATCGCCTGCCCCTGAGGGATGGGGCCGTGGCAGCTCCGGGGCAAAGTCCTGCTGGGTGGGAAGAGATGTGGCCTCACTGCACCCTGCTTGTCCTCACGCTGTAGTATCTCTGTAGCAACAGAGCAGTTTCACATCCTTATTGTCAGCTAAAGATTTCTTACATTTACATATATAAGATTTCTTTTATATATATGATTTCTTTTATATCTATGTGATTTCTTATACATATATATAAGGAATATATATAAAATATATTTTTCCTATATTTATATTTTAAAATAAGAAATATCTAAGAATTTCATATATATACATCTCTCCCATTACTAAACTAGCTTTTTTCTCAGTCTATTTAAAACTTCAACCCTTTTGTCCAGCCCTAAATTTGAAGTCAATTTTTTTGAGCATCACTAAGTCTTCTGCTGGAAGAGTATTCATGAAAAGGTTATTTTCTTTTTTTTTTTTTTTTTTCCCCCATCCATTTTAGGAAACGTCTTACAGCCAATCTGAGAAATAGTGATGCCCAAATAAATTATGAAATCTGATGTGAAGTTTTACATTGTCTGCTTTGTTCCTGCAAAAAAGAAGGGGCGGAGCTCTGTGCCACTGGGGTTGGCATGTGTTTTGCAGGGTTGAATAGATCACAAGTGTGCAAATTAAATAGCTGGGTAAGAAACGACCAAATGACCAGTGGAGTTCTTGGTTGAAAAGAAGATTTACATCTCTTGTGTTAAATCTTTTTGTTGTTACATTACTGGTTTATATGAGTTAAATGCAGTGGATTTTAGCAAAGTTTAACTAGAATCAGATCCTGAAATCATCTTCCAGTCTTGGGCGGGGAGCTGGCTTGGAGAAGGGCAAGTGAAGAGGTCACAGCTTGCCAAAGACCTTTTGTGTCCACGGGTGACACGAGGCCCTGTGGCAGTGTGGGATGGTGCAGGGATGTTTTGGCTCTCACACCCTTGGATGTCCCAGGATCACACGCGCGGGGTCCGCCCTGTCCTGTCCTCTCAGAAACAAATGCTCACAAGGTAGCGTGGAGGTGGACTTCTCCTCCACACCAAAGCTCTATCACAAGGCCAGGAAACACTATGACAAATTTCAGCTGACATTAGATGAAAAAGGACTGAGAAAAAAAAAATAAAAATCCCAGCTTTGGCCCTCTCGTAAGGAACAATTTGTCTGAGCTCATGTTGAATCTTTTCCCAGGATTTTCCAGCCTTTCTTTTTTTCCCCATTGTGCGGATTGCCAGGACAAACGTGTGGGTTTGGGAGGCTCCTCCTCCGGCAGCCCGGCGGGGAGCAGCCCGGCCGGCTTCAGGGCTGAGCCCCTTCCACCCTGGCTCTGGGCAGGGCAAGGTGAGTTGTTTCGTGGAAGTGATCGAAAATAGATAAGATGAGCTTTAGGTAATTTTAGAGCTAGTGTTTTAGCTGCTTTAGATCTTTGCTGAATATAGAGGTTCTCTGAACAGATTTGGTTGAACTCGATGATCTTAAGGGTCTTCTCCAACCTACGTGATTCTGGGATTTTAAGTGCTTGCTTTGGGGTGGTGCTCCTGAGGTGGATGCAGCGAGAGCAGCGGCACCGCGCTCCCATCATCTGTCCCGTGGAGCCATCCCATTCACCCCGGGCAGTGCAGCTGGGGGCAACTCCAGTACTGACATGTGGCATATCTGAACTGTTTACTCATAAAAAAAAGTTAGGTTTGGGATGGCTTATGCCATCAAATGCTCTAAATATTAACCAAGGTGAACTGGAAGAGCCTCATTGACTAACACACTCTTTTTTCCACGCGGGAGACTGAATTGTCAGGTTTTTGTTCTGGTCCTTTGCGCCTCAGTTCAGTGTCCTGATGTGGGACAAGGGCCAGCCTCAGCTCAAAGGCTTTTTCACTTTGAAAGAATAGAAGGAAGGAAGAAAGAAGCAGAAAATATATTAAAATGAGAGATTTTATATTAGTTATGTGATCCCCTGGGAGCAACCATAAAATTATATGGCTTTTTCGTAGCCATTTACTATTCAATATAAAGAGGGTAGTTGCCATAACAACCACTGCATCATATGACATTTGATACCTTGGTGAAACAGGGAGCGCTCTTAAATCAACTCCCCAAATTTCATATGAAAGTAAATACATTTTACTGGTGATTTCAAGGCAAGTTTGCATTGCGACAAGCAATGCAGTACCATTACCCTGCTAAGCTTCTGGCCTCTGGGCCCAATCCTGCAAACTGGCAGATGTCTTCAAGCCCTGAAGCCGACATTACTCAGCAGTGTGTGAGATTAGATGCTAAAGGAGTATGTTTTCCTAAGTAAAATTAAATGGAAGGAGCAAATGACACCATTTTTTTTGACATTTGTTGCTGACTGGGGAATGCCAAAAAAATAAAGAAGTTGAGCTGTATTACAGCTTAAGTTCCAGCTGCCAACTCTGTGATCAGCACAAAGGAGGGAGATGGGGGGGGGTAAAAAAAAAAATGTTTGTGTAAGCTCACATTTGACTTTGGAGTTCATCTCTCTCGCAATCTGGTCCGCATGTGCGACGTTGAGGGGGTAGAAGTGACATCACCCTCAAGATCCGCTTTGGCTCCTCTCTGGCCAGCACTAACGGAGCTACGCAGCGGCGCGGGGGGTGTGCGGGCAGGGGGAGGCATCTCTGCAGGCTTCAGGCTGTGCATCGTGGTGACCACCTTGGGAGGCGAGGCACGTTAAGTGTTTCTCGGATACTGGAGGAGCTGTTTGGGTCTCGCCCGGTGCAGCCCGAGGAAGGTCCCCGCCGTTGGGTCCCCGCAGCAGGGCAGGTGGTGCATTACGGCCGCTTGGTGCCATCCACACCGATGCTCTTAAAGAAGGTTGGCGTTATCATTGTGGGTATTTTTTTAGCAGCCATTTTGCTTCTTGAAAATGGGTATTTTCCAGGCAGGGAGAGTGCTTGGGTGGCGGTGGTGGGAGGTGGCATCCCCCAGGGGCCTGTGTCGGGATGTGGAGCCAACATCCACTTCCTAAATTGGGGGTTGTCCATCTAATTTGAGGATTCTGGTTGGGATATCTGATTTACCTTTTGTTGTTATTTTTTTCTTTTTTTTAATACAGAAAAAGAACTGTATTTACTAGACTCCTAAACGTGTTGCTATTTCATGTAAGCTGAGCTGTTTCTTTCATAGGCAAATAGACAAGATCACCAAGTTGCAGAGAGAGGCTTTTGGTTACAATGCCAGTGTGCCTCAGTGCTGCTCAAGAAACAGATTTACAGTTTCCCTTACGAATTTTGTATCCTTGTCCTTTATCACATTCAAATTCCCCTCTAACTAATACACCAGTAACTATATTCAGTGGCAAGACAAGGCAAACACCATTTCTTTTTTAGTAGCTAACCACCTACATTTTATACCAAAAACAATTTTAAAATGTTTGTGACAGCGTCTGACACTGATTTAATCTCCCTGTGCCCTTGCAATGAAAAAGATAAGTGCAAGAAAATATAAAGTTACTGGGTTAGCATCATCTTTGGGGCTGAGCGCTCCTACATCACCTTCTGTCCTGCTCAGTGCTGCTGCTGAAGCCCTGCCTGCCCAGCACCAACCAGCAGCAGCCGTGCTCTGTCCCATCAATTAAAATACTTCTCATTTTTGACACAGTTCTTTAAGTTAATCTTTCCACTGATGTTCGTCATCAGAGTGGAATTTACATTTGTTTTGTGTATTTTTAGCCAGTGACTAGTTTTCCACAGCAGCCTTGAAAACTATTTAGCCTGAATTGTTGGCATTTCACTTTGCACAGGCACAGTGTTTGCAGCTATGAGTTGGGAAGCTTTTTTGAATGATTTGTCGGGTTTTTGAATGCACAAGGGTTACAGCAAGCGCAGGTAAGGAGGATGTGTGTGCAGACACAGCCTCTGTACACCAGTTCTTGTTTTCAAGCCTTGAAACGTTGGTTGTGAGTATGCAGAGACTGGTTGTTGCCCCCTGAAAAAGATGTGAGAAATCACCCATGCAGCAGGAACAGGGAGGCCATCCAATGCAGCACCGCAACTTCCCATTTTCATCCCCAATCGGACGTGCTGGCTGCTCTGCCAAATAGCTGAAGGGATTTTTCTTCGTCATATGAGAACAGTGTGTTTTTATGGGGCTTTGCTTTGCTGGACACTGACTCGATGAAGTTAACCTCAGCGCTCTGCGGTTCTCACATCTATTAATCACGTTTCGTGCTCAGTGATGGCTGTTCGCCTTTGATCTGGCACATCTCAAGGGGGTCTCAGAGAAATTCGGTACTTTCCGATGGGTACTTACACTGACACAACTATTCACTTTAGTGCAAGGGACAGAAATGCCAACCTTGTAAATGAAGTGGCTAAATTAAACCATTTAGGCTTCCCCCCCCCCCCCCCCCCCCGCCCCCCAACCATCCTGCAGATATCAAGCAGTTCACCATGAACCTCCAGCCAGGTTTGTAGCCACAGCTGTAACCTTGAGCATCTTGTCAGAAATCTTTTCCTGCGTGTGTCTATCAGGCTCCAAAAAATAATGTCTTGTTCATTGTAGAAATTGTTTGGACACCTTGGGTTTAAAGAGGTGATAAAAAAAAAAAAAAAAAGGATTTTTAAAAGGGGGACATTACAGTCCAGTGGATACTACTTTGGAGGGTGAATACAGACTATTCAACCAGAGCATATCGAAACTTAGGCTCCTAATTTTCCCTATTGAAATCTCAGTTTAAGATTGTTTTCTTTGACCTGCTCTTGATTTGCTCTGACTCTGGGGACAAGTCACCCGTCCTTGCTAGACCTGGGCAGGCAGGGACAGGCAGTGAGAAGAGCTTAGCACACCCCAGCTTCTGCTACAGACAACCATTATTTATCAGCTTGGCTCAACTCTTAATTGAAAATTAAAATGCCCTTTCTTATGAAAGTCTTGGCCCTCTGGCGTTATTCATCTTGGCTTTGTTTTACGAGTGGCTGATACATGAAAGCAGAGAAAAGGCTTCAAACCCAAACCTGAGCCGACCCTCTCAGATCTACACCCTGCACATCAACAGCCGCAAAGTGGTTAAGAGACCTGATGCAAAGCTGATAAAATGCCAAAAATTCCTCATTCTCTCTCCTGGGGAGCAGGGAGGGTTGTCTGGAAAATGTCAACAATAAAAATTGCATTTAAGTGGTATATAATGCAGCCAGCTACTGTGGGCAGAGTTACGTGCAGCCAGATGAAGGGGTTTAAAGAGCACAAGCTCCATACGCTACCTCCCGTCCCAGCTGGAGCGCGCGGAGCAGCGCTGCTGCGGTGAGCTCTCCTCAGCGTGGATGGGCATGAAATAGAAAGGGTTCCTGAACACAAAAGCTGATCACAGAGCAAATGTCTTCTGTTTCTTGATAATTCTCATTTAAAAATGGCTAAATCCACGGTTAGTGTAAACTGATGCTGCTCTGCTGCATTGAGAACATCCATCCATCCATCCATCCATCCATCCATCCATCCATCCATCCACCAACGTATCTACCACCAGTTGAAGACACCACCCATTGCAGTCTTCCCTACTTGGCCCTTTGCCTGTGTCTCCATCGGGGATACACGTGTCCTTGGGAGCTGCTTTGGGCACCCCAGTAAGGGGAGGGGTGTCAGCCTGGCTGGAGATTCCCTCGCCTCTAGGACCAGCCAGGCTCAGGGAGGACGGACTCAATTAGCCAATTTAGGAGAGGGAAGAAGAGATTGAAAGGGGTTATGCCAAGAAAACAAGAAGAAAGCACTATTTCTTCTTTGCCCAATAAAAGGAATAAAGGCTTTTCTTAAAACCCTCCCAGCTCTCAAAAGAAATTCCATTTTCTTCTGTCGCATCTGGGCACATCCCTTCTTTGTGGCAGATCAGTGCTGCGGGGCCAGGCTGGGATGGCAGCACGGCCGCTCCCCACTTGGCTGCCCCACTCGGCCCCTGATGCCCGGGCTGGGCAAAATCCACTGGACCTCAGCACTTTCTCGCCTCCCCTAGCACCCGCTGTAAAAAAAAATGCTTGGTTGGCTCCTGCCTCTCACTCGCAGAGACTCGCAAAGAGGGCAGAAGCTGTGGAGTGGCTGCGAGAAGTGCCCAGACCCAGCCACCCGCGCGGAGCCGCTCCACAAACAGGAGGCAAAAAAGAAATCTCTTTTGTAGTTTTCTTTTACCGGCAGATAAAAGAAAAATAGCTTGCTTTTTAAATTTTTTTTCCTGTGGTCTGTGTGATTTTTTTTTTTGGTTCTGCTAAACTGTGTATTTTTCAGCTCAGTAAAGTATTTATTAGGAATCTTTATGGACCAGTCTGCTGGTGAATTATACATATTGTACAGCTTCAGCATGAGCTGGGAAAAAAAAATTTACGACTTTTTTTCCACCCAGACTGACTCTGTCCAATAGCAATAAGAAAATGAGGGTTTACCAGGAAAGCTTTAAGTTCAGTTCTGCTCGCCAGAGCAGCAGATACCTTTTCTGTCTTGGTTCATGTGCATTTATATAATATAATTTTCCCAGCTAATTTGAAAGCAAAGCTAAAGCTGAGCACTAGTGGGCTTTTGTGTCCTGCTAGTAAAGTGTGTGTCTTGCCTTTTTTTAAAAAATTGGATTTCTCACTTTAGCATCAATTGTTTTTCAGATCATTCTTAATTCAATGCATAAATACCAACCACGACTGCATATTGTGAAGGCGGATGAGAACAACGCTTTCGGGTCGAAGAACACAGCCTTCTGCACCCATGTTTTTCCAGAGACGTCCTTTATATCGGTGACCTCGTACCAGAATCACAAGGTAGGGAGCTTTTCTGGCTAAAGGTGCTTAATTTCTGTTTGTGGGCTTTTGCAACTCGCAGCCCTCTGCTGCCAACAGCTGTGAAATGATCTTCTGAAACGCAGCAGCACAGCGAAGCTGCTGCAGTCTTGTGCTTTGATGAGCAGGATCTGTTTGCTCGGAGGGAGGGGGAGAGCCTATTATGCTGCTATTGTGCAGCAGAAAATGCCTGCTTTAAAAGACAAGTTTCCATCCCAGCCCTGCAAGCATTAAGCACGAGCGACGAGCCAGAGGATGCAGCTAAGGAGCAGCGTGAACATTGTTGGGTAACAATATCTTGGCAAACCCTGCAAGTCCAGACACTAATGAATCGGCGTGCTCATAAACGCTAAGATGTCATTCAAAACAGCAAGCAAATCTAATAATGACTAGTAAAGCTCGCTCATAAATCTACAGTGAAAAGTAATTATAGTATGTGTATTTAGTGAGACATACGAGGAATGTAACCATAAAAACGCAGCTAAGAGCCTGCTCTGTGGTTAGCACATGAAGGCAGGAGGGGGTTTGGGTTTGTTTTGGGGGGGATATAAAGTACAAAGGGTTTGGTTCTGTGCTTTGGGTGTGTGTCACAGATACCCCTGTATTGTAGGGTTTGGCTTCTCTTCTTTTTTGAGTATGTTGGTAGTGGTGGTAGAGTTCCAAGGGTTGTACCAACCCACGTTACTAGCAGGATGGACAGCAACGTGACAGCTAATTGTCACCTCCCTGTGAGAGTCACCAGGGCAGGGAGAGGAGAGGATCCCAGGCTCCATTTTCAACCCTGCTACCGCTTTGCCTGCCTTCGCACCAGCTCTGCTCCCCTGCAGTTTTCCTAACAGTGAAGAGTTGGATACGGGTTAGTTGGAGTTTTTAAAGTACATCAGGATTCATAAATAAAGATGCAGAGTGGAGTAGCACCGCCAGAGCCCTCCTGTCACCCTGAATGTAAAATCTGCCCTGTGTTACTGTATCAGCTCTTTTTCTACACATTCATAGGAAAATACTACAGGAACAGGAACATATGTGAAATTCCTCCTCCCCAATAATCTGACCAGACCTTTTCCTCCCAAGCGGGATGCCTGTATGCCCTTTGATGCTTGAAGCATAGAGTCCTTGCAAGATTTTGCAATTAGTGAGCCAGTTAAAAGACTCCAAGCAGAAACATGGATGTGTGTGTTATGGTAAGGCAGGGGAGGAATAAAAAAAGAAGTCCCTATTTGGACACTGAAGTGAATCCTGTTAGAAAAGTTGTAGCCGTTGGTGTAAAATGACCAGTTGCCCAATCATGGTTAACCAAAAAGGCTCAAAAGAGCTTATTTAATACCTACTTTAAATGTCTCACATGTCAATAGTGTCTTTCATCCCTAAGGTTCCCAAAGTGCTTCATAAACTTAACACTTCCGCTGTCATTGCCATACAACCACTGCTGGGGGGAGGCTGGTAGTTGGGTGGCAGCACAGAGCGGACCTGACAGATTTAGGGAAAATGCCTCAGATGAGCCCTAATTCTTTTGCAAAGATCCTGCGAGGAGTCACCCTGGTGCTGCCCAGCTCTGGCTCTGTGGTCTGCAGGCTGGGGGGGGGAGTGGATGCTGCCCGGCCGGGGGGAGCACAGCGGTCTGCAGCGGTGGAGCGGGAGGCAGAAGGTCCCACCACGACCTCACTGTGGTCTCGAGGAAATTGCAACCTCAGAGAAATAGTCAAATGGTTTTACTTATTCTCTTAGGCATTAACAATTAAAAACCTGGTCTGGGCATCCTTTAGAAAAAACAAACCACCTAATTATTTTTAGCTCAGAAATATCCTGCTAGCGAGAAGTGTCCTTGCGAAAAATTGTCTTTCTAAACAACAGTGAGAGTTGTGGATACAGAGCTGACTGTGGGCTCCCAGAGGTGGGAAGCTGAGGATAGAGGCTACCCCTAACTGCAGCTTGTGAGGAAGGTGTAGGTGTTTGCCCAAAACTCCCTCCTGGGTTGGATGAAGCCAGGGGAAGGTGACAAGGAGGGAGCGAAGCCCTGATTCTGCTCATGTCAGAGGAAGACTGTGGTCACTAAATAACAAAATTAGATTAAGATGTACAAACCTGAGAGCAGGCTGTGGGTTAGGAAGGGCCCTACCGTTCTCGTGGTCCATCAGCTGATTGGGAACTCCCCTGGAGCCACTGTGGGCTGTGAGAGCAGAGCGGAAAAGCTCAAGCCCTCGAGGCTGGTTAAATTCACATGTCACCACCTTCCTTCTCCATCACAGATAGTGGCCAGCTGTTTTCTCAGGAGTTTTTTGGTAAGGGATATTTTTCAACCTTGCTAAAAGCTTAGTTGCTAGTTATAGCAACACTCTTGCAAAATCATCTGAACACAGAACTTGCTTGTTATCCTCACCACTAAAATCAGATGCAGACTACTGCACCCCCAGCTATCGGGGGGAGCAGGGCTGTGCTGCCTCTGACAGAGAGAGGACCTGAGGGCAGTGGGTCTGCAGGGAGATACGTGTCCTCACCTCCCCACCAGCGTTCTGCCACGCCGTCACCTTGTTCCCTCCTGGAAAAGGTCTTTTCTGTGATAATGGGGTGCCCAAGGAGATGATCCTACCCACTGGTGTCCCTTAGTGGGGAAGGACATTGATAAGATGTTTCTGACCAGTTCTGTCCGTGAGATGTGTCAGGCCTGTCTATGACCTTACTGCCAGGGAGCCTTGGGCGTACGTTTGTGCACAGACACACGTACATCTCCTTGGGGGTGGACAAGGGATATTTTAAGGAGCTCCTGTGTCCCTACTCCTGTGTCCCTACAAATGTTCTGGTGCTCTTCTGGCATTGTGTGGCTCCTGAGAGCTGCTCAGATGATCTTGTTCACTACCTGTTTGCCTTTACAAAATCCTTTGTTATGAGGTGGTTTATTTTCATTTTTCACTGGGCAGTCAAGTGCCTCTTCCCGGCATTCCTGACCATTGTATGGCTTTGGTTTGTACCTTCCTTATAAAGGGAAGGGATCGGGTGGCAGGATTGGCAAGGGAAAACTATATTTATTGGAGCTGTAAGACAGACGAACTACTGAGTATTTTTAAAGGAAATTTCACACATAATTTTTTTAAGAGCGTTTTCATGAAATGGCAGAGCTTTCAACAGTTCCCTTGCAAAAGCTGAGCTCCGTCAAAATTAAGTCTAGTCTAAGTCAATTCTAAGGCATTTTGACCCTTTTAATACAATGCAGCTCCGGGTGGGAAAGGCAACTCTTGCAAAAGGCGGCAGCTTTCCCTTGCCCAAAGACAAATCACTATTTGAGCTATGAGTCTTTTCACAGAGGAAAAATGACTGAATGAAGAAGGTAAAGATACATAAAATTGTTATGGAAATGGGGGAGAGCCACGCCATAAGGAGTAGGGGTGTCTAACATAGGAAATCTTTTAAATCAGACAAACATATTCTCACTAACAAGAGCCAACACAGGATCCAGACTTAAGGAAATTTGTATTTCTGTCCTCATTCATAATCAGCAATTTTGTCAGCTTTAAAAGCTGCTTCTGCAAGATTTAGCACCAAACCTCACCGCTCAGTTTCTCTCTCAGTGCTGAATGCAGAAACGCCGTCCCTGCCACCACGTCTTTAGACGGCTGAAACTCTCGTGGACTCTGCGTGTCGCGGGGTGTCGCGTCGGACAGGGCTCCTAGAGACCTACGGCCTCAGACCTGCTGCAGCACCTGTTGTTCTGATCTGTTTTCAAACGCTTTATGCTCGGTTTCATTCTTTTAAAGATAACCCAGCTGAAAATTGAAAACAACCCCTTTGCCAAGGGATTCAGGGGGAGCGACGACAGCGACCTGCGCGTGGCACGGCTGCAAAGGTACGGCCGAGTGGCACGAGGAGGGACGGCGGCAAGGAGGTGCTCGGCGGGGCGGCCTCCTGCCCGGCTCACGGGGCTCGGGGAGCTGCTGCGGTGTGCACGTGTGTGCTTGGGGGTGCATGGAGGCAGTGTCCGACATGCAGCCAGCCAGCGCACCCTTCAGACCCGTGCCCTGTGCAGAAACAAGCCTTACAGCTGGGCTTTCATCCTCATTCTGCTGCTGATGTGCTGCACCTCTTTGGACAAGAAGAACTTAAAGGTGCCTATGCTGTGGGGGCATCACATTTTCTTGTGCTTGAAGGCATTAGGGTTTTAATGCCATTTATACCCCTGAAAAGCTCTTCCTGGGACTCAGTGACACACTCCGTTGTTGTCATACTTGCCCACACCCAGCTGCATGTGATGAGTTCATTGTATTTGGCAAAGGGTGTCGAAGTCATTGGATGGAGATGCTCTAAAGGAGCCAAACTAGTATTTCACCCTTCTATTAATGCTGATTGCTGTCTAACCGGTAATAATTTTTCTCACCTCTTTTAGCAAAGAATATCCAGTCATTTCCAAAAGCATCATGAGGCAGAGGTTGGTGTCCAGTCATGGCCAGCTTTCAACAAAGCCAGATGTTAACCCACTTCATGGGAATCACCAGACCCTTCAACATTATCAGTATGAGAATGGTGCTCACATGCAATTTGCAGCTTCAGATACTCAAGATCTGCCACTCAACACCTTCACAGCACAGAGAGATTCAGGGCTCTTCTATCACTGCCTAAAAAGAAGAGGTAACTCGAGTTTACAGCTAGAAAAATACTACAGCGAATAAACCTAAGAGCATGAGCACTGAAAGCTTACCAGTAATTCCAGTTCATTTTGGATTGGTCTCTTAGGCCTTGATCTTCAAAGATACTGATGTGATCAAAGTGTTTTGGAGGGTTGGTCAGGGCCCAAGAGCTGGGTTTTTGGGCAGTTGTTACTGGGTTTGTCCCACAGAAGGCAAACTCAGACTCGGAGTCAGAGCTGGAAAAAAAAAAATCAGAATGCGTAATTCAGATGGCACAAAGCTACGCTGGAAAATTATCCATTGTCAGAATCAGCTGAACTGAATTGTTTGGAGGAGCCCTTATCTATCCTGAGACGTTCTGACACTGCCATTAGCATTAATGAAGTTAACACATTCAGCACTTCTCAGGATGAAGCCATTAGCAGTTCTCTCGATGTCTGCAGAGTAGTGAGACTGTGGTAGCCGGGTGTAAGCATCCCTTCCTTCTTATCCACTAGTTCTCAAATTTAAGTGAGCTGTAATTAGATTCTCTTCCTTTTAGTTCAGTATTGGATGAGATCATGACATGTTTTAAGTTAAACGGAAAAATTCTGCACAGAAAAAAATCCTTCTATTTGCATGTCTCATTGGCCACTAATTTATTTAAGCTGTGAGAATCCTCTGATCATGGGCAAATGAAGAATCGTAACAGCACCAGTAATGAGGACTGCAAGGCAAATGTGTCATTTTAGCAGATGTTTAATCTGCAGATGAATTCACTAATTCATCCAGAGAATATTCCTAACAACTAACACAAAGCTGTTGGTAAACACGGCCATGGTCATCGTAATCTGTAGGAGAGGGGCTACAGCTTAGAGTTGAGGGGAAGGACTGATGACTGGGAAAGGGCTCCTTTATCTGGAAATATTTCTGCAGCTTTTGACATGAATATCTGGGAAATGTATAGCCATTTTTGTAACGACAGGAAGGCAGGCTGCGATAAGACCCTTTAAGAGACTTCTTGAATTTGTCAGGAGTAACACTGCAAGAGTGTCAGGGACCTCTGTTATCTGGATGAACGAGAAGTAATCTCTGATGTGAGAATAGTAGCCCAAGTCACTCACTTAACCTGATAAATGTCACCAGAATGCTTTGAGGCTGAGGGGATTAGCCTGACATTTGCAACACAATGTCTTTTTGATGTTGTACATTGTCTTTGCAAACTAAAATGGTTTAACTGGATTAATCTGAAAAAGAGCACCAGTTGTTTAGCAAAATAATCACAGATTGCATGCTCGGCTTCTAAGGGGACTCCATAAAACCACCCCAGGCTCTTAGCAGATGGCTGCCAAACGCTGTTGCTCTGGGAGCTGCTCCTGAACATACTTTTTTTTTTTTTTGTCTGCAGAAAGTGCTCGGCACCTGGACCTGCCTTGCAAACGCTCCTACCTGGAAGCCTCCTCTTCTGTAGGAGACGATCACTATTTCCGTTCCCCACCTCCGTACGATCAGCAGATGCTAAGCCCTTCCTATTGCAGCGAGGTGACTCCGAGGGAAGCGTGCATGTACTCTAGTTCTGGGGCTGAAATTGCTGGTGTCTCAGCGGTTGACGACTTGCCGCCTCCACCTCCCCCCTTGAGCTGCAATATGTGGACTTCTGTCGCACCTTACACCAGCTACAGTGTTCAGACAATGGAAACTGTCCCTTACCAGCCTTTCCCTGCTCATTTTACCGCCACCACCATGATGCCGCGGCTCCCGTCCATCACGGGCCAAGGCTCGCAGCCACCAGGTAACAGCCACTTCAGTGTCTACAACCAGCTGTCCCAGTCTCAGGTTCGGGAGCGCGTTCCTTCTTCGTCTTTCCCAAGGGAAAGGGTGCACCCGTCTGTGTGCGAGAGAAAACCCCCCTCTCCGCACCTAAACGCAGCGAACGAATTCCTGTACTCACAAAGCTTTTCCTTGTCGAGGGAGTCGTCGCTGCAGTATCATTCAGGGATGGGGACTGTGGAGAACTGGACTGACGGATGACTCTGACGGCCAAACGATGCCACAGCCAACGTTACTGCTCCAGGACAGTGTTCAATCAGTGTTGATACCTGTGGGTAACTTGCACTTCGGTGAGACAAATGTGCATTTCCAGAGGGATTTGTGTGGGTGAAGAGCTTGTATCTTCAGACGCACAGAGAATCACATCTCCTGTCTCAGTGGGCTGGATTCATCGGTCTCTTACTGACTCCCAAATAAATTAATTCTCGCGTCTTCATTACTGATCCAGTAGAAATCATCTTCATGACTAACAAGTGAAGTAGCTAGTCATTTCCTTTTGCTTGTAATATTAAACATCCATGAGCAAATTTTGGCTATTTGGGAAAAAACATGAGCTTCACTTTTTATGGTACTTGGTTTGTGAAGTCACAGCATCCCAAAACTCAAAAGAAAAAGCGATCTGTTCGGTTGTGTAGTTCAAGGACTGCTGTAGCAGCACATCTTTAGCTCTTTTATCTGTAGAAATAACTTCTTCCTCTGGAAGTGACGGAGCCATAGGAGCGCAGGGGCCGGCGGGGAGGCTCGGCGGTGGGGTCAGGGAGCTGCGGTGCCGCTCTGGTACCTCCCCGGCGCAGTGCAGGGTTCGTGCCATGGCACCGAGAGGAGAAGGCACCGATGCACAAATGTCTCTTCTTCCCCCCACAACGTTAGTGGCTGTGGGAAACTAAGAAGTGAAGCGTTATGCCTGAGGCCAAACAGCAAATTAATTGCAGCGTTAGGAACAGACCCAGTGTCTTCAGACTCCCATCCGTGGATTGAATCACACTTGCTTATTGCAATATATTTATGAAGTTTTAAGCTTAAAAGTTGCTAATACTTTCCAGAAATTATTTCTGTATTTGCTGGTCCTTGATTTCTTTCGTATTCAGCTGAAACGCGCCTTTTGTGCTATGTTTTTCTCTTTTGCAGCTAACTCAGAAAGAATTCTTTTCAGCATAAAGGAGGCATATTTTCTTAATTGTGGGGTGGGGTGGGAAGAGTTCCCATTACCTGTCAGGCTTTACAGTGTACAAATATTTGTAGAACAGGTAAAAAACTGTAACCAGTGTATACGTTGCTACTATTGTTTACCGTGGAAGTATCTCGAAGCGACTCCTTCAGCGCTGGCTTTGCCTACCGGTGTCCCTACGAGGTGAGGAGGGATCACTCAGCGACAGCCACGGCGTGAAATGGCCTCGTGTGGGAAGGCAAGCTGTGCTCTTTCTGGAACGAAACTCCCATTGCCTTCACCCAAAAAGCTCCTGAGCTGGGATGTATCCTCCTCCGGTCTGCAGCGTGTCCATCCTGCTGAGCATCCAGGCGATGCCGTCCCACGGGATGGCAACACTGAGGCGATGCTGGGAGTTTGGTCCCACTAAAGAGCGCAATATTTAAGCTTTAGTCAGGCACAGTGGGGTTTTTTCCCCCGCCCCTGCTTCCCAAATGGGCGAAGGCAAAAAAGCTGAAATACAGATTTGGAAGTTGGGAGGTACTTCTGCGTTTCGGTGAATCCATTCCAGTGAGGAGAGGCTGATGGATGAGGGTGGCTCCTTGCAGTGAGACAACCCTGAGGCCACTAAAGTGGAGGTCACGTTTCAACCAGGACAATCTCATACACCCATTCAGCAGACTGTGTGTGTGACCGGTGTGGATTTTGTAATCAGATTTTGGAAATCACTACAATTTTTGCATGCTGAATAGCTATTTATATACATATATATTATATATATATATATATAAAAAAATATATATATATCACAAATGCAGGCCACGTGTCCAATTCAGCTTTGCTTTTTATGAATGAAATACTTAATAAAAATGAATGTTGCAAGGTTTTTTTGGAAAGACATCTATTTAAGATTTTTTTATTACACACCTTTGATGTAAAAACTAAGAATTGGTTAGATAAAAAACATATATACTACAGATAAATCTTTATTAGAAACCACATTAGATACAGGTGGTATGGAATTTTTAAATGTTTGTTACATAGCATGGACATTTTATTTTACATATCAGAACATAAAGTCATTTTACTACTATAAGCTGTCTCTGGGTGCATTTCAATAATTAGTATAAAAATGTTCCGTGGTGAATTACTGGATGCCTCGTCTCCCTTCTGTCTCCTATGGTGCGAATATACCAACCTCACACTTCCCCAGGGTGCACACTTGACCCTTTTTTTACCATCTCGTAGCTACACCATCAAGCTTTAACTGCTCACTGCAAGACTAAAGGGATTTTGGTTTGTTTGTGGTATCTTGTGTTTCTTTTTTTTAACGGACACATGAATTGATCTGAATACATTGAGCACCACTAGGCTAACTTAAAAGCAGCCACTGGCCTGATAACAAGAGCCCCAAAATGATGTTCCTGTACTTAGTGCAGATCAGTTACAATGGCAATAGTGAAGAATTAAAGGTGGGGGGAGAGGTCTGAGGTTGTCACTAACCATTATTTGAAATGCTCAGTTCATTTCTCATAGTGACACTGAATCAACACCAAACAAGACAAATGCTGCCACTATAACCTAAAAATTAATGGGGTCAGCAGCCCAGAGTCCAAATGACAGGTTAAACTGGATCTTTTGCCTGTTTTACAAATATGATTAACAGAATAACAATGTCATTTTTAATGAATAATCATTGCTGCTTTTTTTAACCATTTCTCATATACCTTCTGCTCATCAATGCAATATTTATTGATTTAAGGCAGTTTAAAAAGTAACTCCTATAAGAATTGTTCTAGCAGGGGCTGTAGAGGAGACTTGAACATGCAATTAATTCAAGTTTTAACTTGTGGGCACACAGCAGGCACTGCTCTCAGCCTTTGTAAAGGGCAGAGCCGAGGCTCAGTCCCAGGCCAGCCACTGGGGCTGAGCAAGTGCCCTGTGAAACCCTGTGGCAAATAAAAAGCTTTTAGTTCTAAAAATAGTACATGACATTTGCGAGCACAGGGCCTGATTGTAAAAGGCTGAGTTAGCACATAAATGTGCAAAATTTGGATATATGCTAATCTGGTCATCTGGACTCCTTTTATAGTCAGTGGAGAGAGATCAGACGTTTAGATTAAAACGGGATGAATCATTCTCTAGTGATGATCTTTTTCCACTCAGAGAGGATCTAGCTCAGCCACTTAAACTAGATTTCTGATTTCTAAATGGCTAAAGTTAAGTTAGTGGCATCCCCCCTCTACGTGACATTGATAAAAGCATTTAGATAGCATTAAATAGCGGTCAGCTTACAAACCACAGTCGACCTGAGCACAAATCCATAGCTAGCACATTCCCGAAGCATGTTCTGGTTGTATTAATTCATGGAATGGAAACGTGGTGTTCTTTTTTGGTTTGGTTTTTTTTTTTTGGTTTTTTTTTTTTATATTGCAAAATTTCTAACCTGTTTATGTATCCGATCCCAAGAGCCTGCTCGTGGGCAAGGCGGGCAGCACTGCTCTGTCCAGATGAGGCACCCAGGTTCCACTTCATTGCTGCTGCATTTCACATGTGGGTGAGTTTGGCAGTTGGTGAGCGTGTGACTCCCCATCAAGCACCCGGCTGTGCAGCGTCGTTCCAGTGCTGCCTGCCCAGCCGTGGGCATTCAGAAACAGAGAGCACAGCAACATCCAAGTGCCCTTGAGGATTTGGTCTATTTGTTTTTCGAATCAGAAACACTAAACTGTGGACATCATTTAAAAAAAATCCCAACAACCTGCACAGCATTAAAATAGATCAAGTATGCTTACTGTGTCCGGGTTTGATTTACTGCAGTTTAAACAGCTTTTACTTCTCAAGAATGTGGAGAACTTCACGTGTGTGGAGGCTTTTTCAGCTCTAGCTCTGGTTAGATGGCTTGTTGCATCGTAGCAAGGAATGGCAATCCAAATGCAGAAAAACTAGGTCCATTTCAAATCAGATTAAGGCAAAAATTAGCAAGCGAGGAAAACTTGGAAACACATGAGGTCTGTTTTCCATTGATGTATTCTAATTTGCACTAAAAGGCTAGGGGATTTTTTTTATTCTGTTTTTCTTTAAGGTAGATGTCCAAATTTAATATTGGCGCAAGCAAGCTTAGTTCCACCGAGTCCAACAGCACTTATGCCAGCACTGAGTTTGGACTTCACTCTAAATAGAACAAATATTTGTATCAGCTTGCTGAGTATGTGAGTAATATGAATATTTGCCAAAATTTAAACAAGCTAAACTCAAATCATGCCAAAAGCCCCACCATTCAATTTGGTATCATTGGCAGCTCACAGGCTCAAGAGAGGCCTAAGTCTGGAAGAGCTGGGGTGTTTTTGGCAAACACTATTTTTTTTTTCTCTCTCTCTCCACATTTTGGAAAATTTGTGCCTCTCTGTATTAATTTATGATGTCATTAAATAATTCTTTTTGCAGCTTGTATAGAAAGAATGTTTCTTTTGAAGATGAGAATTCCCCTGAGGATGGTTATAGTGAAAAATTCCAGCAGAAGGAAAAAAAATCCTCTCTCCTTGGCCACTCATGTTTCTGCAGTAGTGTTTGAACAGCAAAAAAATTTACAATATTTTAATTTAAGGACCTGCTCCAAGGAGGTGCCATGCACTTGACTGTGACAAGAGGCAGCCTAAATTCAATGTGATTTGAGGGGTTTTATTGCTGTGATAGTAGACTGGAAGAGAAACCATGAGTCTGACTTGCTGGTGGAGAGACTAAGGTTTTGAACTGATTTCCTTTCCACAAAGTACAGGATCAATATTAAAAATGAAAGAGAAGAAAATATTGGGAAAGGTACAACAAAAGCAAAAAGCCTTGTCCAACATGAACTGTATTTTAATGTGAAAACACTGTCATGAGAGAAACTGCCCCTTGGGCTCTGCCTATAAAACAGTCACTGTAGGCATTGGCGTTTAGAGGGCAGCTTCATGCTAGGATTCACAGCCACTCCTTGCACCAGCGCTGTGCAGTATAGGCCATCCTGTGTTGTATTTGAAACGAAGTGAAGTTTAAAATTAGGCTTGGCACAGGCTGCTCAACCCCATTGAGAACCTGCTCGGGTAACGGCAAGGGAGGTTAATACCCTCGGAGCTTTGTGCCATGGTGCTGGGTGGTTACAGCCACCGCGCAGGCCCACATACCTGCCTTCTGTCAGAAAAACCATTATTCCCATCACAACCAGCAAACGTACCTGTGTGATTACTTTTGAGACTGACTTCTCAAATGTCACAGTGGATTTACGCATCGTGTGCAGCAAGACGCCTCCAGGCTGACAATTGCACTCCTGAGCCTGAGTCCACCTTTGGAAGCGGGTCCTGAGAGAAAGAAATAAAAAAGTATATGAATGGGTGCAAAGTGCTGATAACACTAGTTCAACTAAAATCAGGGTAATTTTGATTTCTGTTTACTCTGAAACTTGTTTAACTAAGAAAAGCAAAACCCAGTAGAATGAAAACAGGAGGAGTAGCTACAGTGGGTCAAAAGGCTTTTATTCCACAGAAAAATACTGATGGGCAAGAGGTTTGAATGAGTATTCTGCAAATGCCAACATCTTTCATCTGGGTTCTTTTGTTGCCATTTTTCTTAATTTTCAGCAAATACTAGTTTCTGGCTTTCAGCCGTACATTGTTACAGTATTGATGAATATTTTCACTGGGGTTGTATTTACAAATGGGAAGAAGTTGTTTTTTTAAAAAAAGAGAATTATGTGGAGTGTTGGCACCATCTACTTGGACACCAATGATTTTACTAATTCTGAAAGACAAAATTTGACAAATGCAGCTTCTAGTTGGGAGGTTCACACTGATATCAGGAAACTGGGCCAAATTTGTGCACTAAGCCTTAGACACTGCCAGCAGGAATGGATGCATCCTTTAACAAATATTTACTAGAGAACAACATGTGCAGAGAACAATATGTGCAAAACCACTATTTCTCCTTAACAGCCTCTATCTTACGCAAGGCAGACAGCACTGTGTGCTGCAGTTCAGAGTTCAGCAGACATGAAAAAGAATATTTTTGTGTTTTCATGCCAAAATCATAAGGCGCAGTCCTATTTCTGTTGAAGTCAATAGGAAAACTTTTATAGACTTCAGTATAGCAAGACCAGCCCTCTAATCTTCTTTTCAACAAGCCCTTCGGTTTAGCTTGCAGCCTTGGCTGCGCAGTGTAGTTTAGGTCTGAGACACAGCATATTTAAGTTTGATGGATGACACAGCCACACTCTGTGAATTATCATGCCCAGTGCATCTGAGCAGCTACTGAGAGAATAATAAAATTTTGAATCTAATACATTTCATTGTATTTAATATCAGTTGTGAATCTAATAACACAAATGGATAGCTCAAAACATAAGAAGAATAAGACTCAAACCACTGATTATCCCCACTAAATCCAAGCACTCATTTTAGCCTGAAACTTTAGAGCAGATTGCCCTGGACATGAGGAATCAATCACGAGACATCCTGGAAAGGTGATGAACTTACTTTGTGCATCAGAAGTAATATGAAACAGTCAGCATGCAATGGATACCTAGACTGAAAGCAAAGGTGACGGCTACTGAGCAGCTACGTGCAGGACAAAAACGGAAGTGGGGATAGGTAACCAGTAAAAAATAAAAGTAGCCACAGTGTCTCACCTGATTAGACATCTTTGGGTAAGGATTTGGTCTAAGACTTACTTGTGAGAACACCGAAGGTGACCAAGAGGAGAGAAATACCAAGGATTTTAGCCATATAAAGATTCTGTTTTAAATGAATCTGCATTCTTCCTTCTCATCCTTCTTAAGATACAACTAGTTCAAAGCTTAGATAGTTTTCCCCCCTCCCTTACCCTTTCTGTCCCACCATTTATCATTATGAAGGCAAGTTGACAGGTTAGAGGCAGGAAAAACTTCCACTGGGATTTCTGTCCAGTATCACAGAGAAGGACTAGATTTACACTCAGTGTTAGAACTGAGCACATGCCTGTTACATAAACGTTTGGACGACCTGCAGTTTTTCTACATTTCTTCATCAATAACATGTAAGGAGAAAGGGATTTTAACTCTTTGTATAAACATTGCCCAAGCACTTCAAGACTGGAAGGTGTCAATCCAAGTAGGCTGGAGGGGTCTGCTGAAAAAGCAAGAGGGCAAATCTCATACTTCAACATATACAGGATATTTAGAGTGAAGCAAGTGAGGGCTGAAATACTGATGTCTTGATGGATCTACTGACCACCCTCTCCATAGTGATACAGAAACTTGGGAGCAGCAGAGAGATTAAATCAAGAACCAAGAAAGAGAAATACCCTGAAGCTCTGCGAACCCAGGGGAAGTGAGGACCGAGCCTGCACGCCCCATGCTAGGGCATGTCCCACTGAAGCATTGTAGCGTGTTCACAGCGGGACTGACCGTGCTGCCGCTGGCTCAGCGCGTTGTTTAATGTCTACTGCAGGTATAGCTCACTCTCCTCCTCCTAACAAATGCTAAGCTGAGTTAAAGATGCAAAGGAGCCACTACTAAATCCTATTTAGACCAGCTACTAATGAAAATCAGCATGTGTGAAGTTAAAAAAAATGTAGTTACTTGTATTCCTCTCAGCTGTGGTTTCAAAGGAGAAAGCAGCTTCAATTGCAGGCTAAGAACTCCAGTGAAATTCAGGATTTACAAATGCTAATACCCTCAGCAATGATTCAGCCTACAGCCATTAGTGAACTACTGGCTTCTGTCATGCATAACAGGAAAATAATAATCACTCACCTCTGGGAAGTAGTTAATCAGATTGTTTGAAAATCAGTTTTCATCCTATTAACAGCAAAAGAAGGGGAAGCAGGAAGTCAATAGCCAGGAACTAAATACGTGAACTGGAGAACTAAAAAGAGGAGAGAAAGGGAGAATAAATAAATAAATAAACATAAACCCCCTCTTCTTGCCAAAGAGCAAAAGCAACTGGCAACATGCAAACGAGTTGCCAGAGGATCCGCCCGTTGCCGGTGAATGCATGCACTTGTGCTTACACGTGGTGAGTAACGTGACCGACCCGAGCGCGGTTACGTGCAGTGCGTAAGGTGATGGTCACAGTTCCATGTAGGTGGGACTGGGACCCTAATTTACCGTGGTCACATATTGCAAAGTCTGGCAGTACTGGATGAGGGTAGGAATCGTGTACGCTGCAATATCACTCAGTGTCGAGTCAAGAACTTCAGTGTTATGGAGAGAGGTTTAGGTTGTTCTCCAGGTTCACTTGTTCTAACCACTTCTCATAGTATGTAAAGAACTATGGATAACACAGCCATGCTTTTCACAGTATGAAAAAGAGGTCTCTGAAAATATGCAAAAAAGGAGAAAAGTAACTTTTATCCTATTTAAGACAGACTAAACATCCCCTTCCTCCTGGGATCTCTTATTACTTCTTCAGTTAAGTTTCAATTTTACAGGTATACGGGCCAGTCCTGATCATCACATTGATGCTAATAAAAAAATTCCTATTAATTTAAAAATGACAGAGTATTCTCCTACCACATATACTATATGACCCTTTCCTGACAGGCTAATACAGTAATAATTCCTTACTTAGCTCCAACACTATGCTCAGATGTTTCCTTGGAAATATTTTGTTCCTTTCTGTTGTTTCTTACTGCAGTTTGAGATTCTTTGTGTGGCAATGGTTCCTTGAATTGGTTTTCCACAGCCTGGCTTCTCTTGTGTCCTTCCCAGTTTTCCTTTCCATAGATACTACAGTGCACCCTTTCAATGAATCATGTTTTCTTCTAATAAAATATCTGAGTTCAATGCCAAAGCCCAGATTTCTATAAAAGAGATTCAGAATGAGCAGTAAGTACAGCAAAAAAGATTTTTTGTTCTGTGTTTTTTCCCCTCTCTCATTTTTGGGGGGTCAGAGATTCCTGAGAAGACCAGTAGCATTAGAGGAACCAAGCAACTCACTGCATCTCTAATATTTTATATCTTTATTCTTACTTGAGAGCTACCTTTTCTGCTGGAGTCCGTTAGCTAAGTAGGCTACATATTGCTGTCTTCCTTATGCTCCTTGGCAGGGCCATCGAGAGCTTGTCCAGTTCTTGGGTCAACAAAATATCTGTCCTCTTATTACCCTGACCTTTCCCACCCTCAGTTCCTAAAGCATACTGACAGGTAGCCCAGCGGCAGCTGCAAAGGGTCAGAGCAGAGGGGAAGGAGCAGGGGGCCCCCAGGGTAAAAGACTCTTCCTGAGCCCTCCAGGCCCAAGGGAAATCGCTCTGGTTACTCCTCTCACCCTCCCACCTCCCCTCTTGGCAAGAAGGTGACCCAGTGCCCAGTCAAGCGTTTGACCAAATACTCAGGACAGTTACGACCCAGAGCGAAGCTGAGCCAGGCTTCCTGGCAGCACATATGGAGAGCTTGGAATTAGGGACATGGTTACTGGCTACGGAGGGCCGTTACCCAAGTCCTTTCAGTAGAAGGATAAAAGTCAGTAGACAGTACAGTAAGACTTTGGCTTATAAAAGTCACTATAACTTATCAACAGTGATACAAAGAAGAGCTGCTGCGTATGGCCCACCATGCCAGCGAGCCAAACAAAACTCATTTGCTCTGGTGCACAGATGACTTGGCTGCCTGCACAATGAGCTTTGGCTATCTTACTGCCTAAACAGGCAAGATCTTCAGGGCATCAGCAATGTCTTTCATGTGTTGGTACAATGCCTCACACAGGGGAACAACTGGGAATTATCAATATAAAGTGTTAATAATGGCTGTCCACACTTTCATTTCATTGGGAACATTCCATTTTGCAATATTACTGAAAATCACTAAAATATAAATGAAATAAAAACTGTTCTTTTACTTACTGCTAATAACAGCCAGTCATACTGTCCCTGATAGCCACATATAATAACATTCATGAAATATTTTAAAATGGTTTGCTCTATGGTAAAATACCACACTATAAAAGAGACTTCTAGAGATGTTACCTAAATTACTCTTGTTCAAATGCCTTTGTGATATTTAATCATAATAATAAAAGTTAGAGTGCTTTTGCCTTTCCATCAGAAACTGGTCTTATATGTTTTGCTAGTCCCACTCTACACTGGCAACATGGTGTCGTGGTGTATAATTTCATAGACACAAAGACACTTCACTACCATAGCTCTCATTATTAAACAATATATTTTAATTGTCACCACCTTTCTCATATAGATACAGGCCAAATCTATCCTTATTGGTTTCAACTGGGCTACACAAGGGATGAATTTGGCTCAATATATATAAAAATACAGCAAGTCAAGTAATAAAAAGAAATGTTTGGGTTTCTTTTTTTATAGCAGTCAGTGCTTTTCGCCATAAGAACACACATGCCTGGCCAGTAAAATCCCATGATAAAGGACTAAAGTGTTTAAGACTTCATATGCAGAATAGCCCATGGTGTTGAATTACAATCGCAAAAGATGCCATGTTATAAAAGCATTTCTTACCTGGAGAAGGGATCCATGCTCTCCAATGAAGCTTAATTACCCAAGACATGCTGGGTTTTTCCCTCCCGGCAATAACCTCTAACACCAATAACTCTGCTATTTCTTTTGACATCTGAATAGCTGAATATTGCTAATTTTTGTTCTAATTTCCTTATTTGTATTATAGCCTTCCAGTGTTTTACTTCTGATGAAAGTTTTGAACATTAGAAGAGCTTCATTCCTGGGACATTCCTCTTTCTTTCTTCCACTTTTCCCCCTGGAATTTCACTCTCTCAGCCCTGCTCTGGCACTCCTGCTCCCCCATCTCTTTACGCCTTCCCAGCATACTTGGCTCCAGATGTAGATTTATGCATTTCCCTTCTTGTGATTCTTTCCTGCTCCACTAGAAAGGTTTCAGCTTCATCTCAGGGCCAGAAGATCCACATTTCTGCAGCATGAATTTACTTAAGACATTAAAGAAAATACCTTGCCTGACTGCAAGTCCCAAGCACTCCCGAGTCATTGATTTTGCAGCTCTCGTACACACAAACACACAAATCCACACACAGGGCACAGAGCAGTAACTCTGGAATGAGCAGTGGAGCTTACAGGGAGTCCTTCTTGTGCAAAAACCCCTTCCAACTGATATTATTTTGGGGAAACTGAGTCTTCACTATTTATTAAGTTATATTAGATTTATAGGTCAGGTTTGTGCTGAACTTTTATTAGTTCATAAGGAAAAGATTCAATTTTTATATAGAAAGCCCTACTTTTTTCAAGGTGGGGAGGAAACCTCTCCCTTGGAAAATGATGTGATATTGAGCCATGATTTAGAATCATCACCTGTGTTATCCTCCTCATCCTCACGCCTGCATCCTCAGCTTTTGATGAAGTCAATTTCCTGAGTGCATGTGAAAGCCTGTGGCTGCAGCCTGGAACAATCCTACCTCAGTGCTTCCCTTGTGTTGTTGATCCTTTAATTTCCTCCAGCCGACTCCTGCAGGGGACTAGTTCGAAGTTTTATGCTACTCTTTTGGACTAATCATTTACGACTGACTTAAAAAAAAAAAAAAAAATCACTTACATACTGCTACTGCTAGATAGAAGAGTTACTAATTGGGATGTACTTCTAGCCAAATGGCAACAAAGGTTTAACAGCAATGCATAGGAACCTAGAAATTCTGCCCAGGGCTTTATAACCAGACCAGTTATTTAGAATCTTCCTCAGAAATTATGGTTGCAATCCATAAAATACCTCTGCAGTGCAAGGTATTTTCAAGGTATTTCAAAATCCCTTGAAAAACCAGGCTAGCAGAAAGTCATATAAAACTGATTAATAGACAAAATCACAATATCAAGAGAAAGGTCTTCTATTCTGATGGTTATAAACGTTACACACAGGACTTTTATCATGGGACCGAGTTCTATGTGTTAAAAACACAAAACTGAAGAGTATCTGAAATTACAGATCTGAAAGAAAGACACATGTTGGATTAGAAGTTTAAAATTATGTGCCTTAGGGGCTAGCTGTTGACTAATGACAAAACAGGAAACAGGATGAAATTCAGAAGGGACGTACATTAACTTCTCCAAGTAAAATGGAGATCAAACCAGTAATTTTATAAGAAAAACAATATCCATTTAACACTACTTTTGTAATAAAAATCTATGAAATTTCAATTTGAAGTTGAGAATCTGATGCTCATCTCTTAACCACCCTATTATTTTGTTTGATAATGTTAATTACATTATCACACCTTCCAAATACATTCTTTCTAAACAGCGTAGCTTTTTTGAACTGTGCTAATGAAGAATATCACGACAGGTTTAAATACAGACATGAACGGTCAATTATAATAATTATTTTTGCATTTTTATACACTAGGTGACAAAATTATTCTTGACGAATCATTAAAGGATAAATCTATACAAGTTTGATATATTTTACACACCAGCTATCACTACAAACTATTGTTAAATCTTAAAAACAATACAAATACATCACTCAAGTGAAAGCAAAGTCAAACTACATTTTCAAGAACAGAAATGGGTTCTCGTTGCTATTTCTGGCTGCATCTGTTAGCCTGGCTCAGATTCACTCACACAGTGTGGGTAAAAGCTGGTAATTCAGCCATTTCACACGCTCATGATAAAAATCCGAGATTCGATTAAAAAATTATTCTGGCATACTAAATCAAATGTATTCCAAAATACTTTAGGAAACAGAAGGGGGGAGATAGAAAGACTGAAGCGATCATTTATATGAATGGTTATGTATGGCAGAACCAGAAAAATCTCAAGCAGCAGCCGATTTATACACTGCTAATTCCTTCCTTAGACGATCAGACTTAGACTGGTCTGATTTCAGCAGGAAAATCTCTGCATAGACATCAACACTGGTCTCAAGCATAAGATCCTAATTATTTGAAAGGCATTTGTTTTCATAGCTTTTTTTTTATGTGTCCAAGTCGATGGCATTTTAATGCCTTATTAAATGGTTGTTTTACAGCAGCCCGTCTGTTCAGTCTCTGTGCCCATGTCTGTACTTTGTGCTGCAGGATTTTACCTTTCATGCTAGCCAAAAAATATTTTCCGAATTCCCTATAAAAGTTTTCGATATTTCCTAAGACAAATAGAGTGGTTTTTTACATACTCTAAAATGACATTGATATGGTAGATATGACATGTATGCCTCTCCATTTATGGTGTGCTTGCAAAAAAGGTGAACGTTTGTGTTCATTAAAGGGATATGCTCACTAGCTTGGGCCCAACTTTATATGGCTTTTTTTAATTACATAAACAAATGCAAATGTTTTCATTTCTGTTTTTCTTTATTTCAGTTTAAATCCCAGCAATACAAAATATGTGAACACTCCCCTACCATGTTTCTAGCCCAGACGTGGCCATGCGAGGTCTCTAAATGCACAAGAAATAAAAAAATGAACCAACTCAAAACCAACCTGAAATAAAATTAAATTGATGAGAAGTTTTTATATCAAATTACTTTGAAGTGCATGTAAGGTAAACAAACATTCAAATGTGAAGAGGAAGGCAAATTTAAAAATTATATTTTTACCAGCATTCTGACAATAGTCCCAGTGAAATATTTTTTTAAATATGGTGAAGCTCTTGCTTTGTTGAAGTCAAATGGCAGAAGCCCCACTGACTTCAGTGGGGCCAGAATTTGTAACCAGGTAGCTCTTTCCCATCGCTCATACACAAAGACTGTACTGCCTCTCCACTTGTGCTAAGGAATAGCTTTATTGGAGTTGGCATTAAATAACAAATTCCTCTACTTATCTGTCTTATTAGTCCTGACGAATACATGGTATGGATCAGCAAAAATCTTTTAAGATAAAGTATAATCTAAATTGCCCGTTTTCAGTTCTTGAGGGTTCTGTAGCAGTAAGCAATAACGAACAGACGATGGAAGCAGCCAGACCTACAAAAGAAATAGTATTTTAAAAGTACTGTACTTAGGGGAAAAAAGGTTTGCCTTTGTACATAAAGAGCTCTATTCATTAAAAGAAGTTTTTACAAATGTGGTTATTTCAAATAGTCAAAAAGTGTGAAATACACTTAAAATGAGTAAAATTTGTGGGTTTTCCTATGGGTTAAATATGTGCCATACTAATAAAGCTCTCCTCACACCTCTTCCTAACTCATAGTCTTTGGCCTCATTCTGCAAGATGTTTTGAATTGAGGGAGCTCAGCACTTTGCTGGAATGGACCATTAGCCATTAAAGTCCCAGCTCTGTAAAGATTAATGGACTTTAGAGGGATCCAGAAGAAATCATCTAAATCTGACATTCAGCACGGCACACATCAGTGTCCTGCACCGAGTCCATGAAGTACGTACATGAGTGAGCTTCGTGTGCCTACACAGGTCCCAGTAATTCTACCCTGAGCATCCCACGGGAGGACAGAGCACCCTGGGGAGTAGCTAAGCAGGCACAATAAAGGTGAAATGAGAATGGGGACCAAGTCACACAAATCAGAAACATCACACAACCTCAAACCTTCTTCCTTACAGCCACGAACAGATCAAATTTTAAAGCACAAATTACTCTGGATTCTGCCTAGGTGCTCAGACCTCGCGTTACGCCGGAATCCAAGCACCTCCCAAGCACATACGTACCCGGGTCATTGATTCAGAGGCCCCAATACCAGGCACAAACTACAGCTACCTCAGTCTGCAATTTAATGGTAACGTGCTTGTGTCTGCAGGAGGGCTTCCCACATTCAGAACCAGTTTTCTGATGCTGTCCTTCCCACTCCTGTTTTTAAAATGTACCTGACACACCGTATCAAAACCACATCAACAGCTTACATATGAAAAAAAACCATCCCTGCTTCACATTTCATGAAATGTACCCCTGCTGATGTAGGTCAGTATTACTGGATAACCCACAGTAACCCAGCAGTACCACTGATTTACATGTGAGCTCCTTCAACAGAGGCTTTACAAAGTGATGAAAATCTTTACACCACTGATTTTCCAGTGTTTGATCCCTCCTACTGCTTGAAGGAAGCTTCACATAGCTTTAAAATGAAACAAAAGTGTTAAAATCAGATTATTCATAAGTACCCACATTCCTAGCTTTTGTCCTTTTAGTTTTCAGCTGCCTATAATGTCCAGAAGTTGAGATATCTGTATTTAAAGGTGTTTAAACCCATGCACTTATTTCCCTTTGCTTCTGTAACTCTGGTACGACCGTCTGTTGCTGCACATGTCACTGAGACACTAGAAATGTAGTATGACTGTTCCATGATGGTTCAGGTATAGAAAAATAAGACATTAAGGAAAGCATGGCTTTAGATACAAAAACTTTAAAACTGAATCTCTGTTTGCTGTAGCAAAAATGCCTCAAAATTTCATAGCACTTGGTTTAATGTAGCAAGAAAATTATCAGTCTATTACTTAGTTCACATGCATAGAGCCCAGAAATTATCATGTATCTCATAGATGGATAAGTATAAAACCACATATATTTCAGCCCCATGGTATTGTATCAGTTCTTCACTAACGTGCAGATTTTCTTTGCTTCATCTAACAGCAGAGATGGAGAATTTAGTAGTAGCATACTTTCTTAAACACTAACAAATTAATACAATTCAATTTATTGCAGCATACTTATGTGAGAAGAAACTAATGGATGATAGTCACATGTTTCTTCAATACAATTATGCTTGTTTACAAAAAAAAGTCCATAATTCTGCACACAGCAGGAATCCCATAACAGGAGATGATGTCTGCGCCTGCTGCTCCAACTCCAACTGTCCCGAAGAAACACAGACTTTCAGGAGAGCCATTTTGGCAACTGGGCATTGGGCTACTATCAGGTTTTCTCCGGTTGCTCTGTTCCTCGTGTTCTGGGATAGGGCGGCATTGCTAATGAACCTCCAACGTTCTTCTCTAGATAAACCTGTGCTCAAGCCTGTTTCACACCATGGAAGCACAAGATTCCTCCCTTCTGCGATCAGGAGGCAACGCGCCCTTCAGAGTCTCTGCAGCCTGCTAAGGATTTGTCCAAATGATATATCCTTTTCCAAAGAAACAGCAGTGAAAATGTTCTATAGATTTAACCACTGTCAGATGTTCTTTAAGAAGAATATTAATTTCTCTCCAGAGAACATAAACTTTTTGTTGTAATAAGCCACCATCCTCTCAAGTCCTTTGATTTCCTCTGTCAATACTGCCCCCATACCATAAGCGCTAGCATCTGTGTCCAGCCTGAAAGGTGTCTGAAACATGGGGAGGCTAAAATGGGAGCAGTTACAAGAGCTTTTTTTGAAAACCAAAAATGTTAAATCACACTATGCTAGCCACTGAAACGGTTTCCTTCTCACTGAACTCATGCAGTGGTTTTACAATATTAACAAAGCCACAAATAAACTGCCTGAAATAGTAGGAGCAGTAATCCTTAAAAAAACCCAGAAACCTTTACCTGACTGCCATTGTCTGGAGAGCTGGTCAGAATTGTTGTGCTTCTATTTTCTTTTTGTCTGTGAAAACCATTCCCTGGCTGGCTGTGTACCGAATTAATTACTTCTGCTTGCACTGATTCACTTGTCTTTGGATTTGATTTCAGGCTGATGACTTTCAGTGTATTACAGACCATTTGTAAAGACATCAGTTCCCATTCAAATGTTTTACTTCATACCAAGATATCACCTAGACATAATCTGAAACAGGCATGCTGTAGCATACCTTCTCCCCATTCTCTAAAATGCAGCAGGTGCTGAACCAACAGACATCTTTTAAAATTGCAGTAGGTCTTGTCCTGCTCTGAAAGCTGTTCCCTCCCCCTTCTACTGGTACTTGGCTCTACAGAATCTGCTCAGGCCACCATTTGACTTTAATCAGAACTGTGAGTGAGGCCCAAAAAATTGTTGAAAGCTCACTTATCCCATCCCAGTTTATTTCCTTGAAGCCCAGCAGCACTTCTTACCGCTTTGCTTTTGCTAAATAGCGAGGTGCAGTGTGATGGCTTGGTTTCCCTCAGAATCAATCTGTGGTAGACCACTGTGTGCAGGCCGTATATTTATTGGATTCAGAGAACTGATTTTTAACTGGAAAAAACTTTTGGGGAATCTAAACAGTACACTGAAATTGTGACTGTGGCACAGCCTGCTAACGCAAGTACCAACAGCAATGGCAACGGTAACTTCAGTACAGGCTTACAAGCTCGCTGTAGCCTGGAGGTACTTAGTGGACTTTTATGACTTGTACTGAGCTCTGAGCTGTTGTATTTCCAAAGTTACAGTTAGCTGTGCTAGCTGAGTTAAAGCTAGAGCAAGTACACCTACCTACAGCATCATATGCTGTGAGGAAATCACTTGAGAACATGCTGCAGCTCTGCATTTAAATGAATTTAGAATTTAAATTTCTTAGTGCAAAAGAAAAATTAACCTCTCCTTCAGATCTAGCAGTTAAGCAGCTAAGGTTTCTGCAAGGGCTTGACTCTTAAAATATGATTTCCATCACTCCACCTTTACTTGGGTAAAAAGATACTGCAACAAGTAGCTGCTGTACTAGTTCACTGCTGTACTAGGAAAATCTGCTCTCTGCAAATCAGTTATCTACAAATTCTGTGCTTCACCTGGGCCACATAATTAAAGAAAATTTCCAGAGATTTAATTTGTAAGACAATACTTCCAGCATGTATTACTAGTCATAATGAAATCCAAATCCTTCCATAGCTTATCCATCATTTCAGTTACATTTCTTACTCAGAAGAGGACAAATTTTCAAAATCAATTTTCGCACCTTCTGGCTGCTTCATGTTTGCCAGCAGTCACTCTCCCTGCTTGAGACCAATTTATTCTTTTTTAGTCCACCTAGTTCAATAACGTCAGTTTGAGAAAGGGTACCTTATTCCATTCATTTCACAGATCCTAATATACCTTCAGAAAGTAAACTGACCAAATCTAGAGAAAAGCTGTAAGCTTTATCCTCATTCCTTTGGAGCTCAGCACTTTCAGCTTCATGTCTTCACATTTCCTGAACTGATTGAAGAACTTTCCCTAGACGTTTCTGAGGTTCTGTCCTGGCTAGCCTCAGAACAGTTTTTATGGTCAATTTTTTCATAAGTCTAATATTTAACTGAACTACTTCCTTTAATTTTTCCACAGCTGCCAATTTTCCTTGTTTTACAAACCAAGATTATCACTTTTCCTAATTGTACAGTAAGGCTAGGGATCAGATTAGGATCGCCCCTTTTCATCATTCATTTTATAAACAGTACTTGAGTTACAGGATTTGGCTGCTAGGAGCTCCAGTTTCTGTCCATCTTTCCAGTCATTCATCAAGGCTGTGATTTGAACAGACCATATGCGCTCCTCCTGAAGTCCATGGCTCAGAAGTAGAGGGTTTTGATATTTTTTGAGCTGATCTAAATTATCCCCTCTGAGTATCTGTAAAATTCAAATTACAAGTATTTTTTTCTCCTAATTTCTCATCTCACAGAGATCACTGACTGACAATCGTTTTGTTACACTATGGACTTCAAATGTGACCTAAGATTCTTTGATTGCATTCCAAAATTGGTATTTTAGCTTATATCTTCATCTGTGCTAGCAAGTTCCAGGTGGGCCAAAACTTTCCTGCTTTCTGCCATCTTCTGGTAAGCTTTCTGGGTGATGGCAGTCAGATTGCTGGACGAGACAGTTCAGTCTTGGAGGTCTGTATGCAGCCTTCCCATCTGGCCTGAGAATTTTGTAGATGTCCCCAGATCTTTCTTTTTTATCACAGGTCTCAGTCCCTCCAAAAAGGGCTTCCAGACATTGCAGATTCTTCTTGAAATTACATCTGGCCATCTTTGATTACTGCAAGTCCTGCAGAAAACAAGATACTTGAGAAAAAAGAAAAAAGCCACAACTTTTCAGATACTGGTGCTTAAAAACACTGTCTGGATGTTCTGCATTAATATTGTGTTAGAAGAAGCCAAATGGCTGTACGCCAAGACTCAACTCAAGGTGTATTTTTACGGCAAAGCTATAAAGCCACAAAATAAGTGGTTTATAATGGAAATTCTGACACACTTCTAATATTAAGAGCAGAAATATACTGGTTGTGGCAAGTAAGTATTTGACAGCTGTGGTACTCACCTGTCAGCTGTACTGCCTAAACAAGGCCATTTTGATGGTAGGATTCCTCCTTTATCTTATCCTGTTTCAGCCACACAGTTTTAGGGCAGATGGGCTGAGCCATATTCTGCAGGTCATTCTGGAGCTTTTCAAAACCCTTTTTCTGGCTGATTACAGAGGAAAGCAACAACTGGGATTTGCAGAGTACTGAAGCCTGCACTGTTCTGAAGCTTATTGCACTGACTTGGCTCCAGGCAGAGAGCAGCTTTCAGCAGCTGAAAGATGGGAAGTTTTCTTTGACACTGTTCCTCTTGAGAGGCACTTCCCCACAGCGGGACAAGGTCGGGAAGAACTGTGGGACTGAGCATATGGGCCTTGCTTTCTATTTGAAACTCAATCAAAAACCATCCTTGGAAACTTGTGGACACGAACTACGTATGACTGGAGAAAGGGGCAACCTTGAGTAATATTTAGGATACTCTATCAGTTTACATAGGCATAAAGATTATTGACATGCTATGAATGTGATAGTAAGAAGATATTGGCAATAATGATAATGGACTAAAAAGAATTTCATAAGGCTGAAATGTCATACAAATAAATACTATACCTAACACAATATGCTGTAACTCCAATTTGAAAAAAGACAAGGGACAGTTTTATTTGCACATGAATGCTCTAACAGATCACCTACATCAGTAGTCTCCCATCAACATATCATTTACATATAAAGGGAAAGTAGGAGGGAGAAGTGTGAAGCCATTTTTTATTAGAAATATTCAAGACGACAATGTTATGCACTGGGTCTATATCTGATCTGTCTGTACAGCATGTAGTAAACCTGAGATTTCCAAATATAGTTAGGGCGGTTATGGATACTTTTGCCATTCCAAGCATCTTGATTTGCAGTCATGTTCTTCAAGAAAACCAAGAAATGCGTCAATCTTTGATTATCAGAATAGAAGTTGAGACATGCATACACACACTTATATACACATCTTGAACTTATTTCATACTTCACACACAAGTTGGAGAGAAAAGATTGTGACTCAAAGTGAATGAAATCTAAACAGCTGACAAATAAACACAGGATGCTGGATTAAACTTTCCAAGTAGCATGCAAGCCTTCTATGCTATAAGATTAACTTTGGCTACTCTTAATGCACAGATTAACTGCAACAGCAAATAACAATGCAGAAAGCTTTTTCTTTTAAATAAAACAGAGAGGAAATGAAAACAAAATTACACATTACTTAAAAATAATCTATCTGAAGATGAAATAAAACATTTGTGACTATGAACCAAGATTCATACCTTCACTTCCAACATCTTCAATTAACACCCCTAGGAAATTTAACACAATTAAATTAATGTTCTAAAGGGTACGCTGGATCGAGGGAAGCAGAGCCTGGGGCATACTAACTGGCTGCAGTCTTTAAGAGAGTCTAACAGCTTAAAGACATAAGTGAATTTTACTTGCATCTTGAGGACATTATTCATAAATTTACATTAGCTTAGTTTGGTAGATTCTAAGGGCATTTATAGAATGCCTAGAAATTAAATCAAAGCTAAAAAAAAGGCATTGTTTTGTTTCAAATCACAAGCAGGCTGCTTGTCTCAGATTTGAAAACCTCTGTGGTTCCCCACAGAACTTCCTGTAAAAACAAAATGCTGCCATAATGATTTAAGACAAGACTGAAACACTATTGACCAAAACAAAAAGTTGAATACAAGGCAAGAATCAGATGGAAGCTGATGGAAAGACAGCATATGAACGAATCTTAACAAAGATACATCTAGATACCTCAATAATAATGCAATTAGAATTTTTCAAAGGGCTGTGAATTAGAAAGAGTCAGGGCTTATACAAGCTTGTGCTTTTCATGCTGGATACATTAGTAGAGTTAGCTAAACTGTCCACAGTCTGCCTGACAGACAAGAAACACCTTGGCGGTTATGTGCTCTAGCGTTTTTCTTTGGAAATACAACTGGTATGTGAGACTTAAATGCCCTGGCTTCAGCTTGGATTAGGAGATCATTATAAGGTAATACACAAACCCCTTTTATCAGTTACGGCGATGTTGTTTTAAAATGTGGTACAAAGCATGTTGCTGCTCTACTTAGTCGACCTATCTTTAAAGTCTGTGTATCTACATATCTAGTCTACATACCTTTAAGTTAATTATTTTAGTGGCTCTTTTCATGTTTGCGTATAGATAAAAGACAGATGAGGGTATTTTTAATATTCTGGTAAAGAAGGTTATGTTCAGGCAAACTTCTGTCATCAACAGAAATAGAGGATCGTGCCTCCTGCCTTCATCCCATATATTTTCTGAACAAGTGGTACCCATTATACTTTGCACTATTTACTTCAGTAAGTTTTTTCGGTGCTTCAAGCATATACACACATACATAGTTAGAAAATAACATTCATTTTTAAAATATAAAATCAGTTCTGACGCAACCTGGTGAGCTGAAGGAAAGTATCAACGTGTCTGGGGAAACAGTCTTTGGCAAGAGAGTTTATTTTTCTTTTTGCGGAGATCAGGCTTTTTTTTAATGATTAGTCTCATGTGTTTCTTGTTGGTTACTCGGGTTAATTTTTAAATATAAATTAATGTCTATGTTAGTTTAATCTCTCTATTTGGATGCTATTGGAATGGAGCCGCAGTGTGCCCAGGTCTTCTCCAGCTGTGCCTTGCAACTGAGGAGAAGGAAGGAGATTGACAGCAGCTCTTGTTGCTCCCCAGACCAGCTCTGCGAATCTACAACAGCCACAGTGCTTTCCTTGGCCCAGCCTTCCTCCTTTTATTAGCTCCTAGCTGCCTTTCTGGGTAAGAATATCAATGGAAAATGGATTTTTAAAAATATTTGTTTTGGTGCAAAACAAAGATAGCCCAAGAAAAGTGCTTCAGACAGAAATCTCATGACTGAAGAATTAGACTGGTAAGATTTTAAAACCAAATTAAGAGTTAAGGTTTTTCTTGGTTTTACTTTCTTTGGAAGCAGTAGAAATCTACAAACCCTTTTTTGGTACAATGATGCTCAGGACCCTTGAGGGTCTAAGTATCTCCTTCTGATATGATTTAAGTAAAAAGATTTTTCTTAAATTGTATTAACTATTAGAATATTAGTTGTAAAGAAAGATATACAAGTTTCACCATTGAGATGTAAAAGGTTTAACAACTCTGAGCGCCTACAGTCCAAGCAGCAGAAGAGCTAGAATATTTCCGCTATGGCACGGGAGCAGGATGTGGAAAGTTGGAAGGTCATTGGAAAAAACATGTGCCATAGGAACTCCATTTTTTTTCCATTTTGAAATCATCAGGGGAAAATTGAGGGATGCACGCCATGAATATGAATGCAACCCCAAGCAGGGGGAGTGCAGCTGTTATGGAGCTGCTACAGCACCAGGTCTGAAGTGGGAAGTTTGGAGATCTGCTCTGTTGGTGTTCCCTGAAATGGCCACCTTACACCACCGTGCAAACCCCATTTACCTGGGCATCGCACAGAGGTGGAGAACTGAGCCAGTGCCTGCAAACGTGTCATGCATAGTCAGTCTGGATGGAGTAGAAGAAATCCTAAAATCACACAGACAAAGATAAATCTGTTTCTTAGGCCCTATCCAGACTATGAAAAGATGGGTTCTGCCCCTCGCTGCTGGGGCTGGAGAGGATGTGGTCAGCTGGGTACATTTGATCATGTACATTGTTGGACTGCACAAAACAAATCACTTCGCAGAAACAATGTTTACTGAAAATATTACGCTAACCCTAGCAGTAGCCTTGCTGGGCCCACAATGTCAACGTGCCAAATATAAAAAAATGAGGTTTTGCTAAGCTACTTGTTATTAGCAGCTCAAACCTTGACTGCAGCTGAATGAAGAAACCCCAACATTCCCATGACGAACACATGGCTTAACTAAAATACGGGAGGTCCTTTCCTCAGAGAAGATGACAAGCCTAGGAATAATTGTTAAAATAAATACTTCAAAACTTGGCTCTCTTTCTTCACCTACACAAAAAGGAACAGTTAAATCCATAAGCCAAAGTTTCTGACTAACTTTTACAAAGTATTTCTCCTTTGAAACAGTTAAGCAGCATACTTTGATCTTTGTGTATGAAATACTTCAACTTTCAGAGTAATCACAGTCAACATCCAGTCTCATTTTAAAGTATAATTTGTGGCTTTAATATTTACAGTGTTATTTTGAGGAAACACAAAAAATATAATTCATTCAGTATTGTTTATGTCTGGTTTGAAGTCACAGATGTTACAAATTGAAGTTAAGATATTCAAATTTTTCACATCTTTTGGAATTTTAAATTGTACCTATGGGACAAAATTTCTTCCTTCACAAGGTTCCTTCCCTGACTGGTCTCCAGTTCATTTCAGGATGATTTGATTTCTACCTGACATTAGAAAACACAAATTGGCTAAAAGTAAATTCTGGATCATATTAAGGATTATTTTCCTTGCCAAGTAATATTATCCTATAAGTCTATACAGTATAAAGCACTATAGTAAGGGAATATTTATATATGAATTATTTCCATACAAAAAGAAACCGATTAAGAAATACAGGACATTACTTTCTTATATCAGTGTAACACTACTGTACCACACGTATAGGGCTGTCTGAAAAGATGAGGTCTGGGGGAAAGGCTGGGGCACACGACAGGAGAGACCTCTTGGTGCGTAGATTAATGGAAAATGAAGAACATGGAGGATGTTCACTGACTCTAGCACAAAGCACAGCAACAATTTAAACACAGATCAATACAAATAAAAGTTTATATTGACAGAAATCCTACCCAATATAACACGCCATTTTACATGTAGTAATAATTTAAAAAATAAAAGAAAAAGAAAAAAAGGATTGAAAGAATTGGCTCAAACCTGTAAACTCTTTAATGGGAGTACCTACAACATTTTCACGTTTTCCTGCCTTGTTTGTGATTGTTTTTATAAGGTGGATAAACTGTACTACCTTTGTTGCCTTAGAAATAACATCTCTAGTATTTTGACAGCGTAAGTCATGCAGTACTCCTTGTGTAAACAAGGAGGACTGGACAAGAAGATAGCAGTCTCTTTTTTTTGGAATGGCATTACCGCACCCCTTCCAGAAGAAAACTGGTATGTGCTCCTTAGATGAGAAAATAAATAATTTCTTCATGTACAAACCACTATTTTATTTGCAATAGCATTCATCTGATCCAGTTTTTAAACACAAATAAATGCAGAAGACAACATCTTCAGAAGCCAGAAAGAAGAAAGGCTCATGTGCCTTGAGAGCTGTTGTTACCAGAGAACGAGTCTTCCCAAGAGGCACCAACAAAATTAAAAATAGGTGGCAAAGATAAATTAATTAAATGCTTATAAAAAGGAACATCCACTATCTCTGTTCCTTTCCAACAGACATCCCCATCTGGAATTTATTTTTAGGATGCTCATTCCTTCTCACAGGTTCAATGCTACCCATTTCACACCATTTAACTATTGAAAGCTCTTGAAATTCCGGACCAGAGAAGCCAGAGCCCAGTGTATTTCACAGTGATGTAGCTAATGTGTCAGACTTGTAAAATAGCTCTTAGTGGTAGACCTCCATTTAGAGAAAGACGGAAACTAGCTTTAAATACTTAAGGCTTTAATATCTAGTCCATTACGCTGCAGCAAGGTCTTGTAAAGAGTCAATTATGGGATACTTCTGATTTGATCCACATGCAAGGGAAATCCGCTTCTTTGCCTTTAAACCTCTGTAGTAAGTGTCCTGTTTAAATAATTAGTGACACTTTTTCTTTGATCAAATTGATTCACATTGTTATTCTTTTATGTTAATTTAAAACTTAATCCATGTAAAATCCAAGACAGATCTTAATCCATCATTCAGAGCGCTTTTACAAAAAGGGACTATCATGAGATTGTCCAGAAAACACGACAGGTTAAAGACAGTAGTGAACCAACTTGAAGTAAATGCTTTTTTTTTTTTTTTTTTGGCCTTCTGAAAACCTGTGAATCACCAACCAAGCTAATACTAGTAGCATGGGAAGCAGTGTGACAATTTGGAAATAATTGTGAGTGGAGACTCAAAGCTAGCAGCTACTCTAGCACAAAACCTATTCTCCAGCATATTTAATAATGAAGCCAAAATCTGAGCGTTTCCTGCTATTAAAAATGTGTTAATCATGGAAAATATTTTAAAATAAACTGCAGCTACTTTTACTTATATTCTTGCTTTCTATTCAAAGCTTAGTTGTCCAGGTTACAGGGAAGTTACTAGCAACAAAGTTGGAAGGGTTTTCAGGCCAGACAGAGCTAGTTAATGTGCTCAGCCAGTAGACTACATAGAAGAAAAAATACTCTCAATATTTATAATTTCATGTCCATGCCATTGTCATTGGTAACATATTTCTATAAATATATGAATGAGAGGCTTGTAAGAAAGTTACCTGTATAAGTACATAAATATTTAAGTTTTGTCCAAGCCCATAAATTCAATAGACCATACCAACTCTTTACTTGCTGTACACATTCAAATAATTTGAATTAGTATCTCCACAGTGAGGTAAAAATTAGTAAGTCTTAATTGAACATGAACTGATAATTTCTGGATAGCAGAGTTACATTTTACCATAACATTTCAGATGCTTGTATGTTTTCTAATAATAATTAAAAAGTTATGTTTCTAGACAGCAGCACTGCCATTTAATGACAAATGAGGCACAGGAACTACTTTGCTAAAATACTGCTGTACATTTCTTCAGAAGGCTTGATGGAGGAGTACTTAAACCTTCCAAGTGTTTTTCTAAAATATTACTGCAACACTGCAAAAGAAATAATAACAGATAATATTTCACAATAATCTAAAAAATATTTAAGGAAAACAAGATGACCATTTTGTTTAACTGCGAAATTGTTTTATAAAATGACTAATGGAATGTAATTGCTGCAACATTTCCACTTGAGCATGAACAGCTAGGTCTTGAGGACCTCTGCTGTTCAGGCAGTGCACCGTACAACTGCACATTCAGAATATTATCTCTGCTCAACAGTGAAGGTGAACAATTTTGCCTTATCTTCAGAAATTACTCTGGCTGTACAGTCACACTGAAATGTAAAAAAATGTTTCTTTTGGTATAATAACCTCAGTACTTTTGTAAGAAAGTATTGTTCAGCTATCCATTATTTATAAAGTTAGGGACTGCTGTGAAAATTTAAATAGCCAGTATTTCAATTCACCTGCTTAAATTTGTATCCTGACCATGAAACTTGGAGATTTGCCTGTATTTTCCTTTCACCATTTCAAATAGAGTGGAGTAAAAAGAAACTCGCAGATAACATTGGAGACACCACAGCACCAAAGATATGGCAGATACAGTCTGGTGAGCTGTACAGTGATAAAGCAAACTGAAGATAAAAATCTTCACAGAGTCCCTTCTGTATAGCAATAGTCTCCATCTTTGAGGACAATGGCAAGTGGCGACAGCCCAGGGAGGCTGCTGCTGATTGTGCAGGGCGGCTCGAACGGCACATGCACGCTACCTGCGAATCAGCCGGATCGATGCACCACTGATTGAATGTCACTGGCTACAAACACCAGTCCCTCTTGTGTACAAAGGAAAAATATCTAAGTTAGGGCTACAAATGCCCATAAGAAAAAGAATGTCTTGTTATTAAAGTAAGAGGGCACTTCCAGGGAGCATGAGAAAGGTAAGCTTTATATTCTGCCTTTAGGCTTTTGGAATCCGTGTCACATCCTCTCTGTGACATCTGAGCATTGTGCATACAGAGCTCATACACAGTCTACAAACTTGCATGTTCTACATATCTGTGAAAGCTGCTGGGATATATTCTAATCTTGTTTAAGCTACTAATTGTCCTTTATTGAGAAATATTTTTTATTTTTCAGGAAAAGCTGGACAGTAAAATTTTGCCCTAGAACTTGCTATTTGCCTTTCAAATACCATCTGAAGAAAGATTGCACAAACAGAGTGCAGGCAGTGTTCTACCTCCACCCTCGGTGTCCTGCCCTTGACAAGTATTCTCCTTTTAGAGGTATTAAATCTTGGCAACATCCATTGCAGTTCCCACTTAAGCTGAAGTAAGTACATGTACAGAAGGGCTCTGTCAACATATCTGAGTGGAAAGATGTTTGGATTAACTAAGAAAACCTATTTCAAATCTCAGTTAATAAAATGTCCTCCTAAATCCTAATTGCAACTTTCATCTTGTGTCTTAGGCCTTGCCACCAGCTCATGTGCCGATACAGATCAAGTGTTTAGTTTGATAAATGCAGCTTACTAGGGCCTTGGTATTGCTGACTGACAGAGTAGCTGAATAGGATCCAGGCTTCTAAAGGTGATTATCTGCCTAAAGAAGGAAGAAGATGAGCACCGGACAACGTTGTTTGTCATTTTGCGCACTTAATCAGACAAAGCTCATAAGACTAAGAGCTTCTCTATACTATCAAAAATAAAAAGCAGCTTTCAAATAAATTACACTACCATTTTACAGAGGGAGAAATCCGTAAGCATGCATTGGAGAATTATCTTCTGGTTGCTATATTCCAGCAAAAGAACTTATAACTGGAACAGTAAATCATATTCCCAGATTCTTTTCCTTAGACTGTTGAGTTTGGAGTTATTGCAGCCAGATCTCACTACATGGCACCCATAAAGCAGCATTCTTCAAACAATACATCCAGGTAGAAAGTCACAGATAACAAAACCTGTCCTTTTAGTTTAAATTGTTATCTAAAACCAAATAGAAGTATAATGTTTTTTCAAGGAAGATACAGGCTGACAAGGCTAACTCACTAATACCCCTTTTCCGTGCTGAGATAACACCAGTGGTATGTGGTCATTGCTTTATCTTTGTGTGTGTACAAAACCAAAAATGCATAAACCAATTCTAATGTAATATGACAGTGGTATATTTCTCGCTTATGGATTTAACTTACAAAGCATTATGTTTAAAGAAGTGTCCCATTACACCTTACTTTCAGCTTTGTTTTATATGACAAAGAAAAGAAAAGAAAAATTAATTTTCATGAAGTTCTCTTTCAGAAGGGAAAATCTGAGAAGGGCAAAATGAAGGTGGCTTATTCTTGGTTTTGCTTTAGGGTTAATATAACATCTACAGCTGTGTTACAAACTTCTTTCTATTTTGTAAAAATTTACTCTGTAAAATATTTACTTTGCATTTCTTTAACCAAGAGCTTGCATTAAATTGGTTTAATACTACTATAAATACAGAGTATTAAAAGCAGACATAATCAAAATACATACAAATAAGCAGCATTTTCAGTGGGGAGTACTCCACCACTTAAATGACAAATAAAACAAAAACTCCACACCTAAAGAAGCACTAAAGATGCCTAAGTAACATCACTTTAATACTAGTATTTAAAAAAGAATGAAAGGACTCAAAATCTCAACTGAAATGCAATCAATCTGGAAAAAAACCCCTACACCTTCAAAATTGCCAATAAGTTGCTATTCTCATTATTATCACAATTTAACAGCAATTGAATTCCTATTTCTCATTGGAAGGGCCTAGTTTTCACTTGTATATCACATACAGCAAATATTTAAGCAGCCAAGTGTCATAAAACAAATTCTAAAGTAAAGGCCATTTGCTTTAAACCCTTAGTGTGTGAGTAGGCTCACTGGCATCTACAGGGCTATGCACAGAAGTGCAGTCTTGTAAGGTCCAGTGTTGATACTAAGAACTGCACTTTTTGGCAGTTAACTGGTATCAGAATAAGAGTACTTCAGTTCACAATTTCAAGGTTTTACAATTGATTATTGGCAGTATCATTTATTACTATTAATTTCATAGCTGAAAGGTTTTGATTATCAACTCTGTCAACCCAAGCAATTTCCAAGTGTCTTGTAATCACACCTAATTCTACATCTAAATCATTAGAAGGATAAAGTTGTTATACTTGTAATGGTATTTGTCCTACTTTGAACATTACCAAACTGTTTTATCTAATCCTTTAGGAAACACCATAATGAGGCTCATCTAATGGCTTCTACTAGTTAGGAAGGCAAACGAAAAGATTTAGCTCCTCAGTCTGTCTCTAAATCTTCTAAGTGAAAGATGATTTACAGGTAAGCTATGAAAAATGTGACCACTTGCAAGTCTGGAAAGTCTCAATCTGATTTCAGCAAACTTAAATCATGAGAAAAGATTGTGTCCCACTAAGTATAGATTGGCTTACCTAGGCAATCAGCATCTGGTGTGAAACATTCATTAAGTTATAAAAAGTTTATAGACTTGTCTGAACTTCTATTAGGAAAAATTGTTAGATTTTTCACTGAAAACACTGATCTGAAAGGTTAAGTTTATAGCTTCAGTGTTTGATACCTAAAATAATGTTTTTCTGTCCCACTTCCAAAAATATTATAAAATCAAGTAAAATATAAATCATTATTGTGAGAAAAAACAGAGTCATCTCAATACATTAAGACAAATATTTACAGAAATTAAAAAGTGGGGTTCTTCCTGTTATGATGAAGTTAAATACCCATCCTTTTGGAATTACTTGATCTTCGAAGTGTCTGAAGAACAAAAGAGGATGATACTGACATCATAGAAGCCATAAAACGTTTATAAAGGCAAGACTACATTTTGCTTAGAACTTAAAGCAAAGATTCAACAACTAATAATTTCACAGCAAGCAAATCAGGAGGTGAGAAGGGGAATGGAACCTATGGAATTCGATTAAAATATAAATTTTTTTGTACCAAGCTTTTAAAGGTTGATGCTTGCCTTTTGCCTTGTCAGAGACCCATGCTCCATCCCCCTGTTAATTCGTATGAGTCTCTACTCAGGACTCACAAATAGGTTGGAATTTGCAATACAGCTCTGCACCCTGTACTACCCAGTTAAAACACCAACAGCTGCTCGGTATTAATAAAACTCAAGTCTCCAATAAACCAGTGGAAGCTGTTTTGTTGAAGTGAACTGAAATCTTAATTTCAGAATTAAACCCTGTGCAGCACAAAAAAGAAAAAAGCTGAACCTGCAGCCAACTCAAATGACAAGTCATGACCGGGACTGAGAAGCTGCATTTAACAGAAAGTTACTATCTGGGAAAAATTAAAACAAAACAAAACAGAGGAAAACAAAAGAGAGAGATATCAAGGCCAATATTGACCTAAATGTGTATTTAAAGAAACAATTTCAAACGTCTGTGCCAAAACTCACTTCCTGAGTCTTCACTGGTACAAGAAGCAGCACTAACACCCATAGGCTTCAGATGGTCTTTTGCTCATTGGGAACACTGCAACTACAGCACAACTCCCCTCTGCAAGCATACGTTTGTTGTGTGTCCTCAAAGTCCCCTACAGCAAAAATCCGTGTCACGGACAGTGGAGGGAGCAAGGCTGAAGTAAGCACTGGAGGAGGACTGTGAGGAAGAAAGTAGGAGGAAGCTGGGACAGCCAGAGGCAGAGAAGCCCTTGTTATTAGAGGATGTTCTAGTGGAATAAGAAAGTAACAAGCTCATGGAGATAAATTGAGTTTTGCTGGTGGCAGAACCTCCTGCTGTTTCAGTGACAGTGGGAGCAAAACACATGGTTTCCTATATGCAGGTCTGGAAAAAATGGGAGAAAGCAACCTCACAGAGGTAACCTCACTAGAGATCCTCACTGTTGGTGCTGCCCTGCAACCCAGGGAGATCATCCTTTCTTGTCAGGTTTTAAATATTTGTCATAGTTGTTATTACTATGCTTAATACTGTAAGATTTCACTGTTCTTGCTAAACAACAAGAAAACATTTTTTATTATTTTCTTTCTTAGGCTTCAGGCTTCCTCCCTCTCAGAAGATCTCACAGTTGCTTTCTGTTCTCTATTAAAGTGTCTCCTCACTGCAGAAAGGCAGGGACGCACGTGCCTCTGCACTTGTCACCAGTATTTCTCACTTAACTGCAGAAGTCCTGCTAAATGACATGTGGGAACCTTGCACTCTAAAGCCAGAAGAGTTGGCTTTAGATATAAGCTTTTAAGTAAAACAGCCTAGGGAATATGCAATCTACATCTCTGAAAGTAAATTTGGTTTTGATCCTAAGAACCACTCCTAATTAGAGTCAAAGCGAACTATTTCCTTGCAAAAATATTCTTCTGTCTTAAAAATAAAGTTTTGTACATTAAACAGGAATTTTATTACTAGTTTGATGGCCAGACAATAATCACCTAGGTATATAAGCAAGTCTGCTATAGCTGACACCACCATGCAAAAGTTAAAACCCTGCTCCCCTCCCCCCCACAACAAAAAAAAAAAAAAAAAAAAAGAAAAAAGAAAAAAGAAATGGCTAGAGAGAAAAGCAGAATCTCAGAAAGGAGACTTCAAAATGTTTTAGAATAGAGGTGAATGCATATGCAATATGTTTATTTGTAAAAAACAGTGAAAGTATTTGGAATAGCCACAAGTTCATCATATTTAAATAAAAATTAAAGAAAAGATTAAAGCATACAAGTTTAGCACTATGGGTTAATGTGCCCATTTTACCTTCCTCCCAAGAACATATTCCAACAGAAATCTGGGAAACAAAGTGTTTTCACGGCCTGTTCAAAGGGCTAAGCATTGTGCAGTTTGAGTGGTTTTCAGTTTGAATAGCAATATAAGCACACCTGCTGAAACACTATTCTTCAGTTAATGTTTACTTGGGGAATAAGAGTTTGGATTTTGGAGTTTCTTGCTATGACACCATTGAAAACATAATTTGAAAAGGTTATTTCAGTATTACTTTTTCAATGATCTGCATTTGACTGTTGATCTGTTCTGTGCTTTTGTCTGCTGTTCTGATGTGCTTACTCAAAATCTTTGTTATTAGCAACTTGTTATTCATAAAACCTGTGAAAAGTTTAGTATAACTAGTGATCAAATGAAAGCATCTTCAAAAACACAATAACTTTTGTGGCACTGGGTGTAACCTAAAATTGGAAGCTCTTCAATATTATGTATCATTACTTTAGCACATTGATATAACTAAATTCTACATGAAACCTTTATCATACACAAAAAAGCTCTCCAAATGCTCAAGGTATTATAAAGGCTGAGTTATTATTTCTGTTCAATGCAGTGCTGACAATAACAGAACAGTATGATGTATGACTAAGGCAGATGAAAACGAACATCTGAAACAGTCCATGAAAGCTGTGAATTGCCTACTTGTTCTAAAGAATATATTCAAAGTTTGCTTTGAACTTCCCTCTGCTGTGAGTGATGACTGTGAAGCATATGAAGAAGTGGAGAGAGAGCAAACACAATCCATTTTCTGACTTACAGCTCTATTGTCCTCAACGGCACTTTTCCCCCACCTTTGTGTGAGGAAGAACTACAGTATGAAGGAGAAGGTCCCTTATAGATTGTCATGAAAAGGTTTGGTTCATGGTCACATTCATATCACAGCATTGTCAATCCATCCTCAGTACACATCAAGTAATTTGTACTTATTTTATAAATATTTCTATAGTATTTCGGATTTCTAGGAAAAAAAGAAGTACTCTGACAAATGGTAGACACAATATTATTATTCTCAATAATGACTCCAATGCAAAATAAGGTAAAACCACTGTCTAATAACATACACAGAAGATGCCTATATGTTTGTGAGACAAACTCAATTTTTTATCTCTTAGCTCTGATGATACAAATTATTCACATGTTCTTCAAAAAGGGAATTTAGTTGTAAGCGAATATGCCAGGCTGACAGCTCTGGAGGAGAATACTCTGTTTAAACACAGCAATTAGAAATTAGAAATAGCAGTCTACTACCCCGCACCTACTTACTATGGTGATTCAACATGGACCAAGAGTATCTCTACAGGTCAACTCCTGGTTTTATCACCCGTTCATTCATACCTACCCAGACTAATAACAGACAATTACAACACACAAGATTTTCGCATTCCAGGTATAACTAGGTTTTCACTTGCCTCACAAACATACACAGAGAAACCGGATAGACATAGATATTTACTATACTAGAGGAAGTAGTTACCATTTTGATAGGCATGGTGGAATCGTAATGAAACCAAAGGACATTCTCTGGGTACCAGTCCTTCACCATGCCCCAGAAGTAGCCATCACACCAATCACAGCTGAAGCTGCATGGCTTTCATAAGTTAAAAAGCTGCAAGAAATAGGGAAAGAGTTCCTATCATCGAAAGCCTACAGAGAGATGGCTGCCTAATAGCAGTGCGACAGCATGGCAGCTTCCTCATCTATATAGGCTTTACTTCCAGCCTTCAGCCTTCTGAGGACTTACTCCCAGTCTTCAAGCCTTCTAAAATTTAATTTTAGGATCCTCCTGGTTCCTGATCCCCAAACTGTGGCCTGTTCTCCCTACCTGGGAGGCTTTGTCCTTCTTTACAATAATGCACATGCCCAGGACACACAATGTTGATTTTAAGACTCTGAAATGCAAATCTACTCATCAGAGAATATAAGGTAAAAAGCACTAGACAGCACACACATTCCAGTATGTCTGGTTCTTATTCTTACTACGAGGAATAGGCACACACAGCTAGGAAACAAGCCAGTAGTAACACTACTCTGTTAGGACACATCATTTTGTGAACAATTTAGCTAGACAGTGTGCGCTGCAAATAGCCTCTGTTTGTATTTCCCAAAGGAAAAATCACACCCCCCCACTACTTTCTAACCACATCTTTTTACAGTTTGTCCCTATTTCACTTTCATAACATGCAAGCTAAAATAAACTTAAAACTTAAAAATATTAATATAATATTTTTAATAATAATATCAGCTTAAAACATTTACCTACAAGTCAGTTATATTTTGTGGTGTCACTTACAAATATTTTCTCCATTTTATAAAATTTTACAGGATTCTGTACAAATATATGTGGCAAATTATATTTGGCTTATATTTAAAGTTACAGTGCTAATCTCACTAATGCTTAACATTTTCTGTTCTGGCTTTATACACAGCATATCAGTTTGTCTTACAATTAAGCTAATAAATATAGATCTTCAGGCACCAGGATAAAAATCTTAGAACTTTGTCAGACCAAATACTGAAATATAATACAAAAAGGAAAAATTAGTCCTATTTGCAAAAAAATAATTCAAGCTGCATATAAACTAAATCAACAGCATTATCAGCTTTTATATTAATATCCTCATAGCAGACCATTTAGACATTGGGGCTGGGTAAAAATAACACTAGTGTTCTGCTGCCACCTGCAGCTGAACGAAGAGTGCTTGTTTCTTCAGCCACAACCCAAGGCCAGTGCTTATGTCTGAAGTTATATACTATTTTTAACCGTTAAAATTATCTCTCCCGGGTTATAATCCACAAATCTGTACGAGTTTTATTGTCTCGCATTGCTGAAGAGAAAACTGTTGAGAAATTCAGAAGGCTGATCCACCTGCTAGAGCAATTCATAATAGACTAGGAGAATAAGCATATGAAATCTTTGAAGAGTATGAAATACAAGTCAGTTAAGCACACAACACTCAACACTTACAGAGAGAATATTTTAAATTGGTCTTTATTTAATAATTTAAAAGCAGCATTAATAACTGTGGGTATTTTTAAATTTCCAGTGTCGTTATCTGTACATACCATTACAAGCAATCTGACTAATTCAGAAGCTTTATTATCACTTTGCTAAAGGAATTGTGCAGTATGAAAAAACTTTCATTTTTATGCTGAACAAAACTGATTCATGCTCTGGTGAACAGTCAGCACCTGCGAAACACACTTGTCTCTGCAGCTGGACTGCCTTGTGCCAACAGGAGAAACCCATACATCCATCATTAGTTGTAATTTATTATCTGTATAGAGGGTCTTAACAATGCCTTAGGTGTCTCAGAGAGGATGCAAAAGTTAAATGTTCCAAGATCCCAAAGACAAAGAAGTATTACTGGTACACATTCTGCTGTCCTGAAGCTAAAACTATTGCTGAAAACCATTGAAAGTTGTCATGAAGGACTCTAGTGGATATTGGCTGCTATAAGAGCTAATCTCACTCTACCCTTCCATTTTTTAAAAATGTTGTGAATATTCATATCAGCATAAAACAGAATATTAAAATGCATATTACAAAAATGCATTAACACTAGTCATTAAACTTCTGTATCAGCTGTGCTAAATCATTAAGCACTGCCTTTGACTTCATTTGTACAGCTACCTGCAAGGAAAGCATTAACAGAGGATGCTGTAATATTCTGTGTCTCCTTTAGGTCTTCCCAAACAGAAGCCAGCAGTAAATAAAAGAAAATATAAGAATTTAGTGCTGTTCTGGATGTGCAATGACAAACAAGGTAACACAAGAACAGAATTCTGTTTCTTCAGAGCAAACTATATAAAAAAAAAAAAGATAAAGAAATAAAGCCCAAGTAAACATGCTGTGTTTAAAATCTGTAAATGTTCAAAAATAAATGTGTGAGCTACTTGTTATTCTTATGATTTCTACAAGCTTTTAATCTATTTAACTTTTTATTAATAAAACACAATAATTCTGGAGCCATCACAAACATACTTATCAGAACTTCTTATGCTTTACTTGTCACTACAATCAATATAAATAGTTTCTTGAGATTACAGGTCATTCTTCCTGGAATGAGGCAGTAGTAGTCCTTCTAAAGATCTACTACAGCCTCCTACTACGTCCTGATACTTCTCTCTGGGCATGTTATTTCTAAACATTTATGAACATCCAAAAGTCAACCCAGCCATATATCTGAAATGACATATAAGACTTAAGACACACAGTCATAGAAATTAAATGAACAACCTCTCACTCATCTTTCAGCATTGTGTAAAATGTTCCTAGTTTATCTGTCATCTTTAAAATAAACAAAGCAATTGCCAAGAAAGGCTCTGAAAACTGCAGATTAAACTAGAAACTTTCCGTAACAGATCTACAACTTGGAATGGTCAGTTCTGAATGGCCTAAATTCTCATGTAATGAAAGTCATATATATACACACGCCCATATCCTTATGCATGTATGTATATATACATGTATGTCTGTTTGTGTACACACACATAGATCTATTTAAAAAAAAAACCACATATAAAGATATGCCCTAAACCAATGCAGACCCAAGGGATGAACAGCCAAAAAAATTAAATAGGTCATATTGTGCAAAACTTACCACATATTGCTTCAAGGAGATATAAAAGTCAAAGAAAATAAACAGATATCAATATTAAATCAAAGGAATAGATAAGAAACTGGAAATAAAGCATATACTCTTCCAAAGAATATTTTGTAACAGGAGCACGTGTTTGAAAATTAGCATAGGAAATGTGCCCAGACGTCAAATAATGTGACGGGTGGTATCAGTGCACGAATGATAAGCATCCCGTGGAGGCCCCACAAAATGAGCAAGGACTGCTTAATATTTACTAGTCTGAGTGTCCTGCCTGACAGGCTGGAATAATGACTCTCTAGTCACTAGTGCTGTCTGCTCCTTCCCTTCCAGCGTCAGAGCTGTGAGCTCCACTGCAGCTTCTTAGCTCTCTTGTTGATGTTACTATCTTATAAAATGTAGTGAACCCCTAATGGCATGATAATTTAATCATAGCAAAAAGAAGAGTGACTGCCATGCTGACAGCCAGTGATTGACATGGCCTGGATTTCTGCTGTCAAAGATGTGCATGTCAGTCAGTAAGAACCAATATGGCATGTGTTTACAATGATCAGAAGTCATTTGATCTCAGTATCTTAGCAAAGCTTTGACAGAAATGAAATGAGATCCACGTTCGATATTCCCAGACATATGAACTACAATAGATTCATGCAGAGTTCTCAGTAGCTGAGTTAATGCACATTAATGCCGAGATGGGTTTGAGAACACAATGCTCTAACAACAAAACCATCAGGCAACATTTGCTTATTAAATTCAACGAGGATGCCATGTCTACTCCCAGGACTCTGTTCCATAGCTGTTCCTATTGATTTTGCAGCTTTCCATTTTATGAAATAATACATCTCCTCTAAATGTGTATGTGTGTGAAACTCATCACCTCTGGTAATGTCATCAGCCATGAATTATTACTGAGCTACATCTAGACTTCTTTCATAGTTTCTTTTGGCACTTCATGTGTTCACTTCCACTTTCTGTCTAAAGTATTGCAAGATCATTAGCTAAATTTGGAATGCAACTGGAGAACACTCAGACTGACAGAAGGATCTGAACATTAGATTCCAGAGAGAAAAATAACTTATCAGGCAGATATCCTTATTGCTTTAAATATCTGGCATGGTGTTCACTGGGAAACCATTCTGGATGAATGCCACAAAAACTCACATGAACTCATGCTGGTTTTATTGCAAATTCTTGATAGCAAAAAAATGCACGTCTGGTAGTAATCATAGTTGGGCATAATACCATCCTGTAATGCAATTCTGCGCACCCAAAGAGTGATAAAAAGTGTCTTGACCCTTCTTATTCATGACTGAGGAGGCCACAAATTTACCCAAGTGTACTGCAAGAGCAATAAAGCTTTTCTCTCCATAAGTGAGTTTCATGTTCTTAATCCTGCCCGCACGCTGACAGATCACATCTGAGCATTCTTTCATACTGATATTCTGACACACCAAAAAATAATACACCAAGACTGCAGAATGACTGTACAACTCCTTCTAGTTTTTGGTAATTTCTTCCTGCTTCTTCACACAGAACCTCTTCTAATGAGTGACCTGCTACAGCTGCTAATGCCAGTTTTTCCAGATAAGCTGAGTATTAGCTGTATGTGACATTCAATCGCAGTCAAAAAGTGTAAAGTACACTCACATTATATGTAGCACTACCTGGACCATTCATTAGAAGATGGATAGCTGTCAGATTTCCCATGTCTCTCTGGGGACTTATCTAAACATATGACCAAATGAATTATCCAGCAGAACAATAACAATGTGAACCTTTTTTTGATAGAAAAACATGAAAAAATGTTAGAACTGGGGGAAAAATTAAAAAAAAAAAAAAGAAAAAAAAGAACTTAGGAAAGAGCCCAAGTTCTCTCTGCTCTAACTGCCAAGTCCATGTTGCCTTGCTTGTATCAGCTATTTGCATTTCCTGGATGGTCACTCAATGAAGTAATTGGTTCATCATTTTAAAGTCTAAATGCTATGTGCCTAGACAAGTTTTGCTTTTGTATATGTATATAACTCCTTCATCCTTTTACTGGCTTTAGAGCAATTCAGCGTGACTCAGTTTATAAAGGAGAGATGTGCAGTTTTAGTTGGGATAAGAATTAACTGGCTATCCAGTAGCAGCAAGTTTTTCCTTCCTGCAGAAAACGTTTTTTCACTTTAGCACACCATTCTTCCATTGTGACCCTAATCAAATAAACTGATGAAAGTAAACATCTGTAATTCAGGAGGCATTTGATCACTGCCTTTCCTCTGCATTTGAACCTAGGGGTTCTTTTACAAGATAACTGCCCTTCCCAGGGTGGTATATGTGATTACCCAATTCCTGTTGTTACATCAGACATGCTTAACCCACCTATTGTGTGTACTATCCATAATTATATTTGTGGTTTTGTTCCTCACTCTCTCCTGCTCTGTGAGCTCATGCCTCTCCTAATCCTCTTTAAATGAATGACACACAGTTCTGAGGCCCAGAGATCTTGTTACCAACAATTACCAATTTCTGCCTTTTTACAACACTTAAGGAATCAAACATACAAAGAGGATATTAAAGATCTTTCAAATACATGAATCAATAAGTCACACTGGATTAAAAGAATTTATCAGCAACCCTTTAATAAATCTGCAAACATTAAAACTAAGAAATATTACAGTGACCCCAGGTTAAGTACAATAAGGGAACATAGATGATGAAATATGTCTGATGATTGTATTGAAATATGTGTGCAGAAGACACACGGGAGGCTGGAAATACAGTGCTAGGTTGTCCTCCTCCCCCTTAATCTTGTACCACACTATTATTATTTTCATTGTGTTGGCACACCATGAATGTTCACAGTCCATGGAACTAATTAAAGGAAAAAGCCTACTCTTCATAACAGAAACACTTTTAAGAAATTTAAGGCACCTGCATCCCTGCAAGGTCTCGTCCTAAAGCATTTTGGCCACTTTAAAAAAAAGTATTCCCCTGATACCAGGCCAAACCAGCTTTAGTTCTATTATTTATGAGTTTAAAATGTGCTATATGAGAGAACAGCACATTTTCAAACATTGCTTGCTTAGATAAATACCTGGCAACTATCAAGGGAAAGAAAAGCCTCTTCCCACCATGGTTACACCTGCAGGGATAAGGAGGAAAGTAACTCTAGTAATACTAAAGTAACCCTGTGGCATGATTTTCCTTCAGCATTTTGATAACCCAGCAAGTCTTTTCTTGATATATTCTGTGTAATTTCACCTGGAAAACAGACCCTATGTTTGTTCTTCAAGAATCAGCAGGTGACAAGTCGCTTGAATTTTACTGCAACCCATTATGCCATTTTTAAAAAAAGTGGTTTCCCTAAACTCTTCGTAGTAAATGTATTCAATACGCTGCACCCAAAAGCTGGGTGGCATCTGAGGGGAAGGTATTTAAAGGTATTTAAAAGAGAGGAACTATGTGTGAGAATTAACTCTGACACTGGATAACCAAATATTATATGCCTGCAGAAAAAAAGCTGAACAATGCTGCAAAATACTATAAAATGAGACAAGTATTTTCCTGGTTGTCTCTCTTGCATTTTTTTATGATAACACACAAATTAAGATCTGTGTATATTTAACAAATACAATTAAAAATACATTTTATTGATAACTATCAATTTTATCCTCTGCACTTTGCAGTACAATTTACAGGAATCAATATAAAGTAGCAATCCCAAACTATTGGGACTTCATCCAGCTGCAAAACACAGGTTCAATAACAGAAGTGTTTGATAATGCACAGCATGACTGAAATCAAAGTTGGGGAAAAACCCCTCTCTTTAAAGGTCAGATGTATTTAATGTTTGACTGACATTTCAAAAAGATGAGAAAAATAAAAGTTACATTCAATTCAGGACACAGCAAAAAGATGTATAAAAAAGTAACCTCCGTAATAAAGCCAGTTTTGGTTTTGTGTCACTCAATGTACTTATACCTTACTAAAGTTATCAACTAAACTTCTATTGATTTGATTTATTTAAACAATCAGCTACAAGATTACTGAATATATATTTGTTATATTTCAATGAAGATCTAAGCACTATGTCCCTACAATAATAATATTAATTCCAGAGATTAATATTTTATAGGGAGACCTTACCCTAAAGTTCGTATATTAACTGCATTGGTTTCTCAAACACAAGAGACAAATTAATATCCACTCTATGCTGACTACCACACATAAAAGGTAGCTCATTAGAATATTTGGTAGACTAAAAGTAAAAAAGAAAGCTTACAGACTGCACTGGAATACTAACATTTTACAGTCCATAGTGTATTTATTTCTTTATTGCCTAACTGATGGTTTTATTTTCTTCCCTTTATATAGAACGTTTATATCTAAATTAGATTTGGGAGATTAGAAACTGGCTGGAAATTTTTCATTGAAAGTGGCCAAATTCTGAAAGCCCTTATAACTGAATACATTTTAGAAAGCATGGGCAGATCTGTATGAGCATATACACGCATGTCAGCATATGTAACATGCCTTAAGATGACAAGAATATAAATATATACACAAAAATCCCATACTGGTAAATCTAATCTGCAGTTTAACTCCACACCTCACCTCTGACAGTGTCCAATTCTACTTGATTCAGACTGTCAGAATTGAGGTAATAGGCAACCACAAAATTGAAGTGTACAGCTCTGGACCCCCAGTATAAGCCAGACTCTGATAAACTGGAGAGAGTTCAGCAGAGGGCCACCAAGAAAGTCAGGCTGCTAGAGCAGGCAGTCTAAGAGGAGGAGCTGGGAACTGGCTTGTTTAGCCTGGAGAAGAGAAAGCTTAAAGGGGGGGGCACAATGGCAGCTTGCCAGTACATACCAGGTTACCAAGAAGATGGAACCAAGCTCCTTACTGTTGTGTAGCGTGGGACAAGAGACTGCAGTCATAAATTAAAACAGGGGAAGTTCTGACTGGATATAAGGAAACAAAACAATCAAAAAAATCACTGAGAGGATAATTGAGCAGTGCAACAGGGGCCAAGAGAAGTAGGGAAATCTCCACCCTTCCTTGAAAGTTTCTGAGATTGGACGAAGTCCCAAGCAAACTGGTCTGAATTAAATCCTGCTTTGAGCAGGAGGCTGGACTACTGATCTCCCAAGGTCTCTATCAACCTGAATAAAGTTGTTCTGGGCCAGGCTAAACATACATCTGAACCCACAAGACCATTCTTCTAGACCATGCTTTCACCAAAAAAGGTTGGACCAGATGATCCTGGAGGTCCCTTCCAGCCTGGTATTCTATGATTCTTCTGAGATTGGCCACAAGTGACCAGGAAGAGAAAAAAAATCAGAATTATAATGACCCATAGCTCAGGTTCCAGTTTATGGATTTCCAGAGCTGGTAGAGTGTTTTTTCTTGTTTAACATCTTGTTTTCAACTCTTGAAATAATTCAATCAATTCTTGTTGCAGAGCTTTCTAAAATGAGTATTTCTAATTGCTTTTGGAACCCATTTATGCACAAAGCACATGTTACAACCCATTTCAAGTAGTCTCACAATCTAATTCAACAATGCATGAGAAGTATCATGGCCTTTCATGTACATCAAACCCTTCTCATTCATTGCTGAGCTCATATTTTTTTCTCTTAGAAACCCTTTTTTCTTACTATTTACAAAAAAAGTAATTAAAATATAATCAAGTTTGCTATGATCAATTTGGAAGAAAGACAGCAGTGATAAAATCCCTTTTGGATCCATAGTGGTCAATTATTTTTATCTGTTGTCTTTGGAGTTCAAAATACTAAGATCAGATACAACTAAACACATAACACTGAGTCACTATTGCAAAATGCAGTATGGGCCTAAGAAATTAAGAGCATTCATAACAAATATGTTACTTCACAGAGCGACAAGTTCCCTTTTGATTTGCTTAAGGGCCCCATCTAAAACCTTTTTACACCAGTCTTTCAATGGATTCCAACAGGATCTGCATCAGATTTTTACTGAAAGATAATTACAGGCAAAAACATCCTTTTCAGGTTTTTTTTTCTCTCACAAGCCTAGATACAAGTCTACCACTTGCTGTAACCAGAACGCGCCTCCAGCCAAATAAGGTATTTCATAGAATCACAGGATGGTTTGGGTTGGAAGAGACCTTAAAGATCACTGAATTTCAACCCCCCTGCCCCAAGCAGGGACACCTTCCACTAGCCCAGGTCCCATCCAACCTGGCCTTGAACCCTTCCAGGGAGGGGGCAGCCACAGCTTCTCTGGGCAACCTGTGCCAGGGCCTCACCACCCTCACAGGGAAGAATTTCTTCTTTAGATCTCATCTAAATCTCCCCTCTGACAGTTTAAAACCATCACCCCTTGTCCTATCCCTACGCCTCTGATCCAGAGTCCCTCCCCCCTTTCCTGTAGCCCCTTTCAGTCCTGGGAGGCTGCTCTAAGGTCTCCCCACAGCCTTCTCCAGCTGAACCTCCCCAACTCTCTCAGCCTGTCCTCACAGGGGGGGGTGCTCCAGCCCCCTGATCATCCTCGTGGCCTCCTCTGGACCCACTCAGCAGCATCTTCTGATGTTGGTGCCCCCAGAGCTGGACCCAGCACCGCAGGGGGATTGCACAAGAGCGGAGCAGAGGGGGAGAATCCCCCCCCTCGCCCTGCTGCCCACACTGCTCTGGGTGCAGCCCAGCACACGGGTGGCTTTCTGGGCTGTGAGCGCACGTTGCTGGCTCACAGTCAGTTTTCCATCCACTAACACCCCCAAGTCCTTCTCCTTGGGGTTGCTCCCCATCCACTCCTCGCCCAGCCTGGATTTGTGCTTGGGATTGTCCCAACCCATGGGCAGGACCTTGCACTTGGCCTTGTTGAACAACATGAGGTTCACACGGTCCCACCTCTCCAGCCTGTCCAGGTCCCTCTGGATGGCACATCCCTTCCCTCCAGCGTGTCGACCGCACCACACAGCTCAGTGTCATCAGGGAACTTCCTGAGGGTGCCTCGATCCCGCTGTCCATGTCACTGACAGAGATGTTAAACAGTGCCAGTCCCAACACCGACCCCTGAGGAACAGCACTCGTCACTGCTCTCTACAAAGACATTGAGCTGTTGACCCCAACTCTGAGTGTGACCATCCATTGCTGTTTGACTCAGCCAGGCTACAGTCAGCCACACACACGGGCAGGATCTGGACACAGAAGCTCATGCAGGAGGGCACAGTTGTTTCTGATTTGGTATTGTAAGCAATTTCTTATTTTGAATGTATTATTTCTCATTATGACAGTTCCAGAGAAGAGAGGTTAGTAACAATAAAGGGCTGCCCTCACTTGTCTTTCAACAGCTATTAGATACTCTTCTTCTGAACATTTGTACTAAATTTAACTTCACATTGTTACAAAACTTGACTCCTCCCAAATCTTTCAACATGTGTTTGATTCCCTCTCATTGAAAAACTGTTCTTTTCCTCTGCTGCTGGATACACAAGAAGAAATGAGCTTAATTTGCAGCAAAGATTAAGGTTGCATGTAGGAAACCTTTCCAGCTCTAAAGGTAGTGCAACACTTGAGTAGGCTACCCAAGGAACCTATGGAATCTCTTTCAGTGAAGATTTTTAAGATGACAAACATCTGACAAAGATTATATTTGATCTTGTCTCTGTATAAGGGGCCAAAACTAGAATGTCTGTCTAGTCATATCCTTCAATGATTTCTATGACTGATGGATTCTTTTTCAAATTTTAACGTCTGTGCATTGTGCAAATAATACTTTTATTTCAAATCACTCCAATCACTTGCTCATTCATCAGACTATAACGTTTGTAAACACTGTAATACCTAAGCAAGAGACAGTGCATGCCATGCAAATTCTAAACATGTCTAACGAAGTTTTACGCAATTCTAGTAAATCACGGGGCTTTTTTCTTTTTAAAGATAAGTATGCCACCAGAATTTTGTCTTATTCTCCTTTTAAAAGTGTCTAAATATGCTCCTCAGAGATTTACCATTCATGCAGAGACCAATATAGTCCAGGAAACTAGAAAGACATTAAGTTTTTAAAAGCTAGTTGCAGAAACAATGGCATTTACTGTGCCCCCTTATTCTAATTGCTGAAGTTTGTTTTAAATGACTATGGCCTATAACTTGGCATAAGCTATTTATACCAATACAACTAATTTTCAAAAGTTTTACTCAAACTAGATATTTTGAGAGAGTCACTTTTTCTACATTATTTTTTCTTTTTTTTAAGAGAGCAATGAGAGTATAATATTTACAAAGTCTGCTCTAAAACAGAAGGCTTTGATGTGGAAAAAGGAAATATGTTCAATTAAACCTGTAGAACCAGCTTTAATCTGGGACTTTCAAAGTTGCTAAAATAAGAAACATTCTTGAAAATGCCGTAATCAAAATGAATACATTTACATGTATTTTCAGACAACTAACAGTTATATTAAGGAGGCAAAATAGGGCAAGTTAAGAACAAAATGCTAAACTGAACTATGAAGTTCGTTGATACTTTCAACAATACATTCAATGTTACTTTAAGATATTTTTAATAGAATTTCAACTAAACACAAACCCCTGTATATTATATATACACCTCCACTGGGAAAAATACTCAATTACTTTCTGCATGCATAATGACACTACATAATAATCTTAAACTTATATACAAAAGGAGTTTAAGTTTTTAACTAGGGATTTAGTCACACTTCATCAGTATCATATTTACACGAGCTCAGCCAAACACAAGTGAAAGTTTTACTGTCAACTTACTTTGCATGTTCTGTTATTAATCCATACAAAGCCCACTGAGGTAGTCCCCAAGGTACAATCAGCTTTCAAATGTTGTGAAGAGTGTTTAAAATCTAGGCTAAATGGATTTGCTAAGGTATGGATTTTGTCCTATAACAAGTTTAAAATGTAAAATGCAATTAAAACCAATCTGTAGTACCAGATAAGAGCTTTAAAGATGACAGAAAGATAACGCAGGATATTACACAATGGTCACATATTTATCTGTATGATTTGTACATGTATGTATATCACAGATTGGTAAATATACGCATTGAAGAAATTCTATAAATCATTACTATGAATACTGTTTTATTCTTACTCGCAGTTGCAAATTCCCAAAAGGCACTAACTGAGGGTGAAGGTTCATCGTGCTAGGTGTTGTCTAGGAAACACAATGAGCTTTCAAGCATTTGCTATCTAGATAGATAAATCAGACAAGTCCTCTCTCTATTAATGGATTTATACATCCTATAGATAAAAGATACAACAACAAACAATACAAGCACTTACAGTGTAGGGCAGCATCATTCATCTGTATACCATTACAAATGTTTAATGTATATTTCTATACAGCAACAGTACTTTTTAGCTCTTTAACTATTATAAATAATCGGAGGGATGCATATATGGGAATTTAAGGTCTAAGAAGTAAGTGAATATGAGCTATTCTTAAAGTAAGTCACATAAAACTGAACATTTTAAAGCCATAAACTTCCCAGTCTATTAGAAATAAAGCACACTCATATTTTAAGAGGTTTTCCAAGTGCAAGTGTGATTTACATTGTTCAGACACTTACAGTTATTATTCATTTCCGTGAAGCAATGCCCAGGAGAATGGCTTTGCATGATTCATCTTAAACTTGTGCCAGTTCTGTACTTTCTGTTTACACCTGTGTAGATGGCAGAGGTTTCGGTGTTGTTTTTTTTTCCAAAGCTGTATTTTTCCTCTGAACTACCTGAACAAACACTATACCCCTTATTTTACAAATACCTGCCATTATTACAGAATATTTGATATATTCGGTGTTTTAGCTCTAAAAAATTCCATATAGTAGTCAAGAACTATCAAGGTTATTTCCTTTAGATGAGTTATGTTTTGACTGGATTTTTCAATTTTTTTTACTATGGCAACATATGGCCAATCAGAATAAGGAAATCCCATCTGTTTGCAATTGGTTTCAGCTACTATGTTTTAGTCTGCTGGTAATATTTTGCATTCTGAGCTAAGTAGGACATAAGCTAAGATTTTTTAAAAAATAGACCTCTACAAAGGAGAAGATTCTAAAACAGGTTTAATACAGCAGTGATACTTTGAGAAACAATTTTAAGGTTTTTCATTCTATACCATTATCAGAATCAGAATAATTGCATTTGTATATCTGTAGCTCTGTAAAAGATAAAAGCACAGAGGAAGTTACAAACCCACCTACAACTATAAGTGTCTTTATATTACAGCCCAATACAGCATTCATTGTGCTGAGAGATCAATAATTGTCTCAAGCTATGATTTAAAGCATTTAGAGGAAATAGTTTATAACAAAGCATGACTGCTTCTGGCATTGAAACTACATGACACTGGACTTGTCCAACCAGCTTTGAGCGAAATTCCTCTCTCATCATGTCTCAGGAAGACTTCCTGCTAAACAAACACCTGGGTGGGGAAAGTAGCTGGATGAACCAGGACTGCAAGCCTGGGCTACATTTATTTTCACTGGATTACTTATAATCCCTATCGTTGCTTCTTTCTAAAACTCTTCCATTTATATATTCTTAGAAACTTTTAGTATGATATATCACTACTTTTAAACACAGCTAAGCTACTTAAAAAAAAAAACCCCAACCCAAACCAAAACACAACAGTGGCCACCGAATGATCAAAAGGTATACTGAATTTTTTAAAAAAGAGGGCAATATTTATTATATTTAAGCTTATATTCACTCTATGGTATATTATGTACCTCTATACCCTCTGAAGCAACTAACCAAGTGGTATACCAGATGCTACAAAACGTGACTTATGAGATTGTCATACTTGCTAGGCATCAACTAAAACAAGTTGCATATTCACAGGACAAGGAAGTCTTAAGATTAGTGTCTGATAAGGGAGTAAATAAACCGTACACTAAACAGGAATAATAATCCAAGCATTTATGTTATTAAACCTACTGTGCATCAAATCATCTCACCACTGTGTACGATGAAAACTTTTGAAAATAAACACCTGATAAATCATTCATGAAGAGACACAGTTAAATACAGACTTATACAACATACACAACCAAATGAAAATTTCAGGACAGATTTATTAGCGTGTGGATGTTCCTAATTATTTGAAAAACTATAGTCTTACTACCAATAGTAACAGCAATCTGTAATAAGACTCTAAATCTCAGAAAAAAAGAAGTCACTTATTGAAAAAATGAAGAATAAAAGGAGAGAGAAAATTAAACCAATCTTGTAACGTAAAGCGAACATATGGTGGGCAAGGGCAGTGGTCCCTTGCATCAGCACTGTTATCCTGTCACTACCAACAAGGCTTACTATAAGTATGAACTCAAAGATACAATGCAGAAGGCATACCAGAAGGAAGGCAGGCAAGATTTATTGCATTCAATTATTTTTGTTTAAAAGTTTCCTCTGGGGCACAAGCACGTAATATATTGTACTTTCCATTACCTGGTGCAAATGTAAAACATACCTGAAAAACACATTTCATGCTTATAACATATTAAAACAACAAGTAAGATGTCATGGCATGAGTTTGATAGATTAACTGCCAGTTACTGATGTTGTACTATATTAGTTAACAGCAAATTAATATCATCAGGCATATTTCCTCTTGTATACCTAAAAAATATTAGTATGGAAACAGAGATTCCCATAAATTCTTATCACTAGATTATAGAATAGGGCTTTTAATCTAACTTGGGACAAGATAAACTGCAATTCATACATTTGTTGGCAAATGTGTTAATCATATTCAAAACCTTTTCTACCTCAGTTACGTTTTGAAATTTAGAGAATTTTTATACTGTAAGCCCCAAAACCTATATAGGTACCCCCATGATTTTTTCATTGTGATACTGATTTTACTTGACACACACACACTCTTGTACTTTACGACGTAGCTCTTAAAAAGCATTTCAGTGAATTGTACTGAGTTTATGATAACTGTCCCTACTATAAAATGCAACCAGATCTTTCATCAATACCTTTAATTTAAATTTATATAGCTCTGTAGATTCACTGTTATTCAAAGTAAAAATAATGGGAAGCCAGCATGTTCTTGTATAGACTTTATATCACCACGCTTACTTACCATATAGCCTGACCACCTGGAATGTACCCTCATTTAATTTGTTTTGTTTTGTCTTTTATACTTCTTTCAAAGCAAGAAAAGCAAAGAAATGAATAGAAAGCAACTTGATGCAAAAATCAGATGCAAACTAAAGTCGAAAACATTATCATGTTGAACATATGGCTAAGTTTGGTCTTTTCATGCTTAGCATTCCGCATGCTCCACTGGATGTGCATTTCAATTACAATTAACTGTAATAAGTGACACATTGCTACATGCCTTTCCTGGCTCCACCTTCAGAATAAAACTGCAGACACATTAGTTTTGGCTAAAACGCTTCAACTGCCATTGAGATACCACTTCAAACCACCTAACAAAATGAAGCTTGTTTTAATACATGGTGGCCAAGTCCTGCAAACCCCCAGCCACAGGTTGGACACATCCCAGTGTTGCTGTAAGTCCAAGCTTTCCTTAAAAGGCACCCCCACACCAGACAGGCTCTTCTTCCATATTAGATCTCTATAACCTTATGCTTCCTTTGACTGAGAAGAACACAGTATTGACTCTCTGGCATATTTCCTAAGTACAGGGATTTAAAATTGGGATTCACAATCCACTGTTCCTAGCCCAGTGATAACCCTCAAGAGTTCCTAGTGATGGAAGCACATCCTTCCTTACAGCCCCAGCTTTGTGGAAGTCAGGACTGCATGTCATCTCTTCATGTGTATAACAGAAAAAGTGGACACAAGGGGTTTACGTGAATTTTAAAAAATAAAATCCCCCAATAAACACTGATCAACATCTCGTAATTTTTGAGAATTTTCTAGGCTTCAATCAAATTTCTTAAAGTTGTACAAGACTCCACACATCCTGCTCATATTTACTGTCCAAATCATGAAGTTTCTCTCAATCTTTTTCTAACTCTCCCTCTAAAATAATTAATTTCCTCAATTATCAGAATACTATCCCATTGCCAGAATTAGTAGGTTCAAATGTGAGTTCTCCAGCAATCTCTATTAGCAGTGGCCAGACAAGGCAGCACTTCCAGGTGAGTAATGGCAACTACAAGTACAGTCACCCTATATGATGGCATTAGTAATAGTAATTCTATTTAAGGCAGCCTTTGGTCAACAGTGTAAGCCAGCAGCTGTGGCTCCAAGCAGCACTCCTGACCTTTGATTTATATATCAATTTCTGGCTTAGACTTCCAGACCCTTGGCTGCTATTTTGGTTCCTGTCTGGTTCCAGAGCCTTGGCTCTTGAAACACTGGCTACGGCACGATTGCCTACAACCCAATCCTTCACAGCACTCAAAGGATTTACTACTTCTTCCCAGGAGTTCCAATTCGAAGAACTGTTTTGTCCCACGCATTCACAGGTTTTTGTTCAGTTACTATTTTAAATTGGGAATCATCAAACTTTCTTCTGTTGTCCCAGGTTCTGAAGATTTATTGTGTAGAGTTGATATGATATGGCTGACTTCACATTCAATAAAGCATTGAGTAATACAGAAATTTCGTAGCTGAAATTCATAAGTTATGCATATATCATTGCATTAGTGACATGGTCCAAAGTCACAGCTCCAGTCTCTGAAGCCTAGAAATAGTATAAAATCTACAAGAACAAATTATCCATCTCTGGTTTTCAGGTTTTTAAAGTATATTTGTATTGCTTCTTATGTTTACTGTACAATCCCAAGTACTAGAAATCTAATTTAATCAAAGAAAACTCATGTTCATACATGCTCACACACTTCTAGGAATTAAATTGGGAACCACCCACCCACCTTACTTATCTCCACAAAGAACACTTCAGAAAATCTGTGCACTTTGTCTCCATAACATTACCAATAGAAATGAAAGCAAAACAGTACCCTGGATGTTTAAAAGGAAACAGGCACCTCTTTGAAGAGCACAGTCTGTGCTACCTGCACCTAAGCCTTTCTATCATCACCAGTGGTGGTATTTCTACATTTCAAGCTTGTCTTTTAGGCAAGTTTTCACTCCATCCAAAATACAATTTAAACATTTTTCTTACAGCTATGTTCTGTTTTTCCAGTTATCCCCCATCCTTACCGACATCCAATTTATTTCTCCAGTACTTTTCTCACTCCCAAATAAACAGTCACATCTATAATCTATCCCAAAACATACTGATTGGCATAAGCAGGACTATGCAGTGGAGATCAGGAGTCCAAACTCTAATGCACAACAGTGGACAAAGGTAGATTTAAGTTAATGTTAAGCACTTCAACCACAGAAGGTTTTATGTATTATCTATGGTTTTAGTATTACCTATATATGTAACTTCATCTATTCATAAACTTAATACTTTAAACAAGTTGTTACTAAATATAAAAAACAGAAGAGAGGTAGACGTGGGCTATGTTTCTTGTAAGTAACTTTTCAGTGGTCTGGTGTGGTACCTGTGGTTTAATATGGAATGCAAAGAGGACGAAAGTGTCTTTCAAATGCTAACATTTAAACTTTCTTCTTTAGAACGCCACAAAGCACCAAAATGACTGATATTCATGTTCTTTTGCAGAAGCAGCTAAGAACACTGCTTCCCCCTCCTTTACGAACAGCTCTTTCACAGGGTTCTAATGTAGATTAAGTTATGACACTACAAACCCAATGGAGTTCAGAGTCACGCTATTGAAAAACACAGTAATGAAGAAAGATTCAACCTCCAGTTCAGTGATGACAAATGAACTTTATAAACTGACATTCCTAGCTTTTGCCAAAAAGAAAAAGAAAATCAATAGCATCTTTAATGACTAGCAATCATCTTTAATCAAACCAAACTGGTTGAGAACCCTCCTGTGATAGGAACAGGGCTGTGTTAATATAGTAAAATATAGGCTATAAAATAGAGGAATGGCTCTACAACTCCTCTCTAAAGAACAGCTCCGCTGCTGCTCAAGAGACAGCTGGCATGTGGAGAAGTGCAGAAAAATGAAGCTTTGAAGGATCAGGGTTCCGTTTATTATAAAAATATTAGTAATAAGATGATAAATAGAGGAGAAGAGAAAAATCACACTAGTTATATTAATTTGTTCTGTAAACCCAAATGCAGAAGTAAACATGAATCTCTATTAAACCCATATTTTCATATTTTCCAGATCGAGACCATAAGGAAGTATAGAGTGGAGGAAGTGGGTTTGATTAATTAAAAAAGAAGCAATACAAGACTACAGCTGTTCCTGCTTAAGCACACAGCTTCAGAAAACTTTGTTCAGTTTTGCAACCTTGATCTCAAGGCATTCCATCCTGGTTTCCTTCAGAAGAGGATGAAGAACTTGAATAATGCCATACAACATGGCTAACCTTTCATCCAGAATATCTTCTGTGGGTTTTGTTCTGTTTAAATTAAAGAAATACATTTAAAAAATAAATTTGGGAAAAAACCTGGCACATAAGAAACATAGCTGCTGAATTAGAACGTGAAATTGTTCTGGTAAATTTGTATTTTAATATTTTGGAGTGTTAAGCAAAAACTGTAAAAAAAATACTGTATTTATAAAAAAAAAAAAAAAAAAAAGGACTGTGCCTGGTCTACTTAGAATCTAATGAATGTTCCTAATGCAAAGGAGGAAGAAAGAAGTTCTGTGCAGGAATCCTAAAAAAAAGCAAGTATCAAAAAAATAATGAAATGTGCAGCCGAGTGAAAGGTTCAGCATCTAATGATAACAGCACAGCAGTGATTCAAAAGCAAATAAATCCTGCCAGAATGAAAAATCAATGAGCTTTGAGAAATTCTGACAATGAAAAGGTCTCTCTCCCTGCGAGATCAAGTGGAGAAGCCCCATTAACAGAGCAGCCATCTGCTTCTTCCTGCTTGTTACCTACTGTACAACCATACACGCTACTTTCTCCTTCATCAATGCAAGGACACTCACAACTGCGCAAATAGGCCCAAAACTTGGGAAAAAAGAGGAAAAAAAATCATCTTGGGTGACACAGAAGGGTGTCAGAAAACAGCCTTTAAAACCAAACCAAAAAAAATCCAGCCCAGTGTTTGGAAATCAGAGAAACAACTTGCTGCACACACTATCTTCAGTGCCAGGGAAACCGATGAGTCCGCGAGGCCCTGAGCCTGAGGTACATCCCATGGAGGAAACTGATTATTCACATGCAGAGAAATTAAATATTTGTGTCAATTCTTTTGTGAGAGTATCTGACATGGCAGTGGGCAAAAAGTTTAAAGAAGCCAATGTCAAACAAGCATGATTTCCCTGAATGCTGCTGAATAAACTTCGAGATGAGGGACAAGTCTGTATTACTGACAAATGCCTCTACTTGCCTCCTTTGATTAACCACCATGTTGGTGTCTTTCTAGACAGGGTAAATGTTTCTAATATAAAAGCTGAAATACACACTGCAGAGGAAGAAGTTTTACAAGAGACACCACGTAACAAAGCAGCGGTAGATAACACAAGCTTAAAAGAGAAAGGAAGTAGAAATTCCACTCTCTTGAAGAGAAAATTGGCTCCGATTCATTTCCTGAAGGTGACATTCATAACAAAATTCAAAGCAACAAGTGGTTTGGATTTGGGGTCTGTTTTATCAGCTGATAGTTGAAATCTAGCTGTAAGAAAGGAAACATTCTGATTCCATTCATGGTAGTTCTCTTGTTGCTTCGCATGACTTTCAAAGCACAAAACAGTTGGGAAATAAATTAATAAAAGTTAAAAAACTACTCATTATAATTAACAATCAGACATCTGCATTTACCAAAACACCCAAAATAAAGCTTGGTTCTTAATCACAGTCAATCCTGTGGACAGTGCACTGTGGAGGAATGTAATGAGTGTTTGGGCTACAGCGCTAATTCTTTTCAGTGAATAAATGTATTTGCTTAAAAAGTAATACAAAACATACATATTCCTTTCCAAATTCCCCAAGTGCCTTCTCTTCTTTTCCCCTATCCTTTCTGAAGGACTGTATTTAATGGACAAACATTTCTTCAATTTAGTAGTCTTTCAGCTAATTACGAGGGTATGCTAGCTCTCTACCACTAGAATTCAGATCTGTTTCTCTTCAACAAACTGTATTCTTCACTACAGTTTATACTGAAAGTCTAGTATGAGCAGACTGACTTTATACAATGGCTCTCAAGTTTATGACATAAGGAAAAAATTTTCTCTATTACTATAAATTCTAATGATTTATTTTAAACTAGTAAAATGGGGTTTTTTAGCTCCATTGATGAACTTATATATACAGTATTGATTCATCTTTTAAAAAGCATAAGCAGTGCAATGCATCAGAAAAAAATAAACCCAATCATTCATCAGCTTGCGGCATACTGGCTTTATGAGTTACAATAAAAATAACCTTTATTTAGATTTTCCCCCCCAGAAATATCCTAGAATGTTAAAATTTGGCATGGAAAATATATATGCATCAAGCAAAACCGTATTTTACAGTGATAAAAGGGATGACAACAGTTTAAGAGACAATAATGCCCGTTTGTGTCCCAGAAGAATTAGTTGTAATCTCTTGGTAAGGTGGTTCAAACAAAATAACATTTACTCAAAAAAAAACCCCAACCCAAACTACTCTGTAAGCTACATATTTCTTACTTTTAAAAAGAATGTACAGTACTATCATAGCTTACTACAATTTCTCAGATGATTTCCAAATGTTTCATTACTACATAGTATGGGATACAATTTCTGATCCAGATGCTTAAAAGAACAAATCTAACAAAGAAACTTAATCTGAGCTAGACTTGGCAAATTTTCCAGAAAAAAAGTAGAATGATGTTTTGGAAGCTGCTCAAACAAAAGCCAAAATGGAAATATGCCTCTTTCAACCATACCCTAGGCTGCTGTTAAAAATAAAAGGACACTTACAGTTTCCACAAGTGTGAACTGCAGCTGAGGTTTATAAAATACAAAACTTAGACGTCAAAACTGCCCAAGAATAGTTCTTTACTTTTATCTAAAGCTAAAACACCCATTTTCTACACTGTATTAACGGAAGAAATCTATAAATGAGAGGTCTTAAATACACATGAAAGATTCTATATCAATTAGAATGAAAACAGTCATTATTTTTAATTACTATGTCTTTAAAAATAAATCTTGGAGCATGTAAATGGTAGAAAACCGATATCAGTCCACTAAGCAATAATAATGCACGCTTCTATATAAACTTTAATCTGACCATTTCAAAGCACCTAATGAACACAAGCTAAATGTATATAGAAGTTTTTTCCATCTACGTACTAGGAAACTATAGGACAGAGATCTTAAATATGTTTAGAGTCATGTACGATTTACGTGAATTCGAATGTGCTGAGGTATTGTTTTATCTGATAGCCTTGTTCCTCCCCTGAAGAAAGCCATGGCTAAATCTTTGTAGAGCCATGCATCTATCTATAAACACTATAAAATTCTTTAAAATCTTAGCCAATTTTTTTTATTAATGTTATTATTTCAAGCCCTTCAGAGAAAAGAAAGAACCGAATTTATCGTTGGCTTTGCTTACTTCAGGCAAAAAATTTGGCCAAATGTTTGTATTCCATCACAAGGAAGAAACTATGAACTTAAACAATAAAAATAACCAATACCATATACAAATTACATATGGAAGATTGGTGGTAATTGTCTGTCTTTCCTCCCCCCTACCTTATATTACTGCTGTATGGTTGCAATTTAAGAACTAGAAAAGTTCTCAAACTAGAATTCCTACAGTGAACTAGCCAGACATAACTACTACAGAGCATATCCCCGCCACGGCATACCACAGTCTGCGTGGTCCAATATACACCATGGAGTTTAATTATGTAAATCTATAATACTATAGTTGCGTTATATAAATCAATTTTATTCTAATTTCCTAGAAAGGAGGAATGGCTTACAGAACCCAGAGGTATCTGATTTAGAAAACATCTGCATCAAATCTAATTCACTCTTTCATTCTACTACAGCCACTTGGCTCTTAAAGTGTGAAAAATGGCTATCACTTAGTAAACTTAGTGTCAGACTACTTGAAAGTACACTCACTTTAAATATAAAAGTTAAATTACAAATGTCCTTACCTTGATTGGAGGTTTACATTTTATAATAGAATAGAAATTTACAAGAAGGGAGAGTTCAGTATATAAAATTAATGATGAGAAGTTTAGATGCATCTAGCGAATAAAAGTTCTATGGCATTCGGATGCTTTAACTATTCATCTATATTTTAATTATGTAACGAGGTAAAGTACAATTTAAAAAAAAGACTTGAATAGAATCATTTATACGCAACATTTAGACTCCTGTCAATGAATCGAGGAACTTTTAATTCTTCCTGTGCATGATTGCTATTCTGTTTTGAATTCACACCCACAATGGCCAAGATATTTCCCATACTGACAACAAAGAGGGGTTTTGTTACTGCTGATTGAGGGGTCAGTGGCAGCTGCACTATGTGGCTGACAATCAGTATAAAATACTAGCTTGCAACAATGGCTGCTCATTAGAATATAAAACAATTGGAATGTTGAATCTAACTGAATGTAATTTCAGCAGCTGCTACTGTACATTTTTCTGTAACTTTTAAGATTCAGCTATCAGCGTGCTAACTTTCTGCTTATTCACGTCCCAGATCTCCTCTTACTGATAAAAACTGTTTGTGAGATTTTACCACAAATCAGATGCCCGAAATGATCCAGTATAAAAATAATCCCACAAAAATGGTAATATTCTTAATCCAAACCATTCCAGAGATGCATTTTGCAATGCAGCTTCTCAGTCGCCCCAACGTAGCAGAGGAACAGACTGAGGCATAGATTGAGACCCAGGAGTAGGTGAGGGACAGAAACTTTCCAGCTCAGGCTTTCCTTCAAAGCCAGCTTGGCCTGCAAAGACAACCTGAGTCTATATAAACAAAACTTTACTCTATTTTTGCATCTATAGAGCACTTCTGCAAAGGGAGCAAGCACAATAATTGCATTTTGCCACTCACAACTTCAACGATCACTGGCCTTGTCCGATGAAAGATCACTTGATTATCAGTACTAGGTAGACAATAAATCACAGTGCTGGTGACTGTCTCAGCACTTTAAGAAAATTTTAATATATGTTGGGCAAGCCTAACACTAGTTTTTGGTTCCTATATTTTAAAATATATCTCTCTCTAAAAAATATTTAAAGAAATGATATATATTTTAAAGCAAATGTCAATATAGTGGAATTCAAATAAGCCTGACAACTAACTTAGCAGAATTTTTCTGGCTGGCAGAACGCCAGCATGAACAGGGGGGTAGGAGATTAATTAGTGCTTCATTTATGTTATTTACCTATAAACAAAATAAAAAGCCTACATGAAGTGGCTCTGGAATTCCAGCCTTGAATTTAAAAAATAATTAGCTGGTGAACCACAAACTCTGCTTTCCTGTAAGCGGTTCTTCTCAGAAGACCACTTCTGCAGCAGCCCCACGACCAGACATGCTTTCACGCGTGTCTGGCAGGCTTGTTCCCAGGCTAGTCCCTTTTATTAGTGCAGGCCTACAGTGACAGAGGCACAAGACTATGGATCTAGTATCACATCGAAATGGCAATAATCTGTCAGCACCAATGATGAAAACCGTCCTCAACTAAGAGATCATCCTGGTAAAAGCGTATTACATCAGATGCCATGAAATCATTCTACAATACTTAGGGGAACCTACACAACTTGCCTCTAAGCCAGACAACAAAGGAAAGACAAACTTCCAGGTTGGAAAGATAACATATTAGTACATTTACTGGTTTCCCTCCAACCACTCTCACTCTTGTCTGGATTGCACCTTTGCTGACCAGCTTTCTCATCCACATCTAACATCTTCTGACACTCGGCAAGCTCCATCATAAGAGACAGAAATGCAGCTGTCATCAACCTACTGAAAACTTTGCATATAGTATCTTCTTATTCATTCTCCTAACACCACCTTACATGCATGAAGACATTTATGATTAATGAGAATTAAACCATGGAAAGAGAAGAAATGGTACTTTCGGAATTTAGAAATCAGATTGGGTAAGCACTATAAATTGTATCATGAGAATATCTGGAAGAATGGATTTGATGATCTGGGAGTCAGCTTCATTCCTATGCTTTACAGGCCAGTTTCTGCATCTCTCCTGGTATTGGGTTTATGGGGCAATACACTCCTTAACTAGTTAGTAGTTACTCAAGACTTATCCATTCTTGTCAGTGACCATAGAAATATGCATTTGTACAAGTAAACTTTTAAGTATCTAGTACTACAAATCAAGAGAGGAGGAAAATTCATGTCTCGAAAGAAGACATCAAAAGCACTAGAAACTATAAAACAGCACTCAGAGGTTGACATGTATTTCTCACTAAATAGGATTTAGTTTCACTTAAATTATAGCTCTCAATGAATTCATTAAAGAATGAAATATTCAGTCTGTGATACCTAAAGCTTTCAACCTTATCAAAGAATGGGTATGGGTAAGCATGGGTATGATGATAAATACATGGAAGATTTTGCAATGACAACATGGCACACACTAGCATCCATAGAGGCATCTACTAAAACATTTACTCTTCTTCCCAGAGTTATAAGCCCATTTTTTCTTCTTTAACAAGGCCATATATTCAGCAAATAACAATATTTACAGAGTCTGCAAACAACCTTTTAATGAGAAAGGTAGAGGTAGACTGCAAGTATTTCAATGCATTTCACACAATTCAAGCAGCAATGTCAGTGGAAAACAGAAAGGAACACAGTGAGGAGGCGAGAGAGAAGGAAGGAGAATGCATGTTTGGTCAAGTGAAAATTAATATATTCAGTGTCAAGAATAAGAAAAGCAGTTCAGACAGGTAAGTCCTGGCAGCGCCAGCAGAAAGTAGCAATACAAAAGACCTTTTCCAAGGTCAACTATGGCTCTTCCCTTCTGACCGTGTGCATAGTGATGGTCTGAAAATAACTAATCCATTTAAACTTAAACTCAGGTAAGTTCCAATATCCCCTGGCCTGCCAGTAACCAGGTCCTTAGCATGTTAGTTCTCAGAAATTCTCAACAAGCCTTATGCAAGTGCTCAAGATCTGGTGTGGTGGGGTTATAGTCTTTGCATGAAATAAAATCACACACTGAAAAATAGCACAGATTAGATTTAGTCAAGCTACTTAATTGTAACAGGGTAACTAAACAGATCAGTGCAACTCACAGTAGCAGGGAAAGAAAAAATACAGAGCAGAAAGTGTTATTTCATGAGAATAGAAAAATATGGATTGTGGAGCAAAAGGAAAAGTGCAGTGTCAAACCATTGCAAAGACAAGCTCTTTTCAGCCCAGTTTAACAATCAGCTGCAACGATTATGTACATTTTATAGAAAGGAGTGTGTTCATATGCACTTGTATTATACTACAAACATACACACCAGCATGCAATATTGTCACTGAAAATTTACAAAGCATTTATTAAAAATTATGATCACCATGGCTGCAGAACCTCTGTATTAATAGTATACCTGTGCCTGTTCATAGTAATATATTCCCAGTCATTTCACATAATCCAAGTAAAATAAATAATTATTTCTGCAATGCCACCCCAACTATTCTCAATTTTTATCAGTCAAGTGATTTATCAAGTAAATAACTATATGCCCAACAGCTAACAGCACAGTAAGGAGAATTTGGTCTCTGCAGAACAATTTCATTTTGATTTTTTGGAAGCATAAGACATGTCTGTCCTTCATAAATATTCAGCAATGATCTGTTACTTGTGAAATGTTTAAAGAATAATTTACAGCTAGCATGCTCCATTTATTTTAACTTGTACTGTACGAAGCCGCCACCATATTTAAATGGTGGTATCAGCTGACATAAGCAACTATTTAACACCAACCAAATGCAGTTAGACTTAAAAGTAATGTCAGATGAATGCTATTCTCCTCCTAACTCAAAGATATCTGTTTCAATGCTCATATATAATAAATAATTGCCAGTCACAAATACTTTTCTTCAGAAATAGTCACTATATCATTTAGGCTATATTGTCAACAAAAGTAACATTAAGAAAATTTAAGCTGATGTAATGGTTTTCAGGGCATCTTTTTGACAACAAAGCTTGTATCCAAGATCTGACCACTCACAATTTCTAAACCAGATTATAAAGCTAAATCCATGCAAACCCTTAATGGATTAGGATTTTATTTCTAGCGCTGCAAAAACTTCAGTTGTGGCCAAGTCTTATCAGCTACAGTGGCAGACAGATTACAGAAGATGTGCCATGGATAAGTATGAAGCACTACCAGCTTAAACCAATTACACACTTAGCACTAAGTTGTCAAACTACAGATGGATGCCAAATCCTAACGTGTAATTTCTATCATGCTTACAAATTTTAGGAAGAATTATACTGAGTAGAGAGCCTGTAGAAAATGCAAAATGTAGCTGGGAAAACATGTGGTAGAAAGAACAGTACTTGGAAATATGTAAGATTTTAGTGGTGTGTAAATAAGGAAACCATACTAACTCAAGAATTACCATTTCAGAATCTACAGGATTTTTTACTAGAAATCCACAGTTCAAACTTGCCTGCATTGGCAGACATATCTATTAAATTATTTGCCAGCTGAGACTCATTTCTTTTACAATAAGAAGCATAATGAGAGGTAACTACAAAGCAATCCATAGCTGTCCTAATTACTCTTTACAGTCAGGAAATGTGTTTTGTGATTCACTTCCTCTGGTTTACTTGCTTTGGTACTGTTAACCTGTATCTTCTGATGGCCTTCTACAGTGCTCTTAAACCATATGAAAACAATCTAGACAGACAATCACTGTACAATTTAAGGCACATAATTAGCAATTATTTCATGCACACTTCACAATAATAATCTGTTACATTCTAAGGGAAAGAAACATTAATGAGCTACTTCTGGTGCTGTTCTGTGTATTGTGTTTGCATAATAATGAGGTACAATCTGCTAGAAAACACATAAAGGACAAATTAATAAGGTCATCATTTTTGTCTAATGATGCTTAATACAGTTTTAGCAATCTGCTCAAGACAAAAGACGGTCACTCAGACATAGCCGATTATGCATTCGCGTGGCAGATGAAATCTTTATTAAACAGAATGATGAATCTGATTAACATGCGATAACAAATATATAGTCTGCGAAAATGACCGTGCCAACTCCTGCAAGCATCCCTCACGTCGACTATTAAGGCTTTACTCAGATTGAGGTCAGACTGGTATTCCCAATAGGCGCATTAAGATAAAAGTTTGCCAAATGTGGTAACACGATGAACAAAACATCCTGTTATATAAAAGCTACTGTTTCAACAGCTGACTGTCTAATCGGTTATAGCAACAACTCCTTAATAAGTTTAAAAATTTAATTGTCAGAGTTTCATTCACCTTTTAACGTATGAAAGACAATTTATTACATTAGCTAAGCTTGTTTTTAAAGCACCACAAGTCCTCTGCATTTATGGCACCAAAATATTTTCTCTAAGTCCAAAAGTACTGTCTTCTATAAAGTTCTTACCATTTCACAAAGAGACTGCAAACAGGAATATACAATTATTTTGGGGTATTTTAAGGAATATAAATAACAATATTAATTTGTATGCCACCAATTTCACATAAAGCCTGAATAAGTTAATGGAGGTTTCTAGGTCAATGGCAAACACATGATGTAATTGAATTTGTAGAAATGTAGCAGTAAATTTAAAAATCTAATTTTCAATATAAATGTAACATTGATATAAAAGTAGATTTAAAAAAAAGATTTACAAAATGTAATTTGCTAATCACACCTTAAATTTAAAGTCATGAAAATACAACGTTGCCTCTTTAAATGATTACCAAACCTAGAGGTAAATTACAGATATTAAACCCAGTGATTCTATTTTAAGCTTGTTTTGCTATAGCAATGTGATTTCTATTAAATAAGCAATTCCTTGCCTTCCAGAACCAACTGTAGTTGATTTATAGACAGCACGTGACACAAAGTAATTTAAGATGACATATGATACCTCATGACAATGTACATGATTTAACAGAGGGTAGGCAGCAGTATAAACTACAATGTTGATTTTATCTCTACAAATACATTGCTCAACAGCAGCAGGATCTTGTATTCAAGAATATATAACCGGGAGCTAAAACTGACTTAATCACAGCTTCTTCACTTTAATGCATATGTGTTTGGTCTAGTATATGATAGCATATAATAAATCATAATTTTAAACTCCTTTGACTCATTCTATATATCTTCATTTGCATTCATATATTCTCAATTACAGGAACACACCAGCCATGCGATTTAAAGCAAGGAGATGATAAAAATTAAAGCTGGATTTACTTCTACCATCATTCAACCCTAGTTCATTCTACTTTTCTAAATAAATAACATTATTCTCACACACACACATTAAAAAAAAAAAAAGTAGTAGCTTCATTCCTCACCCTCACAACTCTCGCATTCAAATATCTGGCATGTTAATCTAGTCATATGGCATAGACTTTGCAACAGATCCAAAGCAGAGATGCCAGTTCTGACAATTGTTTCACAGGTCTATTGAAGATGATGGGATATCTTTTTCCCGAGCCTCTCTTTGAAACAAAGACATGCATTAAGAGATTAGGTGTCTCTGCTGAAAGCTACTAGCTTTCAGAATGACTCCAAAGCCAGATGTGGTCTTTTTTAGCCTATGTTACTCTTCCAAGCCTAGAAGTTTACTGAGATTTCTTTCTAGTGGAGGGAAATAGGATATAAGAAAAGAAGAGGAAACAGTCCCCGCCTTCAAATGCCTACCTAGCTAGCAGTATGAACAAAACCGCTGACAGGGTTTGGTTTGCACAGCCAGTCATGGGAAGCAACAAAGAAGTGGGACACAATGCTTCTAATTTCCTGGCAGTATTAGAACCCCTTACTTTAAATGTACAGAAAAAGACTATTAAAAAGATAAAACAAGAAATAATTTCATTATACCTCAGAGGAACCCATTATTTCATATTCTTTCAGTATACATTCCCTCAACGTAACATTTCATTATCTTTGATATAAAATGAATGCTAAAATACCATGAAATCTTAGGAATAGGGTTTGAAATATCAACGTTCATGGCATATAATGCTTCATAAACTTTCTTCCATCATCACCCTGTCATATAGTGCGTTTCAAACAGCTTGTACAGTCGATAATGATGCACACAGGCCAAAATGCAAGGATCGTACTCTGTTTATGGCAAAGTTTTAGTCTCAAAAATCTCCAATCAACTTCAATTTTATTTGTATCCACAGTATAACTGAAGGAAAATTCAGGAAGGGCATAGGTGTCCTAAGGTTACCTGCACAACCCATTCAGGATGGAGCCTCACCCTCTGTCTTTATCTTAAATGAAGGCATTAGTAAGAGTACAGTAAAAATACATACAGCTTTCTTGTCTAGATTTCAAAGAATTCTATTGAGAATTTAGTTTGCTGACATTGTTGGAAATACAATACCTCTACAAAAATTTCTTCCTGTTGACTCCTTTAGACTTTGTCTGTGTTCATCCATCAGGGTCTGATTAACACTTTTGTTGGTGCCACAAATAACAATAAAACTACATGTCTGAAAATTCAAGTCTCACTGTATCACTTGTCAAAATATGTTTTGTTCTGTTTCTCCTTTCACAAAAGACATGGACAGCTGCTGCCTATTTTCCTATCCCTTTTCATAAGATGTAATACTATAGACGCTGCATCAAATTAGGTCTAGACAATTACAAATATATTAAGTGACCTGAACTCAGCTCTTAACTATAAGTTCAAATCTGTGTAGAAATTAGATGACTCATATACAATTCATCTAAATAAAATGAAATTTTCATCCTACCTTTTACAGAAATGGTATTTTAATATATACTATACAAATCATTCAGTAATCATTTTAATATACCAAATAAACTAATTTGACTTACCCATGAGTGTACTTTTTTATTGAAACGAGTAACCTCAGCTCCTATCAAAGGACATGGAGAAACTGACTGAATAACACAGGTCCTGCATTGTAAGTAACTTGTCAGAGAATATTCCTTCTCATTCCAAATAGCATTTAAAGATAAACCGGCATTCAAGTCTTTCAAAAAGAAAGAAAAATTGCTTTACATAGTCATCAAGAGGTATTTTAAAATAGATAAAAGATCACAAGTTGCACTTCACATTTGTAAACATAATGTTCTTCTTTTGCCAGAAAGCAACATGGTACAAAACGCTTACTAATCTTTCCAAACTTAGTGACTTCTAAAATAGAGCCCTTGTGACAAAAAATCACGTATGATTAATTGTGCCATCCTAACACCAGAACCGCCCAGACACAAACAAAAGTACTTTACATTTGGTCTCTGTCACCTAAATGCTGCTAAAGGATTCCCCATTCCATGGTCTGACACCTGGAATCATTTCCTACCAAATACATCACTTCTGTGGAGCCCTACTTTAACCACTGGGGCTGCAGGGTACATGCCTCCCAGTCACAGATCTTAATTTGTTGGAAGAAACTTAAATGATTCTGTTCTCATCAGAACAGTACAGAAGGAGCCAAGAAGTTTGGGAGCGGAGGGTAAGCTGGTATGCATCTTCAGTGTTTGGTTAAATGTGCAGAGCTCAACAGATCTCAGTGGAGTTTCGCCTGCTTCCAGTCAAGAGCTAATTGTGTGCGTCACTCCTTTTCTGTGTCAACCAATTCTACCAATTTCAGCTACTCATGATTGAGGAAACAAGATAGCATCTCAAAGGAACAAACCTTGCCATCAGCTTCCCAAGAGGTCAAAGCCATGGTCCAGTTAGGAGAAAATAAGTGTATATAATATATTTTCTTGGCCAAGTCCCACTGTCAATAGCCAATTCTCCAACTCTGTATTTCCAGTCTCCTTAAAAAACCCATTGACTGAAAAACTCCATTGAAAAAACCCATGTGATTTTTTTTGTTTATCAGCTTTCTAGCCAAATGCTGTGCTTTGGACAGTAAGCTTCTACTGCCTTCAGTGTTCTTACTCCATAAAATAGTCAAACTTCTCCTTATAAGCTTTAAATAATCTCCCTCATTTATCTAAGGTCAAAGACATAGTTTATGGTTCTCGCTAACATGTTTCAGCTTGGTAGTATCACTTTTATGCTTGTTTCACCTTTCAAATATTTCCTGAGATTTTCAGAAACATTCACAATCCTTAGGCAAGAGGACACAAAAATACTAGTATCATTGAAAGATGTGGTATTTTCACTTAAGAAAAAAATTTCATTTTCTTTAAGAAGCAAATGTTCCTTTCAACAAGCTATGAAAAGGAAAGATGTCCCTGAAAGAGAAAGCAAATGGCCAGAGCATTTCATTCATATCCAGTAAAGAACTGTTGGATATCAGGTTTCCTACAAACTTACAGGAAGTTAAGTAGGAGCAATGGAAAGGTGTGGAACTTAAAGAACAATGTGGATGCAACCACCGCACTGTGGCAATAAACAAACCCTTGTTAAAATATCTCTTCAACAAAGATTAATGAAGCAAGATGCTAAGAGATGAAGATCACCAAAAAATCACCAACAAAATGAAGGCAGAATTATTGACCAACAGGTAGGCAAAAATCAATACCAAGACCTTACTGACACGAAAAGCAAAAGACTGTTTGCAGCAACTACACCCAGCCAATTGCTAACAGAAAACAGGTAGAATGCATTATTTGTAACATGGTATTCAACGTCCCTTACATGCAGGAAGTTTCCTAATAAGGAAACAATTATAACAAAGCTTTAAGTACAGCTTTGAACATTCTATATAACAACTTAACGAAAGACAGGTTACAGCCTTTTTGAAAGCTCACGTGTTTCTCTTGGCTCAAAAATGCTTTTCAGGAAAAATATCTGCAAAACCTGTACAGTGCTATTTTGGAGAGTAAGAAGTAGTGGGGCAAGAGACTTGTACTGGTCCTCTCCTATGGAGATTTCACACATAGATCAAGATATACAAACAGGTTATCAAAATCAAAAGCAACTGCAGGAAATGAAGGAAAACAATGTGCTGCATTTAATTGAAAGCTAAAGGACTTGATGAATGTTAGGTGGTATTTATCAGTAATCAGTAAGGTTTACCTTCACTTTTTACTGGCATCTGATAAACCTTCAAAGTTTCTTTAAGATGGTTAAGACTTGCAGCATCTGAGATAATCAACATCGTATTATCATCTTCTGAAATGGGATCTAGTTCACACATACAATTATTAATGGATTCTTTGCTTCTTATATTAGTATTTCTGAAGAGTTTCCAGATTATTTTCAGTTCAATATTACTGTAGCAAGCTTTTCTCAAAATTCCTATAATTTAAAAAGTGGGGTGTAAGACTTATATATACATGGTTTTGAATACAGTACTGTTCGAACATACTGCAAACTTTCCACATTTACAAGATGGTAATTTAGGCCCTGATCCAATACCCACTGGAGTCAGTGAAAAGACTTCTATTGATGTAAATGGACCTTGGAAGAAGGCCTTATTTAAATTTTTTAACGTGTCCAAAATTTACTTTTCAACAGATAATTTTCCCCTTGTTATTACTCCCAAATTGACCACTGAGTTTGAATCCACTTTGAATAAAGTCATTTATTTTTCATTTTCTTCAAACTGTGGCAGATTTTTTAACTTTCATCAATCAACTGACATCTGAGATTCAGTTTAAACAGCATAAAACTTCTTGTTGACAACGGACACCTTGGTAACTGTAGGCATTAAGCACCTCAGCCATTCAGAATGCTTTCATTTAATACATAGCAATGCCATTTCATTGATTCTATACCAAATTGCAAAGATATGATGATACTGATAAATTAAGGAAATGAAGGGAAGTCTACTGATGAGATTATACAAGTCTTAAAGGAGATACATTATGGTTACTCTAGGAAAACAGAGAGGCAACAAGTGGCCTCCATCACCTGGGCCTCCCTTTCTTTACCCGTAAGGCAACGTGGACTTTGCTAGCTGGCATGTGACTTTAATAGGTCCAAGAGCAATTGGGACATCTCCCACTCGCCGTTAGGCTCAGGTTTGGTTGGCGAAAGAGGAGACTTGTCCTTTGTTGAGTTCATCTGATCCAGATACCCTCTGGTCTAGCTTCAGGACCTGACGTCCAGTTCCGCTACATCACACAATGGAGTCATGAGCCACTAGCACTCAGTTCCTGCCTACTATGCCTGGCCTCCCTCACTTTTATGGCTGAAGAGGATGACTTTGTAAGGGGTTGGGGTTTTTTTTTGCTAGTGTCACTTCTTTGATACCAGTTCCATCCTTGCTTCATCACTTAATGAACTTTTGGGGCAGTGGGAGGAACCTCAGAGAAGAGGAGGGAATGTTTAAGGGTCACATAACATAGGGGCTGTCGTAAACAAGACTCTGCACAAGAAACCGGTCTCTGCTCTGTCTCTAATGCACACCTCTCCAGCTCAACCTCCATATCATTTCTAACACCTTCTAAAAATGTAGTGTTCTGGCTTGCTTTCAAGGTCCTGAGACGTACTCACAAGGTACACAAAAGCAAATGCCATCTTACATTCAGATTTATAAAACCTGGGACCAGTTAAATCTTCACTAAATTCTCCTGGAGGATAATGTTTTATACCTTGTTTAAGTGTATTACGCATCTATATCTGATTGTTTCTGAATGTAACTGATGAGAATATTTTCTAATTAGGTCATAACCACAGGTCCAGTAGCCTGAAGAGTGCATTTTTAAAAAGTAGCAGAGTTGTTACTATTATCAGCTTTTAGACTTTCCCAAATTAAAGTGCCTCACAAAAACGTAGAGACAGTTTCCAAGAACATCTAATCTACTTTTTGTACAATGGGTCAACTGAGGACTAAAAAGCAAACTAAATTAATACAAGGTAGGTTACATATTGAAGAATAATAGTGTGATCATATGGTTTTTCAGTAAAACTTTTGACAGTTTCACTAAAACATGTATTAGATTCACAGAGTTACTGTGCCAAGATATTACCAAACTTCTCACAGCAACTGGTAGCAAATTAACACCTAATCCTTAGAAGGAACATACCCCAATGAATAGGCCACTATGTTACAAATAATTTCTTTCAGCCTCCCATAATATCAGGACCAGTTGCCTTCAGTTAACTCTTAAATACTAGTCAGATTCCCATTGTACTTCAAGATAGGTCAGCGTATCAGGACCACTGAATCAAGCAACAGAAATAGGTCAGAAAGAGATTATATTAACTATAACTTATTTTCACTGACATGCCAAATAAAAATAGTTGTGTTATTGTGACAACTCCCACTTTCTCTCCCCAAAAGATCTTCTGCAGGTCTCCAGTGCATTTCTAACAACTTGTTTGTCTAGAGTGGAGAAATTATATCCATAATAATCCATATCCATATCCAGTGGAGAAATTGACCAATTATTCTGAAATATCCCTCCAGTATCCAAAACTGAGAAAGTAAAAAGGTGGATTAAAAAAACTATCATTCCCAACCTGAAACAAAAGATCAGTTACATAGATCTTACCCTCTGCTTTTGGCAGTATTTCAGCTCCACAAACAATACAATAAAGTCCCTTTTTGCAAGGCTGGTGGTGTGCTTCCTTCTAAGAAGACAACATACAATTTTATGTAAATACCAGTTTGCATATAGTAACTATGCAGATTGACACATTTAAATATAAACACAAAGAAATATATCAAAACTGCTTCAGAGAAATATACTACAAATACATGAAGAAATCTATTCAAATCAATGTTTATCATTTATATTAGCTAATAATATACATTATGCTAAAAATGTTTAACCTAACTTAAATAGAAATACTTTCATATAAAAGATGAGATATTTTATAGTCTGTAATGCTCAAACCTATCAAAGACATAGTTTAGAATTTTGCAAAGCAGCCTAGGAAGACAGATGCCCAACTTTTGAGTTTCAGTGCGATTACATTCTTACACTTTGCAAACCATGCCCTAAAAATTACGTACTAACCAGAAATCAGAAGCACTGCTTGTGATTCCTGTTTCAGTACATCTGTAATGAGTTATGAGCCAGACTCTGTAGGCAGTCCATATCTGCAGCTTCTACCTCTGTTAATAGGACTTGAAAACACTCAGCCTTTTTGTTTCTCATGAGAAACAAAGATATCTATTGAGCGTGGAAATTGTAAAGATCTGGAACAAATCGTGCAACTATGAATAAACTATTTCATCTCTATTATTTCACATAAAAGATCATATAATATTCCTATTTCCTTTGCACCTTAACATTCAACAGCAGCCACTTAAAATAGGTACTTTTTTCTATCTGCATGGTACCTTTCTTTCGCAGGTGTAGCCTCTTTGCCTAACTGTAGCTTTTCTTCGTCTGCATTGTCTCTGAACTTTTAATCCTTTAATAAATTCAAGATTTTATGATTACTTTAGACAGAAGAGATCATACCTAGCTATTATATCAAAGTATGACAGGAATTTTCAATAATTTAGCTCTTATAGATTTGGGAAGTCCAAACAAATAATTCTAGGAAAGTTGGTACATTGACTTCACTTCCCTTCTATTTGTAGACGGGACTGCAGGGTATTTAATTTAATACTGGGAATCGCCATAAATATATTAACTATAGAAATAAAGAATATTCTTACCACTAACATTAAATACCACAGTTAGATATAAAGACAAATTAAGACTGAATTTACATAGCTTTTACACCAAAAGAAATTGCTCACCCCTTACCCCCCAAAACCCAGCAGTAATACAAAGGATTATGATCCATCAGTTGTCCCAGGCAACACAGCTATACTCAGGATTTGAGTTTAGTGAATTTGTGGACACTTTTCAAGAAAAATCTAGTAGGCCAAATGCTGATATTTCAATATGTATTTTAAAAAACAATGGTTAAGGAGTAGTTTTATATAAAATGTAGACATTGTAAATTAATGGAAAGTATTTGACAGGAAGAAGGCCATGTCTTCAAGGATTTTTGATCAGAGTGATATGCAACACAAGATCAAGAAAAGAACAATCTGCTTCAGATAAGGAAAGGAAGGTGGATTTTCTTTTTCTGAATGTAAACATTATAAAGACAGACAATCTTCTGAAAGACACATAAGAGGTCTATGAGATGAGCAGACAAGTCACAAAGCTATAAGTGATTTCTATTATCTTTTTAGATATACATAAACACAAAAAGTGGTTTGGTACAGAAGACTTGTTTTAAGAAAACTGAGCTCTTAGACTCATGAGGATCAAGCTGATCAGCTCTTGGGAGTGTAGCTGCAAAGCCACCTGCCACAGGCTGCCTCAGCATTTGCTGGGGGATATGGGACAGGTCAGGTCCAGAAGCCAGTTACGAAGAGAACCATGTCTACCCTACTAAGTCCTGCTATCCAATCAATTACTTAAGTGTAAATTAAGTATTTTTATTTTAGATGTGTCATTTGTTTAAACTGCTGTCAATATTAGGGCTTGCTTCTGCCCTATCAACTAGTTTAAAACCATCATCATCCAATGATTAAGTAAATATCAGGAAACCTAAACCAAGAAAACATGATACTTACATGGCACCAATATAACAAAAAGTTTAACCAAATGCCTTAGGCTAAGTACTGCAAGACAACGCTTGTTACAGAAATTCAACAGCATTCTTGCCATTCTTGCAAACAGAGTATCTAATTTTATGAAGATGCATTTATTGTCTAAAGAAAGGATACAATTCAAATTCTATTGATATGAACATATTCACAGCTCTCTAGAGGTAGACATCAAAACGTTATTTAGATGAACTTCTATGGAAAATGAACAATTAACAATTTCATCTTTGCTCTCAGTCAAAATATATAAGTACCTATGAACCAATCTTAAGACACTAAAAATCCCACATCTTCATTTTAATATGATGGAAATGAACAATCTTCTCTTGAAAAATCAGGCACAGTATGTTTTATTACAGCAAAATCCCAGCTGTTTTGATTGCAATAAATGAAGGAAAAGTTTAAAATACTTCCAAAAAAAGTAGACTGAGGAAGATTTAAAGACCTTTATGTACAAATTTACATTGTTATATATTGCACAAAAAATGTGTTTGTAGGGCTTACAAATGAGTACATGTTTTGATGTGAATGCATACAGAAGCTGACCAAAAGAACTTAGATCCTTTCACAAAAGAGAATTTTAAAGAAACTCAACTTTTATATGAAACAAATTAAGGCCTCTGAAGAAGCCTCTCATCATCATCGAATATCAAACTGTTCAAATGCTACTATACTACTACTACACAGCTTCCGACATTTTGCCAAGAGAAATTTGAGGGAAACAAAGTACTGAAGAATACACCTATTTCAGTATCTAGTTGCTCAATCAACAGCAACTTGATCTGCAAAGATGCTGTTCTACATAATTAAAAGGCCTAACAAATGCAGAAAACCATAATTTGATTATACGAGTGTTTTGCTTTCTGAGAAAACCCCAGTTGTTTGATTGTATTTAATGGCGGATTAATTAAATCTCTAATAGACAAACCTCCTCAGCCTATAATTACAAGTCAGATGCTACTTGGGCTTTTGTTGACAATCTCCACACATGATAGCCTTTCGCCACACAGTTAGGATGAATAATCTTAACTGTATCTATAGAAAACTGCACGTTGAGTAACTTTCACAGTGAAAACCAAAAAAGTATAATAAAAAAATCGAGTCTGATAGTAGTATATATTAAATGAGAACTAGAAAGCCATCACTGCTCTACAGTGAGGCTATGTTGTAAAGGCTGCTCGCTACATTTCCTACAGAAGTGGTCACTATGTGCTAGTACTGTTCAATAGAAAAGATGACACACCTTTATTTCGTGATCTGGAAAGACTGATTTTCCGCTTTTTCGTGTCCCTCTCTTGAGATGCTATCTGCTCTGCTTCTATGTCACTAGTCATCTCTACATTATTAACTGCAGCACCCTTACTCCCCTCATTTTGCATTATTCCATGTAAACTTGTGCTTCTGCCATCATCATCAGTCATTTTTTTAGTCACACTTAGTGTTTCTGAGGTGTTGATTGCAAAAAGATCATCAGCGATTGTGGAGTTTCCACATTCAGTCCGATTCTCATTTGTATTACAGGTTGGAACCAGTGGTCTGATTATCTGTTCCTCTGCATCTACATCATCATAGAGTTCTGGTGTGAAATAGATACTCTCGTCCTCATCTTCAGCTTCTGCAGATACATTTAACATTGAAAGTTCAGATTTCCCTTCTGCTGAAGGAAACGCACTGCAGGGCTCAACTTGATGCTCTTCAGCAACTGGAGCCTTGGTATTTTGAACCGAAAAATTAGTTTTTTCCAAACATGGTTCGGGTACAGGTGGTTTATGTTCTGAAATTAACGATGACTGGCATTGATTTACACTATCAATAAATTCACTAGCCCTATTCCCATTCTTTTGTTTGCTACTAGCTGTGGACATGCAGTTCTTGGCTACAGGCACAGGAGTTGAAGTCAGTGGTTTAAGGCAGCAATGTTCTTTCATAATATCAGCATTAGTACAACCATTCTTTTTTTCTCTCTCTATTTCAGTTTCTAGCATTTTGGGTGTGGAGTCCATATGTTTTTTTCTTTGTGTTACATGGTGAGAATGACTCTCTGCATCAACTTTCTGGCCACCTGTGAAAAATCACAAAACATTAATTAATTGTATATGCCTTCCCCCCACTGATTTACAGCATGTTTAGCACATCAAAATTACCAGTTTTATTAGGTTTACAGTTATTTTATAATACTCATTAAGAGCCAATACAAACAAAAGCCCAGATGTTACAACTATCTTGCACATGAATTGTCTTAAGTAAATCAATAGATTAACTGGCATACGTAAAGTTAGAGTCTGACTGGATTTTAAATTTGTAATTTTTTTATTATTGTGTTCTGTTTACATCTTTCTTGCCTGAAATGAAGTCATAAGCTTTGCTAAAATTTAGGAATGGATAGATATTTACTTGTAAAGCTGGTACTAGAAGAGATTATATGAAAGGTGTCTCACAGCAATGTCTAAACAGGAGATACAGATTGAACCAAGGCATTCATCTTGCAATAATGCTAATCTTTATGTGTTTTAAATATATTTTAAATTAGTTTTAATAAAAAAAGAAATTTAAGTGAAAACATTTTTGATTGTACTATAAACTTATCAAACATTATCAATTGTTTTAAGACAACCAGATGGAATTACAATTAATTTCAGTCTGTTGATCACAGGCTCATACACACTTGTGAATAGTTATAATTTTGCACGATAACACTTCTGTAATTTTAAAAACCATTTGTTTCTTCCAAAAAAGGTGCAACTTCCTATTTAAAATTGTTAATGTAGTTTTTCCCACAGGGAATGAACATACTTTGTTTCACTGTTGCCATGATGTTACTTGGCTGATTTGATGCTGTAGGATTAACTGAGTTTATGGTTGTATTAAAATTAATTTCTGAAACCAAACTTTGCTCCTCAATTTTAGCAGGAACATCTGGTGTCAGATGAGTAGTTGCCTCCTGTTGAGTAGCTTGTGACAGGTCTTTTGAATTTGAAGGTTCATGGAGAAATTCACTGCTGCACTCTGATGAACAATCAATGCTTTTCTGGTTTCTTATAGCAAATGCATGCAAGGACTCAAGTGCACTACTAAAATTGTCATGGTGCTGGATTTGTTGACGAATCCACTTAGATAATCCTAAGAAAAAAAAAAAGGAAAAAAAAAAGGAGTATTACTACAAAACTACATCACCTATACCAGGTATTTCATACCAGTAAATAGTACCTTAATATTGCAAATACTTCTACATATGTATAAGACAGATTCATAAAGATTTCAAGAAGTTGCTCATGAAAGTAAGATAATGCACGTCTTCCTTTCCAGGGCTGGGAACTTGATTTAATCAATGGCAGTGTTGTGATGAGTAATACTAACAATATCTTTGCTTTTCATTAAAAGACCTTTACCTTTTTCACTAATACTTTTTATAAGTTCAAACTTCTGTTCAAACATCATTATACCTTTTTTATGCCTGGGTGTTCATTTTGCTCGTTATCATGAATTATTAAAAAGCAATTTACACACAGTACAGCTACTTATTATTATACTGACAGGGTCAGACAAAAATTAAAATATAATGAAGCTTTTACAACTTTATCTCAGATTAAGTAACAGTAACTCAGATATTCAGAAAGAATCATAACTGCCCAATAGCTAAAATATATTACAATACGCTCTTGTACAGCAATTATTTTTAAAATTTGCATATACCAGATATCTTGAGCATAATAGTCACTTAGATGATGTTGGAACACACAAGAGTGAAGTAAAAAATAACTTTCTTGATTTTTAAAAAGCGTTTTTAAATCCATTTAAATATTCTTTTAATGTCAATTTAAAAAAACCACAGAGAACTTGAATCTTCTGTGAAGTTTTACTTTTCAGAAAAAGTACTAATCTTACCAAGTCTTGAAAAGATAGATTGTTTGTATTACTACACGAATTACTTCTGTTTACTTAGATAAATGTATTTTTAGTACAAACAGACATGTCAGGAAAGCAGTTCGACTTGTACTACAGCAGCTGAGCTCCACCTGCTGACTAGACTGCAACATTATCTGTTTACATCATCTTTTTGCCCATCTTCTGAACAGGGCAGGAACAAAGACACATAATGCATTTTTAAGCAATTTTTTTTTTTTTTTAATTTTTATTTCTTTATTAAGGTAGTGAGCATGACCTGTTCTATTTTATCTGCATTTATTCCTAGCCAGTATAAAACCACAAACAGAAAATACTTTTTGCATATTGAGCATTTGGTGGTTCCAAATGACACAAGCTTTACCTGTTCTTACCTAAAAAGCCAGAATGTTAAATTCAGACTGCTAGCCCTACCCTAACCATTAAAGCTCCCGATAGGCAGAAAGTATACATCCACTAGAGACTTATCCAAAGTCCAAATAAAAATCTAGTAACTATTTTTAATACATACATATATACACATGCACACTTACGTATGCATACATTATATATATTTAACATGCAAGGATTAAGAGTCCTGAAGTTTTTATAGGTCCCATTTTAAGAAAGAATTCTCAAATTCTGCATACTGAAATTTCTGTATCATTATTTCTATATCCAAAAGGGGAAATTAAATTGACTGAAAATTGGTATCAACGTGATTCAGTGTATTTAATGAACTAGCAAGACACCAGAGTACAGTGTTAGAGTTTTCAGTTTCAACTGCACAATTTGAGCTCAATGGATATATTTCATTATGACTTTTCCTACTCACCTCTATTTGTATAACCATATTTCTGTAATCTTGATTTTTCACTATTTGTTAATATTAGGAACTTTCCCAGAAAAATTTTGACAGCTTACCAGTTATGTACTTATTAGGGTTATTCCGGAAGCGGTCATCAACTAAAATAAGAGCACCCCAGTCATTCTTATGTCTTATACACCTATAAGTGAGCAACAAAAAAGAACGTATATGGAATTAGAATGCAATGCAATAGGTTAGCTAGAATATGTAAAAATGTAAAGGAAGTGCTTTCCTACTGTCTTACACTAAAAATTGTTATGGATGTCATGGAAGCTTAATTTTCCTTCAGTTCTTGAATTTACTATACAAAAACAGGTAAATGAAAAAAAACCCACATGAACATTCAGTGGCTAATGAAACCACATGTCATTTGTTTTCCACAACTGGGTAGTGTAAATACTGAAAGAAGAACATGTAAAAGTGCAAAAGAAAAGAAAATGGACTGATGCAACTGTAAGCAGTTTTTTAAAGAACTATGCACTTGTTTCTAAACTGCATGTTATTCCTAACTCTCCTTAGTAATGAAATGAATAACACTACATATCAAAGCTGTGAGCAATACCGTTCAGTTCGTAATTCAGTTGTTAGAGGCTTACAGAAATAATCTAATAGTCACTTTACACGTGTTGGCATTATTTTTAACATTATTTGGATTTCTATACTGCCTGACAGAAAAAAATTATTAAAGAAAACTGATAACATAAATGAAATATGGAAAAGAATCTGTCAGTAATAGTTTAGGATTTTTATCCCCATTGTATAAGAAGAGGACAACTTTTCAAGACAATGTTTACAAATGTACATAAAGCCACAAGTGTATCAGAGTCAGGGCTTCAAATGGCAGTGACAAGGCTGGCTCTCCAAAGAAATCTTATATATTTATATTTGAAGTCTCTCCATGATAAGAAAATCAAAATATCTTTAAGAAACAGATTTTTCCAAATTCTTATTTTTTCACTGCTTTAATAAATGTTAACTCACAGTTTAAATGAATTATGCCCACTAGAGACATCTCCCACACTTCTAGAAAAAGTAGCACTGCAAGGAACTCATAGCATGATTTTCACCTGGCCATACACACCATCTGTTATATTCCCAAAGGCTGCTATTTCATTTCATTGACTTGCATTACTTTATATAATGTAACAGCACTAAATTAACAGAAAAGTGCCAGATTGAAGACTATCACGCTCCTGCTCACTTCTATCCCTGCAGGCATCTTTGCAGTAAGAAGTGTGCCTATCTACTATATGACTTACTATCAACTTAGTAGACTGTTCTCTTAGAATAGAAGTCTATTTTCTCCATTTCAGTTTAGCACAATTTCATTCAAATGACAAATTATACATCAAGCAATTTTTACTAAAACTAGATTTAACTTAAAACTTTGTTCACTGTGACAAAACTTCAAGTTCATGTCTTACTATTAGCATTCCACAACTTTCTTAGGTTTTTCTTAACTAATTTTATCCAAAGAGGAATCTAAGAAATCAGACCTGTAACACATGAATTTACAATGAGATTTTACTAATGTAGACTATTTTCTCTCAGTTTGCTTTCTAAGCCTTCATTTATGTCATCACATTTGTAGTGGGTCTAATTCAAATAACAAGAGTCTTCCGGCTGATGTTTCTCTTCTTATCTATAAACCTGTGTCTGTATCTCTATATATTTATGACAAATGTATGGCATCTACAATAGATACGGATGACAGATAGCTGTATCTATCTATGCATAGGATAAATGTTGTTGGAGAAGGATGAATTAATTCTATCCTGTTAATAATATTTGGAGGGAATTTTTTCATTTAAGAAAGTAAGCTATACCGCTTCTTCTAAACCTGGAAAGAGATCAGTGAGCATGGTAATTGAATTGACCTTTTGCAAAGGTCTGAGAGAAACCCCCGCTTTTTCTCCCTTTCAAAAATACTTGTAGGCTAAACATCTAACAACTGTTGCGAGCCCACCAAGAGTGTGAACAATTAGTACATTTGAAAAGTCCTAAGAATTTTCATTTGGTTTATAAGCTCAAGAAATTTGTCTCTGCAAATGCTTTCCTTCTGGTGTATCCGGACTACAAGCAATAAAACCTGCAACCAAACTAAAGTGGATTCTGAATGTAAAACAAAACTCTTAATTATAACAATGCTCAAATGCACAAAGAGACTGAAAACCAGGCAGGTGCCAGTACAGAACAGCTGAAGACCCAATTTCTGCAATATGATGGTTTTGGCCTGATTTATCCTCTTTGTGTTAACAGTGAGGAATTAATCCTTAAAGATGTCACAAAAGAAGTTCTACAAATATATGTATTTTTAATTATGTTCAGTTTATCTCACCTTCCCAGGGCTTGGTTCAGAGCCCTATAAGCTTGAATTTCATACCACTGACTCCCTGGTAAAAGGCCTCTTGTACTTTTGTGCTGGTCATTGTACTTCCTCTTTAAATCAACCTAAGAAAGAAATTGTAAAATTTTTTTTTTAATAATGATGTTGAAAAGGAAGTATTCTAAAAGGGCAAAACAAGCAAACATTGACTAAATAAGTGAATATGTAAAGCGTGCTTCAAAGTTTCAGCTTTGTGTTTTGCATACTAACCAATTATGGCTTTTACCCTTCTAAAGTTATTCTTAACATGTGATCTACTCCAATAATTTATATGTAATGACACAACAACCACACTTATCCAAACCTCAATGCTAGCAAACAAAGGATAACCTGTTCACACAGGTAAAAAACCCAGATACAAGTACATGGACTAACTAGACCACAGTTTTATTTGCTCATCCAGAAGTAAATGATACAATAGAGATCTTTATCTTTTCCTTTATCACAAACGCTGACTCTTAATCTATTGCTGGAAAGAGATCATACTTTTCTCAAGTGAGGGTTAAGCAAATATAACCCCTTCTTCTACAAAAGCTAAGAAAGTACTTTAGAGACACAGTGGCCTTGCCAAAGCACCAGAAGCCAGCAACACCAACTCTAATTCCTAGCTTGGCACCACCTTCTGTGGTTTGGAAATGTTTCACTGGCTAAACGTGAAGCAAAGGCAGCAGCTAAGGTTTGCAGGCCCATGGGCTAGCATAAGGCAGAAAAGAGCACGCTCCTTTTTCAAAGACACTCTCTCCCAGCTGCTTCAAAAGCAGATCTGTTATCAACTGCAAAGAAATCCGTGGCCTCCCCTTTCTAATCATATGGATAATTACACATACAATATCCGATCCGAATCCGAACAAGAATTTGTATTTGGACATGATACACAGTTCCAACATAAATGAAAAGAATTTATTATTGGAAGGGGGATTTTTTTTTAAAAAAATAAACAAACATAAAACTACACCAGAAAGGGTCTTTCCACTGCTCTTTTGTACAGTATTAACCTTTCTAAACTGACAAGTGAAAGGACACGCTTCAGGAGAGAAAACAGCAGAATTCTAACCTCTTCTGACAGGTAACTTTCAGGTTGCATTTGGATAAGAAATTGTATTTTATGTACTTATGCCCTTTAAATTGCCTGTCAAATTTACAAATTCAATCTTAACAGCCAGAAAATAAATTCAGTTTGATTTCACAGATTTAATATTTGTTCCAGTCACTCAGAATTTATTGACTTGCATGTGAGGTTTTCTTTGTAATTTTCAAAACTGAAGATGATTTCTTCTGAACATTAAAACCATTCCTTAAAAAGGAACTTAAGCACATCTGTGCATTTCTACAAATGGAAATCCTGCCTGGAGAAACAAAAAGGGTATTCCTCACCATTTGAAATGAGGTATGATGTCAGAAACTTTCACTGAAGTTTTTAAAACATAACCAGTGACAACATACTGCTGTACCTGCTTTGCATTTGTCTTCTAGTCCTGGTAAGTTTTCTAACAAACACCTTTTTTGAAGAATTTCTGTTACCAGTAAGATTTTGGCCAATTGTAACAAATGTAGCTTAACCACAGTTTGTTACTTTGCTAGCAGACTTCAGTATTAGAACAACTAGTCATGTGTCTTACACTGATAAAAATTATGACATTTTTAATTATGTGCATAAAACCACTGAAGTAACAGAATGCAAACCAGTCAGATCATCTGCATTGTACTGCATTACCCTGTGAATAAAATACATTACATTACATTCTTTTAATACATGTTAGCATTATACACATGTATACTGCTTGTACTGTACATCAACAATGACATTTTGTTTCTCAAATTATATAAAAATCCATATTCTCTTGGTCTGAACGTATAATGTGTCTTTAAAACCTATCTTTTCTATCTTGATTAAAAAGGGGTTAACAGAAACTAAACATTCTGTTTTCTCACTTAAATGATCATGTCTCAGCATGAGATGACAACTTACATTGCTGAGAGTTCAGTTTTCATTATAAGTCTACTAAAGGTAAAAGGCCAGGGCATGTCATTTTAATGCAATCAGAATCTATTTCATTGTATAACTCTTACATTATCAAGCATCAAATCAACGCCCAATTCAAAATGACATGTTACATATGTGAAAAAGCCAGTCTCTCCTGCTAGCAAATATCCTAAATGTGCAGTAAACCACAGGCTAGAAGGGATTAGTTAAAATGTCAGAAGACAGCCTTTTACTTTTACCTGTTCATCCTTAAAAATATACTCTTAGCTATCAGGCATGCTTTACAGACAAATAGCTTCAGCAAGCAGCAGCAGAAGGCCCGTGGCAAGCTCTGCCATCTTGTAGCTGTCAGACAGATTAGGCTTTGATCTATCTGGGAGGTCACGGTCACATTCACATTAACTGAAGTCTAACAACATTATACCTGCTAACCGCTCGTTCTTTTAATGCTTAATTAGTTCGACATCTTTCACTATGGAATATTAACTGAGAAATTATCAACAAAAAATAAATGCCATGAACAAATTTCTTTTTATGACTTGGAAAAATATTGTGAGGCAGTTTCTGCTGCAATTCAAAAGAATTTTCAAGCTTATTTTTCAATCAAAATGAGCAATACAAGTTGTTCTTCGATAACAACAGCAGCATTAACAACACTGATTATAGTAGATATTAAGTGTTTGATACCACACCCCCCCCCCCCCAAGTTATCCATTGCTTCACATGAAGAAACTTGGACTTATTCAGGATTCAAGTGATATAAAGTGGGTTTATACTGTGACAACCATGGACTGTGTCGGTTAGTTTATGGCTCGAAGCTCAGAAGACTAGCTCAAAAACTAGAGCTTGTCTTTGAACCCCAAAATAAGCTACAAATCCAGACACAGAAGCCTGCAGCATGTCTTTCTAGCAACCCACCAGGCTGAACCAGATTTATTCAAAATTAACAAAAAACATGGCTGTATTTAACTGCAAGGTATACAAATGTCAATCTATTATGAACTATGTTTATATTTATGTTTCTACAGAAAAATCAATGATTAGACAATAAAATTAAAGCACCATTTTCTCCTTTGAGTTCTTTCCATTCTGTAAATATAAAGCTTCTCTTTGTTTTGCGGTCATAATTACAACTGAGATAAGGAAATGTGAAACACAATTTCAGTACATTTTCGGTATCTTCAGCTAAAGGTCTGCACAGCATCCTACATGCTAATTTACCTGTTAAGAAGTTTTAAGGAGAAAGCATTTAACCTAAAAAGAATAAAAACTACTGTGCCACACAATTACTTTTTTAAAATTTTACTTTGGTAAAAAAAGCAGATGGTCCAACAGACAGTCATCCAGAATCATTTTATCTCAGCCAAAACCCAGGACCTTAGACCTAAAAAGCTAATAGCAAAGCCTAGCAGGACTGGAGAATGTGCACTTGGGGCACTTCCCGTTCATAATCAGAATACTGTAAACCTATTTATCAGTGCCAGTATCACAATATGAAGGTTGAATGGGCTAAACCACAGTATAAAATTTTTTATTTTGTGCGATTTAAATCACCAAAATAAACTGTGTTGGGTTTTACTTCATCTGGCAAAGTTATGAGAATTTTTTAGATGCGTTACTTTATTTAACCAAATGTAGTGCTATACTTTGCTTTCTGAAAACAAACAAAAAAATCCTAAACTGTTACTAATAGTTAACAAGCCAGGGCTGTTCTTTGACAAGACATCACTTCACAAATATATTCTATCGTCTCCTATTTTCTCTGGTAGATTAAAAATTACCTTCAATTTGTAACATGTGGGATTACAACCCAGATTACCCAGAAGTCTAAGGACAAGACAGAAATCAATGAATACAATGGCACTACTGTGAACAGTTAAACAGAGCACTCATCTCAACCTGCATTTCTCTTTACATCAGCATTTAGCAGTGTTGTGACAGCCCAGGTTAAAGAAAGGGACAACTGCTGAAAGGAAAAAGGCAAATAAACTTGGAACTGTGTCAACACATGCACACTTGTGTAGGTAGGTACATCTACACACACATGTGTAAATTCATGCCCTTCACTCCCCAGCACTCTCTTCCACCTATTCTCCACGGAAATAAAAGTCAGAAAATGGATATAAGTGTTTTCTGGCATTCCACTGACTTGTTTCTTTGGTTTTATGAGAAGAAAAATAGTAATGAAAGTAAAGACCACTGCTCATATCATCCAAAAAACTTTAAAAGACACATTCATGTTTAACATCTACTAATTCCCCATCTCCTAAAAACAAACAAGCAAAAAATACCAGGTGGTCATTGCCTGCTTCCATCTCAAAAAAAAGACATAAAAATGGTTTTTAAGCAAATCTACCGTCTTAAAAATCTCATGTGTCCAGTTAGAGTCTCTCTTCCACCTGAAATAGCAATAATTAGAATTCTTCAAGAACATACTTGCCATCTACTTTCCTCCTGACAAATGCCAAGTAATCATAAAAGTTTGTAAGTGCGGGAAAGTAAGAGACATGAAAACCCATTTCTTTTCTTTTACATCTGAAAATCCTTAAATGGAAGTAGCATTAAATAGTGCAGCATTTAACTCTCCCCCCTCACTTCAAAAGCAGTAACAACATCTGTAAGATTTAAGACTAAATAATGCAACGTGTAAAGACCTGGGTGAGTCATAGAATATGCTTCAAACATCCTCACCCCTCAGCAGACCTACTAAAAACTATATCTAAACACAATGTCTCAATTTATTGGCCCACAGGAAAAAGATATTATGGCAGGACGTTATCTTTAAATGCCCCAGGCATTCCAAGTGCAGTGTTACTACATATAAAACAGCATGAAATAAGCAAATGCTTATTACCTCTAATTTATCAAACTAGATTCTGTGTATGACAATAAGGCCATTCTAACCATCTCAGATACCTAAAGATGGTCACCAGACAGTTAAATACAACATTCTCTCCTGCTTTCACACACAAATACTGGATTTCTTTAGAAAAAAAACAAAACCCCAAAACTGTGAGCACAGCAATACCATATATCCTAAGACATTATCAGCTAGAGACATGATCAACACTTCCTACTGCTCAATTATCTTCAAGACGATCTGTTAAACAGCTCCACCCTACACGAGTCTCTTCAGCAGAAGAATCACGGTGAGGCTGAACTCTGCACCCACCACCCTCCAGCAGCTGCCCCTTACAGAGGCCATCAACTCAAATCAGTTCATGCATCAAAGCCACATAAACTTAAAAATATTTCAGGTGACCTTTTCTGCCTGAAAATTTCTATGTGCACTTAAAAATTTGCCTTCCTTCAGTAATAGTGAATAAAATAAAGAAATAACATCTCTGCAGATCTAGATCTCTGAGCAGTTGTATCTTGCAGCCTGTTGCGTCCAACCAGTGCACCTGGAAAGATACTGGGCATCCATGAGATTTAGTGCAATGGTTGTTGCTTCAATGAAGATATAATCAAAACTAGGAAAAGTTACTGGAACTGGGGAAGAAGGAAAAAAAAAAAAAAAAAATCACTAAAGTGCCAAGAAAGAAACCATATATGGAAAAACACTGATAGCTTGTTTCCCCGTTGCCCAAAAGCTTAAGTATGAGATATAACTTAAAAAATTAAAGCCAACAACCCAACAGCAAACTACTGTCTATTAGAGTCTACTGAGTGGCGAGTGCTAGCGTCTGGGGCAGAGAAGCAGTACTATCACTGTATGCAAAGCTGATTTCTCTTCTTTTGAATTCACAAGGTATTTTATGACTAAATGCCTCCCCAGTATCTCACCCGTAATCCCAGTGTTAGAGAGATGGGAAGCTTATGTAATGTAACTGCTGAACACTTAGCATTGTCAACTACACCATGCGGCATCTCAGAGATCTGGAAGTTTTACAGTTTAACAAATCTTGTAGCACATTCACCCCAGGCCCATCTACTCATCTCAGTCTTGTAAGCTTTGAGGGACTGTGAACAAGTGACTTGATTAAAATCTAATGCAACCAAAACTCTCCTCTGAAGAGAAAATTCAATCCATTTCCAGTGAAGCAGAAGTGAAAAAAATCAAACAGCTTCCCTTGAGGTACAACGCTGCTGCATACGCTCAGTGCTACTGCGTCTAAGGTGAAGTGGTAAGTGTCAGTCATCCTTACAAATCCCCAAGGTGATAGCTTCACTTTTAAAGCTTTCAACATACTTTGACAGTAAAGTAAAAACTTAAAGGTCAACACTGCTTGCTAAGGACAAGATAAACGCACTTTGGAATTTTTTATGGATCAGAAAAGTAAACTATTAAATGTAAAGGGAAAGTTTTGATTTGCTATATTATTTATCCACAGGCTTAACTTCCGGATATACTCAGGGATGATTTCTGTGATCTGTGCCAACATATTGACATTAGCCTTGCACCAGTAGAAGAGAAATGCCATCCACTAGTCTTACATGTTAGGCTGAACTGTTAGCTGTTATCTTTCTTAGCTACAGGAATGCTATATTCCATAGGATTTTACAGCTACTCTCACAAATTAAGTCTCTGCCATCAATATTTTCTTAACACAATTTCTGTTGGATGTAAGAGTGTGGATGACTTTGACTTTTTACAACCATTCTTATTTCTGGAAAAGTGGGAAGTATAAGGCTTTTGAGATATCTTACTGCTTCAAACTGACATAAGAAATTGCCATACTGCCATATATTTACTGGATTGCTTGGGTTTTTTTGTAACACAGGTAGCTATACTCCCTGACATTTTCCTTTGGGGAGAAGGAAAAAAAAAAATGATGGAGATCTCCAATACCCAGCCAGTCATCTTGTTACGATGTGATTCTGCACACTGCGTTACCCCTTAGTAAGCAGTATCACAGCAGACTGCAATAACTTACAGTGTACTGCTGCAAGACAAGAAAGATGCTGCCTGGATAATCTGAAAGCATGCTCTTTTACAAAATTTAAAGGCATGTTGTCTCGATAATTGTTATTTAACATCTAGAGGCTTGCTGCATAACATTGTACATTTCAATGGTGTAAGTATATTTCTTATTTACATCCTTCATCATTTCAAAAAGTTACTTTGCAATTAAAATACAAAATAAAATGTAATATGGAGTGGGGTGTGGAAGAAAGACAAGTGTGTGTGTGTGTAAAAATGTATCTACAAACACAAACACTTTTACCCTATTCAGTATTTCCCTCTCAGAGAACATTCAGTAAATAATATACCATGATATTTGGCTTTCTTGTGAAAGTTCCGTAAATGTTTTTCTGCTCCCCACTTTATATTTGTAATTTATTTCACAGTAATGGAATGAAGAAAAAAGTAAAAGTGGCTCAGGTTAGACAGCCATTAACTTAGACAATAAAAAAAAATTAATCATTTTTACAAACATTTAAATCATACTGAAAATGATAGCACACAGTCTCAAGACTTTTACAATGAATGTCAGATTTGACTAGAAAGTTGTGGCAAAGTTGCTCAGAAGCATTCAGCCTGCTTAAAACAATCACATCAGTAACAGAACAGTCACAGCTCTAAAAGAATTCTTAACTTCACAGGGAATTTTCAAATTCTACTAAACACGACAATGACTTTCCCATAAAACACAGTTTTCTGTACCAGTTTGCCCATATTTTAAAATGATACTTTATTTTGAATAAGAAGTGAAAATATTTTTTAAGTGATGCAAAACTATGATAGAATTCATACAGTGCAGGTATGTTTCTCAGCTCAGGTTAAGCATTTAAAATAACAATAATTTTCTTAGAAATTTTTCTTTTCCTAGAATATACTATGCAAGAAATTAATTATTTCAGCAACCACTTATCTAGCACAAGATTCTTTCTCCTTTCAGTGGAGAAAAAGAATATAGGCTTAAAAATTGCCAGAAGGACTAGAAATTAACTTAAATATTTGGAAAAATGCCATTATTCTGAAATGATACAAATATCTCAATTTGTTGAGCGCTCAAGAAAGGAGAAAGAAACTTCAGCCAGATAATGATACAAAGAGTTTGCAGCTAAGTTACACATAACCCAGAAAATTGTAATTGAAATGATGTGTTCCATCATGTTTCACAAATTATCTTACTGGAAACAATAAAGAAAGTATCTGCCATCATAGTTCATATTCATCCTATAGCAGCTCTGGGAAACACTTCTCATTAATGGCAAACTCAGCTACAGTTCTCAAGTAATGTCACTGCACAGAAATCCTAGCCTTATCGAGTTTATTTTCCTTGCACATCTACTGATGTAAAAGAGTTTGACTGCATTTTCCTCTATATTTTGGTAAAGTTCTCTTAGCTGCTACATGATTAAGTACACTCTACTGTACTACGATCAAAAGCATCTGGAAAGGTGGAAGTGAAGAAATGCTCTCTGGGAAAGTTAGCTTAATGCTTGCACTTCAGAGTCGCCCATTATCAACATTTCATAGCAAGTTTCTTTATTTTCAGGTCCCCAAGGTAAGAACAGTAAATTATGACTTGAACTAAACAAGTCACACTTGGCTCCAAAATCAGATTTTCCTACCTCTAGTTTCAGGTCCCAGAGGTGGGCAGAGGAAATCCTGGTCACAGCCAAAGAAGTCATTTTTGGCTCTGAAATAAATTTTCCTGCTTCACTAGAGCCAAACCCTACCATTGAGAGTACCATAGCTTTAAGCAATACTTTAACATTTCTTTTATATATTTTGCTTTAGCAACCTGATTCTTCAGCAATATGAAACCCTTTTCAATAACACAGAATTAGGGTTTTGGCCTCTCTTTCTTAAATCAGTATTGTTTATTATCAAGTACACTTCTGAGCCTTAATCATTTCTTTCTCCCCAACACTGACAAAGTGTTTTAGACTCTTCTCTTTGTGAAAATAAGTGAACGTAAGATACTACGTGCCTAAAATTTTAAAGTGAAACTAAATGATACTCTTTAAAGCTCTACAGAAAATAATGTAACTTATAAAAGCATACAGTTACTTAAGGAAACCAAATGCTTGCCATTTAATACCAGAAGTTGTGGCATATATTTAGCACAAACATATGGAGAAAATAAAACCGGGTATTATACATCACACTCGACAATGAGATTCTTGCCCAAGTAAAGACTGATGTCTGCATCCAAAATGCTACAATTCAAAATATATAACAGAAGTTAATGAATAGTATGTTAGCATCAGGTAACATGTATATGGGATTACACATCTCTTTCTGTCACATTATTTATGTTCTCTAATATTACAGTTCACTGGTATTAGCATCAAGTTACAAATCATAAAATATATTTAGAAAGCAGGTTGATCACAGACAAGTAATATTAGTGGAGATGAGCCAACATCAAACTGCCAACATAAAATATTGGTCTCCAAAGGTACGATTCTACAAACCCTTATGACTGTGCACAGTCCTAGAAGTATTAAAGGGATTACTCACACAAGTAAAAGCTATGTGCAGGAGTAAGGGGTTATGGAATTGAGTCTTAAGAGGACTTTTATTAACCCAAAGAGCAGACAGGCAAGTGTATTTTCATGTAGAAGCAGAACACTTTTTAGTGATTTAAACCAATCCCAGAGGTATATCATTCATGGATGTTCCAAGGGAGCTGTTAATCATTGCATTTCCTATTTTTAAAGGGATGTCATTATTAATCATCTTATCTGTTTCTTCATTTGGTATACCTGCTAAGCACCTATTGCTATGTAAAAGCAACAGAAGTTCCTGGGTTCACAATTTTATGTCTATATAGCTCTAACTTGACTTGTGTCACTGTGTTTTGAATTTTCTTCTGCGTGCTGAAAACTCAAGCTCCTCCCAAAACTTCAAAGCTGGAAGTTTTAAAATTTCCAGGTTTTAATCAGCCTTCTGGTTAGCCTACAAAATATAAAGAAACCCTAATCGACTAGATCATAAATGTTGTAACTATTCTATGAACTTTAACTGTTTCATCTGAGAACTTAACATATCCTAAAATTCTACAAAAAAAGATAAACTGTATAGTGTCCTTGAACATTTAAATATCTGGATTCTTCTAATCCCAGGAGAAAAAAAGAATTCCAGTAGAAAAAACTGTTAATAAGGAGAGACACTTAAATAAAATCAGCCACCCTAAAAGAAAAGTCTCTTGGTTGCACTTGGAAGGAAGAATTAATATCTTCTTACTATGATGAGCACTACTGGTATGCTTTGAAAACAATCCTGAATAGGAAAAGATATTTGAAGAAAATACTGTAATCATATTCTTCCTGGTAGTTGTATCATAAATTATTTCTACTGTTTAATGCAAGGAGTATTTGAACATCAGCTTTCACTTAAAAATCCAACTCTATTCCCACCTCAGTTCCAAAGGATTTAGATCTGATCATAAAAGTATGGTTAGAAGATGAAGTTGCATCATAAGCAGGATGGCACAAGTATCATTTAACCCCCTGGCAATTGGGCTTGTGACTTCTGGATTCCAACTGCTAATGAAACAGTAATACAGTCGGCCAACCTCCAACTGGTTCAGACAACAGCTTAAGCCTTAACAATCAATTGTCTATAATACAGAATCTCTTTTCATTTCAGGTAATACTAATAACTATCTGTTACATGAGAGCATGGTTTACAGCATCCCTTCCAATCCCTACGAGTTTCCTGCACCTTTTTTTTCCCTTATTGACAAATTGATACTCCTTCGGTTCTACAAAGTTTTACCCACTGAAGATAACTCCAAAGCATTTAGAAGAATTATAATAAAGTGTACAGGAATAAAACTTTGACTTCTTTTCTAATGTTCAAGTAAGATATGTTGGTCTAGGGGGACCGAAGTAATTAACAACAATTTGCATTTGTTAATACACACAAACTATTAAAAATAGTTGTTTGTCACACCGGTTTTATATAAAGTTAACAAATTTTTTAAAATGTAATGCTAACTTTTCCGTAATATATTTGCTTCGTTTCATTCTGGGAAGCAATACGATTGGATTAGCTCTCCACATATATACAAAAAGAATAGTTTCAGGTGAAAACTAGTGTTGTGTCCCATTCTCCCTCCCCTCCCTTCTTTTTATTTTTCATTTTACATGTTAGTCTTCACCATTAACAGCCAGTTTTCCTTAAAAATATAATTCTAACTCCTTTCCTGAGCTGACATGCTGCTGAAAAAGATGCTTAATCTTCCACATTTCTTTTGTATCTATGCTTATGATTCTACAAAGCTACTAATTAATCTTCAGTGAACAGAGTGGCTATCCTTCACTCTATCCTCCTTCACATAACTGAGCTCAACTGGTAAAAGAAACGCACATTAATCCAGAGCTTTGTGGTATCTGATAAACCTAAAGCCCTGGACAAAACAAAACATCGTTCAATTTAAAGGGAAATACTGCTAGTTGGGTATCACTTTGGATCCAAGTTCTTGAGCAAAAGACACATTTACAATAAAAACAATTTCCTCCAGCATTATTCCTGGAGCACTGCCACGCACCAGACATCTCCTCGGATCTGATGCTAAGAGACTGGTGCATGCCCTTCTCTCATCTAGAATTGATCACTGTAGTGCTTTGTGCATTACCATATCTAAATATATACACTCAAACCTTTCGCTGCTTGCAATTTGGCAGCTAGTGTTTCTATCCCTACTTAAAAATTTAGAGGTTTTCTTCAGTCTAATTAAAAAAATGTTTAACCCAACACCGATGTTTTGGAATTTAGTTATCAGTAATTGGATGTACTGCCTGTGATTCTATTATACTACATATTTGGTCGAACTCAAGGTAAAATCAAATACATTATTTTAATCTTAAGGAACATAATCCACTGTGAACACTTGACATATTCTTTTCAATTTAATTCTGTATCATTTAAACACAAAAATACTGACTTTCTGGAAATCATTTGGAGTAAATTGTAAGAGTTCCAGCCATACTACAGACCAAGTATTTCCAAAATATCATTTCAGCATACGTTTCTAAAACAAAGCATTTCTAACTGTAGCAAGAGTGCTAAGTATTCTTGAATGTAAATGTTTTTATGCTAAAGTACAGTGTACTTTAGTAAGATAAAAAAATGCTGTGGCTGAATAAGTGCCGCAAGAAAGTTATGCAAACATTGAAAGAACATTGCACCAGGCAGCCACCACTAATATAACCTTACTAGGCCTTTTAGGATGTGGGGTTTTTTCCAGCAAGGCTGTAATTAGGCACACACTGTAGACAACAAAGAAGTCTTTGGTTGTTCACTTAAGCTCAGAACACATCTCTAAAACCAAAGCTGAGTCTGTCTGGGCTTTCAAGTGCAAACCTATGATTTTCTTGTTTGATTTGGCATTACTAATACCCAGAATCCAGCTGTTCCTGGTATTTATTTATTCTGCAATACTTCACTTTGTTTCTTAGCTTCACAAAGTAGTCCCCAAAAGCTCTAAAAGGTACGTGTAAGATAAAGCAGCAACAGTGGCTATTGTCACTGGAAGAAGTGTGCCAGCAACTGGGTGACTACTTAAGGGACATGCACAGACCACTAAAAAAATAAGTGGTCTTACAAACTAGTCAAGAATAAATGTTCTTTTTCAGTGAAAGAAATTCTAGGAAAGCACTTTTCCATATTCATTGGCTTGCTTTCCCTTTACGAATGCCTGGCTTCAACTACGCTGTGCCTATTCTAATGGAACATCCTCTAGCCGTGAGACAAGACCTGCTGAAGTCAAAAGGAAGGAGGTGTTGGTGTGGGTACTTACACAGCAGTGCAAGCAACAGGATGTTACTTTGGCCACCTGCTGAAAAATACAAAGAGACTCAAATTTCTCTAACCAGAGGCACTTCAAAACACAATTTTTAGAATGCACTTAGAAGTTTTTCCCTAAAGTGAGATGAAACTTGAATTATCAAAATAGTAATGTCCTCAAGTACCCAGGAAGAGGTTATGCTATGTTGTAATTTCATAGCTCAAAATTCCAAGCTAATAAAGCAGCATGAGCCTGGGAAAGGTTTACAGTTCCATTCAAAGTGGGAAGTGTCATACACACCGTTACAATAACGAAGGGAATATAGACTGGAAAGGCGATAAACTGCAATCCATAATGTTCTAACGTGTGAAATACATTATGTTATTATTTTACACTATAACTATCTTTGTCTTTCCACCTATTTTCTGAAATAATCTTCAGATCAATCTGAATACCTTATTTAAAGTAGTATTTTCCTAGAATCTATCCCAGGCCTTCACAGCCGAATGCCCCACCACAGTAAGTCAGGAAATAACTTGATTTCTATACAAATGACACAAGTTTCAGTGTATGAAAACAGGCAAGTGAAGACGGAAACATGTACTGTTGCCTGGCAGAGTATGAAGTTAACGAGCATTTTAACAATGCAATAGCTTTCACTAGCAATGTCAGACAAAACTTAACAATACATCTAGCATGATACACACTTACTTAGAATGACATAAATGAGTACACAACACATGCTACGCTGTTCCTCCTCCGACCTGTGTAGAAGGTAACTCAAAGGATTCAAACTGGATTGAGAAGAGTCCAAAGGTAAATAAACGTTTAGAAAAAATATTTTGTGCACATTTGGTGTTTTAAACATGACATAAAAATAAAGTACAACTCTTTCAATTGATATCCTACCTGAAGGTCTTTCACATTTGGAAATGGAATACCTATGGTTATAACTGCACGGGCATTCTCATCACAGAAATCCAAGCCTTCACTAACTTTTCCTCTGCATACGGCTATAAGGAGTGCTCCATCTTGAACAAGCCAGAGAGGAATATACAAATCATTCCCAGTGATAAACTGAGTATCAGAAGAAAGTTTCACCAACATCTTTTAAAGAGCTAAACATAATATAGCACAATACACTCTGTATCAGTCTGGAAAAAGTAAGTCTATATAAAAATACAGACTTCTTTGTTAGAGGGATGAGATTAACTCCACTCTGATCAATAATATTGTGACTTTGAATAACAACTAGAAAAATAATTTTGCACTACATAATACAGTGGTACTTAGTTATTCAAGAACTATATGTATCTACAACAATCTTAAATTTTAAACCTTAAATTTTGCACTCCAAAAATCATGCTATTTGTTTTTTGACATACTATCATTCTTTATTCTTTACACTAACATTTAAGTATTTTGAGAAGAAATCCTATAGTGGCTGTAATATGAGAAGGTAAGTCACAGTTATACAACCTATTATAAGTCTGATTCTTTGAGAAGCCACTCTGTGCCCTGCTGGACACGCAACTGCACATCCTTACACAGCTCACTGACTTCTGAATATCACTGTTAGGATTATGCATCATCCTGTACTTCCCTATATCCCCAAGCAACAATATAAATAGCAATTAAACTTCCTCATTTATCACTATAATTTATTAAGATGAGATTAAGTTAACTATTTATCTCTATCTTATTCTAATTGTTAAGCACTTTAAGAATCCGGGTTTTTTTTAAACTTGAAGAGTCTGTATCAACTATTTCGTATGTCTGAAGAACATACCTTTTTCTCCTTTACATTTTATAGCATCATAGTATATTTTCAGCAGTTCATCAAAGTCACTCTTTGCTCCTCCTTGAGGCTCTGCAATGACTGTCTTAACCAGCTCCAGGTTTCTCCATAAGCCAGTGTGCATCCAGCGATCTTTTAATTTGTCCAACAGCTGAAAACAAACAGAAAAATCCAGAATAGCTGTAATGAAAGGTCAATCACTTGAACTGTTCAAATAAAGCACACAAAGACAAATTTTAGTGAAATTATTCAGGTTTTGTATTTATAAATACAAGTTTCCCTACCATACACTGCTCCACAGCTCTACAACACTTTGTAAACATGATGGCCACTAATTTTGCTAATTAGAAAAAGTCTAGATTTTTGAGTTATCAAAGCAAAACTCTCTATATCGATGAGAGTGGTCACTAAAGAGCATCTTCTGGATTTCTTCAAAGCAAGAGGAATGTTGTCCAAAGAAAAATGGAAATTACCTGTTTTTCTGACTATCAAGTAAGAGATCCATAAGTAAGACTGGAAGCAAATTCTATATTCATTTGAAACAAGCCTTTAAGTCTTAAATTTACACAGTATTTCAATATTTTAAAATTTACATAGGTAAACTGGGGGGAGCTATTCATGTAGGATTTATCAACAGCCCCCTCTGCTTGAAGGGCCTGTCAGCTTTTTTGTATCTACCAGATTCTGAACCGTGCATATTTTATTCCAAATCAGTACGTGTTCAAATCTTGCAAGCAAATAAGCTTGTTCCACATTTAGTGCACATGTAATGAAAATATGTATTGCATTACAAAAAGCAAAGTCTAGAATTACAACAGAAACTGAAGTCAGAAGGGTGGGGGTCATTTTACAGTTAGCAGTCATCAATTTCTAGACTGAATTTTATCAAGACAGGAGCAAAAAAGTCACTCCTTCACCTGACATGTTTGTCTGATGGTGCACAGCACTTCCCTCAAGATAAAAGCAAGGCAACCAACACATCGGAGAATGAACTGAGTAGATCTGGTTCAGTGGACAGAAGTAAATACTTTTAACTCCTTTTACTCTTCAAGTGATCGTAGTGTGTCGCTGTTGTGCAGTAGAGTTACCGAGCTTCGTATGTACAGAGATTTTAAATTCACAGATTCTGTAATAAGGGTTATGTTCCTAATTTGTCCGTACTTCCATCAACCCCACTCACTGAAGACTTTCTCAGTATTTTGCTTCAGGCTGTATAAACTGCTCCCTCTGGAACCTGCACTTGCCCCAGTTCACTCCTCAAAAAGCCTCAGCGTCCCTTAACTCCAACCCACCTGCCTTTCTGATGCACTCCAGCCAAGATCTCAGGATCTTGAATGGTTAGATTGTTAGAAAATTTATCTGTCCCATCTCCACGTACACAGTTTAAGTGTTATTGTGAAGCAGAACTAGTGGTAACTAATTGTTGTCACGTTTGAGTTTACAGGGAGAACACTTGCAAACTTCTAGGAAACTCTTTACACGAACCCTGCATATTTCATGTTCTCAGCATTAAAGATCTGAACTTATTCTCTGACATTAAGTATTTGGATTGGTTTATTTTGAGGTACATGTGGTTCAGAGGGGAAAAACACTATGTTATTCTTGAATTTTCACTAGTTTTGTTCAAGCCTCTATTCAGGGAATTACATTTGCTTACTACTGATGTGACACCACTATCAAGCAAGCACAGAGAGACTAAGTGAGGAATACTAGGAACAGTTTCCTACACACAGAGATGTAGCTGTAGAATAAATCATCTCTTCTAGATGTGTCTGTCCTACTGTTTGGCCCCTTCTCTACCAGCTCTGTCATTTCCTGGTAGCACACTGTCTGTAATCTCTTTTTATATAAAAGGTCGTAATACTATGACCGAGCAATGACTGTCCATCTTGCCATCCACAGCCTCCCACTATGTCTTCAGTTCTTGGATATGATATGAAGATAATTCTGGTAAAGAAAAGAATCAAACAAATTATGCCTCTAAGTACATCCATTTGGGATCTGCTAGAGCTGCCAGTGACTGTAACATTATTAGCTTTCCAGATTTCATTCTTCCTTCTGTGAAACTAATGTCTGCCTGAGCATCCACTTAGCAATCCACGCTAAAGTTGCTTCTAGCCCTGCCTGCTCTTTACCACGCACAACAAAAGGAGGCCAGAAAGATAATATAGACAGGATATATTTGGGTATAACCCAAATTTGATGTTTACATACATAAAACTATCCATGCTTTAACTTCTAAGGGTCACTTCCCCCTGACTTTCTCCTCCTCCTATCACCCCAGCTACTGAAATCAACTGGTATTTTTCACAGACACACCCTTATTGAGTGTTCTTAGCAGAAAAATTATTTCTTAATTTAAGAGAACCAAAGTCTCTTGATAGTCTCAGAAAGGGCAAGATTCCTTTCAAAAAATACTTAATCCCTCAATTCCACTGTATTTTTCTTATATGTGAAAGAAGTATAACTCATATTCATAGCTGGAAAGATGGCAGTAGAAAACCTTCCTCCAAATTCTTCAGAAAACATCTTTTCTCTTCTGTGGGTTACTCAGTCCCTCCAGGCAAGTATCTCTTAGACCACAATAGGTTCAAGTTTCTTGTTTAATTGACAGCAACCATCACAAAAGAAAATCTACAATTTTGATGGAAATGTGTGAATTATTCATGAAAATCTTTGGCAAGAATGGAAAAATTCATTTAATTCACACAAAAGCTATTACCTCTTCCTTTTAATGGAGTTTGCTAGATATAGAAACTTTCCTGCACACAGGAAAGTGTGCACAAACACACACAATACCCATGCTATAGACAGACACTAAAATGACAAGAATTATGGACATGACTGAATACAAATAAGTAAAATATAGAACACATACATGCCTTGTAAGAGTTAGGAATCAAGTACAGGTTTCTCATAAAAAATTATTTCACTGCAGGTTGAAAAAGTGCAAATGGGAGCAAGACATAATGCCAGGAATCACAGGAAGCAACCATTAATGCCCACAGTCAGTCATTTTTTCTACCCAAGGGAATAATAGTTTCTGCAGTGGAAGGCAGTCTGTGTATATTTTATTAAATCCCTTAAAAATGGATTCTCAAATGGTTTATTAACAAATGGTCTTCCTCCAGGAGAGCAGAAAATCTTGTTAGAAAGAATCTGTCATCTTCCCATGTACTGAAGGATGTTTACTTTGATAGCTTTTTCCTTTTTTCCCTTTCTGCAATTTAAAGACACCTGTAAGCTATGAACCATAGAAACTACGAGCTCAGTATTTAGATTCACCATTCGTCTTTGTCAGCATCCCCCTTTTGAGGCAGCTTTTGAAGCACTCTTGAAGTTTGGGAGTGGGGGAAACTGTTTTCTCAACATCTCTTGCCATTATGTTGCACTCCCAGGCAAAATCCTCTCATCCTGTGTCCACGAAGGAAAAGCTTTGCCCCTTTCCATTTGCCGCTTCGTTTTATACAGTGCCAAAAACTGCATTAGGGGTTTCCCATGTCATGAAGCAAGACCAAAGATTTGTTTAATGTATTTTACCCCAAGGCAAGTTCATTGTAATTTCCAGCATCTTAACGAAGTTGAGAAGTTAACTTGCAGCAATCAAGTTGCTGGGGATGCACTTTTTCTGCGGTATTCATTACCTCCTGAGAGTCATTTCTGAAGTAGCAATTACTTGAGATGAGGGGAGGGTCTAACAGAAAACACTATAACATGATGAGTTACTTATTCTAGTTTATAGTTCCCTAGCTCTTGTCCTGCTACAAGCACCTGCTACTAAAATTCTTTACATACAATATTCCTTAAAATTTTTAGCACTGATTCACGTAATTAATGGATTGCACCTTGCCAGCAGAGTAAAAAGGCATCACAGAAATAATCTCCCCATCCAAACATGCTTGGGGAAGCAATGGAACACTTAAAAACACAAAAGGATGTTCAAGAGCAGTACAGGACAAAAAGGATAATGACCTAAGCAGCACCTGACAGCAGAGTAAAATAACTCTGGGTTCATTGACTAGTTTAACAACTATTAACTATTTAATAATAACTATCCATTACAGTTGTATTGTATATTCTTGAGCACCTTTAAAACTATATGCTGTCTCGTTACCCATACATTTATATAATGATAACTGAACAAAAGGTATTTCAAGGTACATAAAATTTACATAAATATCCTGTAACCCTATTAAAAGTCTGTCATTATACACTAAAAAACCCACTTCTCCAAACTTGGGTATTTTTTCATCTTGTTTCTATGTAATATTTTTTTTAATGATATGAAATTCCACTTTCGTTTTTATTCAGATATGAAGGGTAGCTGGGGGAAGAAAGGAAACAGTCATTAGGTTTTTCTTAATAAAAATCAAACTATTGGCACCACTGTTAGTGCAAAAAGTCAGAGATTCCCAAGGGACTAACATTGATCTAAAAGCCTCTTCCCAAGCAGAGATCTTCATGTGTTTGCTACCAGAATTTTCTTTTTGAATAAGCACTGCTTCAAATCAAAGTGTGTCTCCAGTGGGCTGGAAACGTGTTTGAAGGGTCAAATAGAAGTTCTACATGCAGCCAGCATAAAACTTCAGAAATGGAAAACAGACGGCCAACCCAGAGGTTGAGCAACGGGACTTACTTCACTAGGCTCCATTTTAGTAGAACTTTAGTAGAACTAAGAGGGCTGTGCTACACTGGGACTAAAAGGGCAGTCACTCACAGAAAAACAGGCTTATCATCCAATCCACCAACACGTTCAAGTGACACACAAAGATGTACAGCGCTGCTATAATGATGTAGTCTTACATCACCTTTTAAGTATCAGTCCAGTAACACACATTCTACATACAGACACCAAAATTCTACATTTACATGAAAAGGAGTGAGGAAGAGGTGGTGTCAGTTTTAGAAGCAGCTAAAATCTCATAATACAAATATTTTCCCTTTAATTTCAAGGCTATGTTACATGGTAGTGTGTTTTGGTTTTTTAAAATGTAATATAGACATATGCATCAAGATAATTTCCAAGTGTGGTTTGTAAAACCTGAAGAGACTGGCCTGGGCCATTCCCTGCTGAATACCTACAACCAATTAAAGAAAGTATTTCCAAAGGGAATCTAGCCTAAAGTAGAACACTCGAACATGTAGATTAAGGACTTCAAACGTGGACTAAAGGGATCCTCCAATGCTCTAGCAGATGGAGAAGAATATACTTTTACATCCACAAAGCTGAAATTCATCATGCTATTTTCCTAGTACACAGACTAGGGAAATTACAGATTATCTCATTAAACAGTTTCTTTTTCTACATAACTTTGGAACTGTCTTACAGATTTATTCTTTCTTAACTTTGCAATACCAAAAACATTTTAAGAAGCTGCAGATGTATGTACCCCATATCCAGCTGCACCTCTCTCCACATACAGGATGAGCAACTGTTTCAGCAACCAGAATTAGATTCAGAGAGAGACAAGAGAACCTGTCAAATTGAATTGTGCTCTTCTAGTCCTTTCACAATCTTACATTGGGAAAAAGGCCATAAATTCCCCATCTACGCAAAATCAACCACAAAGTAAGGAAAATGGATCCAAAGGCAATTTCAACTGCCTAGAAATCTAGCTAGGATGAGGGAACAAAACTAAAACCTACTCATTTAAATAAAACAATAAAACTTTTTCCAACACATGGTACTGTAATTTTAAAACTAGTGCTTCTTCCACTTTCATCTGAGTCAAACTTATGAAAATGAAACAGGTATCCTTGCATATTTTAAAAATACATTAATAAGGTCTTATACCTTTCCAAAGTATGCAACACTTAATGTCTTACCAGCATTTCAGTTTCAATAACACATTATAAAAGGGAACAAATACATCATAAAATAGACCACGGGAGATGCAAATCTGCAACTGATGAATATTGTGATTCAGTGACCAAAAAAAGCTAAATAACCTAGAGTCAGTACTCCAAACATCTAACAATAAAACAGCATTAAATAATTTTTGCTCTTTGTAAAATCTTTTAATTAAAAGTTTTTCATCTATCATGAAGAATGTGCATGAACCAGTCTTTCAAAAACATACAATTTAAGACAGACCTCACTAGCAGTGTGCCTAACATTTTCAATAGCTTTTCTTTAAATTTTACACTAGATGTAAATATAATTTATACCTTCTTCAGTAATAGAAGACATTAATTTCTCCTATCTTTCCTCTTCTTCCACTGATCTCATAAACTGTTTTGCTTCAAGACACTGAGTAACTCAGTCCTTCAGCGAGTGCTTTTATCTTCTCTAAGCAACAGGAGGCGGCAGTGGAGTGGAGGAGGCAGAGGAGTGCAGATACCAAATTTATACACTGAGTTTTATCAAATGTTTTTGCTTCAACACAGTGCTTGTATCTTGACAGAAAAATAACAGGTGTCAAAACCAAACAAATAAGAGGGTTTTTTTCCCTCTGCATCTACTGAAAACCCTAACATTCAGAGAGAATGCCAAGAAGAAATGCAGTTTTCTTGTGTTACTACAAAATGTTCCCCCCCATTTGGACTGTCTGCAAAAAAAGTAGTACAGGTTGCTTTATATATCACAGGACAGCTCAACCTGCATCTGCATCAGCTGCCTCCTCTCTTCCTTTCAGTAAAAAAACAATATAAAAAAAAAAAAATCTATACACTCTGACAGATCCTTCTGTAAATTTAAGCTGTTAGGATGGAGGACATCATATTTTCCACTAAAGTAATCCTCTGATGATCTCAAGGCACAGATGTTTTTATAATGTATCTAATTCCATAGGTATTGCATTACCTTTAATAAGCTTCCAGCATGATGCAGTTTGCTGAGTCAGCTGGTTAGCTACAGCTGTAACTTTTTGTTCAAATCACTCTCCCACTGCTCTCAAAGCTCTAGTCTGTTCAGCATGATGGTTAATTACCTGGTTGAATGTTCTACTTCTATTATGAAAGAATGAAACTGTCTCTATATTAGTGATAATCCCAAAATATATTCAGTCGTTAAATAAATGCATTTAGTACGTCACTTAAACACTAGTGGCCTTAAATTCATGTTATTTCAACGTAACCCTGGAGAATGTATCTGGCCAGACTCCACCCACTTTTTTCACATCACTTACATACTGGTATTACAGGCTCATATTAATCTAACTTCTTCAAGAACTAAGATGTTTTAGAAAAGTACAGAATTAGCAAAAGTTATTTGGCAGTTCTCTGCACTAAAAGGGTTGCCGAGCCTCTGTACTAAATGACCCGGAATCCTACAGGTAACTGACCTCCAGGACTATCAGAACTCTTCAATTTGGGGGAGAAAACATTTTACAAAACCAATGTGGTGGCATGGGATCAGTAATTAATTCAATTTCCACCTTCAGTTAAAAAAACCAACAACAACAACAAAAATCCTTTGAAGTTAAAAGTGAACACAAAGGCAACAGTAGAAGGAAGAAAGTAAACAGAGTAATGAAATGGGAATAAAAGATTGAAGGGACAAGGGGATAACTGCCTGGAAGGACTCGTGTGAAAGGAAAAAGCTGCGTTTCCTTCCAAAAACAGGAGGGAAAATATTTGGGCCAACTAACCAATAAAATCTAATGTCCGTTATCCAAATCTTTAAAACAAATTTGGAATAGCACTCTAGAACTATTAAAACTAGTACTCTTACAAAGCACAATGTCCCTTAACAAGAATAAATAGTTACATGTATGAAAAGAAAGCAAGGAAACCTAATAACATTTATCAACAACACAAAAAAATTACATGCTTTCAAAAGGACTGAGAGGATATGCACCTTTTAGCCACAAGTCATTTACCAAATTGGCAGAACTAATTTATAATCTCTTTTCCTTCTTAATCAACCTGTACACTTTTTCAACAGTGATTTTATTCTTAATCACATTCCTCACCAAAAAACAAAAAAACCTCAATTTTGCTTGACACCCAGACATTTGCACTCCACTAGGCTGGGACTATAGCAGCCAAGAATAACTTAGTCCATTGAATTATTTAAGCAGTTGTTCACACTCAATTAGATTTTCATGAAAGGTTAAGCAATAGACTGATTCACAGAAACCTCTTCATGTTTATGGGAGGTATCTAACATAATACAAGGAGGTTTTTAAAATTCATTCTTTTGAATGACTAAACTGATACAAAATACTAATGTATCTATTCATCAAAAAAAAAAGTCTTTTAAGCTTCAAATTCCATTTTCTCCATTTCTAACAGATTCCATTTAAAGAGACCATGAAAATATCCGTGCCCAAAGTATTTCACTTCTGAAGTAAAATCTACTTTCAAAATAGAATGTTAATTTCCCACTGTTAATAGGAAACCAGAGAAAAATACCAAATGCCCATATAAATACATATGCACAGGTAATCTTTTCTTTATGTGCCAGAAAGAAACTGATTTAAGGCAGCATTTTAATGGAAACAGGCCACACAAAGATGCTATTCTTATCGAGGAGAGGCTACACCTCCTTTCTACTGCACATTTCCCCAACTATTTATTATCATCGTGGGGCTACGACCAGCAATGCAAAGAAGTGTTCTTTTGAACCTGCCTGGGTTTACAGAGTATTAACTCCAGATCAATTTCTGTCTGATTTCCTTTCCCAAAGTGTCACAGAGCCTCTGTAATTAAGTGCCCCATAATTGCAAAACAGAAATTATATTTAAAAAAAAAATTAAAACAGTTTTTCTGCCTTCAGGAAAAAGAAAGCATTCTATTGCAAAACCAGTAATTAAAGAATACAGGGAACATAATATGTTCAGAGGCTTTGATTTCTTTGTTTTAGGGAATATGAAGACTAGGCAACAGAGAGGAATTTTAATGTGGAAAGACCTTAGAAAAGTCCTGAAATGAAAGTAGACATTATGAAGGAATGAGACCAGAATGTATGCTCATCTAAGTGCAACCTCCAGAGGAAAACACACATTCCTCACTTTTTTCAGAACCTCTCCTTTTCAGTTGATGAGGAAGATTCTCTAATGTGTATTTAACTGCTAACCCTTACCATCTGTTACAGCAAAAATCAAATCAAGTGCATAAAATACAAGCGCATATCTTTAAAGCAAAAGTAGTTAAAAGGAGAGCCATCTAAAAAACTTAAGCTTGCACAGACAGTCGTGATTCCAAAATTAAAACAAACTGAAGGTGAAGAATACTCAGCAGGTTATTCTCTTCTATAAGAAAAGTTACATTCTATTGGAAAGACTTCAACAGTCCACAGATGGAATTCAGGAAGCTGTGAAGGGACCTTGACCCAAGTCACACATTTATTCGGACATTTTACATTTCTTCCAGAGTGATGAAGAAAGATCATACAGGCTTTTAATTTTCTTAACAGGTGGTCTATACCACGGAGGCTTTCCTCAACATATCTCCTGGGAGAAAGCTGCCCTCAATTGGAAATACATATCGCTACTACATGTGCTATTTCAAGAGATTTTTCACTTGGATCTCTCTTACCATTTCTTTGCAACAGAAAATGAGCTTGAAGAATAAAACTTTAAAAGCATGTAAGTGTCTGTGATTTTTAGGAACTTGTGTGGGAAAAGTGTCTTTTTAAGTTTAGAAGTACTGTACTTATTTTCTCAAGGAAAATTTTAAACGAACATGAAAGAAAACAAACATTTAGAACCAAGACTCATGTGTCGAGATACCTACATATGCTAGGAAATGCAGGGTAAAAATCTGTGCTAGCCCACACAGGCTTGGCAGACACATTGGGGGGGGTGGGGGGGGGCGGTGGAGGGGAGGGTATAGAAGGAAAAAAAAAAAAATAGATAAAGCTACCATGCAACTCAACTACATAATTAAACTAAACCCTGAACATGGTGAAAAACTCTGTATTATGAACAAGATTCTGATCACCATGTGCACACTCCAGCACAATAAAAAGTGAATAATTCATAATCATTTTCAAAGAAAAAGTATGCATCACTCAACTTGGGGGAAACACAAGGGATTTCACTGGTATGATTTTTCTTTAGGGACAATGACAAAGTGCCGCTCACCAGCAGGAAACTGAAGCACTGAACTGTGTTCCATGTGCCATAAATCAACACTGCAGCCTACAGGATGTCTCTCTGGTACCAACATACCATCAATTTTTCAATAACCTCCTTAAATAATGGAATATGTGAACGGCAACAACAGTAATGAAAAATGAAATGTTTTGCACGCCAAAGACTCTAGGATAACATGGTTAATACGTTGCTTCTACAGTTAAAGAAGCTTTTTTATATAAAATCTTTTCCCAAAAAACTCAACATGTTTTACCACAACACAATCTGGATAGCCTTTGAAGTATTCAGTCTTTGAGCTCCGTTGCAGCTGTTTCTAAACAACCCGGTTCAAAACAGGGTTTCTTTTGTGGTTTTAAAATTAACCAAGACAACAGCTTTCTGTGTTACAAGAACTGCTTGTACATTTACCTTAGGCTATCATTACACTTTCACATTCCAGTGAGAGAGCAATCCTTCACGCAAAGAAAGCTCTCCAGAAAAATTTATTTTTAAAAGGATTGTTTAGATCCTGATCCACAATCAGAAATAAAATTATTAACTGTTCATGAACGAATTCAGCATCCTACACTGCTGTCCTCTTCTTCACCAGTGAAAACCCAAGCTCAGTCATCTTTGACCTCTTTTTTTCCAGAATAAAGAGGAAAAAAAAGACAAGGTTGTCTTAGTGGCACATCAGCAGTGAAGCACAGTACTGTCTGGACAAACTGATTCAAACAGACATGCAGTGTAGTCCTAGGGATGAGGCCAACCAAGTCCATGAATGTTCACACAGTAAAAGGGGGCAGGCAGATGTCTGTCATGGGGAACTGACTCCAAAAGCGGGAGAGTAACAGGTTTTAGTTTTTAGTCCTCCATTAACACTAACAGAGAAAATATTTTTAAATTTACAGAAGTCACTTTACACCTGTAGTTATCATACAATTTTAAGAAAGATTAATATTCTCTTTACTTTCTCAGAAAGGTTAGTCATTTTGCCCTTGTTATACAGAAAATCAATGCACGTAAAGGAACTAAGACAATGTCTCAGCAACAACCATGTATTGTCTGCACGATGTTGAGCTCTGAATAGGTAATTACATAATGATAAATTACAATAACAGGGAACAATATCAGCTCTGATTCTTGGAGACATCTAAAACCTCTCAATTGGGAAGTAGGACCAATAAACAGAAAAATCAGTACAATTCCAAGCCTAAGTCAAAAAATGAAGCAAATGTTGAAATACAGAAATGCAAAGTGATAAAACTTTGCACAATCATGACAATGCAAATGATGACCCTCACCACTGTCGCCAGTATTAGAAACACGTACTTCAGTCAGCAGCAATTAAGGAAGGAACAATAAGCAATTAATTTAACGCAGCAGGAAGCCATTCAATGACTTTACCAAATGAAAATTTTACAGCAACCTGCCAAAGTTAAGTATATAACATTTCTATAACAAACAAGAGAAAAGACAGGATTCTGTAGATAAAAAGAGCATAAATATTAAGAAAGAATCATAAACTGTTATCTATCCTATAAAAAGAATCTGATGCTGGGGAGGAAAACCTGAAAGCAGAATCCCTAAAGCCAAACTTTACCATAAATCCACTGACCTCATTGGAACTGTGCTAAGTTACACTACGTAAGGAGATGTTTTTCTGGTTTCGGGTGTTTGAATTTTTGGGGTTTTTTTAATTATCTTTCCTTCCAAAGTGAAAAAAAAAATCTGACCTTATATAACTTGGACCATAGTTTTTCCCCAACAGTAAATGCTTGATATACCTTCACCATATATACTACATAATTAAAAAAAACCAAACCCCAAACAGTAAAAGAAAAAAAGCTAGTGTAAGTATTTCTTCAAAGTAGACAACTCTATCCCCTCCCCTCTCCCTCCTTTCCTTCTCCCCCATGAAAAAATGGAGGAAGAGAGAACATACATTTCAGAATATCTGATTCTTAGGAAAATAATTTCTCACCTTATGATCAAAAATAGGAAGAAAAAGCTGAAAACAAAGTTTTAAATGTAAAACATTGCAATTTGGCTACCAACAAGCCAAGTGGCTCATTTGTAAGCCAAAACCAGAAGTTTTATGTTTTGTGCAAGTTACTTGTTTCAAAACATTTTTGCTAGAAATAATACATTAATGAGCTGTGAACTGAATCAAAATGCAATGAATACTCTTTAGAATACACCATCTCACCAATTAAATGTTATCACGAAGAAGCTTGCTTACCGAATTAGCAATTCAGTCTAAGGCATGATTTTCTAAGACACGATTTGATAGGCTGTCTTGACTTACCAACAAAGTAGAATTTTTCTGAATTTAAAATAGCCCAATTATCCCTTTCAATACATTTAATATTCAAATTCTTGTATATGCTAGTACATTGCTGATACAGAACATGCTACCTAAATATATGCTTTCAAGTATACTTTTTCTCATACATAGTGTTTTTCACACATGAAGAAGTCACATCTCTACGACATCAGGCAGTGAACCTCTCAGAAATGCCAAAGGGACCAGGAACTCTGCAGGCTGCAATGGTTCAGAACACCAGGAATGTCAAAGTAACCTGTGCAAGACCTTCTTAAAAATAATGCTGCTTATATACACTGTTCCCTATTAATAACTACCGTTTTCCATCCTGCCTTCTCTCACCTTCATTAAAAGCTCAAGGAAAAAAGCATGTTGACTGTAATTGTTATTTACTATTTGGACTTTTATCATTCACAGAGTGCAAACTTCTTCTCTGCAAAAACTCATTTTCAATGCAGTTAACATTTAAATGGTAGGAAAAATATGCAAGCAGAAAGTGGTAATTACAACAGAAATTGGAGCATGTGTTAACTAGATACAACAATTCAGCTTGCAGCACTCTGACAAGTCAGAGCTCAGAAGTGAGAAATAATAATAGATTTTTAGTTTATTTTTGTGATGCTGCCTGCTCAGGGTATTTAAACTAACAGCGTAATAAAATATTAAACTACACAGCTCTCAGGGTGTGAAATTCACAAGCAAAACACTCATCTACCAGTATGGCATATAATTTTTTTAGACATAATATCCAATAATCTGCCACAGACTGTCGCTATGGATTCTACTTTATATGATGTGCAGATGCTATCAGAAAGTATATTTGCTCTATGCAAAAAGCAAGTGCCACAGGGCACTTGAATAATTGCACATCCCTTGCTGGTCACCGTACAAGTTCAGTAAGCCACGGAAAGTGTATTTGCTCATTCTTTGCAGCCAGTAATTCAAAATGATAAGATGGGACTCAAATCACACCTAGAAATTTCCCCTGAGCCAACAGCACCGAACTGCTAGAACACTCAAGCACAATGGCCATTAGGTACTCGAGGAGCAGCCGTGTGTAAAATGTCTGATTGCAATAAGTAGTACTTATAAACAGCAAACAGCTCCTCCATTCCCACAGTTTCTGCGGATTTCCCCAGAACGAGAAGTCAGAACAGGTCATTCCCTTCATATCACCTCACCCAAATTTCCATTCACCCAGAATATTCACTTGAGTAACTCTTCAGTTTATTTGGTTAATATGCAGTAAAGACAGACTCAGTTAACCGTGCTGCAATTTCATACTATCAACTTTATAACATCAACCATATTTCATAAAAAGATCCGAATTTCCAAATGAGTATCTTTATATATTCTCATATTAAGGTCAACTACTGAAAAACGTGTTTAAAAAAAAAAAAAAGGACAGTAATGTTTCATCTCTGAGACTGAGCTCTAGCAGTAAAAAGGATAATCAGGCTCCCTTCCTTGAGTGTGCGGTATCATCTCTTCCCTTGAGCTCTGACACTTCTCTGACCTTCTGATGACCCGACTCTGCTCATAAGGCAAGCAGAAAACTAACCAGGAAAAAAAAAAAAAAAGGAATAAAAACTTTTCCTTTGTTCTGGAGACGTAAATCAGCTGGCACAAAATTCAGAGTAGCACAAGAATGATCACAAGGAAAGGGGAAGAACCTTGTCATTCAGCAGCAAGCTGCTGGATTCTCTCATCTAACTTCTCTAAGCATATCTAATGTTTGGACTGTCTCTAATTTCCCAGAAACCAGGAAAATTACTCCATAACCAGTGCACATATCTAGGATCCTGTCATAGTATTTAAGAAAGAAAACATATATTGCACAACTATTCAAATTGTCAGTTATCACCCCCCAAAGACGAAATTTTATCTTTGATGTAGCCCAACGTTTTTCTTGGCCTGCTTTGTGAGTAATCCATGTGGATGGTCACAACTGAAATTAGCCATCGGTAACCAAGCAGTGGGGAAAAAAAAAACCACTGAAAAAAAACAAAACCCAAACAACTCCAGAGGTTAAAAAATTCTAAGTGAAAACATTCTGATAAATTGTTATAATAAAATAAGCATAAGCTTTAAGAGTTTAGGAGAACTTCAGCTATACAGAACTTCAATTATTCCTTTGGAGCATAATTCAGGACAATTCTGGCTTTCTTATTTCATGGAGATACAAACATCAAGGAGATGTTTGCTGTAGCCTCTATAATTACACAAGAAATGATCTTGCCAGGGTGTGAACTGCCAGCTACATCTTCAAATTTAGTTTGGCAGAGTAACTTGATCGAACTGATGCCATGAAAGAAGGAGGCTTGCCAGCATAATTTGAGGATAAAGATTATATACCTGGTTATAGAAAACCCCTTATTCTAATTCTTTTTGTACAAACATCACTATTCCTTATGCTACTGTTGTTCTCTATTTGAACTGGTATCACCACAATAGTCTTCAGTGCCCGAGGCAGAGACAAGAGCATCGTGATGGAATAGTTGAAATCTTCCATCCCACACAGTGATTTTTCATACATGTCTTCGTTATGCCCAAGTCAATAGGAGAAACTGAAACTGTAGACTTCAGAAAACACATTAAGATTTACAGGAGCTATTGGAGCTCTCAGAAGACACCTCAGATAATGTACATGAAGCCTGAAAATGGTTCTTTTGGATGAATGAGGGCCCCAATAGCTAGACAGTTTATATTACAGACATTTAAATGTTTAAATGATGGAAAAATAGAGAATAAAGCTGAAAGTAGATATTATATATATGATTAATGGGAGCAAAAAAACCCATAAAACATGAAGCAGCTGAGATAAAGATCAGAAAGAAAACTACCAGTGCAGAGTAGAGTGAAAAAACAAGAAATGAAGAAACAACAGTGGACAACAAGTAAGAGAAAATTCCATCTAAGTTTATTAGGTAAAAATGTTGGAATGCATAGTTTTTGAGTCATTAGAATTCATCTTTTTTAGATCACATTTTCCCAAAATTACGCCCCATCACACAGAAATCACTTTACTAAAGTTTTCATCAGAGTAAGGGAAAGGACACAGCTTTAGAATCTGGCAATAAGCCTTTCTTTTCAAAAACAAAGAAAAAAAAACAACAAAGGGTCACTTCACCTCAGCCTTCTGCAGTCACTGAAAAAACTCCAGTGACTTCCAGGGGGCATTGCACAGAGTCGTTAGTGCCAGGAAAGACACAGAGTGCTCCTCACGTGTTGTTTTATTACTCTCCCATCACTTTGCTCTACTTTTATTGTTAGGTACTTGCACATAATTTGAGATAGCAAGGATGACAGAATTTTATTCCCTAAAGTCTCTTCTTGGTTTTAGGGTTTCTTACATACTGTAATAGCACCGTTGCAGCTGTTTGGCTCAAACAAATAAGGCTTCTGGAGTAAGAGAATGCCTTTCCCCTGAGAGCAGAAGGCAAATGCTGTGCAGAAAGTGAGTATCATTATTAATTTACCATTATTTCATAACTTACCCCTGATATGCCAGCCTGTTTAAAGGCCTCCTTTCTTTTCATCCCAACGAATGTGATGCTGGATTAGCTATAGTTAAAACATCTAAAAGTAGATGACACATTGGAACATTCTGTTTCCTTTATCACTTTAAAGCAGTAACAGTGTAAATTATATTCTCTAACATTAAAATTATGCAGAAAATTAATGTTCATGTAACTTTGAAGAACAAACTTCTGTCATAAAACATACTTGGTGCTAACAGATCCCTAGATCCTGCAAATATTTACACGCAGGAGTAAATCTGCTCCTCAAAGTACTCCTATGGATGTCAACAGGAATATCAAGGAGAATATTACTCTTGATAAAGCATTTATCCCTGCATGTTATACCTAAATACACCTAACAGAAAAATTTAAGCAATCTTATGGAACCCACCCGGACATTACTAGATAATTCCTCACATAAGCACTCTGCAATCAATGTGACTGCACCACGCAGCAACCATCTGTGGTGCAAATAACTGTTTTCCTATTTAATTTCAAATTCACCTTTTAACTGCACAAACCTAATGGCTTCCAATTTTTCCTCCGTACACATTACAAGCAAAAAGACACTGTGGAATGTTTATCTCTTATCTGGATATTGTAATTTTACTGTCTCAAACTTCTTAAAACAAGCTTTTCGCTAGGGAGGAAATCAGTCAGCATCAGACCTAGTGGGGAAACCCTGCACTTGCTCAATGTCTATGGCTCTTACATAGTTCCAGATGTTCAGAACATTAATAATGCACTAACTCAAAACCTCTTTTTGAAACTTTAGAATGTGCAAATTGCATTAAAACCTCTTTGCCCTCATTAATGGTATTGTTACAATCCCAGTACTCTGGAAAATGTTTTTTGGCATTTGTTTAACTTTGTGATATTGCCATTTACTCATTTTAACAGCCAGTGCTCAAATCTTAATGCTTTTAATAGGCCTGGCTAAACAGACTACCATCTTTTGTAAATTTATTGAAGTAATTTATTAAATAAGTAAAAGTTGTCCAAAGGCAGCGTTGGTTTTTTTTATTGATGGCAGAAAAAAAATGGGTTTCTTATAATTTATTTACAAAACTCTGTTTCAGGAAAGTTTTAGAAATGAAAATATTCTGTTCTTTTTTTCAGTGTTACAACCAATTCATTTTCTGCCACTCTGACACAGACTTCTTAAAAAAATAAAAAATTTCTACCAACCTCACACAAATCTCAGTAAGAAAAGGGGTCTGTCTTAAACCAAGAAGAGCCAGACATTCAGAATTAATACTGAAACTGTATCCCTCCTTCAGGCTGTCATATATAGGGGTGGCACATTTACGTCCAGGCCAGGAGATGGATGTGAGACCAAGTCCCTGAATATACCATCGCAGACACGCTGCTGCGCAATGGCAGAAGAGTGCAATAGTCAGAGGTTAAACTGAGGTCCCTCCTGTTTATTCCAGATAAGTAACTAGACTGAACCTGAAGATTCTTAATCTGAAGACAGCACGCGTTAGATCTATTGCCATGCTCTACACTGCTCGCAGAGTTAATTAATATTGTTAAGGCCTACTTGCCTAAAGTTGTGTAATGCTGCCAGGAATGGTTTGTCAACAGAATGGTAAAGGGCACTTGTCTGCAACTTGACTACAGCTTTGGTTGATACCTTAAACATGGAAAGGGAGCTAAGACAATAAACAGAGGTGTTCCAGTCCAAATAGATTTACTGTCACCCAGTCCTGTGTGTTCTCACTGAAGAAAACATGATCAGCCAAGAGAACAGGAAAATGGGATGAGATTGACAGAACTTAAACTCTGAACTAGCAGCTCTTAAAGTTACGAGATACATAGAAACTCAAATAAGAAACTCAGCATTTATTTTTTGCAAGTGGCAAAAGTTACTATATACATATCATTATAACCTTGCCCCAAAATTCTCAAGGGAAACAGCAAATGCAATGCAGCATTAATTGGTCTGAACCTACATGTTAATAGTTCCACCTTCCTAACACAGTACATGGCAATGCCAATTTATGATGAAGGGCATTTGTTCATTAGTAGTAGGATTGAGACTGCCAGATGTATTCAGGATTGGATATTGAAAAACTTGGTCTCAGATTTATTGCACACAAAACCCGTAACGTACTCACTTGCATGGAAAAGTAACAACTAACTGTTAGAGCTGACTGTACTGCAAATATTTACCCTTATATTTAAACCTCAAGTTCAACAGCATCTGTGATAAAGCGAGCTAAAAATTATTTTCTCATTGTTTTGGTTGCTTTTAAATTGTACCCTTAGTTACAAAAGTCCTACTTCAATAATGGAGCTTTCAATTAGCCTTGTAATTCTTGTTTCCTCTTCTACTTTGTCTGTTCTGTTGTTCTTTTCCTCTATTTCAGCTCCCAGCGAAGGGCTGGTGAAGAGAAAAAGAACTCAAGCCAACTCCTGAATATAGGATGTATGAGAACCTTCCTTAGGATATACCAACTAACCTTACTAGAAATAAGTCTGTCTGAAAAAAAGGTCATCCACAAGAAAAGTGCTCTAGGAAACAAATGCCTTAGACCACTCTGTTCCAGCACCATATTTGTTACTCTTCAACAACCCTTGGAATCATTGCTGTATGCAGCAAAAGCTCTAGACAGTTCAACAATTTTCCAGCAGCTATTGTTTAGTCATAAGAAAGTCTTGCTACATTTCATTATTCTCCATTAAGTTCTCCTAAAAATATTAATTTGCTGGAAGTTATACAGACAAAAAGAATCAATGTTAATGCAATATAAGAAACACTTAAAAATTCTGCATTCATTTTCTTTTCCATTTCTATTATCTTCATTACTTTTATGGTAATTTTACTATTAGAGGTAAAATTCATATAGCACTGTAGCTGTAAACCTCAAACAACTGTAACCTGCATTTTAAAACAGTAACACAACTGGTATTGAAGAAAAGCATCTATTTTACAGACATTTGGATACAAATGCTTCATAAAGAGTATAGCAAAGAATTTTTAAAATGTAGATTTAGATCATTCAGCCAATTCTAAGGGGTTCATGAAACAGACAACAAAGCAGTTACTATTTCTATCTTTTAAGGTTAGTATTTCTTGAAATTCTCTTCATTTTTCCAAGACATTTCCCTCTACAAAAGTATTTGATACAGTATAATGCAAAATACACTGCAACACTGTGCAACTTACTGAGTAAAACTGCTATCCGACCTCAAAAATTAAAGTTTTGTAAAGGAAAGCAGAACAAAAGGAGTATGATTAATCTGAATCAATGAATAACACCACATCTTAGAGATGTGGGAGAAAAAGAAAACAGTAGTAAACAAATCTTTGATTGTCAAGCAAAGAATGCTTACCAGTTCATAAATTTTACTGCAGGTTGTTCAAACCCTTCTGAGCAACTATGTTTTTTAAAAATTTTACTTCCAAGTTATGGCTCAACAATTAGCAGATACAAATTAACCAACAAAGCCTTACAGAAAAAAAACCTCAAACCAAAACACCAACTTAACATTATTGTCCAAAGCTTATTTTGTAAAAAAGCTACTAAAGAAAGGTCAGTTAATTCATCATGATGGATTATCACTAAAATTTATAAGCATTAGCATTTTTCTCCTTGCTGGATACCTTGACTTTGATATGACACATATTGAATGAATCATCTAAGATGCAGGCACCAGGCAAGATATATCTTAATGCAGACAGGTCGGCAACATGAGCCCTAATGGTCCTTATCTTAATCTTGTTTAAAAGCATCTTAGATTTCTGAGTAATCTTTTCACCTTCTGATATTCTCTTTTATAGAGTGTTTTTGCTGGAGTTGCTACTGATTTTCACATAAATGCATTTTTGTTGCATAGTATCACCAGTTTTAGTTGCCCTAAAAATGATCTAGGTTTGCAACTTAGTAAATGTTAAGATTAAGCTTATTTTAAAAAAAGTCAACGTGTCACAACTCTGATAACGACAATAAAAATTTGTATGTTATTGTAGATTAACCCATTCATGAAACATGGCATCACAGCTGTTCATAACATCAACAGACACCTATTAAATGTGGAGTTGTATATCCGACACACTGTTTTCTTCTCATCCATGTATTTTCCTCCATTGCATTATTAACCTTGGATATTTGCCATATATATATTTTAAACAGTCACTCTTCAATGTAAAACATGTTTATTCAAATACCTGATTAAGATAAAGGGAACCTTCTCTACTATTGCTTTTTTCATATTCACATTGCATCTAGTAATTCCAAATTACACAGAGAAAATGAGGTGGCAGACTCTTCCCACTAAACTGCACTGAGCTCTTTCTGCTATGAGCTGCTTTGATTAATAAAAAAACCACAAAAAAACAGGGGATGGAGGGGAACAGAGGAAGATAACAGGTGAATTATTTTAAAATCAGATTTTTTTTGCAGTACCAGCAGTTCATACATTACATAAAAAGGTCTTTAGAAAGTACCTTCTCAGCCTGACAAAGTATTTTCTTAAACTGATCATTAGGAAAGGATGCAGGCGTACAGTGTCATGGACTTTAAATTCTTTACGAAACAGTTGAGTAACTTTCTACTGATTATAAAGAGCTTGTTGTAAGGGGCACTCCGGAGCAAAACATAGACAAGTGACTACTACTTCCTGGCAGTAGACAGCTTCTTCAAAGAAATCTAGCATCTCCTAGGAAATAATCTACCTGAAGAAATGCTAACAGAGAAAACTGCAAGCCATTAAGGGATGCTTTTTGCACCCATTAGCACTGGAAGGAGTATGTGACTAAAATGCTGGCTCCTACAGCAACGTACTCTGCTGACATTTATAACGTTCATCTCAGATGTTCTGTAAGCAGCATCCAGTTTTCTCATTTTATGATTAGGTTAATGTGGTGACATTTAGAAATTTTACTTGCCCTCTATTTGTTTGCACATGGAAACTTTCTAGTAGGTTGGTATCTTCTAGGTGAGTATGAGGTATTTTTTCTATCATAAACTTCAGAAGTCTGAAACAAATCACAATTTCTGCCAGAGTTTGTTTCTCCAGCTCTAACATCAATACAGGGGTCATCACTTTCACCAAGTATTGGTAGATTATTTGTTTAATGTATACAAAGCAACCTGAAACTCCAGACAAAATATAGAGAAATAAATATTACTCATAAAAGCCCCTTAAATTTCAAACCGGGAATTTCAAATGGTATTATCTCTGCTAGCTCTGACATAAATTTGTTTCTGACATGGTGCAATGAAGTTCTGAATAACAGGACAAGAAGTAAGAGAACACTGCTTGGGTGCTAGCTCCAGGGTCCCAACATCGTTCATCCCAAACTGTGTCGGGCAGGGTCTCAACTTCTGCTTCCTGGGGCAGGTGTTAGACCCACCACTCTTTCTATTCCCATCAACTGATGCCAAAAAGTGTTGATTTACAACAAAAACCCATATACCTATATTTTAAAGTGAAAAAAAGTGCATGAAATTCAAAGTGAATGGAAATGAAAGTGCAATAAGATGCTACTTCTGTTGCTGGCACTCTTCTTATATATAAACAAGGAAAGTAACATACTATTTACTACCTGAATTAAATTAATAATGGGCTTTCCAGAAAAATAAAATTAACTTTATTTACAAAGCAAAATAATTAGGGATAATCGTCAAAGAGGTTTTCAGGCAAACAGGTAAAAATGTGCCGCATGAGTGCTGAAAGTGAGGTACTGAAACAGAGAGAGCCATCCAAGCAGCAGGGCTTCTGTCAGCGGGGCAGAGCCAAGGACATCATTGCTGAGCCACAAATTCTGAAAACTGAAAGAATGTTGCACTGAGAAGTGCATCTGTAAGTGTAACCAAACTGAAACTCAATGTACACGCCTAAATTCAACCTCCATCAAATTACCTGAATAGATGGTACTCAAAATCAGAGCACTGCACCCTCAGCCTTCCAGAGATTTAAATAAGACTTTATTTTTCACTATTCCAAAGTTGAAACTCCAATTCACAGAACGGGTTGAGCCTTCAAAAGATCTGCTTAACCCATAGTAGTTAATTTAGTGAGGTACATGACCATGTACATTAGTCAGATCTTGATAGCCTTGAATTATTTCTTTAAAAGCTGCAGGTTTTTTTAAGAGATGTAGCAATTTCCCCATGAAAATATCTGAAAATCAGTTTTGAAATGCAAATGTGCAGGTAAGCAATATTCTGCATGATGATGAAAGAAAAATACCTTGCTTTCCCTGTACTAATATGCTTACGCTTACATTATTCTGTGTTTTCAACATATTAATCTCAGACTTAAAGGCAACTTAATCCAGAACAAAAGAAGCAGAATGAAAAAGGGCATCCGTAGAAAAATATTGGCAATGTGATTTTAAAATATCATCCTTCAATGGTCTGCAATTTATATTTATCAATACTTTCGCTAGGATCATGGAAGTGTTCCCACAAAGAAAAAAAACACTCAACGTGTTTAGCTAGATGACCTTTCAGTAAAACATAAGGGCAGTGAGAGGGGGAAGGGTACCAGAGCTGTCCAGCAATCTCTTTCTTTCTTATTAAATGCCATTACAAAGTCTCTCCATACTTTCAATTCAGATTACTATTCTCATAAAAACTTTCATAAATATTTGTCAGGTCTGTATACATAAGATCAACTATCACATACTGTTCAACATTATACACTTTAGTAAAAGAATAATGATGATACTGAAAATGAAATATGCTCCCATCTAAATTCTTACGTAAATTGAATGCAAAATTTCTTTTCCAATCATTAACTTTGCATTTAAGTGCATAGTTTTTGAGCTAGGATAAATAAATTTACAGTCAGTAATCTGCTTTTTTCAGTGACTGTACATTACCTGGTCTAATGTGGTCACCTAATGGTTACTGTCAGTAATTGCACTGATGACTGCAATTCTTTATAGACACCCAGCGAAGAAAAAAACCCCACTTCGCAGCCTCTTCAGCTAAATAATAAAACTAACATAAAGATTTTGTAAAAAAGAAGAAATCGTTTTTATTTCATTTTTAAAAACATATTCTCTGTTAAGGAACCTTAGTAGTCTGAAACCTTTATTTTCATTATGCTGGGGTTTGTGTTCATTTGGCAGGATTTTTTGGGGTTTGTTTTTTGAGAGGATTTTTTAAAATCATAAATGATACTTTTTTAGTTTTAAACTCACACTCTTGCAAGCATTACAAGAAAAATGGGCATGAATTACAGAATTATATTGCAGGTTTATATTCCTGTTCCTCACAGCCGACCATAAATAATAGACAAGAAAGCAGAACTACTGTGAGGCACAGATTAACCATAATTAGATATCTGTTGTCACTGAAATTAGATATTGCATAGTTTGAAATGAAGAAATTGGATTCCTTTCAGCCAATGGGAGTGAGCAATTCCCCCAACTCAAGAAAAATAAACTAGGATCTCCAATGCAGTGAAATGGAACAAGAACGAAGGAAAGGAGAAATTAACTGGATGAATACTGCATGCAAACAGCACATAAAGAACACACAATGACATTCTTGCTGCTGAGGTATACACCTAAAGTTTCCTTTCATGTGTACTTACATGGAGGAGATTTTTTTTTTTTAAAATAATTTCAAAACATTCAGGGAAACAAGAAAAAACCACAGATCAGTCTGGCTTTTTTTTTGGTAAAACTAATTGAAACAATTGTACTCATTAACTAAGATATGGACAACATCTGTTGAAAACAAGTATGAACATGTTTTTCATGAAAACAAGCTTGTATGCCAGCCAATACGAGATCCAAGAAGTTACAATATAATACAATCACAATGTGTTATAGCAATACATTTGTTTTATAAACATTTATATATATTGATGCATAAAGCAAAGGATGACACACTACATTTTCAAGTAGAGTGTGTGTGATTTCAGAGAAAGATGATGTATTAAGATTTCCTTACCTTATAGGATGGCAAAAAGCACAGAATTCCTTGGCCAACTCTTTGACACACTGAAAGCAGAAGTGCTCCCACCTCATCTTGGAACTCAAAGGTCTCTGTATGCTGGAACGTGGCACACAGCTTCCGGCCGTTAGGGCCTGCTCCAATGGTGCCAACCCAAACCTGGTGTATTTCATATTAAAAAAGTTAATTCTAAAATATGCGCCACAAACTGTATTAAATTACATTAGGTTAAATAATGAAATTTTAAGCGTGAAGGAAAATATTGAGGTATTTCTAAAAAAATTAATTCCAGCAGTTAAAAACAGAAGGGAAAGTGCAATAACTGATATAAGACAGCTAATACCAAAATAGCATGACTTCAACTTTTCCAGGGGAGTATGTGTCTAAAAATTGCCCCCTTTTTCATTTGAAAGTGTACTTTACAATTGCATTAATCCAAGCAATGGTCTGTTTTGTACATTTCTTTTTACTCACAGAATGGGTTTGTCTGAGTTTTTATTTGCAAGTTATTGATTCTTTTACAAGGGCCAGCATTACACCTCAGGAGAGGGAACAACGATACAAAAGTTTACCTGTGAGTTCCGAATAACATGATTTGCCTCCAACTGAATAGAAAACTTCACGCCAAGCTCTGAAGAAAATGAATCCATGGGAGAGAGCGTACCAGACGTCAGAACAATTGTTCTAACATCACTTAAGTCTGAAAAAGCCTAGGTTGGAGAAAGAAGGAATTTAGAAAAATCAATACAATCACTTTAAGATATATATTTATTATCACTCAAATTACTTAAGGCCTTCTACTTCACACTCAGCTTACCACGGCAGGATTCAGGCACCAAAAACTAAGCATGCGGACTGCGGCTTTCTGCCGCAAAGTCCTTTTATGCTTGGGCCGTGTAAAGAAGGCACTTGTTTCTGAAACATCAAGTTGGTTTTCATTCATCCAAGTGTAAGTTTGTTGTAGAGCAACTCTGTAGTCATCTGCATACCTATATAGAGATATAGAAAAATCAATAAAACCTATAATTAATCAATCTGTAGGCAATAATCTCATACAAAGCGAAGACAGTGCTGCTACAATGCATTTACAATTTAAGTATAAAAAAATTATACTTTCTGAAAAAACAGTGAAACTTTACAATAATTAATATTTAAAAATAAGGTTTAAATCAGAAATTTTTAGTAACTACTGGCATTAGTAGTCAAGATATCAAGACAGTCAAACAGTAAGTGCTACACAGAAAAACAAAACCCATGCATATTTAACTTGGCAACACATCAAGAAAATTTACACCTAGCCTTCAAATAAATTTCTTCAATATTTGAATTTATTTATGAATGAAAAGAAAATTGTTAGTATTTAAATTCTTCCCATACAAATAGATTTTTCCGAAGCTTTCTAAAATGTTAGTTTTGTTCAGAAGCCAGACACCATAACTGAGGCGTTCACAAATGAAAGAGGCAGTTTAGCAAAGCAGCTGAATTAAACACCACCACACAGCTCAGGCTATGTTTTTGCACTGACCTGCTATTATCTTTAAAAAGACATAAAAGAACCATGAATAACCCTTTCAGCACCATCTGAGTGGCAGGGCTCACAATCGGTATCTCAATAAGTTCCTCTCTACCGAGCAGCGATATTTTTTCTTCTTTTTCCAGGACAGTACACAGATGTTTCTATGACAGGCAAACAAATTCCACATTAACAACACTCTTAAGTATCTTCTCAAAACCAAAGCTAATACAGATACAAGACTATCAGCGCACTGTTTTAAAAGTTCACCTAAGATACCTATAAAGTCAGACCGAAGACAGAATTGGAAAAGTAGCAACGCTTTTAACATATAACTTACACAGAAAGGAGGGATAAACTTGAGAACAGGGTAAATACATTTCAACAGTGAATAAAAATGAAGATGGATAGAACAGACAAAAGTTCAGTTTAAATAATTGTACATGAGCAACTATAGCCTTTAAAACACCGATTCTCCACAAATTCCAGTAGCTCAAGTGGATTACTCCTGGTTTCCATCACGTATCATTTTCAGACAGCTTTTCAGTATTGCAGTAAATTAAAAGATCTGTTAGCATTTAGCTTATGTACATTTGAAAATGTTTAACAACATCAACATTATGCACTCTGGTACTAATTTATATAGCATACAACATTACCTGTAAAACGGGAAAAGTAATACCAGTTATTCCCATTTTGTACAAAATCGGGAGTATTTCTTTTCCTCTCCAAACCTTATCAGAAGTTTCATACCCTCTTTCTACTAGTTGACTACAGCTCTCCTTTAACCAGCTGTAAAAAGAGAGAAATCAGAAATCATTTCAGCATTAATTTTAGAGATTTAGAGACACTCTTCACATACATACCAAAGCTCAAAAATTGCACCAGGCTTCTATGATGATGATAACATCTAAGTAGAGAGATTCTGCTTTTCTTTACGCCAGTTTTTCACTGTTGAACTAACTTCTATGGAACTGCTCCTGATGCAGCTCATTGAAGCAAGAAGAAAATTCATCCCTCTACCTTTATATTTTATTATCTTATAATATCTTTACAATAAAGGGATTAAAATGTTATCTGCTCCTATGTCAGGCTCATTTAAGAGACTTCTGCTGTACTTTTAAAGCCACTAATTATTACTCTAACTGATGCAAGTTGGTTTATCATCCCTGTCAACTGCAGACTTTCCTATTAAGAACAAACCTTGAGGCATGAAACGACTACTTTCAGTATTTATACACAGTAAGGAAAGGTAAGGCAATAAAAAGCGCATATTTTAACCTACCTACAGGTATTTGTAACTGCTACAATTTTAAAATTAAGTAGAATTATAATTGTACTGACAATGTAAAATGGGATAGGACTTCCTAAAAACATGATCTAAACATGCAAGCCATCTCATTTGTGGCAGAGCTAAAATTTTCTCTAATGGAATGTGTCCTTCATCATCCCTGCAGTATTACAAGACTTTCCCTCTGTCTAGAAAAGCAGGCAGGCTTCCCCCCCTCTCAGGAAATGCTGAAGCTGTCTGTTCCATCAACCAGCAGGAGGCATCAGAAAGACAGCTGTCATTTCTACAACCACTCAAAATATTTATCTGTAAAATCAGTTAATCATTATCAACTAAAGCAACAAGGCTCAGTGACTGCTTCCTGTCCTGTCACTGCAAATAATCTGATCAATGGAACAATTAAAAAAACCTTTCCTTTTACCAGGTTAAATGCAAACCCCCATAAATACTACCATGACAATCACTTCTTTGGCTATAATTTGCTTTATCTTATGAGGAATGATGATCACTAACATCAGCAAAACTTCACCAGTGGAGTACTCTGCCCCATTTCCTCAAATGTAACATCAAAAAGACCTGGAACTAAAATTAGGAAAAGGCCACATAAATTAAACAGCTTTACAACGGATAAAACATTTCAGGAAATGTAAAACTTCTGTTTCCCCATTATGAACTTCAAACACAATCACATACTTTTGAAATGGTCATGTTACAAATGCAAATACAAACCTAACACAACCACCTTCCTAATACTAAAATACCATGAAAAAAGCAAATCCTAGAATAAATTCCATCCAATTAAATCTAACGTTAAAGCATATACTTGAAATACCTCTTAATTTATTTTTAGAGTAAAGCAGTAAGCATAAATAAAACTAGCTTGATTCCCAGAAAGGTATCTATGGTTCTGAAGTGAAAACTGGTGTCTGCAATATTTTCAGGAAAAGATTTAACAAATGTTAGAAACATGCCTTCAATTCAAGAAAGTATATTTGCTCCTTCTCTCCCTACCAGCAAGTCCCATTGTTGGTACAGCGTACTCCACTGAACAAAGTAATTTGTCCTGGTAAATCTGCATCTCATCAGCAAAGCCTGCCAGTACACCTCTATTGGTCTATCTTCAAATTCCTCTGAAAGGTCATTTTAGCACCTCTGTGGCACTAAGCCCATGCTTAAGTGCTTTCTGGAATGAGGGCCCAGGATCTTTATAACTGAAATAGGATTTTTCTAGTTACCCATGCATTTGGCAAAGCCATGTCACTATGCAACAGCATTTTACCAATTACTGGCTATTTACACCCAGTCTTCTGCTTTCCAGCAACTGCTTTTCATGCTGTTGGCAGATTTGCCAAGACAATCAACCTTAGTTTTTCTGATAAGGTTAAAAAGCTTGAGGCAATCAAATCTCCAGCCATGCTATTCTCATCTTTTACTAAAATTTAACATTTGAAATATCCAAGGTAGGCGAATTAGCTTCTGCAAAAAAGAAAAACAGAAGTCACTTGTCTCTGTGGCACATAAACATTAACTCTCAGAATAGAGAAAGGATAGGAAAAATGGTGAACTACTTGCTTTAGTGTACTCCAGGGTCTATTTCACCAACCACTAATGCAACAAAATGACGATTTGACATGCACTGAACCAGAGTTCAGTTAACTTCAAAGCCACTTGTATCATGATTCACTTTTATTCTGCTGACTTTGTTGTTCAAGGTTTCATTAGCAGTGCGTTTCTGAACTCTTTCAGTCCCTGGATCCCTCAAAAGAAAGGTTCAAAAATTAACAGCTGCAGAGCTGATTTCCAAATTCCACCTTTTCCTCTACGAGTACAGAGGCAGAAATAAGCAGAGAACATTTTTTATTTTTGCAGCTTTTTTCTGCCTTACAATCAACTCTTGCTTTCCAAACCACTCTCTCAACCATCCATATTTCTCTATCCACTGAACTCCACAATCCTCGTGTTCCAGCAAGGCAGGTACTAAGAGATTCAGCACATCCTTGATTTCAATTTCAGTACAAAAGCAAATCATCAACACCACATTTTACTGACATAGTCCAGGGCAAAAGAATGAACAATAACTCCATGTGGACAACTTTTGCCTGAGAATAATCAGAAGTTCAAAGAGATTAGTGCATGCTCTGTGAAAAGAGTTTGCTACCTGAATTCTCTAACGACTTCAACAAGTCTCTTCTGAGAATTTGCATGTACCCCAATTTTTCAGACCCTCATCTCTTTGCTCAAGTTCGAGTTGTTTCACAGGGAAAACAAAGGGCATGACTGATAAATTCACTTTCAACTACAAAGAATCTGTTCCAAATAGGTTCCAATCTGATTCCAAGAAGAGATTCCAACCTGTTCCAAACACTTCCTGTCCAAGGCTCTAAAAGCATTTTATAAATGTGAACTAATTAATGCTTTGACAAAATAATGTTATTATTATTTGTCAAAAAGGCAGAAGCATGTGAAAGACAAAACTGATTTATCCTAGGCAAAATTTCCATACAGAACTTCATCAACTAGGGCAGTAAGCCCCTTAAAGATCAGCACGCCATTCAAGAGCATAACATTTTTCAAAACAGAATTTCAATGCTTCCCTTTGAGTCAGACAAGTATTTTTAATTAGATCAAAACCCTCTGGATCCCTCAAATGAACAAAACTCAGGTGACTGCCTAGTCTGAAGCATACCTCTGTTGCATTTTATCAGTAAATTGCATCAGCAAAAGGAATTAAAAAGAGTTGCCTTACTTTGTCAAAGAGCAGCACACACCCAGTAGGGCCTCATGATCCTTCTGTCTGATCTTGTTATTGACCATGAAATCTAGCTCTTCTCGAGCAGCTCTGAGTTGACTTTCTGTAACGCTGTAGCTCACTGACTCCCGAGCACAGTCCTCAATATTATGGGCTTCATCTAAAATGACTACTTGCCCTTTTAGGTTAATTTCCATCTAAAAAAGAAAATGATTATCTGGTAAAACAGAGTGAAAGACATTAACGAGAAACAGCAACTAACAGGGTCCTGTTAAAAAAGTGCATATTCTGCATCATGGTGCAAGCAACAAAGTTTTCTGCTTTTCGATCCAATTTCTGTAACCTAGAAAATAACCGGGGGGGGGAAAAAAAAAAAAAGCCTTATTTCAGCCTGGATGAATATAATCTGAACCTACTACACTCTCCATAAACCAAACAATTGTGAAGTTTGCAGGAGTTTCTTTTCCACTGATTGAAAAAATGATGTGACTGATCAGCTAGGGTATGAGACCAGTGGAAGCATTACTTGGAACACAGAAATGCTTCTTTTGAAAAAAGAAAAGAAAAAAAAAAAAGAGGGGAAAAATTCTTTAACCCAGGATTTATTCTGTAGATAGTATTTTGGATATAAATCAGATTTCAGTTGACCAGAGCCACTGAACATTATGTTTTTAACTTCCCTTTAACTTCAGTTATTGCAATCTCTTCTTACAAATATACTTACGCTCTCCCGTATCTGTGGGTCGAGGAGATAATTGTAAGGACAAAATACAATATCTGCGCCCACCATGAGTTCTCTGGCTGCAAAATATGCACAGGCACGAAGCTTTTTTCCAAGGCTCACTAGATCTTCAATGTCCCAAGCCTGATACATCCTATGTGCAGCCTGCAGGGCATGGTGTTCACTGAGTTTATGAACACCATGATAGTAAAGACAGGATTTGCCCTAAAAGCAAATAAGCGTAGATAGTTAGTGGTTACAAAAAATAATGAAAAACAAGTAAGCTTAAATCCTCCAAGTTGTTACATGCATTTGACTTTATTTCCTGGAAACATTTCTAACAGCTACTTTTTATGTCAGACAATAATGAAAAACACATCATGTCAGAAAGAAAACAGGCAAAACAGGACACTTCCTTCTTCTTCAACTATAAAACCAAAGACAATTTAAGTCTTACTAAGAACATTAACCTAGCAGTCATAAATATTATTCCTGTCATCATAATTTTTTTCAGTACTGATACCGTGTATCAACATTTTCTAACAATTAATATTTATTTTAAACCAAATTACCAGGAGGCATTTAACCACCACGGTATAAAGAAGTAAAAAATGTTACTTATTTCAGCTGTTCAACCACCTTTCATTTTAATATGTTGAAAGGAACACTCATTTTCTGAAACAAAATTACTCACATGTTTTCCATCCAGCAATTCCACACACATTTCATTCCTGTTACTAACACTACTAGATACCACTGGATGAATACAGGTATGATCCCGGCTAGAAAGAATTGTCATAGGGACACTGGAATACATTGTTCTCTTCAACTCTCTGGTAATTTGGGATATTTGCTTGTGTGTTCGTGTTCCAAAAAATATTTTGGGAATGAACGACCGATCTCCATTTTCCTTCTTCTTTGTGTTACTAGTATCTTTATCAGTTTCTTTTCCAGAAGAACAGGAACATTCAGTGCAAGGGCCAGAAGACTGCAACCCAAGACAAAAAAAAGATTAACAAAATCTCACTGTAAAATGAGCATGCTAAATCTACTTATGGTCTATATAGAAAATGCCCTCTAGGATAGTTCAAGATTGCCTGTTCAATCACCAGGTTGGCCTATCAAACTGCAAAAAGTTTAAAAATGTTAAAGCATACACACAATGTCCTCGTGCCTGACTATCTTAAAAAAACTTCTAGCAATCCCTAGATACAACTTTATCATAACCCAATGATAGAAAGAGTTATTATTCCAGTGGAGTATTTACACATAATGCAAATAAACTTCTCCCATTTAAGCATCAGCATAAGGACACTCCTGTTACAGAATAAGAAGTGTCCAGCACCTTCAATGAACCTTGGGACCAGACACTCAAATTAAAATACTGACAACATTTTTCCTTAAAGCAAGCAGAAGAAATCTAGACAGTTTAATGAAATTTGTTTGCAGATAAAACAGACTACATCATATACACTCCATTAGAAACATTTTTGCCATGCCATTATGTCAAAGGCCATCTAGTAACTGTAAGAATAAAAGACACAGAGGGAATAATTCCAAACAGAACCTAATCCTGTAAAATATTTGTTAAAAGCCAGTTTTTTCCTTCCTGAGAAGCACCATCTTTCATAATACAAAATACTGGAACAACTGTCATGAAATTGTAATAATTAGTGTGAAAAGACACATAGAAAACAAATAACTCACGAGTAATCGTGTCCACACACACCTCCCATAAAAAATAATGAATTCTTCTAGTGTAAAAGAGTTTGTATTTGGTTTTCAGGTGATAGTGCAAGTAACAACATGTAGTTGCCCACTCAAATACTCCTCCCTCCCCTTTTAATTGTAATCAGTAAGATTATCCATTATAAACAAATGCTAAGTCATGCTGTGTGTTACACCACAATTCTGGGGATCAAGCTGTCTTTTAGCCTCCACTCTGAGGAAAAGCAAGTTCGTATTACCCTTGGTCCCACTCAGACTTGTCCGCCATTAAATATTACAATACATGATAGAACGCCTGTAAATGTAACCCTTCTGGAGCTGTCACTCACTGGGATAAAAGGTTCACTGATGTGCCAAATAAACAGGCCCTCAAAGCAGATAAAGTTACACCCATGCTGGAATTGTTACATTCCCCTCTCAGGTTGCCAGTAACAGCAGATTTCATTATAGTGTGCTGCCACATTAAATAGCCAGGTCCAAATATCCTGCCTTCTATATTGAATAATTACTTATTCACTGAAAGGATAAAAAGAAGAGTTATGAATGGGGCTCTTGTCAACAGCCAAGCAGGAAACAGCTGACATATGGTATATGTTACATATGTGGCAATACTCAACTCCATTTGTACTCACACACAAAACTGCAATGCAAATTGGACCTTGATATTTCTATCATCTATATTCTATTTTGCTCTTTGAAATAATAATGAAAAACACATTACCATGCTAACAATTAATATAACTGAAGCAATTACTGTGCAGGGCCTTTAAGAACATGTTTATCTTTTAATTTTAATTCAAGTCAGATTGTGTTTTCAGAGGTAAAAAGAATACACAGAATTCCAAGATGATACCATACCACCAATACTTTGCTGCTAATCCCAAGCCTCACATTTAGTTTGCCAAATAAAAGTAATAGAAAAATATTAAGACCAATCAAGCAGCTATTTTGCAAAAATTGTTCTAACAGGAAAATGCAGTTCAAATAAACATATACATAAACATGAACAGAAAGGTCTTCTATGATGGGTTTAAAAAAAAAACAGGTTGGTTTTTATGAAAAGAATTAAAAGTGTTCTTATGTGTAAGGCTTATAAATTACAGTATTTTACAGGTGGCCTTAAAAGTATTTCTTAAAAGGTTTGAAATTGGTATAATGCTGGCTTTAAGTAGCACTTTAGCCAGTATTCCAGTTTTAAAATGTTACCTTTAACTTTGAAAAAAGTTTTAAAAAAAAAAAAATCGACATTGAGAAAGTTGTAAACTCAGGCTGATTTTATAGTAACTAGTAAGAGTATAAAACTGCCTGCAGCAGCCATAACATTTCTGAAAGCCACAGACACCATTAGCCCAAAATGCATAAATAAATAAAACCTTTTTTAGAAGGTCCTTTATAATGAAGAGACTTTAAGAAAATGATTAAAACATAGTTTAAAAGTTGAGTTCTTCATGTTATTTGCACATTATTCAAGTGTCTCAGTTTGCACTTGAATTCTTTGTCATCCTTTAGAAAATGGTTTGGCCATCTTTAAATTTTATTAAAGCCAACCTATTTTAACTCTGTATTTCTATAAAAAGAACTTACTGTCGATATCACATAGCAAAATCTAACGTGGTGTTAATCTTCCATTACTACAGCAAAAGGAAAGAGAATACTCTCCAGCTGAACAAAGTGATAACTCCAATATGGCAGTTTCCATAGCAGTGTTGCCTCATAAAGTATAAATTTGTAGACTCGTAACACAGAGATACTGGTTAAACTATAATAAAATTAGAAAATGGTTCAATTTATTTGTGAAAGAATTGGGGGGCAGGGGCTGAGTAGAGATAATTAATATTAAGACAATAGAAAACTATTTCATAATTCCCTCTGGCTACAGAATTAAACCTGTTTTCAGCTGTTTGCATCTGAGATAGAGATTTTAATTTGGGAGAGGGGAAAAAAAAGATACTCCTCTACTTTCTGCAGTATTTAATCAGAAACATCCAGTAACAGATACTGGTAGAGATCAGATACCAGACTATATGGACCTTAGGCTAATCCAGCTTGTTTTTACTTCTGTCAGGGGATAGATAAAACAGCCTATCACATCAATATTTATATGGCAAAAACGTGGAAGTCCGATTAAAAAAGGAATAATCAAGTCTGCCAACCTGTCCTACGTGTAAAATAGAGCTAAACAAACACTGAGGCTATGATCTTTGAAACACAAAGAGATAAGAGGAGTTCTTCCTATCTTCATCTACATTTCCCAGTTACAAAGCCATCTCAATGATGCGGCAGTGAATACCTCTTGTGTGAAATATCACACAAGCACAATCTAGTAAGATATCAGCAGTGACATTACCAGAGCTTTTCAACTATTCCTTTATAAGCTCTCAAAAAGGACAGTATTCTGCTGCTGCTGCAGCCTCTTGATTAAAGTACACAAAGCAGCTGTTTATCCTCTCACAGTAACCAGCAGGTGAACCCGGTTCAATATTTATCACAGGCTTTCACAGATCACTGCTAACCAAGCAAACGTTTTAATTAAGCTGGAACTTGCTTCAAAGAGCTCATTCAAAATGTCAATCAGCATGAAAAGGATCAGATACGGTGTCAGGTGAGAGCGTGTAATACAAATCCACAACTTTCTTCATCCCATCGTGGTACATTAGCCTATTCTGGAGTCCAGACCCTGATTGTAACAGGCTGCCAGTCTCCTGGAATGTGTAACAGAAGTCACTCAAACTCCATTGTGAAGGTTGTAAGCAATATGTTAAACTGCAATGGGCTAGCACATTAAGACAGATTCTTTTCACAGTTGTTTTTTGATACCCCAAGTGTTTGTTACACTACTCTCCATTTACTGTTTACTTTTTTTACCTAGTATAAATGGGGATTCCTTAACCCAGCTGCCCCAGTTTCTCAGACCATATGCTTTGACAGAAGTAATCAAGAGAGTACCAGAAGGGTATAATTTCTCATTTAAACTCACACTAGAACTGCCCTCTCTGGCAAGAATTAACAGCAGAAGGACAGAAATGGATTCCCAGGCTCTGGACTGAAAGCAGCCAAGAGCAGGCAGTCACCTTGGGCAGAAGGTCCTCACCTGCTGGATCTACAGGTGCAGCCATGCTGGGCAGTACCTCCCATGCTCTTACAACCACCAATCCATTCTCTTGGGCTACAAAAAGGACTCGACAAGAAGCTAAATTTGCTCTAAGCACAGGATTGACTACAGTAAAGCACAAGTTATATAAAGGCAGGGTTATCTCATTGATTAAGAAAATATATTAATTGCATTATTGCATCATCCTAAGTATATAGCCATTATGGTAAGTGTTGAACATAACTTCAGCTGACTTTATTTCATAAGCCACACTAGAAAAGCATTTTTATACCTAACAGTCTATGCTGTGATGCTCCTCACATCTTAAACTTAATGTAGCTAAGCTGCAGAACTACTAAGTAAGGCCTTACTTTCTGCAATTGTTTCTTGATAGCAGACAAGTTCAGCCTGCTAAAGTAAAACCATCACACGAACATAATACCTTATTCTTTCATCCTTAAAAGGAAACTTTTTTACAAAGAAATGTTCTTATTTCTTCTTAAAAATAAACTTTAATGGAAAGAAACACTTCTTTTTAGGTTACTTCTTTCTAAAGTAGTAGTAAACAGTATAGTGTGTAAACTTTGACTAGTATACTGTACTATCTGCAAAATCAAAGCCATGGATAGCACATTATAACACACATGTGTACATCTCTACTACACATGTAATTTTTGTAACTACATGTAGTTACAAAACTACTGTTACAAAAATTAAGAGTTTTCGTAGAAAATCAGACTATGATTCAGTATTTTATTAGTTAACAGTTAGTTGATCTATACTAAAAGTTTTCAGTTTTCTTCACTACGTGAAATTGTTACAAGTTGTAAATCAAGTTTTTCAGATACCCAACACCAAAGTACCAAAGCAAATTCTACAATCAAGGAAGGAAGGAAGATCTTTTTATTTGAAAATCAACAGCACACTCTGCTGGCCTTTGTATTTCAAACTATCAATTGAAGTTCAGTGGCACAAAGCATTTCAAATCCTACTCAAAAACCTACAGAGCTTTCCAAAACTAATAAAAACTACTTCCCATCAAATGACCTAGAACACAGATTCACTTCTGTCAAGAAAAGATTTAGCTCCCAGTGTCTTAAAGTAATACCAAAGCTTTTGGCTCTTGAAGTTAAAACACACACTGATTAAAATAAAAGCTAATTTCGGACAAACAAAGAACCAAGGGCTGTTAGAAGAGGTGGAAAGAAAACTGAAATGCTTGTTGAAACCAATCATGTTTCCAAACGTCCATAAAAACCCCTGTACTTGGAAGCTGAGTTACCTACAGATGGGTATTACCATAAACCAACAAAAAATTACATTGAAAATGGAGAACGTTCTTTGCCTTTTGAAAGAAGAAAGTAGATTTTTGTACTGAAGAAAGAAATAAAGGTCAGACCTCATTCTTTCTTATATTTGTCTCAAACACATAATTTCATGATTTCATAGCATGCTCCTATATTTTAGTATTGACCAGAACTATTCTGTCACAGCCTTTGATAAGCATTCATAGGAACTACATCACCAACGTAATCTGGCATCTGACTCACCTCTCCACTGCCTCAGATTTCTTCTTCTACTGGTTTTGCTTCAACAAAGTTTTATGTAAAATTGGTAAGATTCAAACACCAAGAATGCAGAAGCTGCAAAAGCAACTGCATATTTATATCTCAACTTCTTATGTGATACTTCTGCTATGCAAAATGGTAATTTAAAAAAAACCAAAACAAAAAAACCAAGCCCAAAACGTAAATCACAGTTACACACAAGATTTTTCTTCTTAATCATGTGCAATATTTATTACTCAGTTTTTGTTATAATATATTGTAATGATCAGCTCCAACTTACTCCATACTACTTTTTTAAGGTTTAAAAGGCACATGTTAATATTAAATGCTGTCTTTCATTTATTACATGTGCCACAAAACAATGAACGGTAAATTGAACAAAAATCTACAAACTCTGATGCCACTTAATTTCCATGGTCCCAATTTCAAGTTCTTCCATAATGTCACAAATCTACTATAATGTACTATAACGTAACACAGATTTATATCTGAATTGCTGGGTCAGATTTTGTGCTGTTGGGGAGCCGTGGTGTAAAAGAGTTCAACCCACTGTTTAGAAGAACAACTTTCACAGAAACAACTGACACTTCGCAAACCACATTGGTTAGCACCGCTAGGAGTAAAAGCCACTGCAGTTCTCACTGTGGATAGTGACAATACATTAACTCAACTTACACACTTGGGAACCTTTACATCAGTCTGTAATTCAGCTGGAGGTACAGTATTTTCTGAAACTATATTAACAACTTGCATTTCATGGATAATCTCTACACAGTAAAATTTTTTTTTTAAATTGCTCTTGAACTAACAGTCCTGATACAAGATATTACTATATTACTCACAGTTTTGGGAGAAAAAGTAGTGGTTTTCACACTTTTTTCAGAGTGAACAATCAGCTCTCCATTTTTTCTCTGATTATAAACTTCTAAAGCATCAACTAGCTGCACTCCTTTTGCAAAACAATGACGTTTTCTAACCTGCTTGGGAAAAAAGTACCGTGTTCAAATCCACTGGACAGAAGTATGTGCTTACACTAGCAGTCAGTGATTTTGTTTCAACTGTTTTCCACTGAGTCTGTTTCAGTAACACAGTGCATCACTAATATTCGTTAACAGCTGAACCAAACCTAAGTCTCACGAGAGTAATTTGGGAAAAGTGATAAAGTTTTAATTACAAAATTCAGTAACAACAACAAAAAAGTCTGTAATTATTGCTGAGCTTTTCCTCTTTAATTTCCCACTGCTACAAACCTGATAGAAATTATAATACTATATAGATATAAGCAGAAAACTTCCGTAACTAAACCAAGAAGTAAAATCAAGCCATATTGATCTAAAAACTTAAACCAAAAGTAACCACCTGAGCAATACTAAAAGTTATTTACAGTGTGCATCTGAATACGAGCACTAAGTCACGTGATACCAGTACTGACACAGATGAAAACTTTACAGATATCTCGCACTCCCCCTATGAGGCCAGAGATAATACATTTGACAGGATATAAAACAGAACTCTAATACATTCACAGTATTATTTGTATTTCTAATACATATTTGCAAGAGCGCTTTCAACTCTAGAATCTCATACTTTGACTTAATATTACAGATCAACTGGGGATAAATAGACTTTGGGGATATTTGGTGTTTAAATACGCAAGATATAATTTAGGACATGGTATTATGAACAATTTAGTGCAACAATGGACTTCTTTGTAACAACTAACAATAAAAATGAACAAAAACCTGTCAATCTAAACTATGACCATGATGTGACTCAATGATTCTCTATGCCCTTTGCTGAAATGTTGATTGGTATTTGACAGCTTTGTTGAGCTATGCCTGGATTATCTTACTGCCAATAAACTTTGCTCACCTGCTGCTCAGTTTCTAAAGGACGAATCCTTTTCCTGTCTACTTGAAAATCATCCTTCTCACTCTCACATAGAGATAACCTTTTTTTGGCAGACAATTTCGAGGCTAGTGTTTCATTTTCCTTACATTCTGTAATAAAAAATACAATAAAATAAAAGGTATGTCCACTACTAGGAATGCATTAAATATTAAATAAGGGGAACATTTTAAAGATAGAATTTACTATAAAGACAGATGATGTAGGAAATAGTATTAGATGTTTCTAGACTCGTCAACCACCATTTTCATACAAATTTCCATGCAGGGCAGAATCATGTAGCACTCTGCTATTACGATGGTAAAAAAAGTCCCTGACTTAAAAGCAAAAAAAAAATGACATCACTGGCTATGTATTTTACTTCCAGAACAGATTTTTAGCTGCCTATGTACGAAGTTACCTGTGTTTGTTACCAGGTTTCCAGGTTTTATGGAACTTCCCGTTTCAGAATTATTAAAAGAACACGAAGCACCATGATTCACACTTGTTGCAGCCTCGTTGCTCTTAGATTGGGAATGACACATGCAGCGACACGGTGGTGAGGGCTCTGGCTTTCTGTCTTCCTTTTCACATGATGATGTAAGCAGTGATTTCTCTGAAGGACACAGTCATTTGTCTTCCATTAAAAACTACTCAAGACTACACATGAGAACTAAGACTTTCCAAACAGTTAAGATTAAAGATTTTGTTTAGGTCCAGTTATAAACCTTGTGTCTCCACAAAATCTGAACAAGCTACTATAACCCTTTGAAGAACTGCAGTGCAAAGAACCGTAACAAGTTGCAGAGCTGAAAAATACCCCTCTTTTTCAATTCAGTTGCATAACTAAAATACGCAAGTATTTTCTTTCACAGTTCCAACAGCCATGTAATTCCCTTATGATAACGGGTGGATAAACCCAGATTAGTATTACTGGCCATTACTGTTTTATATTGCTAATAAACAATATGCATAATGGTGGACAAAGACCTGGCTAGATTCCTGAAACTGAATGTTTAAAGGCTGATAAACAACAACAACTCATTAGCATATATTTTGGTAATAAAAACTGGGCAAACAGACCCTAAGACAACTTACCACGCAGAGACTGCTGCCATGATAACGCAGAACAAAGTAATGCCAAGCTTTTGCCACTTCCTGTAGGACTCTCCAACAAACAGTGCTGCTTGTTATTTAGGCCCTTAACAATCTTTAAGGAGAATAGCAAGAATAAAACCAGAATTAATAGGAAAAAAACAAAGAGGATGTCTTTAGCTAACCTAGAAATAACTTCTAAAAATAGATCAGGACACCTGCTGTCTTGTTAAAAAAAAAAACAAACAAACAAAAAAACCCCCCAAACCAAAACCACCTCCTCCCAATCCCGTTTAATAATAAAAACAGGTCAACAAGCCTTAGCTGCATTTCTCTCAAGAGGAACATGGCTCAGTAGCAATGCTCAGAGGTTCACTTGCAGGGGGCTGTGAAATACTTTCCTGCTAAGAGCAATACCTGATGGGGCTGGCTTGCTTCCTTTAGTCTTATGGAACCAAAACATTGAAAACATCTGTCAGACAACCAAACCATTTGTCCCACAGAGAAAAAGTGGTTAAAAATGGTTAAAACTGTTTAAATGTAAAGTATAATAATTCATTTTTAAAAACCCTCCAAGAAGTGAAAACTTATTGAAATATTATGTTCTGTTTAAAATACAGATGTTTTACTAAATCATTCCCTCCTTATATACTTATGAAATTATATAAAGTTTGTATTACATTATATCTAGTTCAATAATCACATATATTACATCGCACGTAACTTGTTTCTTAGCATAAATGTTCACAAATCCAAAATGTACTTCAGCGTTGCCTAGTCATGGGCCAGAGAGCATTGTACAGCACAGAGACCAGTAAGTTACAACTGAAATTCTCAAGATACCGAAGGCTCTGAAAACATAAGCTATTGGTTTAGCAAATGCTAATAAATTCTACCTACAGCATTCATCATTGCGAGTTGTGAAGGGTAAGCCTTGCAAGGGAATATAATCTTCACTCCCCCAATAGTATATTCTGACACATCAGAAGACATTGCCACTTTTTCCTCCTGGTTACTTCAGGTTTATAACTGCAATAAAAAACAGTATTAACAAGTCATCACTAACAACCAGGCAGAGCCTGAAACAACATATGGTACCAGACAAAACCAAGCAAAAACTGCTAAGCTGATAAGGGGGCTAAGCAGTTCGGGATAGTACCAGAACTGGCATAAAGGAATTTATACCACACACCGTCAGTTCAGACTCAGTCCTTGCTACACACGAGAGCAAGTGCCACCATCTGATGAGTAACATCAGCAATTTAAATAAAAGTATGAATGAACTCCACACATCATTTCAGATTCTATTTCTCACACTAAATATTCTTGGGGTAAGAACCCAAATCCTTAGGGGAAAAGTATTTTAGGATATTTAATAACTAAAAATAGCCAGTTTTTCAATTCTGCAGGTCCATTAGCCTGAACTCCAAGACACTGCAAACTACAAAGACACAGAAGACAACAGTAGCCTGTACTGTTCGTTTTATAATGAGAAAATAAAACTGGACACTGACTTTATAAATTAGATGTTTTAAATCAATGCTTTTTCTTCCACTACTAATACAGTAATTATTCAGGGGAAAATGAGGTGTCATCCACTTCACTGTTCTGTGAGCATTATCTTGCATTTCTCTCACTCTGGATAATAAAAGAAAGTCAGTTTTCCTATCACGCTAAAATGTTGAAACTATTGAATTAAAAATACTGAAGATGCATAGATGGCTTTAAAAAAAAAACCCTATATTTTTTAAATGACAGGGTTTTTTTCTATAGGTTTTCAGCATCTACAAAAGAAAAGGAGCCATTTTAAATTGGCAGGTTCCCTGTGATAAATTATACTCACTAACCTGTGTCTTTCATCTGACTTTTAATGAGTAAACATATACATCAAAACCACACCAATGTATCGCATGATTCAGCTTCATCATCAACTTTCTCAAGAGAAGAAAGAAATCCTAGCGAAAAGAGAGCGCTAACATGAGTTTACCTCCTACCAAAAATGTAACCGCACCCTGTTAAAAGGTTTTTCCCCAACACATTCAGGGGGGTTCGCTTAAACGAGCACCACTTCGAATGGAGCTTTGCCCAAGGGAAAACAACCCCCCGTCGGGGCATGGGAAGGATTCAACACCGGCCCTTCGTCCCGGTCTGCCCCGCTCCGCCCGGGAGCGCCTCTGGGCGAACCGGGGCCGCTCCCCAGAGCAACCCCGACGCCACCTTGGCCCTACTCTCGCTTCAGACCCGGGGAAAATTTTTCTGCCTCTCTGGGGCCGAGGGAGCGCTGAGGCAGCCGCTGTCATTGCCCTGTGCGTGTCGCCCCGCCCCAGCCTACACGGAGGCACCTGGGCGCCGCCTCCATCTCCTCTAAGCGGTAGGAGCCCCCAGACCGCCACTTCCCGCCCGCCGCGCGCGCGCCCGCTCCCCTCACAGCCGCGCTCCGCGGAAGGCGACGAGCGGCGCCACGCGGTCACGCACCTGCGGCGCCAGCGGCCCTCTTCAGCGTCCGTCCTTCCCGCCTCCGCCCCGGCGCCAATCAGCTGACAGGAAGGGGCCCTCAGCCGCCAATCAGCAAATCGCAAACTGCGCTGCCCCCGCCTCCCACCTCTCCGCTATTAGAACCAATCACGGAGGGCCTTGTTAGTTTCCGGGTTGCGTGCGTTGCTAGGCAACCGCGTGTTTCCCGTAGGGGAATTGTATTGCAAAATAGTTTTAGGAAGTGGCTTTTAAATATTGCCTCGAACGAGAGGCCTCGGTCCTTCTGTTCCCATGTTCTGTGTGCCCCGGCGAGCTGCCCTCGGGTTACACTGGGCACGAATCCGGCAAACTTACCATCAAAACAAGCAACTCCCTTTGAAATTAAGTCATACGCTAGGGGTTTTTTATTTAAATACCACTATGGCATATAAAATGACACTTAGAACAGAAGAGAAAAAAAAAAATACATACATTTAGATTATTTACATACTTTACATCGAGATGACAAAAATATGCTTGGTAGCCAGCTGGTGTTATGGGCTGGTGACAGCACGCTGGGAATCCCAGAACGCAAACCCAAGTGTGTGTGGCAATTCCGTATCAGCCTTCCTAAACCACTGTCCAACATGGGCAGAAGACAAGCTGTGCAAGGTTTTCCCAAGGCCACAGTAAAGAATCAGACCATTAATTTCTGCAATATAAACTGGTTTTAACTGAAAAATATTTTACTTATTTAAGGACCCTGGATGCTGTCATTTAAGAAAAAAGTAAGTGCTAGATTGACAAGTGTAGCAATTCAGGTGTGTAGAAGCACTACGTTCACTTCTGGCACAACAGCCAAACGTTAATTTTCTTTCTCTGCCACAGAAGCATGTGCTGCCTCACGCAAGAGGTTGTGCAACCTTCAAGAAACTCCCAAATATTGCACCACACACACTCCCTTCTGCAATGCCACAGAACACAGCTGTCGAGGCTAAATCCTGCAGCTTTTGTGGAGGAACAACCAACCAACTTCATGCGTGAAGCACAAAGGATTCAGTCTTCTTGTCCACTGAGCTGCATGTAACCGCCTTGGCATGGCAGAAATCTGTCATTCCTTCTTCCATTATAGGCAAATTTAGCTTCACAGTCACCCTCAACACTAACTTCTTTTTTTAAGCTTATCCTGATGACAACTTAAGATACCTTTGCACTTATTTCCTGAAGCCTTTCTCATCTCTTTTAAACTAAGTAATGTTAAAAAATACTAAACCATCCGAGCTGCATGAAAAATACATATTCTTTAAAAATCATTTACACAGCTCATTTTGTAGTATATTTTTTTTTAAAGAAACTTTTGATCAGTTTCAAACTTTTACAGAAGGCTGGTTGATCCTTAAATGAAGTTCCTGATCTCATGAACTGAAATTTTGACCAATAGTTTGAAAGACAAAAAAAGGTTAAAGCATTTTCTTAGCACTCAATGTGATGGTGCAAGTTACTTACACCACTTTTTCAAGTCTTCCTTGGAGTATTTTATTCCATCTTGCTCTGTAAGGCTCTGGAACCACAGTTCATTTAACTTAAGCAAAGCACTCCAATCCCAAATTTTTCTTACCCATCATTTTGCTCTTTGCTCAACAAATTAAGTACTCACTTTTCACAGTGTTAAAAACCCTTTTGGGTGTGTTGCTGTATCACTTCAGAAACTGAGCAAGCCTGAAAATCACGCTCAGTTTTACTGAAACTACTTACTGGCCCAAACAGCCTCAAAAGCTTTCACTGGAAGCATCGTAAACCTCTTTAAAGAATTCTTTTCAGCCATAACTGAATTGAATGAATGAAGAACATGGACCTCTTGTGCTCCAGTTCCTCAGTCCACTTTCGCAGCTTTCTCCAAATTCAGGCACCACAGACCGTGGGACTAGCTACAGTAAAATTTCATTTGCGTTCTTCCTAAACTCCACTTACACTCATGTTAATTATTTCAATGATAGTATTTTCAACACACTGGCATAACCGAACATCAGGGTCCATGCTTGCAATGTCCCTTGAATAACTTTTGTTAGATGAATCTTTACAAAGTCCTGACACTTCATGTGGTTTGTCCTTTAGCTGCTGGAGACCTAGAAAAATAAGTAGAAGAAGCAAAGTACATCTAAATAAATAATTATTTTTTTTTAAATGGTTATATTACATCCATAACACAAACATGTATGCTGTGAAATTACAAATTTAAGCCATCGCTATTTCATGCACCAGGCTTAACTCCACAGATTATTTCTAGAGAAACTACATTTCTTTTTCATTTCCTTATGTCTGAGTCCTTTGGGGTTTTTTATATTCCCTCTTACTTCTTTTAAAGTAAATATTCTAGCATCAGGGACCCTTGTATCGCATGAAGAGAGCATTTGTCTTTACACAAAAAGAAAAAAAGAGACAAAAACATGCTCAAGATCAGCTGATATACTTAAACGGTTCATCTGTGTTCACACAATCACTGTATCTTTATCCAACCATGCTACATCATGTGTAAGACTTCAGGTAGCTCGTTTGACTTTGCGTTTCCAACAGATTAGGAAAATTTGTATGGCCGTTATGCCTCAGCTGAGGGGTTGAAATGTCCTTGTGTTCTCAAAAGCCAATGGCCTTTGCTCACATCTTTAATCTTTAGACTACAATGGCAAACTATATGCACAACACTTGCATGCAGGGATCCATCTTAAAACGATACAAGGCAGGGAAATAAAACAGAAGGCAGGCAGTACAAAGGTTAATAAAAGGAGTACTTTCAGCCCCTTCAGCCTCTAAACTCTCTCCTCCAAACCAGTAAATCCACCTATCCTCCTATTCCTTCTATATTTACAAGACAACAGCAGTAAACTTCATACTGCATTCCAACTACACCCAAACTTTTGAAACAGTCACATAATTTCCTCCCTGGGACCATGACATTACTTTTGAAATACAAGGTATTTTACTTACGTGTGATAATTGGATCGAAGTCTCTTGTCTGTGTAGCAACATCAGAGGCACAAACTTGTCCTATTTGTATCAGCAGAGACATAATGTCCTCATATAAAGGAGGAAAGGCTTGGCAGAACGACACCAAACAAGGCAGAGTTGGCATAAAAAAAGCGTAGCGCTTCGACTGGGTTAAAACTATCAAAGAAAAGGAAACGGTTAAATAAAAAGGAATTATTATAAAAATCCAGTCAAAAATCGTTGTTACTTTTACAATTATAATTAACATAGTGGCATTTAGACAACACTGCACTCAACCTAGACAAATAATTCTAATTTACACAATAATGTATCTAGGGGTTGGTGGAGTGCTTACCCGTGAGTAGGGTTCCCATCACATTGATAGCTAAACGAGCCACGCTGAGAGATTTTGGTAGTGCATACTGGATACACAAAAATGAAAGTAACTGGATGGCAAATATCTGTTAAGTAGGTGAAAGGCAAAAGAGAAACAAGCCATAAAGTTACAGACTGCTTTGAACTTTCTATCCAAAGCTCTTCACATATGAGCTAGTAAATATTCTCTATTTTACCAATGAGGAAATTAAAGACAGAGAAGCCTTAATAATAGTTATTCTAATTTTTTTCTGTTGACATTAAGAAAAAAACCTCACACATACTTAACACAAATCAAAGTACCAGCATTAGTGTTTCAGAATTTCCCCCCCCCAGACACAATTTGTTCTGACATTAACGATGAACAACAAAGCAACACATAATTTACAATATAACCCTGGTAACAGCTGTTTAAGGTCTGATGTGTTCTAGTTTTAACTTTAGTTGAGTCTCCTCTCATCAGCAGTAATTTAATATTTGAGAAGGGATTAAATAAGAGCAACTACAAAGTTGGCTTGATATAGAAAACAAAAGAATCTTTAGCCCAACAAATTTCAGTTACCTACAACTAGCCCAATATGTAATCTCCCCTTGTCACAGTATACTAAATCAGGGTCTACAAATTGCTTTAGAAAGTAATAATAAACGATTAATTGACATTGTTTTTCATAATCATCGTGAGAAGACCTTCAAAAATATCAGTGAAACATTTCAAAATCAAACTCCTGACTCCCTCTTTGCTGAGCTTGCAGCGAGGAAAAACCACCACTTTCAGACTGAAACAGCAGAACTCTGAGGAAAGCCGTGCGTGTCATTCGAGCAGTTAGACCAGGGAAAGAATCGGTAAGACAACTGGCGAAGGAGAAATTTAAATTGATTTAGAAATATATGCCTTATAGGCTTGTCCCAAGCCTTCTTCAAGAAACAGTAGTAATACTCCCTCGAAAAAGACTTAGTAGTCAAGCTTTTCATGAGAATGAATAAAATTTTGATCTTACGGCTGCTTCATCTGTTCTACAGAATTATCTTTGCAAAAAAGGTTTTCAGAATTTAAATCTTCATAGAAGTTCCTGAAGCTATAAAGTATCCTGCAGATAAAAACTTAAGCAGTCAAAACTTTTGCCAACTGATTTAAACTCAACAAAAACAATGAATTAAAGTCATTGCTGAAAAAGTGTTTTTATTCATGTTCTTGAAGGCAATATTGGAACTCATGAGTACTTCCTGAACAAGTGTACAGAGATATGTGAGAGGAGCTGTCACAATCCCTATCTGAAGGGGATTTAAAGGCCAGGACTTTAATTTAAGGTAAAAGTGCCTCAGATACTATCTTAATATCCTACGCAAGTTAGAACAGGGACTTTTTTTAGTGATGCTTTTGTTTTCTCCCCTTAACCAATACTTCATCAGGGTTAACTACTCACAGTGATTCTCAAACTAGATGACTGTACAGTACCTGTTTTTCAAGTTCAGGCTGGGCAATGAGCTCCGGTATAAAATCCAGACAGATGTGCATTGATGGAATCCCCGCCACTGTCAGTGCCAGAAGCTCACATGGATAACCCTGTGTGATTAAGAAAACAGATATGTCAAAGGTGTTTTAAAAATTCTGCTTCAATTAAGATTTAAAAATAGATTTGCGTTAATGCTTTTTTCAAAACTAATATACTTGCAAATCTCTTTTGTTCAGAATTATAAGCAACAGACCTGTATCCCAAGGCAACAACAAGGCAGGCTGGGTGACAAACCCAGGGTGTGAATCAGTTCTTTATCCTCAATACTCAACGTATTCTTTGCATACACCCGCCCCCCTCTGCTCCTTAAACTGAACCAGGCTGCAGTGACCCTTCCTTTCTCTGTCTTTCCGCTGTGTTCCAAACTTCACCATAGGCCCCAACTTGCTTAATTCACAACTGCACCATTATGACTTTTTTAGCACTTAATCAGTTCCAGGTCAAGGCAAATTAACTCCTTTTGAAGAGACTGCCATCTGGCAATGAGCAATTTAACACGCACTAAAGCCACATTTATATTAAAAAATGTACTAATCTTTCCCCTCTTCTTTTTTTGAAGGTGTACAGCTGCTTTGGCAGGGGCAACCTTTCTCCTTCCACTCTAAAGAGATAATCTGTGCCTTAACAAAAAGGAAAGATAAGAAGATGTTTACATTTGAAGCCAAATCACAGTTTTGAATAATGGGTAAATAAATTTAAAAACATGGCCAGAAAAAAGTAACTCACGAAAGATGTGGAACAAGTAATTATAAGATGATTAGGCCAGTTTTCCCTGGCCTAGAATGGACAAACTGTTTCGGTATAAAAAAGGGCAGAGGCACAAACAAAGCATGTGTTTAATGATGAGGAACAGGCATAGTTTAGGTGCTCCCTTCTCAGCTACAGCACAGAGTTCAGGCACTGAAATATGGAGGAAATGTAGGTACTACAATTTGGCGAGATGGGAAGCAGAAAAGTGGGCCATTACAACTTCTCAGGAACACAACAACAGCGTTCAACATCCTTTGACCACTTCATTTGGCTCTTTCTTAACCAGAGGAACCATGAAAGAACTAAAACAGTGCAAAGCAGACCTGGAAATGAACTAGTTTGACTATGTTGGGATCAGCTATATACATCTGATGCAGTAGACAGCAGATCAGACACTGGACCTCTCGAAGATTACACAGCAAGCTATCTTCTTCTTCTAGTTCAGGACTCTTAGGGCCTGTGGTATTATGAACACTCTTCAGCAAACTGTGGGTATTACTGCTCTGGGTTTTCTCTTCTTCTGTAGGTAAGCAGATCTCTAGAAGAATCTGCACAGCAGCACTGTCCTGTGAAGAAAATAAGCAACAGAATAGGGTAAAAAACCCCAATGAAATCAAAGAAATCAAAGTAATGACAATTTAAGAAATGGAAGACTGTAAGGTGGCTAGAATTTCTAGCTATAGGGTTTTTTTATAGAGAATAAAATCAACTCCGTTCAAGACACACAAATTCTGTAGAACATGAATAAAAAAGCCCCAACACTTTATCTGAATCAAGACTCAAAGAAAAAAAGCTTAAATCCAACAGAAGATCATAATCACAGATCAAAAGAGTAAATTCAGCAGAATCCTGTATTGTTTCAAAATAAATATCCAAAGGTCCCTTAAAGCATCGAGATCAAACAAAATATGCACATGGTCATGTAATTCACGTATTCAAGGGAGACTACACTACTCATTTAAATATAAAACCCCCTATTAACTCCAAAATCATGTTGTAATAGGGCTGATGTATGTGACATTCTTCTAGACAGAGGTAATAAGAGACTGTCTGCAAAAAAGGATTACTCAAGAATTCCCATAATGTCAAAACTAAGTAAGTTAACCATTCTTCAGCCTCACACTTTACAATACTGGCTGCTTCTCTTAAATAACACAGTTCAAATGATCATGCATAGGTCTGTCACATTTATTCATGTTTTACTGCTCCAAAACTAAGTACAGAAAGAGCCTCTGGATAACACAAACAATGAGGCAAAAGGGCTGGTAAGCAAAACTCTTCTGTTCTACCAGAAAAAAACACTATCAGAGCAGTTAACCAACACAATGCGTCAGACTAGAAAACAGAAGACTGAAAATACTTAACAAGAGGCTGTTTTCTTTTTCATGGTAACGTAAGTCGGTAAAAAAAGAAGTTAAAACATCTCCTTTTTAATTTCCTGTTTCTGTATTTCTGTTTTATCACTGTCTTTCCTCACATCACTTAATACCCATTTCTTCCCCCTTACCTGAGCAGCAAGCAACGCATTTTTTAATTCTTCCCTTGTGACTTCTGGGGCCTCTGGACCCATTGTGTTGTTTTGGGATGGCCTAATGTCCTGCTCTGCCGTTTCTTTTAGGTGAGAATTGAGGTAAGCTTTTGAAGCAAGAAGATAGCCGTTCAACATGTGCAAAGTTATATCCATCAGAGGAGGACTCCTGATATGGGAAGACATGATAAAATAAAGGCATTTCAGTAGGCAGAACAGTAAGACAGCAGTAATATGAACAAAGTAAAAGCACTCCTCAAAGGTTCCTTTGGTTGTAGTCTGGTTCATACTAAAGGTGTTTTCCCTCACACGGCAAAATACTACAGGTCACAATCCCTTCTGCTGCCCTGCCATTCAGTCCTACTTCTCCCATGCACACACATGTATGCAGACACTACAAAACCAAGGAACTGCAGAAGAGACTAATTTCTGATCAAGAGAGGAAACCCAAAAAGTGTTGGCTGTACATGAAGTAAGGAGAAAATAATTATCTGAATGATGGGGAGAAACAAGGCAGACAAGCTCTGAACTGCTTCCACAACACTAAGATGGTAGTTTTCAAATCACATTGCATTATAAATCTCCCTAACAGTTTTAGAAACGTAGGAGTTTCAATTTGCATCCAGGGCTGAAGGGACATACATTTAAATATTTCACCTACGGGTTGGGGATTAAAGATGTCATCAATGGAAACTTGCTAAAAGGCAAGGGGGGACAGATGCATACAAATAAGAACACAAAGAACAAATCAAGTTGACTATTAGCCATTTATTATGAACAAAAGGATAATAAAAAAGGGGAAAAATAAATCGCAGCTGACAGAAAACGTGAAAAAGAATACACAAGGAATAAAGCTGGGGGCTAAAGTACATTTAAAATTATTAACTATCTTTTTAGAATAACAGATGCAATTTTCTTCATTACTATGAAAAAGCAAAGTTATAATTTACAAATTCTGACTTCTTGTTTGCATTATTTCCTATTCTCCTTAAAAGCTGGTTTGTTGCTAGCGATTATGATCATTTTCACTACTTAAATTCTCAGCTTATTCTTCTGCATCAGAGCCATAAAGCAGTATTACACATCCTCCTCTGTCATCACTGACATCTAGAGGAACTAATTTCTAAGTACTACTAAAAGATTTTCTTGGGAAATTAAGCAAATCTTTGTCATATCCATCAAGCACCCACTGGCAGAAATTGTTACGCAGAAAGATGGAATACCTACAGGCCCATGAGGGATGGCAAAAGACAGCATGCAGTGAAGGGTGTTACAGCTACAACCTCAACCACCACCACCACCATGTGGCAGCAGCCATTTTAAGCACGCTGCTGCAGCCTCTACTTAGAACAAATTCATACACGCAAATCTAAAATGGATGACTTATGTACAAATCCCAGTTTCCGAAACAGAACTGGGTGTGAAGTTGTCCAACAAGACACTCAGCTGGCCAGTATGACATGCTGAAACAGCACGCACAGCTGGCTCAGTCCTCAGACCAAGAAGCTTAATACAAAAAAGATGGAACTTACAAGCTCTTATGATTAGTTTGAAAATATGTTCTGAAGTACTGAAAGCTTTTAGAAGTTTTCTGAGACACCTTTACGTTTAGCATATATCAATGTAAGTACCACAGAACACAAAACACTAAAGCAGGGAGATGCTTACCTATGAACTCTCTGATCGCATCTTAGTACAATCAAAGGATCAATCATCAGGTCGTTCTGAGTGTATTTCTGCTGTCGGACTATTTTTACTGAAGGCTGTAGAGCATTAACAGTCATCACCCACAACCTAAAATGAGATTATTTTTTATTATTTTTTAATAGATAGTCTGTATGAGAAAAGGGACCACATAGGCATCTGGACGCTCACTTATCTCAGCTGTATTTTTCTAAGCCTATCAAGGCGCAAACCCCCCATATTTCATTTGCAGCCCTTGAAGTTAACCACAATAGTTAACTTACATTCACCAGAATTACAGCAACCAAACTGTTTTCACTGCAATAGAGCATCCACTTCCTCAGAAAAGGCATGGTCTTACTGAAGCAATTTTGTGTTTTGTCAGTGATTTGTCATGAACAACATACGCTATAAAACCTGAATTTTAAGCAAACTGGTGACTTCCTTTCCCCTGGGAATAACAAGTACCTTCTGTTTTAAATGCAAAGGTTAAAAATTTCAACAAAGCAAAAAGGAATGCAACTGCAACATATTCTATTCAGTTAACAACCTCCAGTTTCCCAGGCAAAGGCACCATGTCATTAGTTTTGAAAGAGAAAGCGGCATTCCACCTATCTGCAACAACAAATTAAACAGTATTCTGAGCCTACCTTCTTGGCATCACAGTGTTAAGAACCATCCAAAGTTTATTGACAGTCTGAAGAATCCTCCGAGGGACTCCAGCATTCAGCAAGCAATTCATATTCGATGTCAATACTTCTGCATATGGGATCAATTCACCAGCTGAGAGAAGTGTTAAATGTTCTAAGATCTGCATCAGCTGGGTATGATTTCCAGGCAGCATGGAAAATGCTATAAAATAAAGACAATGGGATCTTGGTAAAACTGGACTGCTGACATTTTTTCTGACTTGGCAGCAAAACATTTTCATTAGACAAATGCAGTATGATCAAATGAATTAAAGGGCTGCACACTTCCAAATCCACTCTATCCCAACCAATTTGGAAAGAACTCTGCTTACTTCACACGAAGTAATTTACCTTCCTGGAGCTGTTTGGGAGAGTGATTCTTCGCAATGTTTGTCAGAAGCATCCTCCTCAGTAAGGCATCAGTGCCTGTGATCTGTTCCTCACAGATCCAGTCTTCCACAATGCAGAGGTGTGGATAGTTAGTTGCAAGAAGGCGTAACAGTGCAGAATGCAAGCCTTTAGGGGTATTAAGAAAGTATGCATCTTAGATTTAAGCAGTTACATCTTTCGCCTGAACGTATTTGTGCCTATCATTTCAACAACAGACCTTAACTGAATCACCCCCAAGAAGTTCAGTGAGCTTGCATGTTCCTAGCCTGATATTCTAACTCCAACTGAAAGGAAAAGTTACCTTTTGGAAAGGTGGGAGGACCCTTTAGTAACTCTTAAACTCAGTCTGGAATAATTAGAAATCCTCCTGCAATTCCTACTCTGAAACCCACCCTAGCAAAGAACTGCCTTCCTCAAACTTTCACTATTACTCTTCAAACATATCTGTAATCTCACTAATTACTACTGCCAGATTTTAAAAGAAAGGAAGGCACACTACGAAACAGATGATAGCCACAGAGCTGGAAACACATTTAGCTTTCCTTCTTCATGCATTAGACTTTCACACACTGATATACCTCCCAGTTCCTGCTGCAGCCCTTGTGCCTGTCGGATGAGGTACTTGATGGGAATCTGATCCATTAATGCTGAAGAGTAAGACTTGGGTTTTTTCTGCATGGCAGCTATAAGGGAACAGGACAAGAAACCACGAATAACAAGTTACAGTTATAAAAAAATTATTTCCCCAACTGAATGAATACAGAAAATGTAAACCATTGTCTCTATGTTATCGAGGTAAAATAGAGAAAAACCCAAATAACACACCTCATTCCTATTAAAGTATTAAATTAAGCTCTTCAGGAAACCATTTCTGTAAACATTTCCATGTAAAGATTTTCCTGGCATTTAGATTTGTACACAAGATCTCCACAGTATCTTTGATAAATCCAACTGATTTTGAGATCATAGCTCAAATCTGCACTTTCTTTATTCAAGGTTTTTTATTTTTAAAGAAGACAGCAGTTGGTACAGGGAATTCAAACTGTTGGCACATACAACACCCTGTAGTGAGGTGGAAGTTATAAATGCAGGAAGAACTGTAATTGATTTTATTTCACTCTTTCTTGAATAGCATGAATAGCACTGATGAATGCTGAAGTTTTGCACCCTAAAAAGGGCAGGTAAAAGCACCCACCAGATATAAACACTGTGTTTTCACTGGAATTCAACTCTGTTAATAAACTACGTAACATTCTTCTAGAATTGATTTAAAGTCTCAGTTTCAAAGATGAAAAGGGATTATTCAGTACTGTCAACCATATAATTGCAAACCCAAAGAAATGTGTGTGCAAGTTTGATGACACATGAATAAATGAAGATCTGAAGTAATTAAGAAGTCTTTGTTAATTGTTGCTCTTTTTATTAGATGGTTATAAACATTTCTGGTAACTTTTTGGCTAGTTTAGACCTTTTTTCATCTGGAAAACAAATTACTCAACTACACCGTTTTAGCAGAAACTTCATCTCCTGAATTTCTACAGTGATGCTGTATTTATTACGACAATCTAAACTTTTTATGCTGTGCTTGAATCTGACAGCAACATGAATTCTGGTTATTGCAAGAATTCCTCTCTTTGCACCTAATTTTCAGGGAATCTGTCTTCCACTGATGCACTCACATGTACCTAGTGTCTTTGTGTTTGCCAGAAGTGCTTCTTCATACGACAGGACATAGTAGAGGACAAGCAATTGTGTTGTGATGCTGTACCGTTGAGTGAGACGAGTATTTTCTCCCTGTACATAAAACCACATACAAAGGTCATGTTGCATTCCTGATTCTTGAGAACAAAAATTTGGATTTACCTGCAAATACGAAGAAAAATAAGGCAGTAAGCCTTGTACAAAAATATCAAGCCATATGAGGTCCAAACTGAAAGCTGCAGGGGACCTTTTCTTTCTTTTTTTTTTTTTTTTAAATGAGCTTCGAACATAAAATGGATTTTTGGTATCTTGGGGCACTAATAAGGAGTAATCCCAGGATTCCAACGCAAGACAATGCTTGCCACTCATTCTACATGTGTCCAAGTGACTATTTTCATAATTCTATCAAAATGAAAATGCTTCTTTCAAAACCAGCTAGACTGCTTCAGTTAAACAGTATTTTTATCTAACAAGACCAAGTCAGTACAAAAAGTATACAAATCCTATGTAAACACCTCCACTTTTAAATCCATGAAGTGCTTTTCTTTGCATTTTTAACAGCGTGAGTTCCCAAGGAAAAGGGCAAAACAGGGACAAATAGCAATCTTCCTAAAAATCTGAGTAGCACTAACAAGATTCACTTCAAAATACATGACTATCACTACAGTAGGACGCAGTTTACTCTACAGGTATTAAAGACAAAAAGTGAGACAACTTACAGAATCTGTTTTGTATATATACAAAATACTAAACCACGTGTTTGCATTAAAGTACATGAAAGAAGCAAATTATTTACCCCAGAGAGTCCTTGAAAAACATTCAGTATCTCCTGTTCCGTGACAGGCTGATTTGTGGCCTCTGGGTTGGATTTAGATGCAGGAGTAAGGATAGAGTTAATGTAGACATCAATAAGAGGAAGCAACTGAGGATGGAGTGGAGTGGTCGTTTCACAGAGCTGCCGATAGATCCAGTCCTAGAAAAAAACATGCCATTACATCTTCAGTTTCAGAGCTGAGGGCAACTTTTCTTGTCTGCAAGCACATCCCCTTTTAACTGGTTACAAAAAAAAAAGGAACTGATGAGGCTTTGACTTTGGAAAGTGTAATACCAGTTTGGAGTTGGGCCTGGTCATAAACTGTGTATCCTGGACCCTGCTCTGTATAGACCCACCAATAAAACTTGTCCTGGCTGGAAATATCATTCCAACTACCATTTTATTAAGCTCAAACAGGGGGAGAGAGAGAACTTGCTCATTATTTTTAACTTCACTAAATTGTGGGTTTTGGATTACAGAGCTAAAACTGAGTACCCTAACTTAATACACAGTTCCTTCTTAAATCACATGGTTAGGCTATAAGATTCATCAAGAATTCTGTTCCTAAACAAAAAAAAAACAGCCTGCAAAACCTAGTCAACATTCAAAATGATGAACAGAAATAAAATGAAGGTCATACCTTAATGGATACTTTGTGCTTGGTGAATGATCGACTTTTTAAAAGCTGGTAAATGCAGTGAATAGGTAAAAACCCAGTAATGTTGGCACTGAGATTGCCTGTAACAGGCACGCGAACTGCGTGGGCCGTAACAACCTAAAGGAAAGTTATCATTAACAAGAAAAATACCACAAATATTCAACTTATCACAATGCATAAGCACAAGGTGACAAAGTCGCACAAGCTACATTCTTTCTGGCAGTTATTTGGTTTTGTTTGGATGGAAGCTGAAGAACATTTTTATGTAGTTTGATACAGTATGTGTGAAACTGTAGCACACGTATGTTTGTGAAGATTTCTTGCTACTGCAGAAAATAATTTCATACTGGACAATTTTTCTCCTTTGCTTCCCCATTATTTAACAAAGTCAAGTGCTCAAAAAGCATAATCAGAGCAGAGTACAAAAAGAAAGAGTCAAGGCTCTTCAGTATCAGCAGGGCTTGAATTCTTGTAGGTCAAACTGAAGCAATTACAGAAGAAAAGAGAAAGAAAAAAAAAAAAAAAAAAGGAGGAAAAAACCCCCAAACCTAGGCTTAAAATACCTGCTCGGTGAAAATCTCCTGTGTGAAGATTGTCTTCATTCTGCTGAGTGAGCTGGGTTTAATAACAATCTGAAACAAAGAACAAAGTACTTTTAATTTTAAGTTCTAGCTTTCTTATTCAAAGTACTGCAAATTTATTTTATAAACTGTTAATTTTTAGCCTTTTTAAACTTGTCTTCACTGGGATACCAGGAAAACATTCACATCTATACTTCAAATGTAAAACAAAAATATTTTCAAATGTCACGAGTTCATCGCTCTATGTCTTCCTTATCCTACAAACTACCTACTTAGCTTTTACATTTGATGAGATACTGTTTTGTGATAGTAAACTGAAGACAAGTCTCCCTCAGTAATTTTCAGAAATTAATTATTACATATATAGATATTTCTTTCAACTATTTAAAAGAAAAACTTTGCAGCTCAGTTTGGAAAGTACTTCAATTAGTCTTCTAAAAAAGTTCATTTCTTGAAAATAATAATTTCAACAATTCAGCACTTGTTGAAGATACTTTTATCATAACGTATCAAGAGGTATGCAAAGTTTAATGTTTTTCTAGAGGAACTAATTTAGTTAGCTATCCCTTTTTTCACTTTATGTTTGCTTTAAGTATATTGGCAAAACCAAAGTTCTTGACATCAAAACTGAAGTAAATACAAGAACATAAATACAGAGTAAAAAGTTAATTTTAACAGAGGAATGCATGTGCTAGAAATTGGGATTTACCTTCATTCCCAAGGTGGAGCAGACCAAATCAATGATAGCACTGAGCTGATTACTATGGAAATACATGGCCACCAAGAGAAGCATCTCTCCAAAAGAAGCAGACACACCAGAAATGCTAACGATAACAAAAGGAAGAGTTAATTTCCAATTGGACATGAGTAAATGCGAGATTACTGGAATCATTAAAAACAAAAGAAGCCTGCTCTCACCTTTCAAAGTAAGCTTCTTCCTTTATCATCCAACTAAGCCACATTACCATGAGTTGCTCCTGTTCTGGGGTGCTGCACAAAGAAAATCCATAAAAGAGCCTTTTCCCAGGAAGTACTGCTAGTTTTACTAATGATTTCTAGCAGAAAAACCAGTATTTTAAAATCTTACACCAGGAGACTTATTGTCACTTTCGCCTTCGCATCAAACAGCTGATAAGCACCAATATTTAGCACGAACTTCAGTCCAACTGTTAGGCAATTTCCTGTCTTGAACCACACAGCAGAAAGCTACACCCATTAAACACCTATACGGCTACTCTTTTGAACAGGGTCTCTAAAGAATTTAGCCATAAAGATGTTCAATGGAAAAGTGAACTAGTAAGGCCAACTTTAACCCTCAAAACCCATTCCAAACTAAGCTAATGCCGATGCTCCCCTCTCAGAAGATTTGCTATAAACAAGAGGGACAGCAGAGTGGAATTATCAATTTACTCACCATAGTGCGAGACAAATTCCTTCAACCAACATATGGAGATTTGTGTAGAGAATTAGGAAAGAAAAACTGTGCAGCTCAAGGGAGGTCATTGCCTTAATGGTGCTAAAACAGTAACGTCTTTACAAAGCTCCTCCTTTATTGAGAGGTACCTGACAAGAGTGGAGAAGGCCAGAAGCATACAAAAGGAAAGAGATACAAAGCGAACACCAGCTGGAGTTGCGGGAGGCCGGCTGGTCATCAGCTGCAGTAGCTGCTCAGCTTCTTCATCAGTTGGCCTAAACAGGACAGGAACAGAACAAAACCCACGCTGTTCATTTAAAAGTGAAGAGATTTTTAATCTCGTCACAATGGTTAAAGTTTAAATTTTCCCTGTTATTTAACCTGTTTATCAAGTTGCCATCAATAAATGAGCAACAAGATTAACCGGTAATTCTCTTTGAACTTAAAAGACATAAAAAATCTCTGTTCAGAGATAACAACCATGAGAAAACTTCCCCAGGATACAACCTTGCCTGTTAGTACAAAATACCCAGATTAAAACTAACAATGCATGAAGATGCTACATTAGCATTCTCTAAAGGAGAGCAACAGAAATTCTAAATTCATGTCACGTATGTCACTAGAGCTTTCACCTGCTTTCTCTTCTACACACTGCTCCAACCACCTAGGCCTAGACTTCTTTTAACAAGTCAGTAGAATTGATTTTGCAGCATTAAAGAAAGCACCACACTTCTTGCATTATTTCAGATTTTAAAAAATCAGCAAAGTTGATAAACAGATCTTTACCATTAGAATGGATAAACTTTTCTGCTGAGAATAGTATCAAAAACCATACTGTCTCCTCAGCACTACATAATATTTGCTTTCTACACTATAAAGATAAGAAACTTCCATCAACGGGCAACTCAGCACGTGAGAAGGGTCTCCCCTAGTACTGAAGTTGGCAAGTCCTGCCAACACTGTTCCAAGGACTCAATGGCACTAAGAGACAGCTCATGTTAAAAGTGCCCAGAGCTCTCAAGCTCTCTTTAAATGGACAGACAATGAATAAAAAACACAGAGAATTAAAACATTCATTACTTCAGCCCAGCAATTCCCATCAAAGCGCAATAGAGACGTAACAATGCGCTGGCTTTCACGACATGCTCTTCCTTCAGCCCTGAATACACGGACACATTTGGCTCCATATCAACATCTGCTTCTTCAACAATGTGTGTGCTGCGAACCGTGGGAAGGATTCCCATGAGCTCCAGGAGCAGCTGCCTCCTCATTTGCCAAAGCACAGAGCTGATATTATCTCTCTTTCTCTGTGTAAGCAGTTAAAAGATGAGAACAACAATGTAATATTCATCCCATCAAACAATGTATTACATAAGAGCTTCCAGAACGATGAAGTCAAGGAAAAAAAAGAAGGGGGGGAGAGGAAATCTTTTAAATTACAATTTGCAGTACCAGGGCAACAGGCAACACGTGATCATATTACAACAGCTTGTTACATTAAAACACAAGCTTTAACTAACTGAACTAAGCAAGTCAAGATGCAACTTCCTGTTGTGAACACTGAGGATAAATGTATTTGTCAGGTGAATGTTATGAACTTACAATTCCCTGGTTTCCAGGAAATCTCTCAGAGGAACAACCAAATAGCTGCCTTCAGGGACACTATTTATAGACCTGATAGTCCCGTAAAAAGAGGTTGTATTGTAAAGGTTGCTCCAAGACACGTAACAGGATTTATATGCGCTCAGATAGGGGCGCCCACATCCAGAAGAGTTACAGCAAACTTTAGGAATATTTTTTTAAAAGCAGAATATTCAAAGACTTTCATACCTGTTGGCCATTTCGGATAAAAGTTCCAAACCAAGTTCGAACCTTTGCGTTTGTTCCAAGTAGCAAACCACTCACAAAGCACACCAGGTCACTCACTCCATCATCTGAAGATTCGTTTTTGGTGTGATCCAAGGTCAAAGCCACACCAAGACCTGGTAGATGACACTCTTCCACCTAGATAAAATGCTTAGGCTCAATCATTGTTGTTTTTAAAGCTCCTATAAGGATCAAGATTCTGATTCTCATGACAGACTAATGACAAGCCTTACCACCATGCCTCGGACCCTTAGAGCTTGGGAAGGGTTCATTTTACACAGGTGGCGAAGTGCTTCTGTTCTGCGACGGCCTCCAGCACTTTCCTCATCCTGCCGCTCACCGTTCTTAATCAAACCTCTACAGACTAAATATCCAACAGGAGCTGTAAGTAAATCTGGCCTTTCCAGCAGAAAGCCACGTAAACACAAACAAAGAAAGCCAAGCCATTCTGTTCAGCTCACTACGATTTATTAACTGGGCCACACAAACCTTGTCTGGGTGAGAACGCATGATCTGCACCATATAAACAGAATAAGAAAATGGTCTTTTTCCTCAGAGAAATTACAGGGTCATTACAGATTTACGTGTCATATAATTGCTACTCACACTCTATCTAATGTACCCTGTGCATCTGGCAGCCATGGAGACTGAAATCTCACTGCGAGGTAAGGGATGCCAAACAGGCACCCTCAGTACAAATTTTTCACCTCATAATATGGCTCAGACTAAGGGACAAGAATGATTAAGCAATGTTAGACCAGGTTCATAGTCCCGGTCTATTCACTGCCTGAGTCAGCCTTTGTAACGGGGACCTACAGCTGAAAACCTGCGACATGCACACAGAGTCTATAAGCAGGCTGCAAAAAAGGGACTCGACATGATGAGAGTGGGAGTCCATCACCATCTCTAGGTATAAATGCAGTCAAATTATATTTCGTACGTCAAACGCTCTCCAGTTCAAATATTTATGACACGCGGTTTAGCCCAGAATTAACTATAGTGCTAGAAATCATTTCAAACCTTTAGAAAAAGTAAGCTGGACAAGAAGAAACTGTAACTCACCCTCATTAAAGCTATCAGGAACATTGGCCACCAGAAGGCAGAGGAACCAGGCTCCATTTTTAACGTGCAAGAGAGCTTCAGCCACGTCAACTATCGGCAACAGTGATGGCAGCTCTGGATAAAAAAAGACTTTTAAGAGTCACAGTGTTTCTAGTAAAATCTTGCTTTTAATACACATTTAAATAACACGCTGAAATCAATGAATGGAAAATCAATCTGTGACCCGTCCCCTCTTTCAAAGAGCTAGACAGCCTTGATTAATCTTAAATCACTCAAAATGGCTCCATAAGTTATTTTTTTACATTTGTAAAAAGGTAGAAGACACTATAAATACACAATACTACACCTGCTTGCAAAATGCAGAGAACATCTGCTGCCTCCTCCAGATAAACAGGACTCTCGAAGAGCTCAGAAGATTTGAGAAAAAACTCACCATTGGATTCCAACACCTACAAGACATCATTCATCATCACTGAACAGGTTTTATGAAGCAATTTGCCTAATCGGTCTTTTATGGCTTTAAATTCAGCAGATTGTAACACATGAAAAACTGCCAAAAATGTACAGCTATGAACACAGAACAGGCAAGAAAAGTGTTTAGAATAAGAAATATTTACTAGTAGAAGTACTTTGGTACAGCTGGTATCGTTGCTTCTTTCCAGAAGAAAAATAGCTCACTGACAATTCTAAAACCACAGTAAGTTTACACAAGGAAAATAAAATGCTGGGGAGGGGCGAAGATGCAGGGTAAGAGAAATATGGTTCCTAATATCACACTGCAGTAGGAGTAAAGAACTGGATGGAAAAAAGTCATAATTTCTTTTTCAAATATGATTTCTGCACCAATGCATCACAAAATCACATTATGCTTGAGGACAGCATATAACAGAACATACAGAGTCTGTATCATATCAGCAAAGATCACCCTTGTTTGTTCTGAGGAAGAAATAATTCCTCTAGGAACCACCGTTCGTAAGGAGTTTAATCACAAACCACCATTCAATCAGACTGAGATTTAAAGTCTTGGTGAAGCAGGTAAGAGCTGGAGAAGAGTCCTCACGCACAACAGCAGCACCAGAAACAGAACCAGACAGCGTATCAACCTACCCAGAGTGCATTTCCACTGATGGAAAACTCGCAAGCGTCCAGATAGGGAGAAATTTACCTTATTCATAATTGCTAGTAATTCGCTAAGTACGAGACGAAGCCGACGAGGCGAATCGCTGTGTTCAAATTCCAGTGTCAGCCCATGCTGAAGCTGCGACACCAAGATGCTTTCTCCGCTACCTCCTCCAAGCTTGTGCCTAACAGACAATTAAAAACAACAGCTATTAAGTGTTTCTGCAAACGCAGAAATTTTATCAAAAGGCGGCAGTACTTCTATAGGGATTTCTTCTATCGTGCTAATGATCAGAAAAGACTTGTAACTGTAATACATAGTAAATCTAATTCAGTAGATTATCAAAATGTCACTCTCAGACTGGGCAGCTCCCCACAAGTGCATCGCGCACCCCCAGTCACCGGGCAGCACAGGGAGAAAGAGATCCCCAGCACAGACAACTAACTCCTGGATGTTGCTCTGTCAGAAATCGGGGTTTTCGTAAGAGACTATCAAGGGACATGAACACCAGCGGCCAGGTCAGCCCGGCACTCCAACAGCAGCAACAAAGTAAGCCCCTGGAAAAGCCCCACAGCGGTTTTCACCACAGAAGCCGCCGTTCTCTGCGTTACCGGAGCTGCTGCTCCTTGCTGGCATCCTGCTCTAGGGCGTGGAAGTCCACAGAGAGCAAGGCCACGATGGAGTTGACCGCCTCCACGCCCGAGAGGAGCCGCAGGATGAGTTTCTTGTCCTGGGCCCAGCTCTGGCTCTGGTCGGCGGGGGCGCAGAGGGCCATGCGCACCAGGCAGGGCAGCAGCAGCCGCAGCTCGGGGTCGCTGAGCGCGGCCAGCCGCACCACGTCCACCTTCTGCATGGCCTCGAAGGCGTACGGGCTGACGAACTGGAGGCCGGAGCACTCCGCCATGGCGGCCCCGTCTCACGGCGGCGGCTCCCCGCGCCCCCCCTCTTCCGGCGCCCCCCGAGCGCGTCAGGGCGGAGGCGCGCGGGAAGTGACGTCATGGCCGCGCGCCGCCGCGGCGGGAAGGCTCAAGGGGGCCGGGAGGCCGCAGCCCCGCCCCTCCCCCCCCTCCCCCGCTGTAAATAAGGCGACACCACAATCAAGGCTTCATGAATAATTTATTCCATTTGAAATTTTTTTAAAAAGTATAAACCTTTTTCATTTCCTCAATCACAATTTGTACAACTCAGTGTTTATGGCATTCGGCAGCAATAGTGTTTGTTCCTTAATCGCTTTTTTTAAATTTTTAATTTTTTTTTGTCACGATAAATACGATGACTTGGCCCATGGCGTGTGGCGGCTGTGTGAGAAGGTAGAACGGCTCCCTCGGAGTGACCCAGCCGTGCCGGGCGTGGCGGGAAGGTGACATGTCCAGTAACGAGGCCACAGGCTGTGTCATCCCAACCCAATGGCGCTGCAAGGTCCTCACGTCCAGTTTACTCAGAAAAACCTAAAGCTAGATTAGTAATGTCCTGAAAAAGTGACCCTGAGGATTGTGGTAGGTCCCAAATCCAGTTTTACTGTAAATTAAGCTTTACTCCACTGAAAATAAAAAGTACACCCACAAACAATAATAAAAAAACCCTTTAAGTATGAAGCATAGTCCTGGGTCCTTTACTAAAAAAAAAAAAAAAAAAAGAAACCAAACCTTCCCAGCTGGAGGTTGTCAAGACAGTAATGTCATACATTGTCACCTAATTAACGAATTCTCAAAAGAAACCCAGAATCAAAACATTGTTTATGCAGCATTACTATCAAAACAGACTGATATGCTGTGCCATACTGTTGTGCAGCAAATTATATGGTGCAATAACATTTTTTTTTTAAAACATTTTACTCTTATTTTTGAAAGCTTTAAAATAATGCAACATAATATTTTGATATTACAGTATTAACAAATAGTGCTTGATTAAAGACATCTGCAAGTCTTCATAGCAACACATGAAGTTAAAATTACCATCAGAGGTAAATATAGAAATACAATAATCTGCGCCATAACTGACAGCTAAGTGAGAACATAGCTGAGGATTTAAATATAAATTCATTTATCTTTAATTATTTCAGGAAATGTTAGAAAGATCTAAAGTGTTACAGCTACTTTAAAATGTAAGGGTTGTTTGCAAGTACAATTGGTGGCCTGCTGGTCTAGCAACAGGGTTTTCAGAAATCTAATTCAAAGGGTAATGAGTCAAAGTTGACTAAATGGCTTAAATACAGTAATAGGTTAAAATACGTATTTTTAATCAGAATGGAAGGATCTCAGATTCTTCTTTCACTGCGTACTTAAGAGGAGGTAAACCTCCACAGCTACTTAACAGAGAGCACTGCCAGGAACAGTATTTTCTTGCAAGACCATTTTGAAAAGCTACAGCTGAAGTTCTCAAATCTTTAAGCTCGTACTTGCTAAAGAACCCCAGTTATTGGATTGTGACGATTTTATTTATAAACTATTATGTGCACTTAAAATAGTTAAATGGAAGTAGCTAACAAAAAATTATGCCCAATGCAGTAGTTGGCTCCATGGTGCTGGCAAGTTTGATATGTCCATTGCCGGCTGTGAAATGGCCAGAAATGGCCCTCCCAATCTTTTCTAGTGGTTATATTATAATAATTGACTTTAACTGCATTTGGGGGAGGAGTGGGAAACTGGCAGCTTTCACAGTTGGAGAGTTTCACAGGGAAGGCTGTGGTCCAGGTAACAGAATACAGTTACACCAATGTTCAGGCAGCTGATTCACTTACCTTTATGCATACAAGTCAGATTTAACACAAAGAAAGCCACACCAAAACCCAGCCCTTGGAACTTGGCTAACTGAGCCAGGGTTCGAAATGACCACTTAGCAACAAAGCTTAAAAAAAAAAAGAAAAGGACATACTCTTTGAAAATTCCAGTTTTAGGAGCACTTTTCCACTTCAAAAATCTCAGCCAAATGAGAAAAAAAACCTTCTGTAAGACAATAATGTGCTGTTTAATCTGCAGTGCATTACCATTAAAGTAATGGACAGACCCAGTTTTTAACTCTATTTATCAAAATATGCTAACTTCTGATTGCACACGTTATTGTGAAGAAATGACTGAAAATTTTCATCACCAATTGTACAACTTCTTTATACAAAACCAAAAAAGTTGCTAATGTTGTATATACATGACTCAAGGAGACTGTTTATATGAAAAATGATCTCAGGCAGGTATTTTGCATTTACGAAACATGATTTTCATTAACACAGTAAGTTTTGTAAATGCAAGCGAATTCTTCCTTGTAGAGGATTCACAGCGGGTGCACAAATGGATCTTAAAACTTGCTCCTTGAAAGGTTTAAACCAGTGAGACGGACAGTATTAAGACCCAGGACATGGGTTATCGCAACAGGCTCACATGAGCGCTGCAGGAGTTAAGTTTTTCATCTGGCAGTCAGATGAGGAACCCAGAAAAAGCATATGCAGTTGCTCTTCAGCACCCGTAGGGGCTATTTTAGAGCACCATCGGACATTTGGCATGTGCTAGGAGAAAGGAAGGAAACTACTGAGAAAAAAAAAAAAAAGTGGTGACTGTAGATAGAGGGAGACAATTCCAAAAGCCTTGTGATTTGTCAGTCCCTTCCTTCGGGAGGGCTAAGCCTCCTTGGCACATGCCCCAGCCAGAGCCTGAAAAGGGGGTATGGGGAAGGCCATACACTGATACTTGGGACCTTCACCACAGTGCCAAAAATACATGAAAAAGGAGAATGTTCAGGGTTTCGTGCTGTTTTTTTACTAGTGGAATAAAATCTGAATACCAGAATTCACTGAGAATCTATATACACCACATTTTAGTTAAACACACACCAATCTTAAAGTCAAGATTGACTATTTTTGCATTTGTAAAATGGTTAGAGCTGGGCTAAATTTCAGCCTTACAGGAGACTTTGGATAAGATCAGTTTTTTGTGTGTTCCACCTCAGATTCATGTTTTATCACAAATGTGGAAGAACACAACAGTCACCACAGTGCCAAGAATATCTAGGTAACAACAATGAGCAATAGATATTCTTGTAATATTACAACTTGTATACTGGAAATAGATCTGAGAATCTAGCCACAGCCCTGAACCATAACACAAACTTCAATTGAAGAGTTTATTCATTTTATTCTCACTACAAGTTAAACCACCTACAATATCACTTATATATTGCCATTGTTACTCTGTAAAGGTGTGATATAAAATGCTGTAAGACCCGGTACCTTTTCAATTTATATAAACACAGTGAACTTCATTACTGTACATGTACTCTGCAACTACAGCTTAGCTGTAAATCCCCCACACACAATGGTATGGACATTAACCCCTCTATCCCCATTAAACTGTACATCAAGACAATACAAATTTACTGTCCCCACCCACCCCTTACAAAAAAATAATACTCTAAAAGCAACCTACTGCAACTTTTAATTAAGACGATTACATATATTTTAGACCAATTGCTTTAAAGCAAGAAGGCAGTATAAACCTTCTAGGAAAATTTTTATAAAAGAGGTTAAGAAATATAAGACAATTTATACATTTAAAAACTTACAATAAATAAGAGATGCAGGCATTTTTGAATACTAGATACTATAATCCAATACAAGAACATCTTGATGTTCTGAAGCCATAGGTTGAAACTTATTGTTCCTCATGTTTCTTCTCATCTCCATGCTTTTAATATTCATTAACCATGACTGGGTACTATGGCTCATTACTCTTCACAAATACTGTGGCTGGGGAAAAATGGTTAATTTTGCTACTAAAAATGTTATAATACACTTTCTGATCATCATTCTAAAGTGTCCCCCATAGTCAATGACTCAAAAGACAGTAGGGCAATAGGTGCCCCTCTCACAAGTCAAACCAATATTTGCTGGAAGTAACAAGATTCATACCCCATCACAAACAACTTGCACTGAGAAGAATAATTTAGTCCTGCAGTGAAATATCCCTTTTCCTCATTTTTGTCTTGCAAAATTCAGATGAAGATCACAGCATATTCATAATAAAGTTATACAACTGATTCAGCACCACAAAATGAATTGGGAGACACGACCGTCTGTCCTGGGTTGCAGGATCACAGGTTAGCCAGGAGAGTGCATTGTACTGTTCCAGAACAAACCTGAAAAGCAAACAAGCTTCCATTAGCCAATGGACTTTCTCACCAGTATTTCACAGTCCTAATTTACTATAATCCAGTTTCTTTGGCATTAAAACCATAAAATAGGTTTGTCAACATTCTGAAATAACATGACTTCAGAATTATTACAAGCAGTTCAGAGCTAAACTTTCAGTGGAAAACTGTCATTTTAATTGTCTATGCTTAATTAACGTCAAGAGGTTCACATATCAAAAGAACACGAAGAAAAAAACTTGATGTTTTCTCAACAAGTGTCCTATGTTTACACGAGTCTAGACTCTAGTACGTCAGCATTTCGGTATTTCCACAAGATTGCCATGCAAAGTTCTGGCTTAACTATAACTATCTTCCACTCATTTATGCACCATCTTCTGTGCAACCTTAAACTCTCTTCTAGCTTGAGGAATTCATTGCCTTTCAAATATTTTCAGTTGTAATCAACACTGATTAGTTAAAGAAGGGCTTAGAGATGTTTGGTTTTAATTGCACTGTTCTGTGATAAAGCCATCTTTTAATCACTCAAAGCAGAGCAGTTTATATTGTCTCTGTGATGTACTAAGGATATCAGCAGCACAAAAAAATGAACAGCAAGAAAAACAAATACGTAGCTTCACTGCAGCAGTATTAAAAACAAAATGTACAATATTTTTGCAAGTGATCAATCATAAATACCTGAGCACATCAGAAGTTTGATTAGAATCAAGTGGATGGGAGTGTTTACTGTGGAGTAGCTCGTCTGATTGCACTGAAGGCACGTGGAGGTGCAAAGAGGCCTAAGAAAGGAAGAAAGATGCCAGCAGTTACTGCCTGATTCAACCACAGCATATTTTCTTCCCTCCGTATTGTTGATCCCGTACCTTGCAGTCACCTTCTACTCTGACACACAAGCCAAAACAAATCTTATCCTTAGGCCATCAGCAAGTTCAGGAATTATCAGAATATAAAGAAAATGCACGCAGGTCTCTCCTAAAAGCACAGCACCAGTCGTGTAATCAAGAACTTTTATTAATCCCTTTGCTACATTAAGTGATTATTAAAAAAGCAACTCAAGTGGCCCAAGATGTTTAGTAATACACAGACTTGGAAGTTCAGTTGCTTTCCATAAGACTAGTCTATTTATATCCCATATATAGAGCTGCTTAGGGTAAATAATAAATCCTCTATTCAAAAAAATGTCTTATATCAAAGCCACAGCTGAGCTTAGGCCAAGAGGAACCACTAATCCAGACACAAATAAGACTGCAGAAGATATATCTGTATCATTAGAAAATAAAGTATAGTATCAGAGATGCTGATTAAAGTCAAAAATGAATAACGTTAATACAGAAAGTTTCTCTGTACACTAATGTATAGCCTTAAACGTGCCAAGTATGTCTTGATTGTGCCATTAAAAGATAACGGGATCAGACAATATCCAGACAGATGATACAATGACTATCACTTGGCAACAGCAAACATGAAAAACCTAGCTTTCATGCTTTGTGCAATAGAGTTGTTTTTTTTTTTTTTTACCCAGCGTTAGTGAGATATTACATTGCACTTGTGTATTTCCCTCTTTACCACCAGTCCCCACAGGAGTCAAGCATTAACCAGAGATCTGTCTAGAAATTCAACCTGTTCTTACAAAACACCGTAGCACAAAGTCAGAGAGAGAGAAGTCCAAACTACCGTGAAGAAACTATCAGAAGAGCAGAACCCTTCAGAACATTTGCTACTTCCATTAATCATTTTTCTTCCCTTAAAAAAAGTGAACATAAAAAGCCAAAGCTCAAGAACTTAAAACCCAACCTCTCTTGATGCAAAAGCAGACGTATTCCAAGAGACATGTGCTGACTTTGTTTTAAACATAATAGTTCTCATAATTCAGACCCCTGCACAACTGTCTATGACGGGCTGTGCAGGAAGACAGCTGTACAGCCTGCTGAAGTTACAGTACCTTAAGAAACAAGGGACACTGATTTTGTGCTTGAGGACACGCTGACCAAAACCAGTCAGGCAAGGGACCCGCTTTGGCAGTTGACACAAAATAACCGAGGGCCAGTGGCTGCTGCAGTATATTTGTTACTTCATCATGAGATTCTGTTGAAAGCAATCGATCTGTACCTTGACCCTGTAAAACAACAGGCAATGGTTTAATATTAGGAGAGCACAAACTTAGTAGAAATTACCTGTAGCTTTCAAAACACCAAACATTTTGAAATATCCAAGCATTGCATGAATCTTGCAAAGACAATCCAATATCCAATTGATTCAAAACATTTCATAGGAACCTTTCATTCCACAAAAGGAAATCAGCACATGGAGAAAAACAAACACCACAAATACATAACTGTATTTACACTAATAGTTACCTTGCCCATATCACCTCCGTGGGGGTAGTGGGACCCTGGAGAATGCACAGGGGATCCAGTAGGGGATGCAGGAAGAATATTTATAATATCAGGATCAAGATCATCTCCAGTGTCTAACAAGTCAAAGATTCCCATTCCATCTGCTCCATCTAGAAAACGAACACGAGCAGTGAATTGCTAGCTTCCCTACATCAGGATATGACACCGTATTCTGAAATCAAGTGATTTTCCACATAAATTTTGTGGTTCATTAGAACAAGCAGTTTTATTCGTAATACTATAGGGGAAGTGACAAAGGGTTTTTTTGTTGGTTTGTTTTTAAAGTAAGAATGAATCCAATCTACTGACCATTGTTTGTGTTGAAGGCCAGATCCAAGTTTTCAGTGGTATAAGTTGACGATGCTACTTGCACAGATGCAGATGTGGGAAACACAAGTATGTGAGTGCATGATGTGTCCTGGGGGGTATTCAGCTGAGACGTCTGCATATTTAAAGTGGTGCTGCGTCCAAATACAGAGCCGGTCGATACAGAATCTTTGGAAGAGAAATGAAGTGTTTCCTTAGTTTTGCTAAACCCGAGCTATTCGTTCCCTTGCCAAAAAAGAGAAAGAGAGTTTCTCAAATACCTGGCATAATGATGAAGGACCCCTGTGGTTCCATTGCCACCAAACAAGCACTGAGAATGCTGGGAGAGTCTGCAGCAGAGATACCACACATTCTGCACATGTCTTTTAGTCTCTTACTGAGGGACTGAAGGTTTCGGCGACTCAGCAAACAGCTCCAATCTGACGATATATAAAGAACATAAGTTTGTCTAGAAAAACTGCTTGCAGCAGAATACATATTTTACATCTAAGTGTGTGGTGCAAACTTCACATGTGTTAGATTTCAAATACACAAAGAAACACTGAAATTATTTAGGTTTTCTTCCAGAAACAGGGACAAACACTTTGTATTATTGAAATATGAAAGCTTCAAATCAAGTTTTAGACTCTAAAAATGGTAATGTTACCTTTTAATTCCCCGTGTCCTATTCTTCCTAAACGGCCTATTACAACTCTCCACGGCAAAGAGCTCATCTGCACAAGTCCCAGGCACCATTCCCAGAGTTTCTGAAGACCAAGTCTGCGGGCAGAGCCCTTTTTCCTGCGAGCTCTAGGATTAAGGAAGAAGGGAAAACAAAGCTAGAACTCCTCCGCAACAAGTTTTTATTGCCACATTTGGAACTTATTTGTATTAACCTGAACATTCACAGAACTCAAGAAGGTTAGTATTGTAGTACATCAATTGCAACTTCAGTTCGTTTGTGTTTTTAATTAATCCCATTCTAACACTGACATCAAAAGCCAGCAAGTGCATGTGGCGAGTATGAACACACATACAAAAAGACTCAAGAGTCACATGAAACCAAGTAACATTCTTCTAGAAATTTAGCTTAAAACAACATGCACATAATAGAGAAAATTTCCATTTGCTTTAGCTAGTTTCACGATATAGCGAGTCTACAAAAGTCAGAGTAATTCTTATATCATCATAAACAAAATATTCTTCAGGGCAATGAAAGAAGATATACATGCTAAAAATTAATTTCACAGGTTTGTTCTTACCTGTTTGGTACATCAATATTAATTATGCAAGTTTCTAACTGTTCTCCATAAAGATCTGTACAGGATGCAAGAAGCCATCTTTGATCATGAGACAAACAGTAGCCTACAAAGAGTACGTTATACTTCTGGCCAGCTTCTCCAAAAGTTTCTCCTAGTTCTGTTTGCTTGTCCTTTACAGGAGCCAGTATAAAAGGAGGGGTGTATAGTCGAATACACTCAGGTCTCTATAAAGATAACAGAACAGACAATGAAGTTTCAGGCAGCACTTATTCCTAAAAACTCTAGTTAATGTGAAAGACACCACTGATTTAGGAAACAGGGACATTTCTCTGATCTGCATATTTACACAGTCACATTAACGATACTCACATCAGGGCTCTTAAGAGCAGTTTCCATGGCTAAACCTGGGCCAAAGCCCGTTAATGTTTTCACGTTGGTGGAAGTGGGAAGAGGTCTCCGACACTGAGTAAAAGCTGAAAATGCCAAAGATTTTAAATGCTGAGTGTAAATCTGCCGGTCTTCATGTTTCACAGGTTGTAGAAGGTATTGACATGGGACAATCTAGAACAGATTACAGAAGGGGGGGGGAAAAAAAATAAATTACTGTTCCATCATTAGATTAAATGGGTTTTGAGACAGTATTTGGGTATGCTGCTTTTAGAATTTTATTTCACAATCAAATTTCTCTACTTCTTGGATATCTCCTGCCACTTCTTCCAAAGCTACATGGCACTTCAAGCAATTATTCTCACTGAAATTTTCTTCAGAGAACAAAAGAATGTTTAGAAGAGAATCTTAATGATTCCTGCAAAAGGATGCCCTCTGTTAACTAGTTCAGCAGCTGCTGACAACATTACAGTTGGGTGTCTATCAAGAAGGAGCACTGTCTACAGCCCAGCAGGGTCAAGCTGGCAGCACAGACTCCAGTGATGGGACAAGCAGCTTTCCTATACTTCACTCTCTACTGGAGCAGGCCACTACATTTCCTGTGAGGTAAGACTGATGAGTTTGGAATCTACTACAGGATTTGTCTTTTGTTAATAACACCCAAGCTGCTCTAAAAACTATAATCTTAATGATTTAACAGCTGTAGAACTGTAAGTAATGTTTACCAAGCAAATGAAACTTTCACCTTGAGGGCATTACTGCCTCCAAAACACAGCCAAAGCTACTTTGTTTGGCATGTTTCTATAAATGTTGGCTCACCTGCACAGAAATTATATTCTTGATGTTAGGAGGAAGAACCTGAACCATCTCTAAAAAGCAGCGCAGAAGTCCAAGTGTCCACAAACTAGATGAGCTACTGTTCTCATCCTTTTTTTCATATGTAAAAGGATCAATTATGTAAACTACAATTGCAGGTGGATAGGTGATAGCATGTGAATCTCCATCTGTGGGGACTCCAACTTTATCACGATCCATAGTGCTGGAAATGAAATTTTGAAACCAGTTACAAAAAGCTGAGTTTTATAATGATTTATTTTTACTTTAAAGCTAAGATCAAATTGTCAAATATTAATCTGAAAGACCTTTGAGTCAACTATGGTGTAAGAAACAGTCTTTTTATTTTGTTTTTGTGTATGAGCTTATCAGCAACTCAGTATTGCTTGTTTTTCCTCAAGCTTTATTACAGAAGCTCAAGACTACATAGTTCTATTGCTTCAAGTGGGGAACAAGAAGATCTACAAGGCCAGTCTCTCAGTAAGAGCTGTCTTTACTACTATAGCTTTGATTACAGAAAATAGAACTTTAAGATGGTGCCAGTTATCTACCTCCCCCACCCCTGTAAAATATACAAGTAGTTTGGTGAATTTTCTCTCTGTAGAGAGAGAAGAAAAAAGAGAAAGTTTATTTTTTGTACCACAGCAGACACTGAGATGCAATTAGAACTGCAATTAGACTCCGCAGCTCATTACCTTTCAGAAACCTCTGGATGGGGCTGTGCAGGCGCTGAAGTAGTATCTCCAGACATCCCCGCTGTTTGCAGTGTTGGCTGTTGCTGCTGTCCTCCTGTTTGCCCATTTTGGACTGTTGCAGCCTGTGCGGGCAGGGAGGCAGAAGTGGTATTGTTCATACTGCTAAAAGGTGGAAAAGAAGAAGGCTTGCTTGTTGGTATCCCACTGCCTATATTGGCAGAAGAGGAGGATGGGGCAGTGGTAGTCAACGTTGAATTAGCTGTAGTAGCTGCAGAAGACATGGCACTGTTTGATGTTGTCGTCATAGTACTACTGGTGGGAGCGGCTGGAGCAGAGGATGGAGTGTTCGCGTTTCCAGTGTTAGCTGTCACTGGGGGCAGAGCAGTGGCCGGCTGGCTGCAAGGAGGGACCAGATTTGTTTGGGAAAGTAAAGAATTGTCCAAAGGCTGAGAAGCAAGATAAGGACCTAAAACCAGAAAAAAGCATAAATTTTATATTGCAGCTGTTTTTAAGCATATTTCACCTATGTAAGACTACAGTTTTAACAAGACACAGAGCAAACCCTTAGCATACATTTTACCTCTCAAATTAAAATACCTGTATTGAATTTCCAAATTCTAATATTCTCATAAGACTCTTTCAAAAATATCCAGAAATCTATTTTTAAATTAATTTTTTTAGCCATGCTGAATTGCTAGAAAACACTGCTTCAGAATTTAAGTCACCAATACAAAAAAAGACAACCAAAGTGCCAGGCAGCAACACTGATCCATTCCCTAAAGATACTGCTAGATGATCAGAAGCCATTTTAGCACAAATCTAAATATATGGGGGGGTTGGATTTCCCTCCCCGCCCTCCCCAAGCTTAAAACTAGAAAACTGCAACAAACAATAAGACTCAGTGAATAAATGCAATGATTCCTTCTCCTCTACTAGAATGGAATACGGGGTAATTCTATGAAATAAGAAAAAATTTCATACCCAGCTCGTATCTGCAAACTTGGGCGTATAGTTTGAGTTTGGAAAATGCTTCATTGTTGGCATTAGCTGTCTGTGAGAACCATTCTGTGACCAACTTCTCAGAAAGTTTCTTTGAAGCAGTAGGTCCAACTCTCATGATCCCATCAGGCAGTAACTTACAGATGGGTCTGTGCTGACCAAGCCTGCATGACTGCAAAGAAGGTAAAATAGAAGATGCAAGATAAGGAATTTGTAAGCCTTAAAAACTGTTAAATATCACACAAAGGAGCATGAAGACAGAGAACTCAGTTCAGTTATGATATTTCAAAGTAACATTTTAATTCTAGAATACTACACCAGTATTAAATATTGTATAGTGATTTTATGGTTTATTTTCAGGTTTTCCTAAACGCAAGCAAAACAGATTGATACATCATCTACTCTAATCTTATTCACAATCCAAGTAATACACGCATACAATTAATTAATTAAATGTAGCTAAACCAAAGTGGTAATACAGAGTTTTACCACTGAGTGGCGTTTATCAGATCAAAATAGCTATTATTGAAAGGAATGGTAAGCAGCAGGAACAACCCTCATCTTCCAAGCGCCCATTCCTAAAATCCTTTGTAGCAGCTTTCCAAGACAGATGATATAAACGCTTGCACAGAATGCTGAGACGAGCCCGATAAGTAGTTATGAGTTTGTATTAGAAACAGTCTTTCAAAAATCCATTTCACTGTTAACTGCCATAAATAATGTACCTCATATATTGCAGTCAGATCCCTAAAGAAGCTTTTCGCTCCATTCAGCAGAGCCTCATTCTCAGGGCACACCACAACATAAGCAACATCTCTTTGAGATCCGTAAGGTTCCAACATCAGCCTCTCCCAGTATGGCAACGCAAATGGAGACAGCACCAGAAAATCGTAATCATATCCCAACAAAAATGTTGGGATTGGCAGTGGTTCTGGGGACTCATCAGTTCCTGGAAAAGCAAGACATACTTTCCAATATATTAAGCAGAAAGCTTAAAATTAACACCCTGCTTCTAGGAAACGTGAACAGAAAAAACACTAGCATTCCCAGCATCTACAGGAAGTAGCACTGATTATAAATGGAATAGTTCTCATCTTAACAAATACAAATGAAAAGCCAGCATGTATGATCCAACCCTCTGCAAAAAAAGCATTAGCTAATTATTTTTATTTGGAACCTCTCAGGGCCTCAGGAAGAAGTTCTACAGTTGTTTAGCTGTCTATATATCAATAGAAATATCAGGAACAGATCTTTACTGTCCAGGAAGCCTTCCCACAAAGTGATCAAAAAGAGGTGGAAACAATGTAAATAGTCTAAACAGAGATGTAAAGGACCACAGAAGGAAAAAAAAACAAACCAAAACAAAAAAACACCACACCACCAACTTAAAACCATGCATTTACATGTACCCTAAATATATAATTACCATGTTCTAAATATAGCTACAAAAGACCTGCTGGTGAAAGGTCACTCTTCCACATAGTGGTAAATCAATCTCATATGCTAATGAAGTCAGTTTCAATCTTGAGTGCACAAAATTTACCTTGTATCTGTAAATGTGCATCACGTGTTGGCCACTCCAAATATTTATCACAGACAACACACTTGATAACCTCAGATCTTCCACACAGGTCTGAAACTACTGAGCAATAAAGCACACTTTTTCTAGCATTTCAAAGCTAGTATTTTTAACTACGCTATTTTTAGAGTAATTAAAGAGGAGCAATTCTTTTGAGTAAAAAAACCCACAGAACAATCACTGTTTTTAACATTAAATTCATCTTTGCAATTTCAGTGCCTCACTTGGAGAAGTGTCAGGTGTATATAAACAGTGCAATTGAAGCTGTTCATTTTAAATACACATCTAATTCATTTACTGTTTTAAGTAATGTAAGTATTTTCTGTTTTTCTAAAGAGAAGAATTCTCCCCTGTCTAATAGCTCTTGTTAGTTTAAAGAAAGGTCAAATGCTGTTTCGAATTCCAATAGCCTGAGCAGCATCCAGACACTGAGGTTTGGTGGTCGGATCAAGCAGAGATTAACAGACAGGAGTCTACACAGCAGTTTACCGTAAGAGCCTCTGCCAGCCATTTTGTGAAACTGTTGCCATGTGAGGGGGCCTTGCACACCCCAAGACCGGACTGTTCGCTTTTTCTGAATTGCATCCTGAAGAACTGGCTGGAGCGAGAGGAGCATACGAAGGATGTCCTGGGAACACTGCATGCTCACATCCACAACTGAAAGCACAAAAAAATTGTCAAGGCCTACTGCAGCAACAGGATACAATAAAGCCCTCCACAGATGACCCAGAATCCTAAACCACCTTGATGTTGAACAAAGTCACTCTCTTCAGAAACATACACGCAGGTCACCCAAAGGCCATGATATAAAAAGTTAAGCACAGGGATTTAGAGTTCTCCCTCTTCCCTTCTCAGCCACTTATAAAAAACACACGCAGATTTTCTTTTTTTCCCCCCCCCCGTAGAGTTTTTTTCCCATAAAAGCCTTACCATCTTACGATTTAAGCTAAGGGAAAAAACCCTAAAATTTAAAAAAACCAAGCCCAAAACAAAACACAAACAAACAAGTTGTACAACCCCTTAAACTACAGGATTTTCCCTCCAAATAAAGGAGTGTTAGGCAGACTGCCACCCAGTGCTCACTTCACAGAAGTCAAGGGAAGCCTCAGTCACAGCCCATTTCATCAGCTTGCCACCACTATGCCATTTACTGCACAGTGTCTAAGAATAAAAAGCCGACATGAAATTTCGTACTGCTATAATTTCGTAGCCTTCCATTTAAAAGCATTTTTACATCTTTTTATCCTAAATACCAAGGTCACAGTAACACTGAGTCTTCTTCTAGGTGCCTGAAAACATTGCTTTATCTATAGCCTGGGCTTTTAAACTTAATCCCCCACCGATACGCAGAAACCTAGCTGTGTTTTACTGTGAGTCCTCCTCATCCTCATTAACAACTATGAATCGCAGCTAACTGCTATCAGAGTTTCCTATTTCACTATTCACCCTGCTAGAGCTGCTACTTGAAAAGACTATTATTGAGAGAAGTACGCAAATACACGCAATAAAGGGTATTCCGTGAGACAGTGTATCGTTGGTCAGGCCCTAGGAAGACAAATCCAAGGATCTCTGGCAGATCCACCATACAGTGAAGGCTACAATAATGCTTTATTTGCCACACATGCCATTAAACTACCGCCCCCCCCTTAAAGAAGAGGGGGAAGCTGACTGAATCATAGATGTTGTTTAATTCTACCACAGTAGCCTTGACAATACCGTCACCATTTGAACCACCTACACTTCCTATGTACACTCATTCCACAGAGCCTCTGTAGATGCAGTCACCGAAAGCCGCTTTAAAAGAATAAGCCTAATGAAGTGTTGTGGACATTTACTGTGGTCTTACATTACACTTCAAATTTATGTTCGCAATTTACAACTGATGGTAGCCAAGGCCTACGCTCTGCTTGGTGCATGGTACCAACACCGAACGTAAAAGGAATCGTTACTCTGAACATTGTTAAAAGAGAAATTATGCAAGTACACAGGTAGAAGAACAGTCTTAAACATCCTATATTCACACAGGAAAAACAAAAAACAAACCCTTAAAAAAAAAATATTCTTAGGCAGAGAAATAGAAAATAAGCTGTTTTCAACACTTACCATTTCTTTTTGACCAGTGGTGCAAGCAAGTAGTTTTCACAAGTGCTTCATCAACTTTCCCTCCCGACATATTGTCCATGAACTGCCGTCCATGCTCCAAGGCTAAGTAGCAGTCATTGCAACAATCCCTTTCTTCTACACGTACCAGGTTGCTAACTGCACCAACTTTGGGAATGGAATCTTGATCTGCTGCTCCAAACGGTGAGAACAAGTTGGTGCACTGATCCTGCAGTAACAGTATTAACTCATCGGGCAGTTTCTCAGGTTCTTTCAGTCCTCCACTGCCATGTTCAATAGAAGTGGCTCTGAGAGCTTCAAAGCGTTTTTCTGCTTCTTTGCCGCACTCCGTATTACGTCCTAGAATATCCAATTCATCTTCAAGAAACAGTCCAGAACTGTTGCCAAATTTTCTATTCATAACAGCACTGAAACCACAGGTACACCTATACTGGGCCTCTTGTGTTGGATCAGGAATGTAAACTCCAACATCAGCACCTTTGATGTTCATATTGCAAACACATATGCAGCAGCTGTCAAAGTTACAGTCTTTGAAGAGATTCATTACAGACTCTGAGAGGATGAGATTCACATAAAGACTGTGTGCCTCTGGAATGGAAGGCACAGTTGCAGGTTCAACAGAATTAAGCGGTCTACATGTCGATGGTGTGGAAGCTGGTGAGTATAAATCAGAGTTCTCATATTTGACTGAACCCTGTGCGCTTGCAGGTCCACCAGCTCCACGAGGTGTTCGAGGAGTCCTTGGTGTTCGAGGAGTCGGGAAACGAGGGGTGGAAGGAGAAGGGAGAATTCCAGCTCCACTGTTACTGGGAGGTGCACTGCTTGGTGGCATCCCAAACGGAGTATGAGTTTGTGGCGTGTATGCAGGGCCATACTCTTGATCCATAGTGCTTCCATCACTAATAGCAGCCACAAGAAGAAGGAAATACTCTTAAGTACACAACATACTGGTTTTGAAGTTTAAGTCTCAAATTTCTAAAGAAGGACCTTTTAATTAATATTTGCTTTTATAAACTAGTCTTTCATAATTCACAGCAAGATTTTCATTCCCCAAGGAACTTCAAGAGCATTTGTCCTAAATGACTTTGCAGACAAAGTCCCACTGACAGCACCGTTAAAGAATCTTTCCCTGTCTCCTTTCGTCTTTTCCTTTGCACAAAGCTTCCAGGAAACCAGTGTGGTCAGAATAAATTATAAATTCTGTGGTTGTATGGAGTCTAAAGGATACCTTTTTTTTGTTCATGTTTTATTTACACATTGTGTTGACACACACTAGGAAAATATACCAGGTCTATCAACAGCAGATTCAGCTGGATCCATGAGAAAAGTATCACCTGGAAACATTTAACATTTTCTTTCCTAAACAGCTGAGTATCTCCAAAGACCTGTAAGGCTAATGAGACCAGGAAACATATTGCTTGTGAATAACACTAACAGAAGCAATGTCAGTATTTACTCCAAGATTTAATCTTCCTAGAATTTTATCAATAAATACATAGCCTTCTTGTTGCCTAATCCATTTATACCAGCTACTAATGCAGAAGAGAAAGAGGAATAAATATTTTCTTCAAGGAGAACTGCCAGCAAGACCATCACTACCAAATGCAGATTAGAGAAATGCCTACTGCAATACTACTGTTACCAGGCAATGTCACACTGGGCATAGCTTCCAATCAAAGGAAATGTTTTCCTAGTCCCAACACAGCTGAGATTACTGCTATTTAAGAAAATAATTTAAGAAACAGAAGCACCACCTACTAAACCCTTACAGTACCTACAACACTACTGCAAAAACAAAGTCCCAAGTTTATATTTATCTTGATTGTTACCATCTTCATTACTTATTAAAACTGGACTTGCACCATTAAGCTTCCCCAAGAAACCTTTAAATGAGACAACGAATAAAACGTATGCACAGTTAAGAAGCTATTTGAGAAGAGTCTCTTACAGTCAGGTTTAATCGTAAGGATTTTTTTTAAAGACTATCAGTTTTATAAACACAGTGTGCCTTTACAAATACTTCTCATTACAGAATTACCAAACCCAAAACATTTAGGGGTACTTCCTATAGTGTGGATAACTGACCACCTTCCAGAGCTCAAACATCTGCAGCGCAGGTCATACCCATCTTTGATGAATGGCATGGCAGGTCCTGGAGGAAGTAAATCCAACTTTCCCACAGTCCAACTCTGGCGATAAATGCATTCTTCTGGCAGTTTGATGGCAGGAAGACACTGGCTGGGAAGTGTCTTCAGTGGTGCAAACATGGAACATCCCACTAAAGCTTGACAATTCTCAGGTTTATAAACATAAGAATAATCCTAGAAGTTAGACATAGTAAAGCATCAGCACGTAAATTAGATCACTTCAGCAATTAAAATGCTTCTCAAAAAAATGAGTGACTAAGTTCAAGCAGTAGTTCTTTAATATTAAATCCTGATATAGCTGCAAAAGAGAAAGTCAGACTTATACACACATCATTCTTACCCCATGGTTCTCCAAAAAGCAATATGCCAGCACAAAACAATGAACTACAATTACTGAAATGTAGTTTCAGCTTACTAATGGCTAATTATGTATTACTCTTTCCTAAAGTTTAAGTGATAAAATGCTGTATACTATTTACTAGAATGTGCATTACTTAGCCCAGTATAATGCAGGACACAAGTTACAAATTGTACTTGATGTCCTGCAGTTCCTATTCAGGATTAAGTAATAAACTGAACAACAATCATTACAAACATTTATCAGGATTATCAGGACTACCTACCTTTATTTCAGCAGGTTTGGGACTGCAGAAGCCCTCATCTACTTCAATTCTGAACTGAGCTCCCACACTAGAGCTATTCCCTTCAAGTACTGTTCCTCCAAGTGTAGTGTCCATGCTGCCATATTCCTTATTATTCATGTTCATTGGAGAAAATCCCATAATATGTTGTTCCAATGAAGGTGGAGTTGGATACATTTTATGGAGATCTGCAGTGCCTATTTTCAGATTAGAAGGAGGCTTTAGAGCATGAAAACATTCTGAAGTATTTCCTTTGTCTTCAAATTTTAGTAGGGCAAGTGAAGCGTATGTTTCCAAATTCCCACAACATATTAGCAATCAAATGTTTAGAGCTAGTATTCCATTTAGAAAAAACAAATAAAGCTTACTTATGCATGACAGTGGGTCTAGATTTCCTGCTTTTGCCTCTTTGCAGTTGGATTTGTCATCAGCACCGTTCACTGTTCTTTTAGATCCAGGCTAAGAAAAAAAGTATTGTAATAAAATCACTTCAGACGTGAACAAAAGTTGAAATTTCCTGTTAGCAGGAAATATGATATGCAGTGGACATACAAAGCTGAGACTTTGTATAATATTTAGAAAAATTAAAATAAATCAGAAGCCCAATGCTAGTAGTTGGGGTTACACTTGTCCTCCCTTAATATTTGTAACTCAGAGAATGCTCTCCCATCAAGTCATGATGCTATTAAAATGAAAGACCAGTTACAAAATAACTCTCAGCCTGTTAGCAGACATATTAAAAAAGCTAAATTGGGCTGCCCACAATCTATCAGAAAAAACATACACACTCCCAAAGCCATGCTAACATTACTGATGTTACCACATGAACAGGAATAGAAAAGAGAGAGAAACACAAATCCTGGAACAAGAGGTACAGGGAAGAATAGCTGTTGAAATTAAAAGAACAAGAGATATTTTACAATGTTTAGACAGTACTAAAGTCTATAGAAAATAAGAGTCTTCATGTTTAAGAGCAAATACGCTTGCTTTATATAATGATGACCTTTGATGGCTATTAAGATCCCTCAGCCCTTACTCAGCTACAGCTCCCATTAAAGTTGATGGGCATTTTGTCTGGGTAAGGGGATTTAGAATTAAGCATGAAACAAAGTACAGTTCAGAAAAGACAACTGATTACGAACAGTATTGAAATAGAAACTGGAAAGATAATGGATTCAGAGCCATCAGAGACTGCAAGAGAAACTGTTCCAAGATAATAGCTGCTTCATTGCAGCAGCTATTATTTGGCAGAAAGTCCACATGTTTAAATGCCTCTTCTCTTTCAGAAGTTCTTGTTTTGTTTCAGTATTACCTTTATTGACTACTTAAACAGAACCTAGACCATAGGAAAAGAGCACTAAGTACCACTGCTAAATCTGTAAAATTAGAACTAAAGTATATTCAAGAAGCATATACTGTCTGGTTAGTAAGGATAAAAGATCAAAAGCTTGTTTGTATCAAAAATATGGTTGTATGAGTCAACCAGAACAGTACATCTGCTATAGAGGAGCCACCGCACTTGCTTATATGCATGTTTTGCAACCTCTCCTAGAGACGCCAAAAAGAAAAAAAAAACAAACAACAAAAAACAAAACCACAAAAAGACATACTGGTTCCTTGCAGGTTTTTGTCTAGCAGCTGTCATTACTTTTGCACATCACTTACTGTTAGTTCATCTTCATCAGAATTGAAGAGATTGTCAAGGTCAGTATAAGAGACCACTAAATCTGTTTCATGGAACAGGCTAGTCGATGCAGTGCGAGCATGAGCAGCAATACGTTGGGCATCTATAAAGGAAAACAAACATTACAAAAACATTGATACTATATATTTATTAAAAATATAAAGACATCTTAAGAACTATTTCCACAGCTTGGGGGGGGGAAAAAAAAGTATGTTCTCAGTTCCACTCAACTATCTTAGACATAAGTGAGGTCCCTTCAATTTTATAACATTTGGATTTTATAGTCAACATTCATTCACAAGGTGCAACAAAGAAAATGTGTTCCAAGCAGATTCCTAATTCTGAAGGGACAGGGAAATACAAAAACCATAAAGTTAAAACTTAGTAGCCTATTAGAATCTGTTGACAATTCAAGAAATCATTAATATAGCACAATTAAAAGAGAAGGAAAGAAAAAAAGTCTCTTTACCTTGCTTGACAGAAGGACTAAATAGAGACATAGCATCCTCTCCTTCATGGGATAAAACTGTAACACTAGATGTCCCATCCTCAGCCTATTAAAAAAAAAAAAAGGCAGAAAAGTTTGCTTAAATTAACAGGGGGGATGGGGGCATTTTATCTCCCTATAGGAATTCTTGTCTGTCTCGGAAGTATCAAGTTCTCATTAGCCTGCCAGCTCAGCAAGGTGCAGTCTGGGGGTCTGGGTAGTGGTACTTGCTCAGGGAGAAGGAAGCTTGGAATACAGACAACGTGCTAGCAACACGCAGATGATGAGCACAGATAAGAATGTAAGTCTTAGGGTTTGTGTTGGGAATAAATTTAAAAAGCAAGCTGTGGGTTCTTGCTACAACACCTTATTGAAAAAACACTTGCCATCAAATGCAATACATTAACTAGACTAGTTATTGAATGAAACTCTCGATACCAAGAGTTCATACACACACAACTAGTCCTAATAAGCAAATTTATCTCATATACAAGCTCCCAAGGCAGTCATATTTTCTCCTTTTTTGGAGGGTGTACTTTTGTTTTAAGCAGAAGCCTCATATAGTTGGTACTGGCTAAAGCACAAGAAAAAAAAAATATTCAATTCATTGTCCAGGCAACTAGTCAGAGTTCACCTGACCTACCCCCAACCTTTCCACACATGAACAAAGCACTTTCCTTGTTCTTCCTGTCTTCCCCAAGCAGCTGCCATCACCCATTTCTACAGAAAGGTGACTGAGCCAGATTGGTTTTGTTCTGATCCAGCAGTGCTCTCCCAGTGTAAGCCCTAAACCCTAATGCAACAGCACCATCAGTGTGCCAAAAGATTTTACGTGTAGTTAGAAGCATGCTGCATAATTTTATTGATCATTTCTGCTAGAATACAATTTTTAATGTACTTCTAAAAACACAAAGAAGGATTTAAATTATATTTGGTGACTAAAGCAATTTGTTTTAATCTCATCACTGATTTGTATCCTCAGTCCTTTACTCACCTTGTGTTTCTTCACAGCTTCCCTCTCAATGTTCTGCCTATCTTTTTTACTATCAGGAAATAAGAATTCCACATCACCATCAACAAAGGCATAAGGATCGATTTCAGGCTCCTGGTCAGCTTCCATCGCTACTGCTGCTAGGTATTGGTTTTTACTCTGATACTGTTGCACCAGTTCATCTGAAACCTTTAAAGGTTTCCTACATTGCACCATTAATCTGAACAGAAGAAAAATAAAAATCACAAAATATTATTTATCATTTACTATGTGGAAATATTTTTGCTATCACACAGTCTTTACAAGAACAACTTCATCTTCCCATCCCACTTTCTTCCTTTCCACCCCAGCTTCAGAAAACTTTTTGGGAAAAAAGATTAAATCATTAGTCATTTAATATAACCTCCTTACACACACCAGATACAGCAGTGTGATTCATTCTGCCCATCTCTCCTCAAGCCCTGTCAATTCAGATAAAGATTAGTAATTTATCCCAGGTAGTAGCTGTCATTTGTTATAAATTACTAATGTATTAAGCTATCTATATCACTAAAAGAAACTCACCAGTTTAAGAAATTACTCATTGCCATTCCCCATCCATGTCCAAACAAATGATCAGGAAGAAGTGATTAAACCTCAATTTTGCGTATTTTAAGAATCTACTTCCAGAACATTTAATTCATTTAAATGTAGAAAATATGCCAACCCTCCCAACACCTGGCTGTGTCTAACACAACACACAGACCAACAGTGCTGTACACAAAGCCTGGCTATCCAAAATGCCCAAGCAATAACCACTACTAACGCACACAAATGCCACTATGTTCAGTAGTTATTTATATCACTTCTATCGATACAATCAAAGCTTGCAACACACCAATATCTAATTTACTAATGAGAATAATAAACACACATTTGCCTTTGTCAGCATTTTTCTTTTCTTAACATTTGGAGCCAAAAATGGAGTTGGTAAGTACACAGAAATTTAGTTATCAGGGTTATTAGTTTCACAGATACAACATTGCACCAGCAAAAAGATACTGGCAAGCAGAAAATGATGTTATGATTATTAACTACACACATGCCCCTCTACCTTCTGCCCCTAAATAAACTTTATTTTACATATCCCGGTGTACGAGAGGCACCATGTGAGGAAGGTATTCCTTCAAACAAGACACGTATCTCAGGAGTGTCAGACTAATGTAGGTACACAACTCCTTCTTGCTCCCGAGAACCTCCCCCTTCCTCCCAAACAGCAACAGAATGACCAGTGAGAAGCATTTACAGAAGTCTCAGGCATTAAAAGGAAAAGGGACCTTGCAAGGATGAAGGTTACAGAGGGATACTTCGAGTCCAAACACAGGCTCCAACATATCTATTCTTTCCCTTCTCAAGCCTCTAGCCAAACAGAAATTCTGTCCCGTAAGAAATGAACGTGTCTCACAATTAGTAGGGCTTGTTTTTGACAGCCTAGACACAGACACTAACCTGTAGTTTAGAATAAGATAGGCTTACATTTCTCCTCTGAGAGACCAGAAAGAAAAGTGTGATACAGAACAAATCAAAAGAGATGAACCTGAACCTGGGAGCCCTCCTCGCTGCCTTGTACATCCCTGTCAACTACATGGCATGAGAAAGGACACAGAAACAGTTCTACTTTGTCAAAAGATCTCCTAGGAATAATCTTTCCAAAGAAACACCTCACAGCCAACAACACTGTCAAATCCACCCATGCTCAATAAAACCCTGTGTTTAGGCGTGCCCATCACAGCACAACTGCCCCAGACAACAGTGCAATGGGTGTGGCTTTGTGTCAAACACCTCGGCATTTATGTCTGGAGCAGCACTCAATGGAGTTGAGAATTTCCTCTTTTCTAAATCCTGAAAAAATTACCATCAGAAAAAAAGAGATGGGAATGACTTTCTAGGAACAAGGAATTAAACACCAAGAAAAACACATAACAAAAGCAAGCAGCAGTTTCCAGCATTTTTGACCACCAAAGAGGAAGAGAAGTTAATAGCCAGATACTCTGGGGAAAAAAAATATGTTCAGTAAGTTGTTACATCAAACTAGAAGCCATACAAGGAAAGACTAGGTCTTGAACAGGAAAAAAAGAAAGTTTTGAAGTAGAGCATATCTTTCACTGTCTGGTCGGCTGAAATGAATTCAAGGCAAAAAAAAGCACTAAAAATCCTACAAATGCACATCTTGAAAGAGTCGAGACATGCACTAGCTAATGTAACTCTTAAACAGTGAACACAAAAGATATGGCTAAGAAAATGTGTACAAGAACAGACCAACAGCTACAGCATATTTACTACTTCTCACAGCTTTCCTACGCAGCAAAGTCAATGTGACTGCCATCAGTGGCTTTCCACTGCCAGCAGCGAAACAGAAAATCAACACTGAAATTTCAGTCTTGTAAGTAGCTGCTTCAACTCTTCTACTACAAATTAAGTACACTACCTCCTAAAAAACAAAAACAAGGAGAAAAAAAACTCAATTTAATTTGATACTGGTCACATTTAAGAGCCTCCTTTCACAAGAGTTAAAAAATAACTTTGGAGCAAAAATAATCAACAGCAAGTGAGCTGACAGAGGCAACTCTGGGGGCATTCAAGATGCATTTTTGTAATCCCTCGATCACAACCCTAAGCCAAAGTTTGTCACCTCTGCATCCAGGTCCCGCTCATGTTAACTTTAGACTGCTATTAGCAAGCCCTGTCAGCACCTCTTGCTTCCCATTACCATCCTTCTCCTGCAGCATGGCCTCACAAGGAAGCGGTGTAAAAGATGGATGACTGAAAAAATTTCTTTCGCAGTACAACAGCAAAGGAGACAACCCAGAAGGCCAAGTGGTTTTGTTTCAGGTTTTTTGTTCCTATGGGGTCTTTTTTTGGTTTGGTGGTGGGTTTGGGGATTTTTTTTTTTGGTGGTGAGGTCTTCTTTTGGGGAGTTTGTTTTTGCTTTAATTGGTAAAGAAAATCCATGTCAATTCATTCTGCAGTAAAACAGAGCTCAAATATAAGTTTTAGTATTAAAACCACTGGCGTTATTCTTTTCCTCCATTGCCTCTAAGCTCCATAATTTATTAAAAGAGGCAGTATCAAAAAAATGACCAATTCCTTTATCCTGATTGGAACAGATAGCAGCAGAGTAGACCATTTTAAAACCTGGCACAAGATAACACAAGCTTTCAAAAATAAATTCTATTTATTCAACAAAACCCCATTTTAAAATAACTATAGATGACACATACTTTATTTCAAGACAATATTCGCTTATGTTACTTATTTTATTCAATTTTAAATATTCTCAAATGTATTTCCTGTAACTCCAAGGCTGAGGCTCTAACAAGGATCTAGTCTATCACAATATTTCAAGTTAGACAAGCTTTGTTTAATGAACGAGGTTTCCCATATGACCTGAGGTCCAAGAGCAGTAACAGTAGACACATCAGTCACTTTTCTTTGAATGATAACCTCAAATTTTTAAGCCTTTTGAACAACACCACAGAGAATGCACCATGCACAAGAACACCAGTTTATGTTACTTATTCCAAAGAGAAATTTCCGATATTAGAAAGTAGTTGCAGCCTACATTAAATTTAACATCTTCCAGAAAACCCGATTAGTTTTCCTCATTGTTCCCATCAGTCATTTAAATTCCAGCTTTCAAAATCCAAGAGCTCTTTGAATAAAGAGCAGGACTGAGATAGAAGAAACTTTAACAGGATAAACCTGCAGCTGAGACCATCCAAGTATTAAAATAAGAAAGTTTCTGATTTGGTTTGGAGACAGGGGGGACACTAAGTCCCGAATAGGCATAATGTGGCTACAGATTAACTTTACAGTAGAAAAATAAACTTCATGGCCATCTGCTAAATCAGATTTCTAATGAGAAAAAGCCTTAAAGTCTTACTACATATTTGACTGTGCTTCATGCTCACATTTCACAAGTATTATCTTCTTGTATACGGGCAGCACAGATAGTTATGCTCACACACTCAGCATTACTGCTCGAGCTGATGAGAACAACACTATGCTTTAGTGACAAGCTTGCTTATAACGAGAAACTACTGCCTTTAGCCTTTCAGCTACCTCACCTTCTCGCATTATTACTATAGTATTAAGCACTACTTACTCTGTAACTGATGTTACGTTTTCCTGTCCAGCAGGTATTACTGGATCATCTCTCAATTTATCATTTGGAAGCTGAGGTGGTAAGAATTCCACATCCTTTTTCTTTGGAACTTTATAATACTTCCAAGTAGTATCAGCTTCATCTTCCTCCAAATTCACTGCAGTACCAACATACATTGTAGGCTCTATAACTTCAGGAAATTGAGCTGGAAACGGCTGAGACAAGCCATCAAGTCTGTCTTCCATTGTTTTTGTGGGAACCAAGGGGTCTGGTGTTGGCATCTGGTAGAAGTGTTGACTCTGAGGAGTAGAGGGAGCTTTAGCTACCCCTTCATCAACTACATCACACGGGTGAGGACTAAGTGGTGGTGGCTGAGGTGAACTTGCCATTTCAGCATTATGCATCTGAGGAGTCTTTGCTACATCATTAGTTCGGATATTTGAAAATCTCACTTGACTGTCTGGCGCAGTCATCACAAGCCTCTGACTCGCCGAATCCGCCTCCATGGCAACATCATCACTGATAGATACACGATGATGAAAAGGAGTCAAAGGGCGTTTCTGTGGCTTATCCCCTTTGTCTTGCTTCTCATTTGTCTTGTGCTTTGGAGCTGCTTGCTGTTGTTGGCCCACAGGTGGTGCCTGCCCCTGTTGACCTGAATTTCTTGGTTTGAGATTTTTGTGCCTGCAGAATTAATACAGGGGAAAATACTTCACATTAATCTTTCAAATATGCCTATCAGGTCCTTTTTCACTAGATAAGAACCTGCTTCTAAGCCATTAAACAGCCGATTATAGAAGTCTGAAACTGATACCACTCCGAAGTGAAGCTGCCTCTTTCTGACCATAACTTAGTTTCAATGACTTGAGTAGCATTGCAAGATTTTAGAATACCATTTCAAAAAACTGGAAAAGCTGTCCTATAAGCTAAACATGCACATAATCCTCATAACTGAAGACAGTATTCTGTAACGGCTTTTAACAAAAATAGTCACATGAACACATTGTTGCTTTTAACTTCTGCCAACACTGATGAATCAGTAGAACAATGTATGAATTAGCAAACAACTTCTTGAATTCAAGCATCAATACTAACCAATAGCACTGTCCAAGTCTCTACGGGTTAAGGAGTGGAAAATTAACATCAAGAATCTAGAAGCCAAGCTCAGTCCTACAAAAGCTATTTTGAAGCTTTCGTAGCTATTTACCTACAAATTTAGCAAGTGTGGAAGAAAACCTCAATGTCTCGACTGCATTAATAGTTAGCTTTTTTCCAGTATAAATGCACTTGAGCTTAAACATTTCATCTTGAAGTCTGAGATGCCAACTTTCTAGATCATCTGACAGAGTGACGGACATGAAATACCAAAGTCTAGAATGAAATGTTTATGATGAAGCTATTGAACTGCATGTACATCCTGCCTGGGAGTTCTTTGTCACTCCTCCATTAGAAAAGTTAAGCAGCATGCAACTTGAATTAAAAAAACAGGGTTAGGCAGGAATAAAAGGTAAGATGTATCAAAATGTATCTTTACTTTAAACTCTCATACACATACACATTTTTCACCACTTAGAATTCAAAATACAGAGAACAATACGGGGTTTTAAGCCTGCAATTTCTCTTCAGGCAACTGCATATTTCTAATACCCACCTCACATAGTTAATTGATTGTTTTCTCTTAACTAGTGCTATCATATTTAAATTCTCCTTTAACAGAATATTTAATCCTCCTCCGTCTCCCAGCTCTTCTCAGGACAGGTATTTCCACAGAACTTAAATCAACCATTTCAATAAAGGAGGAAAAAATGAATTTCTTTCAAAAATGCTACATCCTTCAGACATTATTGGTTTTTTAATATTCCAATATTCATTGCAAGGTAATCAGGGTAGCATTTAAACCAGAGAAAGCATTTAAATCTTTGCAACACTTCAGTCACCTAAAGATTAGTATTCTGCCATAACTACAGAAATAGAGAATTCCCTGAAATTAATGTTGCCATTTATTTGAAACTGTATTAGCAGTCTGTGTCATTGCACGGTTTCAAAACAAAAGTCATAACAAAAACTGGAAGTTAAATCCAGACTTTCCCCCTGTGTTTCGATTCTTTTTTTTTTTTCCCCAGCTAATAGAAAAAACATATGCTGGCAATCAACTCTCAGAAAAGCAGTTTCATATACAGACACCCATGGAATGCCGTATTTCCCCAAAAGTAAAGCAGGTTTGGGTGGGGGTTTTTTTATATTCATCAAGACACAATGCTACAATCATCTTGCTGTTGATGAACAGCTTTCTTCCTTCAAGGCTGATGCCACAACCCTCCAGAAAAAGTTCTCCGTTCCTAAATAATTCCTAATAAACAGGCATTCCCTTTCCATTGCAGCCCAAGAAAGTTGCCCATGAGATTGTTTCTACCCATATACAGCCCAAGACTAAGGAATTGTCACTGAACTGCCAGTAGGTCCACTCAGATGATTCACTTGAATAAAACCTCTGCATTATCTTACTGGGCAGAGTTTCAAGACCTACAATGACTTTTAGGATATGAGATACAAATTTTGTTACAGCTTTCCTACAAGCAGCTATCACTTAATTACTCCTAAAGGAGTCATCACGAGCCCTCTCCTGAGCACTTCAATCTCAATGTACGTTGTTGGGCAGCGGGTTTGCCAAGTACCATACCTTGAACAATTGCAATTTGTCCTCTGCGTGGCTTCAACAAAATCCCAGGATGCTACCTTGTCAGGTATCTCTTCATCACACAAGCCATTTGATGTAGCAGAATACTTCCTCCTATGATTCAATATCGGGAGAGTTATTTGAGATCAACATATGTTCTTTCCTTATCTTCTGTCAAACCTCAAAAGCAGTTTTGTGACACAGGATTCAAAGGATTATAAGTAGCCTTTTACTAACACAGACTGAGAACTAAAGGTACTAGTTAGGAAAAAATTAATTTCTTTAAAATGTTTTATTACTAAGAGTAAAGTACCTTCTACTAGCAGTCACAGCATCTTTGACAGAACTTTCTACAACAAATACACAGGATACCATGAGGGTTTTTAGCTTGACAAAATGGGTACGTACTTGTTCTGTGCTCTGTTCATATTGCATTCTTGCCAAACTCTGTCCACCACTTGATTGGCTAGCTTCCTAGGTATTTTGCCACCATGATGGCTAGTACTGTCAGAGATAAATCCATCAGAAACTGAAGAAAACTTCACCCATTTCTGGGCAGATTGAGCATCAACTGAAAAGCAGCACCAGAGGAAACAGTTTTAGGCAATGAGGCGATACCCTCACAACCACTATTACTCCAATACAACCACCACAGGAACATCTTGGAAAGAAAAGTGTCTTCTTAACTCAATGTTAAGAAATAAAAACAAATCGAAAATTTAGGTATAGTAGTTGATTGTTATAATATGGTTCCCTCTCATAAGGAAAAAAGAAAAAAGAAAAAAGCACCATATATGATTATGTTATAGCTGGGCTGGCTATTCCTTACCTTCCAAGAAACTACAGATCTGAAAAAGAAAATAACTTGAACAAAGCTACCTGTTAGCAAATTTAACAGTATTATTAAAAAAAAAAAAAGGGCCAAACTAATGTAACAGAAGACCTTGGGGGGAAAAAACCAATCAAAACCTCTTCTGCACAAGAAGAACTGTATGTAAAGCCTGAAACTATCAGTGAGCCTTACATGCTTTGACTTAAAGACGTTTACCACAACCACTATTCACACGCACACAGCCTTACTGGAAACTTAACTACAAGGAATCTTCCTCAGACTGTGAAAAAGGCTGAAAACATCACCTTGCTCACTAATGACTGAGATGCACAATAAATGCCAGAATGCATACATGCACACAAACACACAGAGCAGGGAAAAAAAACCCACAAACCCAAAACCAAAAACTTGACCATGGAAATTTAAAGTAGAGATAACAACATCAGGTACAAAAGCAGTCCTCGTTTCACCAACCTACAAAAGTGCTGGAGTCAATTTAGCCCACAATAAAAACTGGTTTTACTACAACAGACTAATGACTAAAGAAATGTGATTTTTGGTAACAAGTCAGTTGTCCAGAGAACATCTGAATCCTTTCCAAACACTGCTAGATTTAAAAGAGAAGCCATCAAAATGACTTCCCACACGCAGAAGCTAATTTTATTATACCTGTTTGAACTTCCTCTGGGGATGTCGGTGGAGTCAGAGTTACTGAAGACATGGCAGGATCTCTTGTGGAAGCAGGCACTTGGTGGACACCCAAGCAAGTAGTTGAACAGTGAGATGCCCCTACAGTACTAGGAGCAGGGATGTCTGTCTGAGGAACCAGAACGAAGCACGCTGGGTACACCATTCGCACACCAGCTGAGAAAAGAAGAGCAAGTTGATTTTACAGTTGTTTACTAAAAACTTACATTTAAAGTAATCAACAAATGGATCAGTTTACCAGTCACTCACAAGTTTACCTGCCCTTTCCACCTACTAAAGCATTATCCTTGGACAAAAAGTCTCTGTTGTCACCCTCATCATTAGTTTATGATTTGCTTTATACAGAAGATTTGGGTGAATGAATAAAAAGGGGTTTGTATATGCAGGGACAGCCTTGGCATCTACATGCTACCACCTGCTTCTATCATTTTGTCTTATAAAGAAAACTGAGAACATACTTTTTAGTATCACGTAAAACTGACAATATTCCCATCATCACCAGGGTCTCCAGCTATCACTGCAATACAAGCTTGTAACACTCGTTACAGAGATACGATTACATTAGTTGGCAAATCAAAGGTCAATAGCCCACAGCAGAGGAACAAACTACTGCGTCCCAGGGGCTTAGATTTTAGGAACAGCAGCAGATAAATGTAGTGCCCGAGTACATTAAGTTCTCCAGGACCGTGGTTTTGAAGACATCCCTGAAAGGCACATCTGTTCCGTTTGAATCTGCACAGAATCTGAAACAGTACAACGTGCTTTTGATGCATCTCAGATGTCAACCGTGACACTCTAGGGTTTTTTGATTATTGTTTTTTTTAATTTATTTTTAAAATAATCTTGCTTCTCAGGGCACATCAAGACAAACACCTCCTACTAATAGGTCAGCAAAACCCACTTTAAGCAGCAACTCATTTTGGATAGAACTGAGCATTAAACAGAAAAAAAAAAGACCAACAGCAGTTGCAAAAAGAGTAAAACGGGGTCACTTTTGCATTCAGAATTTTGCAGACCAAACGGGCCAGTTTATTTCAGTAATTAAAAGGTATTCAGAGCACTCACCAACAAGGACTTCAACAGCAGCTAAAGAATCATCCTCCCAGTCCATTTCTTCTTGTTTTTCCTCAGATCCCTCCTTCAAGTTAGATGTGACAGGATAGAATTGTTTCCATTCACCAATAAGCTTTTTTGTCGATGAATCAGAAAGCTTGAATGACTGCCCTGTGAGCGTGCCATTTAATCCAAAGGGACTTAGAATAACTAAAAAGATACATAAAAATACGTTGGAGATTATATCTAACCAAAATTCACTCTTCCCCACTCAAACAGGATTACTGTTATTTCAGCCACACCAAACAAACAACTTACCATCGGTAAGTCAGAATGCACCCTAATCACATTTTACTACACTGCCTAAGTTGTTGGTAATAGGTACACACTGTTAAAGGGATGTGTACTGTAAGAATCAAGGTACCACAACAACAATTACAAATTAATCTACTTAAACAAGCAACGAGCAAGTTTTCATCTTGGCTAGCAAGGGAGTCTCTAACACACAGGTAGGATAAAGACACACTGTTTCAAATTCTGACAGAGTTAAGGTGTTTCCTCATCCCTTCATTCTGCTTGGTACAGTTAAAACAACAATGTATATACAGGGAAGTACTCTGTTTCTTGTTTAGTCTTGTTCATATTAGGAAAGCACAGCTGCTGTTAAAATTGCATTCAAAAAAAGCAAGTTTGGACACTGAACATTAATAAAGAAGGGCAGTGTGTGGTCATGCAGGAAAACTGATTTCTGTAGCCAACACACGTATGTCTAAGACAGTGAACTAACCAGACTCAGGCCCCATCACTCCTTTGTCTTCCAGAGCATAGCCTGCATCTGCTGGTGGAACCAAAGGAATTTACAGGCAAGGAAAAGCCAAATAAAAGAAGGGGTAAGGGAGTGAATAGGTTAAGTATGTTGAGTCAGAAATGGATTTCTAAAAGAAGAGTCAATGAAGATATGTGGTGGTTATAAAGCTTGTTGAACAAGCAAAATGTTTAAGTCACCAATAGGACAGCACTTAGAAATTAAGTTTATTGTGTCATGAAGACAAATTATTTGGCTACATGCCAAGAGATGAAAATGGAAATCATCCACCTGCAGAAGAGCTGAGACACCAACTGGCTTCTGACTATATCAAGACAGGGGACATGTGGGGAGCACACGTAATCAATACAAAACAGGTATCGCCTCCGCTCCCACTTCCAGTCTTTGCCAGGAGTCCTCATTCTGAGCGACTCAAAGGATTGATTCATTTTAATACTTGCTACTGACTGGCAAAACCTACCTTGAAAAGGGCTGTTAGACTGCTGGGCGAGAGTGAGGTGTTCTTCACTGAGCAGGTACACAGGTTGATGCTGACTGATTTCCACACTGGTGCAAACATTGCTATCTCCATGTAAGAAGAAGGTGAATGAGCAGGACAAGTGCTCGCTGGGAAAGAGAAGTGTGGAGGGTGGAGGGGGTGGAAGGGAGAGAAGGAAAAAAAGAAATTTAAGTATAGAACATAAAATAAGTTGATGGCTTTCTCACTAGTTTGAAGGCATTTCCTCCCAAAATATTCACTAATGAAGTAACCAAAAATCCCTTCTATCTAAATAACAAGGAAATGCTAAATACATGTTCCCTTGGAGCATCTACTCTCCAGCATTAAAACCAAAGATCAGTTAGAAAACAACAGGCACTAAGTTTTCAATCTCTTTAGACTGACACTTCATATTTTAAGGTCTGGAGGAAATGTAAAACACATTTTTTGCAAGACAAAAAATTATAACTTAATAATTTTACATCTTATATATTTAAAACCTATAAAAATGTTTCTGAACATATACTAATTTTAATGAGATCACATCTAGGTTCTCCTGTCACAGATCCATTAAGCAGAAACTCTGGTTTAAGGTTTATATTTAATATTAGCCAACAAGTCACTTATTTAAAAGCAGGAAGAAGAATGGTAACAGCTTTGAGAAGTGCTGGTTTTGTTGGGTTTTTTTAAATTGAATCTTATCTTCAATGCTCTTGAAGCCAATCAAGTAACTAAAAATGAAATCCCATACCTACACACAGAAGGGAAGATACAATCAATTAAAAAAAACACAAACCCAAAGCTTAAGTCATTGTTAAAGTCATTAAAGCAAGTATCATGTTTATTATCAGACGCTTCACTGATAGCTTCTCTCAGTCCAGAGTGTTTTAGAAAAAAAATAAACAGTCCTGTACAGCAAGATACCCCAACAATAAACATAGATCCCTCACATAACTCTGAATTAAATGCTATTTTCACATTGCTGTAGAGTTAGCAACTCCATGAAATCTTCTACCTCCCAAGATCATGCTTCAGAGAATTCCCAATTTTTGCAGCTCTGCTAGCTGTTATTTCATTACAACAATACAGATATCCCCCTGTAAGCACAACTATCAAAATATTTTATTTTTATTTCAATTGATTTCAATTCAGTGGTTTATGTGAAATATATTTTAACAATTTTAATTAAAAGGCAGGAATAGAGCAGGAAGGCAAAAAAAGCAGATCCCTGCCAGGATGCTGCAGAAGCAGTACATCTTCATACCCAGTTCCATCTGAAAAAAACTTTGTTTTCCTTTTTAAAGAAGTTGTACGGGCACAGGAATTTTCAGTTATATTAGCTACAAGTTATCTCAAGTGTCTGCCAGACTAATACACTCCCATAGGAAAAGAACAGATGTTTAACAGCAAGAAGATGCTATTCACATTGGACATTAAATTAGGTCCACCATCTCAGTAATAGAAGAATGAAAGTCAAGGAGAACTTTAAAAGTACTTTATAAACTACTGAACAGAAAATAAATCCTTCTCTGTAAGGAGGGTAGCATCAAGCATCTGCTCAGTCTCCGGAAAAAAAAAAAGAGAAAGAAACAAGTCAAGGGAAACAGACTAAATTCAGTCAGTCAAAATAGCAGATATTAGTGCATTTCTTGCACTAGTTAAGTGGAAAAGACACTCCATGAACTACTGTAGCTTAAGAACACAACACCACTGCTTCTCCCCAGAATAAAATTAGACCCCATCAACTAACACCCAGGATGGTGCATGTCCTCTGACCTCATGAAACACTTGCATTTCTTAGTCTACAGCACAAGAACACAAACCAAGTTTTGCGCTCCTAAAAAAGATACAAGCAGATCTCCAGGGCATGAAGAACTGACAGACTTCAAGCATCTGATCAACCCTATTAAAATGCAATCTCCACCGGTGCCGTTACTGGATATACCTTTAGTGTCATTTCCAAGATGTTTCTTTCCTCCACCAGCAGGTAGATGGTGGGACAGTAAACAGTAAGGAAAAAATACAGTTTCTGGAATTGGCACAGTCCGCTCAGTCTATGAAAATGGAGATAAATCGGTTCACTGAGTCTCACCCCAAAGACTCAAAGAGCAGCCACCAGGGTAGTCACTACAATGAGAAGGAGGCTACAGCATTAAATACATGGCTTTGCCTACCAGCAGATTTAAAATTAAGGACCTAAAATGCTTCAAGGATGAGAGAACCCACAAACCATTCAAGGAGGAACAGGAAATGCAGCACATTTTTTATTACAGTAACTTAGAGCAAGCCATGAAGTGAACTCAACAAGGAACTGCTCTACGTGGCTGGCCCTGACTGAAGCATAACAGTTTTCATGGTGCATCAAGTCTGCGGTGGTATGCTGATTCGCTGTTCAATTTTAATTGTGTTTTAGGAACAAAAAAGGCAGGATCCAGACATATGAGTGAATTATCACTATTCACTGACAACTATGTAGCACAACTGCTTCAGTAATGCAGCTCTGGACACAATACTCCCTGCAGAAAAAATACTGCTCAGGAATCCCAGTAAAGTTCGTTTCCAAAAGGCCATGATGATGGAGCTAAGCATCTTGTTGATGTTTTCAAGTTCAAGTGAAGTCACATGGTTAGCAAACACCACTGAATCCCTATATGGAAATCTGATTAAACTTTAATCCTTACGCAAATAGTTGAAGACTAATTTTCAAATTGAATTTTAAAATCATATTGGATGGTTTGAGGTGCAAGAGTGGATAGTGTTCTTGGTTGAGTGACAGATAACAATTTAGAAGCTTAGTGTAAGTGAGGCAAAGCTTAAAAGTAAAAGCACATATTCTTTAAATACACTAAATGCAATTAAGCTATGTCTCTTGTAAACACCACATTATTACACAAATAAAGGGCAGACAATTGTAGCATAATCTGATGGAATTCAAATAAACCAAGACAAAGAGAAGCATCAGCATGATAACAGAAGCATTTCAATTCATTACACTGCAAAACTAGTCCTAAGAAGTAGCAAGGAAAATTCAAGGTCATAATGCAAAAGCCAAAAAAAAAAAAAAAAAACACACCAAAAAAACCCCCAAATTAGAACTCTTTTCTCCCCTCACTCAGCAGGGGAGAAGTTTCCAACAAAATAATAAAATAAGAGAGTAGCCATTGTTGTCACTGACACCATTCAACCAGCTTTGGCATGTAAGCTGCAAGCACACTACTTGTACAGCAGGGAGAGCAGATCTGCTGTGGTACAACACATTCTAGAAAATCCAAACATTATAAATTTACAACCAGAAATAGTGAAAATTTTAAGTGTTAAAAAGCACGATTATGCATACCACCTCAGTTTTTTGTTTCAGTACTTTCAGATGTGCAGCGAAGTGGTTTTACCCACACCACAGGATAATATTGTTTCATAGTAGAAATACATAGTAAAAACAGGGTTGTCCTTAAACTCAAGCTAAGGGACCCAGATTTCCACATGGTACACAGTGTCTCCTGAAAACGAGTCTCTTTAAATGAAAGATTAATATGAAAAGCAAAACTAACACTTTACGACCTCAAACATAACATTAAATTTCTTCCTAGCTAGTCATGCTCAGAAACTGTTTCTTCACATTTAACATCACAATTTCTGTTAGGTTACAAAACTTTAGGAAAGATCAGTGCATGTGAAAATCACAAGAAATACAACGAAGAATCCTAATTTAAAAAAAAAGAAAAATCAAAACCATACTGAAGCTCTTTGCAGGGACATGGAGAAAAGGAAGAAGGAAAAGAACCAGAACTCTAAGTTACTCGATGCCCTTACATACACTGTTTTATGGACTCAGCAAGAAACTCAAACGTGCATAGTTTTTTTGGGTTTTGTTGGGTCGGGTTTTTTTTTGTTGGTTGGTTGGTTTTTTTAAATTAGTACATTCGTACATTCTCCAATTCCTTAAGTTTCCAGAGACTGACTGCTAGTACACAATGCTGCCTCAACCTCTGCTTAGGAGGAATCTTCTCAAACCTTACCACAACCTATTAAAAAAAAAAAAAGTGTATCTCTCTCCCCACCATTTCTTTAAGTCTTTCTCTCCTATTCTCAGTAACTCACCTCACAGCCAAAATCAAGCAAAAAATTCATCTATCACTTTGGGGTAAACAGGCAAATTACCTTTAAAATTCAGTCAAGGACACAGTAACAGAAAGCAAGCTGGTGGTTTCCTGCCTACGAACACAGAGTTCATTCTATGCTTTTATTTGCAGACATTTTTTTAAGTAGCTCAGAAGATCACTAGATAATTTGTGCAGAGCATCTCATGACTGAAATATTTAAAATATACCTATATCTCAACGCTCAGAACTTTTGTCCTGCATGCAGAAAGAATCAGTGAATTCTTTAAGGTGCAAATACAGCAAAAAAAAAAAAAAAAGAAGCTTGTTTTAATCCTTCCCCCCCCCCCCCCCCCTCTTATGTCTTGTATATGCACATGTAACAATACCCGATCTTGGGTATTTTTTGCAGTATTTCTAATAATTCTGTTAAAATTCTGAAAACAAAATCCTGGTTCTCCCAAAAATCTCATTTTTTTGCCTGGCCCTGAATATGAAGTTACTCCATTAGTATTTCTAGTATTTTTAATTTACTTAATTTCATTAGAGGCCCGATCACAGAACTTAAATATCAATAATCCAGTTTCCAACTGATCTCTGAATACAGATGTTATGAAGTGTCATCAGAATGAGCATTCCTTACGAATTTCCATCTGAACACATCAGGATTCAGTCAGAATGAGTTCCAATACTGAAAGCAACTTAAAAAAATAATAATAAAAATAAAATTAAAAAGAAGAGACACTCTTTGGAAGTAATGCTACTTTAAGCAACCTTCAGTCCTCACCCATGCTCCATTAAAATACATTTGTATAAAAAACATTTTTTTTCCCCCATGCTCCCTCTTCACTCTAATCACACAAAACAAAGATGTTTTAGTTTCAGAGACAAAGGATTGATTCTATGTGAAAAGAAACAGAACCTGATGTGGACAATTTCAATATAATTTCTACTTCTACCTTTGTAAGAGAAACCGAGGGGTAGGAGGGGAAGCACACTAAAATTTACATATACATGAGGTTTCTACATCTCCATTAGCAGATTTGAAAATACTTTCTTGATAAAAAGGCAATTAGGTCTGTTTTTTCTCCACATAAGTACTTAGGTAGAGTTTTATATCTTCAAAGTGCTTCACAAACATTAGCTGCATTAGAACCTCACTAATCCACACTTCACTAGATTGCATACTTCAAATCAGCACCACACTACTGCTGAAAGGCAAGGAGACTGCAACATCACAGGCAGCAAGGAAGGCTCGGACTAAAAAAACCTATAGTGCCTTTAATAGCAAATTCAAAAAAGCATCCAATCATTTCAACTGAGAGAATGTTTTTTGTGGGTTTGTTTGTGTTGTTTTTTTTTTTTTTTTAATAATTACATTCTCATATTTTCCTAGATTGACTTTGTAAATTACTTCTGAGTTGAACCAAGAGTGGCTTACCAAGTAAAAGCACTGCTAACCCTACCAAAATATTTACCATATCCGTATAAACTATATACTTTCTACTGCTACTTCCTAGATAAGGAAAATGAATGTTGCAAAGTAAAATTACTGTCCCAGAACTAATGCCTGTCACAATTAGGATTCTACCATTTCCCTTTCAATGGGGTAGAACACACCTTGTTTAAGAGCACAAACACATCAGCTACAATTTTTAAGTCTCTAATTAATATGCAACATTGTTTCAGACTGTTATAAAATGTTTGACAAAAATTGGTACATATTGGCCAGCACCCAGAATCCTTTGGGGCATTTTGACCAAGAATCAATATATCATGACTGGCTGACAACAAATAGCAGCAGCAGCAGCAACAGACCTGAGAGTTCCCAACTGATGCATCATAGCTGCCCAAATAGAAGCTATTTCTCACTACAGACTATTTTGGTATGACACTTTAAATTTAAAGTATCAAAGAAGTTCCTTTTTAAAAGGTGACAGTTGCCTTTTATAGTAAATTCTTGACATGGAGAACACAGTCTTACAATTAAATAGGTTCTTCTGGAAATAAAAATTTAAACAGAAAAAAGTTTTAAGGTGACACACACACACGTATCATGAAGCCCTAAGACCCTTCACATTCCATTGTTTGTTTGTTTTTTTTTTTCCTTTTTCCTTTAACCAGATGGAGAGACACCACTCTAGCAACCAGCATAGGATAGAAAACAAAACATAACTGCCAAAGAATAAGTCTCAGGGAATTACATACCTGACCACATGCTCAACATGCACTACATCGTCCTCTATTCTACGATACATTACACGATACGCTTTGTTCTTTGTCAGGCAACCCTCTAGGGCTCTTCATCATGGAGAAGAAAGAGTGAAGCTGCCAACCCACTTGAGGCTTTCTGAGCTAACAGAAGGAAAGCAGAAGCAGCTCCCTCAAGACAACCCATCTACCACATTTTCTTTGTAAGCGCTTGTTCAGAATAGTTCTTTGTGACTACACACATCTTCCAGGTATAGCCATAACACTGCAATGCACTAACGAAGAGAAGCTTTCTATGCAGCCACCTCCACACCTATGCTGCTTCAATAGCTGATCGGATTTTAAACGCGGCATCTTCAATTTCCACTCGCCATCCATAATCCTGAATTACGAAACTCCACAATCTCAATTCAGACTAGAAAGGAACGGGAAATTAAGTATGCATTTGTTGTAATACACAAAATATTAAATAAGTAAAATACTAAAACCAGATTGTTATATTACACAGCACCAAAAATAATTGCCAGGAAAAGCATTTGGATTTTCTTGATTTAAGAAATGAAAGAAAAAAAAAAACCACAAAGCAAGTACACAAATTGTTTCAATTATTAAATACTTCAGGAGCTTTCTTTGAGTTTTAGTTATTTGGGGGTGGGGGTGTGTTTTGCTTTTGAGCTGCTAGGGGCTGAAGGAAATAGAGGATAAGCTAAATTAGTTGCTAGTTCTCTAGGAAGAACACGCTATCATACATACTCATTACACTGCAGTACTACTTTTTATGATAAGAGTTTGAATCATCATTAATCAATTCACAAACATGCCTTTCTTGCCCTTGGCTACAAGTTCCCCTATAACATCAGAGTTTGTATCAGCCCCATCATGAGATCTGCACTTCCAAGCAGACACAGTGGCATTAATATCCTTAACGTGAAAATGCAAAGAAATCTAAACAAATATACATCTACATTTTCCAGCAAGTTACATATTCTGTATCTTAACACGAAGTAATAAGATCTCAAAATGTAAATACTTCCCTAACTACTGACAAATAGATGGAACAGCTTATATTTTTCTAAGCATCTCTGAGTAACTCCCTATGGTCATGAAGGTAAATATAGCAGAAAGCTGATTTTGATGATAACACAAAGCAAAAAACATAGCTAATAGCAAAGTAGAAAAAAACCTTCCAGTTCAAAGCACATCATTAATGACTACTGTCAAAAGGTTCTCCAAAATATTTTTCACATAGCTGAGGATGTTTTGATTTTAGACCTGTGAGTTAAAAATATTTATTTATTCCATAGCCAAGCTATGTGCACTAAAACAAATACAAAAGTAGCAAGTGACCTGTATTCCAGAATAAGTCATATCCATCTTAAAGACTTCCACATTTTTAAATTAACTTCACTATTAATGAGCTTAGCTTCAGCCCAATAAAAACAAGCTTGGAAAAAAACCCTATTTTTGTACACTACTAAAACTACAGCATGACATCTTACAAAGAAGCAAACCTGATTTTTGCCAGAATGCAACTAGAAGTTTATATATACACACACAAAAAAGTATATACTTCTTCAGATACAACAATTATAAGCAATACTACAAAAAAGAGTTTGCTCATGTTCCTGTATTTCAGAACTTAAATGAGACTAATAAACCTGTCACCTTATATTTTAGCATCCTTTAATTATTGAGGATGCAAATCTCAATTATCTGAACTTGAGCTTTCACAATGAAATGTATGGGTGCTATAACGAATAAGAATCCAGAACATATTTGGAAAATGGAGAATAGCTAGACATTACTCTATTTCAAAGACAGTGTAACAGCTTCCAATGTATTGCTCTTTCCCATTCTGAAACATTTACAAACATCTTAAGCCAGATTTTTTCAAAGTTCAAAATTGAAATGCATTATAAAATTTTCATTTAACAAAATCTGAATTATCTCTATGGTTTTTGTATTATTTCATTGTTCAGTGAACAAAAAGAGCATAGATTTATTGCTGAAAGCTAAAAACCACGAGCCATATCTTTTTTTCATTTTTCCTGATGATCCAACTACCACTGTAACTTAAGCTAAATAAGAGAAAACTGCTTTGTGATGTAAAGTGCTAAATTTGTCTGCTTGTAGTCTCTGTAGCAACCCAATATTCCAAAGAGACAATCATGTGATCAATGCTCTCAGCTCCTGCTGTTTATCCTGCACTGTCCTACTTACAGCAGCTCTCAATTCCAGCTGTCTACAGTAAAAGGAAAAACATCACCTGCTCTCCTGCCGGTACATGATGCCAGAACAGCCTCATTAGAGCTGTTGTAAGAAAATGTTGACATTGTTTGATTTAAAGATTAACATCAGGAGGAAATTTACACTGCAAAAAGAGTTGAGCAGACTTAATAGAAAATATTCCAACAGTATCAAGGAAGAGCCCTGTAGTTTCAGCTACTAAGGTTTCAAATTAAATATACAGAAATGAATGCAAAACCTGTGGCTACACGTTGTTCTTATATAGTTAACTCTCTCAAGAATGAAGAGGTTTTTGAGCTTTAGCACCCGGGAATCTCATTCTGTTCCTGAATAATAATTCACAGCATCATTCTAGAGGGATCAAGCAGCAAACTACTCCGTTCCTATGGAAAGAGAACCCATGGGAAATGGGAAAGAGGAAACCAAGCAGGGGGATAAGGCAGGAATGCAGGCTCAGGACCAAAAGCACTCCCTTTGTCTTAAGGGCAGTGAAAACCAAACAGACAACAGCTGATCTCATTCATGCCGTTACATTCTCAACGCAAACATTTCTGAAGTAGGCACCAAGACCATTTCCACCACCCAATTGAAAAAAATAAAATGCCCCCCCCACACACGGCAGCCACAGCCATTCAAGAATGCAGATTTGCCACCACACTTGCACCGAACTCAGGAATCACATCCATTGTGGCTAGTTTTACCGCTTCCTCACAGCAAGATGAGATAGAGAGAAAGAAAAAAATAAAAAAAAAATATATATATTCAGAACTATGATAAGCACACCTTCAAAACAAGGTAACTGCATGTCCAAAGGCTTACAACAAAACCAAATTTACAGGTAGAATATTTTTCAGCAGTCATTTCCCATAAAGTCTTACACTTACTATTTACATCAGGTAGCTAAAACAGTATTTCCATGAAAAAAATAAATGAACAGTGGGCTGGCATTATGAAAACCTGTACCCACACTGACGTTAAAACAGCATTACCTGTGAAACCTGTACAGCAAGTTTCATTTTGTAAACTATGATAAGCTTATCACTTATGATTTTCCAAGTGGGTTTTTGGTTTTTTGGTGTTTTGGGTTTGGGTTTTTTTGGTTTGTTGTTTTTTGGGTTTGGGTTTTTTTTTTGTTTTTTTTTTTTTTAATTTGCCTTGGGTGTGTGGTGGTTTTCTCTGGTGGTTTTTTGTGTTTTGTCTTCCAAGTGAACTCAGCAGACGCAAGTTCTGGTTTGCCACCCACTGCAATTGGTTGTATTATTTCCTATTTACAAGGGGGAGAGGAAAAAAAAGCAACCATACAAGTAATATAGTAGCTTTTAGTATTCTAGATTTTCAGTTGTCTATTAGATCCTCCCACAAAAAAACAGGATTACTCAGTTATTTGCTTATTGCTATTTCAATTGTGTTAAAGTTCAGCAAGTTGTACTTACCACTAAAACTTCTGGAGATACCCTCCATGTAAGCACTTAATATTTTCATTTCATTAGGAGTGTCAGATTTAATCTCCATTAAGGAATTGTATCTAAAATAACCTTAATCTGACAAAGTTTCCTACTCATATTTTTTCCAGGTACATGCTACTATTTTAGCATCCAGTTGGCAAGAAGAAAAGTTCATCCAAAGGCTGTTATTTGAGCAGTCTAACCAGAAAAGTTACAGACAATTGGATGCAGCAGATCACAATCTCTGTCTCATACATTTATAGAGTGGATTTTTGAATAAAGAGTACACAACCATGTTTCTGAACATGGCAATAACAACACAAGAGGTTGAAAAGGAGAAAAGAGAAAGACATTCTTATTTGTCAAACTTTGTAATTTAATATGCAGTCATTTAAACCACATTATTGAGCTTCTGTAATCTACCTTGCTTTAAGTGATTGAAAAAGGTCGTGACAAATACCAAGGCAATGATTTTTTTTTTCCTGTTTGGTTACAACTAAGACCATTAGCAAAACCTTCTCTTTAGTCTTTTATTCTACTATTGTTCTCCTGCTGACCCCCATCACCCATTCCTGAAAACTGAAAATCACCTACTTACAAGCAAGCAACAAAAAACCCACCAGGCACAGTTCAGGGAGTTAGTTACTCCATTCCTGCCCTATCTATAAACAGAAGTGGAACTAGCATACTTGAAAACCTCAGACAGCTTCCTCAGGCATGGTAATCGTGACTTGTTCTAACATATCAAATTTCACCAAATACATGACTGTCTCGCTTTTCCCAATGCTGGTTTTAGACTGGGGAGAGGTAGGGGGAGGAAGGGAAGAGCAGGTCATGGTTATTACCTTGCAGCCTTGTCAACATGCAGCATGTGACTGCATAATGCAAACATCTGAGGTTTTTACTTTTTCCACAGCAAAAATTTTAAGAGACATTAAACAATAATATGAGGTTAGTTTAATAAGTTAGTTTGTTTTAGGAGTCACATCATTAAACATAATTAAACAGCAAACACTTTATCTAAATCTTACTTTCTTGGTCATCTATTCACATGCTACTGTGGCACGAGTTTATGAACGTTAAGGATGGCCCTTCTAAAATTAAAATGTATGGAACACAACGATGAAATGGACTTTTTCTTAATATAACCTTATACAAGGAGGAAAAAATAACAGAGCAACAGGAAGCCATGGCTGCTTGAGGATCTGTTGTCACAGCCAAACACCTATTAGAAATCACAGCCTTACGACTGTTTTATTACCACATACATACAAAAAGTGCAACACGACCGACTTCTATTGTTGGGAGACCAGAAAACAGAAAAATCGCACATTCTGGAACCACATGCTTTCAAAGAGAACTCAGAAAAATCCAGATGGGATCAGCTTCAAATGAAAGAAATAGCTCTATTCGCACATCCTTCAAAGAGAAAGAAAGGGAAAAAGTGGGACCAAGGTCCTGCACATCGCTCAACCTAGCTCCAGAAAGCACACGTTAAGAAGTTACCTCCACCACCAAGAGCACTGACTGCTCAGTCTCTAATCAAAGTCTTTGAAACTAAAGATTGGCAGCAAAAACAACCAACCTTATCGAAGTCTGTAGTTATAACACAGAGAGAACAAGTCTATAGAGCAGCCAGCCAAGCCCCAAAGTGCAGGGTAGTATAAACTATGATCTGAAGCAGACCGGTAGCAGACTTCATATCCCCAGCACAGTAAGTGCCTTTAAATTATATGGACACATGAATTCTGTTTCAGGGTTTTTGAATGTTAATGCAAAGAACAGTCCCAGAAAAAGCAAAGCATACATAATATGGGATGGAAGTTAGCACTACAGGTAACAGTAACAAGGTCTAAAATGAAGCCAACATGCAGGGATACCAGACTGTGGGGCAAAGCCTTCCTATTTTGGGGTACACACAGTTTCTTCCTGTACTTCTCCCAATATTCAATGCTTTCTAAGAAAAGGGTGAATAAAAATAGACCACACGTCACCATGGGTAACTTTTTTCTTCTTTAAGAATGAAGTATACATTTAATCAACACAAGCAATATAGAGAAGCAATTAAAACCTTCCTGAACAGAAAAGCTTTATTCCCCATGACAGAGGCAATACCTGGCACATTCATCTGTAGCCACTTCTACATAGGAGAAGCACTACCTTTTGGGGAGATATATATACATATATGTATTTTAACAGAGGAAGAAACAGAAAGTCTTCTGAAAAAGACTCTATTCTTCCTACATCAAGAAACTAATATAACATCCTTTTGAGATTAGCATTATGAATATTACTATTCCTATTACTTGAAAGATGGTGGAAATGCCCAAAAGACAAAAAATATAGCTTCAAAACTCTTCTGATTAAGATATGCGCATCCATAATCATGAACAGAAAAACAGCTTTGGGGAGGGGCTGTTGGTGATTTGTTTTAGTTTTTAATTAAGTCAGCCACATCTACAAAACAAGATAAACCTAGTATAGGCCCTGCTGATTAAATGAATCCTAAGGAAAGAGAAATACACAGAAGTTGTATTACGGTTTAGGTTTTGTTAGTTCTAGACCTAGGTAAGAAACCTATCAGCACCCCAGGTGCAACATTCAGGCCATTTTCTAGCTAACTAGCTGCAAGTCCTTTTACATGGAGTTTGCTGCAGTGTCACCCTAACATTTGATTAGGGAGAAACGTCCCTTTTGACTAGAAGAGTATTCCAGTTTATACAAGAGACCAAAATCCACTCAAACCATTCCACTTGACGTTTCCCCCTCAATCACAGAGTGACACACTTTCTAGCTACAGAGGTGGTATCATGAAGCACCTATTTCAATCATTTTGGTTTCTCCCACAGGAAGTTGCTGGGAACAGAGGCCTGAACTGATACCTCTGAACAGCCTAACCTTCCAGAGAGTATAGATTATCCAAATTCTAGATATTCCTAGAAGGGACGAAATAAATATGCCATGAGTACGCACATCTGTTAACCATTCCCCTCACTTCACTTCATGAAAGCCACTACTCAGAATATCATGTGGTATTGAGCTATCTGGTAGGAAACACCGAGATTTCTTTACAGTGAAACTGTCTTACACAGATCAGTCTAATCTTTCTGCACATTTTTCCAGTAGTTCTGGACTATTTATGATGAAATTGTTGTGTGGGTAAGCACACAATTCCTTCAGTTATTTTCATCAGGCATGCTGACCCTCTGACCTTCTTATAAAAAGAATCAGAGTCTCCAAATTAAACAAACACCACTATTTTATTTTAAAAGCTTTCATCAGCTTTTCCAGCTGCTGCAGAGCGCTTTATAGAATTACTGTAAGAGATGCCATGCCATAACTAATGCTAGTTTCAAATGGCAATTTGGAAAACCAGTTCCTCAAATGAGGAAAGTCCAGACTGTGCCAAGACAATATTGGCCTAAATAGTTAAAAGTAAACTCTTTACTATCGATTTATAGCAATAACACACAGAAGAAATGGATGGACAAGGACACCCCAGAGAGGAAAAATTTGCCCTGTCCAGGGTGGAGAAAGAGATGCCTAGAACTAAAGGACAAATTTATACATAAATTAAAAGCAGCAGTTCGCAACTACTAATAGAAACACACACAAACATGTGCTTCTGCTTCTTCTGCTCCAGAACAGCTCTAATTTTCTTTCAAGTTTAAATGCATTGCAGAAGATGTCAACAATGGCCAACTCCACACCCAAAAAGCAAAGCCACTGATCTCAAAATTTCCTGCATGCAAGATTTAACACATACACACACCAAAAAAACCCACACACACATAAAAAACATCGTCTAAGCTTTAAATTACTTTGGATTTTAAAAGCTGATTTGAGAACAGCGATTAAACTTGTTCCAGCTAACCTAGTTTTTATTCATTTCATTATTTATTGCTAGGCAACATAGACCGTGTCAAACCATGTTAGAACCATGAGAAGAAGTCCTTCCAATTTAGTTCAAAAATTCTCCTCTTGTCATCCTCCCCCTCAATGTAGAGGCCACATTTATTCCTTTCACACCAGTGTTCCCAGACAACCTTCTTTTTGACCAGGAGCTGACATTTCAAACTCTCGTCTCAACATCTCCCATAAGATGCAATTTATTCAAACCTCATGCGGTGCCTGTAAACAGCTCTCTAGATCCTGCTTGCTCGAAGAATAAGTCTTAGTATTTACAATCAGAATTAGTCCCAGTCACTATACCGGCAAGTCCAGAGAGCAGGTATCTCTTCACACAGTTATCCTTTTCTTCCTTTCTAGAAGACTCTAGCTTCTTTTCCAGCATCCCTATTATCCATGGTCTGTATACGTGTACCAGTACAGAAGAGACTGCCTACTACCTTTAGTATTACTTCCTTTCATCATAAGGAAGTTTTGAAGAACTCCAAGAAGGCAGAAAACCAAGAAAGATCAGAAATCCAGGTTCCCAAGCAAACTATAAACAGAGTGCTCTTAATTAAATGTTTCTTCTAACGCAAAGCTTAAATAAACCCTATAACTTCTTTAATAAAGCAAAATAAAACATCCTACCTTTTGTTTATAGGTTTTTCATCTTTCTCATAAGGCTTCACAAACCATTTCCCAATGCGTACAAAATTCCGATTCATTAAACACCTCTCCAACAGGTTGTGAACGGCTTTGAAAAGTAGAGTGCGACATTCATAAGAAAGTCCATTCTCCCAAACACCATCTTCCTCTTCTATAAGGCAAAGGGAAAAAAATAAGTTAGCATTGAATTCCATCCTATTATTTCATGTGCATGTCACAATATCCTTTTCTCTCCCACAAGCTTTTAAGACATTCACAGCGTAACATGCAAGCAAAAAAAACCCTGTAACATTCAGATAATAACTCTACTCACTTTATAATAGTATAAATGCTAAAAGTGATCAGCTATAAAAATATCTGGTCTCCCGCAAGAAAAAAAAAAGATTCAACAGCTATTTGTACACAAAAGGAAACAACTAGCACCAGTACATTACATATTTCAGCCTGCAAGATCACTGTATACTGATCCGTCTGCAAGGTAACTCATGTTTTGGGTAGTCTGAACTACTTATCCTGAAGAGTTAGTTGACAATTACACTTAAAAATAAATTGCCCAAAGCCAAACTTTTAATATATCGTACTGTCTTTAGCTACCACTGACTGAGGAAAGCTGGGCACAAGGATCAGCTGACTCAATGTTCAACAATTTGCTAGAGAAGGGGGGAAAAAAAAAAAAAAAAACCACCAAACCAAAACACTCAAATTCAGAGAACTGGTGAAAGCAACCTGATTCTCCCCAGAAGACTCTCACAACTGCTATTTCTCTTTTTAATTCAAAATAAAAAATAAAGTTATTTAAGCAGGCAAGTCCTGCTTTCTGATCTATGCATAGAACAGAAGAGAAAAACAGCAAGACAGAAAGACAAAGCCCGGTTCATACTGATAGGATTCTGAAGTGAAACACTGAAATCTTATGGGCCCCACAAATCAAACACAGTCATGGAATCCAACTTTCACAAGCCAAGTTGATTTGCCAAATCAGAAAGCAAGATTCATTACAAGAAGCTGTAATCTCTTCACCACTCTGGCTCATAATCAGTGTTTGAACATAGTTTACGGGCCCTAGAAGTATATGCACTGGTCCAAAGAATTACAATGGCGTTACAATTACGTTACACAAGTGAAACGAGGGACATTTGAAAGTTCCTGTAGCATCTCTCAGTATGTATGTGGTATCACTCATTCCCAGCAACACTAATATGCAAGATAATATAAGAAAAGTCAAGATCTTGTCCTTAAATTACTGGCAATCAGGACTTATCTTTATGCCTACAATTCCTTGTATATGGCATTTTACATATATCCCTAAGGATCTGCTACTGGTCTCCTTGGACTAACCTAGCATAGTTACAATGCCATTGCTTTTATACTCCAGGTAGCAGCAGAGACTAGAAGACTGTCTGACATAGATAAGGAGACATATTTTTACTTCAGTCTCTGGATAGTCATGGAATAATTTAGGTTGAAAGGGACCTGTGGAGGTCATCTGCTCCAACCCCCACTCAGATTTCAAAGTTAGAGCAGGTTGCTCACATCCCACACCTTCTTTTGCACCTCTCCAAGAAGCGAGGTTTGCGTGCAGGTTTAGTTCCATACAACAGGTCTTACAATAGTGACCTGTCCGTTCCCCTCTCCTTCACAGAGGATTTTGGTTCAAATAGCTTTCCACTGGTTTGCTCGATGGTCAGAAAACCTCAGTAGTACAGTCAAGTCCTTGCATTTTAAATCCCCCTTTGAAATAAGCCCCTTCACCTTTATCTGGAAGCCACTTACAAGCTTAAAAGGTTGCAACAGTATTAACTAAAGTCTCAATATCCTTAAATTAGAGAGCATGTAGAAAACCAGACACTTAAGAGTTTTATTTAGGAAAATAAACAAAAAACCCCATTGTAATAAACAATCTGCAAGACAAAGATGACAGAGAAAGGAATTTCAAGATACTACCACAACCAGAAGGTGGTGGTCGTATTTGTATAGTGCCAGATTCCACACAAATGAAAGTATATTTCCACTCAAGATCAGGATTGTGAGTTAAAGAAAATTACTCCCAGGATCCTTCTCTGCAGGACAGAAGAGTAAACAGACCTGCCCCATAATTTAAAAATGAAGAGGTGTACACCATTACAGATGAATCATTACATGAAATAATTTTCTGGTAAAGACAAGGAAAAACAACAAGGAACCGCATTTCCTAAATAAGAGACCTCACGACGAATTTCCTACCTCATCACCCTATTCCAGTTTTGAAGTTCAGCCAAAACTTGTTTTTAAAAACCATAAAGCTAAAAGATAACATAGTAACTCACTAAAGAAACAACAAGAAGCTTGTAACAAAAAAGCAACAAAGGTCCAAAGTCAAAGGGTATAAAATGTTTGTGCCAAGAGGACACATTTTTCCCCAGCTCAGAGATTTGTAGACACACACAAAGGAGCAGCCCTATCCCACAGGCAGCTTGGCTGTTCAGCACATGCTGCTCAACTGGTGGCAAACAAGCAGCTCAATAGAGCAAACATTAACTACAAAGCTTAATGATATTGGACTTTAACTGCACAATAAACTCCACACCATTTCAAAGGTTAAATAGCTGGTTTCTATATGGCTCTCGTAATTTTAAAAAATCATTCTAAGAACATCCCCTGCATCAATTACCCATTATAAGAGGAAATAGAAAGAGCTATTTCCAGCCTTTATGCCTAATTTTGTTTTGACGTACTAGTGTATCAATAAGAAGAAAGATGCTGAAATTGCAAAGATACTGAGGCGTAATTCAAAGCTTGTATTTGGATGGTCATACTATGGACACAAAGGAGAGGTTTCAATTTTCTGAAGACACTCCAAAGCACTAGGTATTTCATTTAACATTAATAGTTGTGCTGACAACCAAGTTACGAACAAAAGTTTACATGCAAGAACTTGCCACAAGATTGTAATTCCTAAGAGCTCTCCTAGCTGTCTTAGTTTAGTTGCTGAAACAGAGAGCTCTTCAACGAGCATATTATGTGGGGAAAGTGTAAGGCATTAGATAGAAATAACAATTAAAACTCTAATATTTAAAAAGACGGCGTGCTGCAAGCATGCCTACTGATCAGGAAGAACGTCTGGTACCCAAAATAAGACCACCTGTTCAAACTGAAGTGCATCTTGCTATAGAAAGGGAAGGTTAAATAAGATGACAGTTAAAGATACCCTCATTTCAGAACATTATTCAAATTCATGCAAAAAAATATCAGTAAGTGTTCTGTGTCTTTTTGAAGCCTATTTAGTCATCCCCCCCTCCCCCTTTTTTTAGAGTGGCGGATGGAAGGAGAGAAATATGACATCTGCTCACATCTCCCAACTATTTTTCTTCTTCATTCAAATTGTTGTTTCTCAACATGAGAAAAATCCTCCTACTTAATAGAAACTGTACAAAGTAAACCATTTTCTAAAAGAGAGAGAAAGGGAGAGGTACTTTTGTCTTCGAATCTTTCTTAAACACAGTAACTTCAAATGTTCAATCTGATAGTGATAACAAACCAAAATAAGTTGCTGACTCATTTTAAGAAGGTGTTAAGCCACAAATTCACTTCAGATGAGTGTTATCCACAAAAGTGCTCTGGCAACCTGAAGGTTACAAATATTTTATTTTTGATTAGTTCTCTTTAGCTGTCCAAACCACTCAACTCCCCTGAGACATACTCTTATGTCAATCCATTAAACAAGTTATACACATATCATCCTGCTATAATGAATTTAGTTCCCTCTCTCTTTACACCACGTATTAGGCAGAGAGTTTTCCTTAAAGGAAGCTAAAAGTTATCAGGAAGTGAAGAATAAATGGTAACAATGGCCAGGAAAAGGCAATTTTTACACTACACAAATAACAAACTTTCTCAGTCAACATCTCCTTGATACTACCACCATCCATTTTTGAAGAAACAGTTGTAGGAGGCGATTTGCTTTCAGTACTTTTATGTTCTATTTCACATTCTTCATACAGTTCACCTGAAACAGTAAAGTTCGTTTTTACTGATTGTGCCCTTCTGGTGCTCTTGGACAAGCATGCTGTGAGGCAGGACTTTGGAAGCATGCTCAGAATACAAAAGCCTTGCAATTTTTAGTGAATTCCGATAAAGCAGTATCTTTAAACCTTTTCATTTAATTCAAGTCAGATGTTTTAAACCACATTTGTTACCCATAGATCTTTAGCCAGATTATTCAAGGATTGCTAACAAATAAACAGATCTTTGCTTAATGCATGTTTTTTGCAAGAAAACCAATTTTTAATTTCTTAATCAATTTTGAATTTCTTAATCTATATTCCAACAGATACAGTATTAAAAATTACATTTTCAAGAAGACTTCTAAAGAACATGGATTCTCCCCCCTTCCTCCTTTTAGCATGTAGCTGGCCAGGGCAGCAAATCACCAGTAATCAATTCTTGAGAAGGCTGAATATGTTTACCATACCATTAAAAATATCTTCTTAATGCTCAATGAACCTCTAAAATAAACTATGCAAAGAAACAAACCATAGTCAAGCCTCCACTTTGGACTACAATTCCTCCCCCCCACCCCCCAATTACTTCAATTACACAGAGGAAAAATCCATTCCTTAACATCATGACTGAGATGCATCTTTTAGAAGTATTACTTACCTTCACAGGCTTCCTTTCTGTCACCATTTGACAGCATGCCAGTGACAGAAATAGACTGATGCAAAACTGATTTATACAACCAAACTTCCTATATAAGCTTCGGATTACAAGGGAGGTATAATAAGCAAAGCAGTGAGAAATTGCTGCTGTATACAATATTGTAATAATACGACAGAAACACTTCAAGTAAAGTTTTCTATTTAGAAAACAGATTTTAAAATTCAAATACTTTGAATAAAATTGCTCAAAGCAAGAATTGCCCAGTTAACCTACTGAAAAATAATTTTGAGGGCCTATATCCCTTATGAAATAAGTGGGAAGCAACAGATTTTGCTTGAAGAAAGGGACTGAATACAATTCAAAAATACCAGCTTCAGAATACAAGACAACTGAAGTTGGTTTTAGTACAGTATCTGTTATCTACATTCACCGATAAGAGTCTAGATATAAGACTCCAGATATCCAAGCTAGCTGGAAAATTTCTTCAACTGAGAAGGAAGCCAAAACATGAGCTACTGTCCAAAATACCATACTCAAAATATTCAGCACCAGTACAAGTTAGTTTTTGTAGCGCTAGTCATCTACCATAAGAATATTTTTAGAAAAAGTAAAAATTTAAAGGTATGACCTTTCTGTAAGTGTGTAGCTATGCCTGTTTATAAGAATAATAACAGCTTTCCCTCACTATTTGTTGGATGCGAGTTTGGCTGGTCTGGTCTGCATGGCCACAAGAAAAGCAAAGCTGAGAAACTCTACCTTAACGTTCCAGTCTCCTCCTCCACACCGACTTTCAGTAATTCCATATGCAGGTATATTTTACTTATATTGTTAAATCTTACCCTCAGTGCCCATGGAGTCATTGCTTTTATTTATACAGGTATATTATGCATGTGACATTGTACATATAACCAACATAACAGGATGCAAAATCCTCATTTACTGTGACAAAGTACTCCACAGATCACACATGCATTTTGGTCAGGAGAAAAGAAAAAAGGAAAAAAGTTAAACACCACTTTTGGGCTGGTACTCACACCAAGTCACAGAAGTTTTACAAAGACTGCTTCAGTAATTTTTGCATAATGCTTATCAGCAGTTTTGGTTAAATGGACACATCTCTAACATGGAGGACTGAAGAAATGCTAAAGCATCAACGCACCACGCAGCAAGGCACATTTGTAACGTTGCCTTATTACATACACAGGAACACATGGACCCACCACAGACAAGTTACTTAGGCTCACTGTACTGACATTAGGTGCAAAATTTTTAAGAAAGCATCCCTTTTTTTTGTAGGAGCTAAATGGTCTTAGGAAGCAAATGTTATTAAAAAAATGCAAGCCACAAGCTGAACTATTTTCAAAGCTCACTTTGCCAACTACTTGCAACTGGCAGGCTTTTTTGCAGAACCCTTGGTGTGATAACTGGCTCATATTCTGGTTTCCATTGTATTAAAAGTAATGAGACAGTGCTGACATCAGCACAAACCAACCAATTCACAGATTTGTTTGGAGACAAAGATTTGATCTATAATGCACACGTATCGAGAACTACACAACACAGAGAAGCCTTTGCTGCTTTTACCATAGTAGATCAACACACAAGCATCAGTATACAGACCTTTCTCCTTATTCTTTCAAGCCATCCTACAAGCCCAGCAAGGAGTTCAGACTAGCATTATTTTTATACATTTATCCCTCACAGAAGCATGAGAAAGACTGCTCGATAAACAAAACCTGATTAACTTGATATATGACAGGTACAAGGAAAATTCTTTAATTTTTAAGGTAAATTAACGATAGACACCAGAATGAAAAAGATGCATCTCACAGCTCACCATTGCAAAGATACAATTTGAAGGTCAAAGGCATATAAAGGCATTTCCCTATCCAAGCATTAATCAAATTGTAACCATTTCCTTGGGACTACGTCTTGTACATAATTCATACCCAATTGTTCTCAGGTTTGAAACCATCTACGGCCAATTTAAAAAATAATAAAAAAATCCAAGTGTAAAGGCAACCACTTTAAAACAAGAACAAACCTATCTGGTAAAGTAACTGCTAACCAGACCAGTAAGAGACCATTGCCTTCCGAAATCTGAAGAGATATCCTACTTTAAGGTTTGAACTGCAGGAATTACTATAATGAAGTCTCACCATCACAACAAAAACATAACCTTTGAGGTTGTCAGAGGATAAAATAACATTTCACTAACTTCTGTCTGCCTCTAGCTATGTTGGGGTAGAAATAGACTTAAGGGGTTTTTTGGCATTACATACATTAAGTAGCTTCCTAGGGAAGGAAAAAAAAAGCTTTAGTGAAGTCAATATTACTGATCAATCAGCATCTCTGAACAAGTCTCCTTTTGACACACCCCCAGGCAACAGCAATCCCTGACCATCAACAACACAGTTATCCAAGGCCCGATACAGGGATTCAGACACAGCCAGTAGCGGGCATTCAAACATATCTCCAGGGCAAAGATGAACTAGAATGTACAGGCTGAAGAGAGATATGATTTATTTTTTTAATCTGATATGCATAGATGTACACCCGCAAAACTGTATGTTCCCTTTTGAAGTGATCTTGGGAAGGGGACAAAAGGATTCTTGACAGCTGCCATATTTCAAATCCCAGAGGGTTGATAACCAAGATGTGTTCCAGACACTGCATGTCCATTGTTCGCTGAAACTACAAATCACCAAAAAAAGTCAAAAACCGTCAAAATACCAACCTCTCCTTAACAGGCATAGTTTCATATCAAAGGAAGCCAGAATCACAAGTTATTAACATTGCTCTGGCATATTTTTACCTACAGCTCTTTCAAGGCCCACCACCCCACAGGCAGTAAGGGACAGGCTAGCAGCAATGGACAGCACTCAGCCCCTCTCTGCCTCCCTCACCCCATCCTTTAGGGCAATTCTTCACCTACCAAGCAGAGAAGTTCTAAATGAGGCAGCACCTTAACCTTCAGCAGCAAACAATTTCCAATCAATTTTGCAGGTAACAAGCCTCTGCTAGGAGGTAATTTATCTTTCCCATTGAAAATGTAACAAGCAATCATTTGGAGACCAGGGCAATGTGAATTACTAGGAGAAATTGTCCACCAATGAAAAAAATCCATTAGGACTACGACAAAGGTCAGATAACATTGTTTGGGTTCAGCCATAATTCTTTCTTGTATGAGGTTCACATTAAGATTTTGTGTAACAGGAAAGAGAAAAAGTGCAGGTGCAGGCACTCCTCAGCGATCTCCTTCACAATCTAGCTGATTAGTACCTTTATCAACTTCTGGTCAGAAGAGCCAAGCAGACTAACACACTCTAAGAGATCATAATGTCTTCTTTTTAATTAAAAGGAGACAAAAACATGCCTACAAAAAACAAGATGTCAGATACATCTACACACAGACACAGGTAACAGACTCGTGACTGATAAGCATATCTGTAAAAAAATATCTAACAGCAAGACGTATGGAACAGCTCTACTGAAGCACAGACATCCACAGGTGACCTGAACAAAGAAAATACCCAAAACAATTGCAAACACATGGCTGGGAGACTCTAATCCTCTACTATCTTTCCCTTAGACCCTAAGAGAGGTTAAGAGTTGATAAGTACCTAGGATGATACGTGCTTATCTACCTGCGCAAAAGCATAATTCCATAAAAGCATAAATGCACGCTGATCAGCTACAAACCACCACTATTTTCAAAAGGTGCCTCTATACTAAATCACTAGTAGATATATTCAACAGAGAATGCAAAGAAAGTTGCTGAAATTATTTTGGTGGCCAGGTAGTGCAGAAATGATTCTCCAAATGGCTTAACTTTTATTTGATCTTCCATTCAAAAAATAATGTAACCCATTTGTCTCAATTTAATCCCACCAGCCAACAGCACGTAAAATTTACATAGATACTTTCGCACAAGTGTTGGTCTTTGTTCAGTGCAGGCCCAGACCAAAACCAGCATTTAGTCTAAGTTACATCTCAGTCATACAAAGGATGTTCCCTGCAGGTCAAGACTGAGGTTATTCATAGGGCAAAATAAGGAAGCCTTAAATGCACCAAAATATCGAGCAACCTAGAATGTAAGTGCCATTTAAGACGCAAAGTTTCTAGTTCCAGGACAGACAGGAATACAAGCAACATCCCAATCTTTGAAGTCAATTATTCAAAGAAATAAATATCATTTTGATGTGTCAATTGTTTTTCAGATCATATTATTTTTGTATGAAAATTCCACACATTATTAAATTCTTTCAAGTCAACTTCCTCAGCGGCACTTCAAACTCCCATTTGTTCTTCAGCTTATCCACAAACACAGACAGCATTAACAATTTCTGGTTACCAGGTCACCAAGCCATGGTCTCATTTTACACTTCAGTAATTTGAATACTGTGTATTATTTGAAAGGAAATTGGAGTGATGTGACTTTTTTTTTTCCCCTCCTAGAATTAGTATAGTCTCACCACTAGACTTACAGAGATAATTTAAAAACCTAACATCATCACCTTACTGATAAGCAACTGGAAAGCCATCTACTTTGGGAATTGAGATCAACAAGTAAACATCTCCAAAACAAGGTGCCAAATTATAAGTACAACATTACAGAGAAATACAAATATCCTCAGTCTTTCAAAAGCCTAGGCTTGAAAGCAGGTGCAGGTTCAGAGCACTGGGAAAGGGGGAGAGAGAAATCGTAAGAATACAGGGTTTAGAGATTATTACACAAAAACAGCAAGCTAGTTCCAGATGACTTCTTTTGAGGGCTTCTCACCAATAATTTGACTTCCAATCAAAACAACTCCGTACGGTTCAAGAGTTGCCGAGACCTCTACAATCCTTATTACATAATAAAATGGGGTTTACTATTTGAATTTTAAAGTTCTAATTGCCCAACAAAAGGGATCTTATCAAAACATGTTTAAGACATCACTTCTGAATCACAGGCACAGCTTTGGGCACAGCTTTCTTGTGAAGAAGCTGCCAAAATTCATAGGCTTGGTTTTTTTCAAAAGAAACAAGTGGGGAGCAAAAACTTGTTTCTTGAAAATGTAGCAGTCCAAGACCACCTAAACACAGACAGCAGCTGTTTGATCACTGCGCTGCCGTAATAATTTGGTGTAGATTGTAGCAACGAATTTATCTTATCTATTGACACCAGACCATCTAGTACAGATTTTCTGAGGGCTGGCAGAAGACAGTGCTGAGTAACAGCATCCTTTTATTGACCAAGAGAAGGTATTCATTTCCTCCTACCTGAGAGATCATGATGAATAAGGTCAGCAAAGTTGGGGTCATCACCCCACCAAAATATCCATAGCTCCCTGCGTCCAGGTCTCTGGTCTCGGCGCCAAACACTGAGTACATCCGCCTTCAGACAGCGACTGAAACTGCTCAAAATAGGGTCCTCTTCCGTGACCGGAAAGAGAATTGGGGCAGATGTTGGACCCTGCCATACATATCGCTTCCATTTAATTCCAGTTAGATCAGCCTAAGGGAAAGAAAAGAACAACTGTCAGACACTGGGGCAGGTACATCCCCAACAGAAACATCCTGCTGTAACAAGATGATGGCACAGCAAGAGGCGGGTGGAAGGAAGAGAGGAAGGATTAATCCAACAGAATTTAGCAGAAACCATACTTGCAAGTTTTGTGTACCTTGGAAGATAAACTGGAAACAACCAGGCACCCTATTTTATAATCTCCTTTAGTAACTGCAGTAAAGCAAAAGCTCATTTTCACTGCAGCTTTAAGATTACAGAGAGAGAAGTCAGATTTGATTTAAAATAAAGTGAAAGACGAGTGAATAATGTAATTATTTGCAGACTGCAACTGTCCAATCTACTAAACACTTGCCTCAGCAAAGAACGTCTTTCTTTTTGCTTACTTATGCATACACTACCTTTTCAATCCAAGATTACTCTAAGGAAATAGGTAATACAGTAAATCTAACTCGAGCGGACATTCTTCCAGTAATACACTACTTTGGAAAATTTCACAAGTTTCTCCATTGTAAAATATTCGCTATCTCACACAGGAAACCTCTCAAGTACGCTTATTTTACCCAGAGCTATCACACTTTTCATTTCTCACACCACATTCTAACAATTTAAATCCTCTTTCTATCATTAAATTATACATCTCACTTGCATCCACATTGGTTATGATCCACTAAATCCCCTTCTAGGCAAAAATTCGTTTGACTTCATACAGTAAAGAGTTCCTGCTATATGTAATGGGAAATAAGACAATTCCTGGGTTATCTACAATGCAATACCATACCAAGTTTTAGCACTAAGTTTTTTCACATGAGGACAGTCACCTTAAGGCTCATAGGGGAGGCACTGCCCCGGGTTCTCTCTGAGAAGGCACAACAAGGTATGCTGGCATTTGCTAAGAAGTCACTTTTTTTTTTTTTCCCCCCAAAATGACAACACACAGAAGATTACTGCAACATTTAAACCTAACATGGCAGCCTTCCTACCTTCTGGAGGGGAAGCAATTTAGACGAAAGGTAGTCTGCAACAGTTGATACTTTGGAAAGACTTTAAGATTTTAAAATGCACTACTAAAATGGAGCTGCAGGCCTGATGCAGGCTACAGACATGTTCAGGCTGTCCAGACCGCCCTCCATCCAAAAAATATTAGTACCACAGCTTGGCACAGGTTTTTACTTATAACAATCTCTAGAATAATAAATACCAGTCAGTCAGCTAAGATTAGCTAATTTGCATTAAAAAGCCGATGAAACAGCTCAGCAGAGCCACCAAAAATTGCATCACAGTCCAGTTACATCAAATTTACTTTGGGAGTTACCAAAATCAACAATTTGAACGATTTCATACTCGGGTTAAAACAAGACAAAATGGTGCACAAATAAGATACCACTGCTTCACAGAGAGTGCATCACCAAAAGCAGACCTCCCGAATAAAAACAAGCAGCAAAAGAGATCACTTTAAAAGCAAGGAAGAAGGGAGGTTTTGGCTCTGATTTGCCTGGGATGTCACTAGCGGGGAGAGAAGAGAGAAAGTTCCCCGAGATGTGGGGCTGAAAGAAGAAGGAGCAGCAGATCTCCTTACCTCCTGCGAGAAATAATCACGTTCAGAAGCAGAGATAGGAAGATACGGAGAAAGGAGGAAAAGTTGCAGGCAAGGAAAGCAAAGGAAAAGGCGAGTTGCAGCGAGGATACTACCCAGGAAGAAAGCGGAGGGAGGGGCAAGGCGAGACAGACAGCGATGGAGGGGGAACCAGAGGGGCATGGGAGAGTTGGCTGGCTCCAGGCAGGGCCTACTCTGAGGACTCATCCAACAGAAGCTATGCTAAAAATGGCTGCTTTGCTTCCACTACCCCTTCCTCCCCTCCCCCAAACCTCCTCTCTCTTTCACTCTATGTCTGTCGTGCGTGTGTGTGCCGGTGGCCGACACTTACCAGGCAGAAGAGGTTGGAATGGCAATCCTCCAGGCTGGCCCCGTTCGGCACGAAGCAGGAACTCATCCTCACAGCCACAACCCACACGCCATTATCCCACAGCCTCCGACAAGAAAGAAAGAGACAGACAGAGAGAGAGAGAGACAGACACCGAGAGGGAAAGGGGGGAGGGGGGACTATGCACACGCACAAATAATAATACAATTAAATAAGGGATTTACATACAGACACACACGCACGCGAAATAGTGGCAGGATAAATAACCCAGGAGGAGAGTGGTATCCGAGAGGGGGGTAAAAAAATATATTAAAAAAAAAATTTAAAAAAAAAAAATAAGAGAAACTCGGAACGTTTTCTCTTCTTCTGGATATCAAACGGGGGGGTAAAGCCACCGTGGAAGGGGAGAACAGAAAGAGGGAGGTGGTAAGTAATCCAACGACGGGAGATTAAGATCAAAATCCTCCCTGTTCCTCTTGTCTTCTCATTCGCATAAGGAGGGGAGGGAGAGGAGGTAAGGTGAAGGGGTAATTGATCCAACAAGAGAATAAAAATGGGGTAATTAATCCAGGGGGGCTAGGGGTAAAAATCAGTTGACATCCCTCCTTCCTCTCTTCTCGGATGCCAAGCAAGAGAAGTAGGAAAAAAAATAAATAATCCAGTGGGGGCAATTAATCCAGAAACCTCCCTCCTCTTCCTCCTGTTTCTTTAGTCATCAGATGAGAAAGGGGCAAATTGTGGAATGACTGGGAAGGATTGGCTGTGGGAGAGAGAAAAATCCAGGCTCGTCTCTTCGGAGTCCGAGGGCAACAGGGTGGTGGGGGGGGGGGGTCAGATTCTTCTCTCCTGCTCCAAAAATATTCCAAATAAATTAAAATTTAAAATCATAAAACCAAACTTTAGGGGCCAGAAGAAAAGCGAGTCTGAAGAATTCGTAAAGGCAGGACAAGAAAAATTTCCTGGGGTGTACCCCAAAAAAACATCTGTGGGGGCAGGGGAGGGGGGAAGGTATTCCTTGAGAAAGGCCGCAAAAGTCTCCTTAGCAGCCCAGCGGGGGATTAAATTCCCCTGTGGAAACCCCCCTCCCCAAAGCGAAATACTCTTCGCAGAGAGGGCAAAACCAAAATATCCTCCGTTGGGTAAAAATCCTTCCGTGGGGAAAGGAGGGAGGGGGAGAAGGGTGGAAGGAGGAAATTGTGGGTGACCCTCGAAGTCTCTTCGGGGAAGGATGGAGGAGTCTCCCAGAGGCCGATCCCCAGTCTTTTCGGGGGAGGAGGAAGGGGTAAATCGCAGAGTGTCTTCAGGGAGGCTCGTCCCCCCCCCCCCCCCCAGCTGTCCTCCGAGGCCGAGGGAGCCCCACAAAGTCCACACGGCTGGGCGGGTCTCTTCAGGGGAGCCCGGACCCCGCCAAGTTACCGCCGAGAGCCGGAGGAAGGGGGGGGATCCGGGGCAGGGAGGGCCCCCTCCACCGCGCCAAACCCCGCAAGACCCCCTCGAGAAGGGGGCGGGGGGGGAAGCGAGGCGGGCAGGGACCAGCCCAGCTGAGAGGCTGGTCTCTTAAAAAAATAAAGAAAAAAAAAAAAACAACGGGAGGAGGAGGAGGAGGAGGAGGACGGGGGGGGGGGGGGGGGGGGAAGAAAAATATAAAATTATAGTCTTCAAACGGAGCGGTCTCTTCTGCGAGGGGAGGGGAGCGAGCCCCGAAATCCCTCTGGCGGGGCGGGGGCCCCCGCTCTCCTCAGGTGAGGCGTCTCGTTTCCCGGAGGGCCGGTGAACCGACGGTTGCCACGGGAATGCTCCGCGTCGCCCCGCTGCGGCGTCCCCACGGGGGCAGTGGGCGGAGGGCCCCCTCCCCGAGGTCTCCTCGGGAGGGCGGGGAGGCGGCGGCTGAGCCCCGGGCTCTCCTCAGCCGGAAGAGCCGCGGGGGAAGGGGTCGGAGCCCCACAATTCCCGGCCCCGCCGCCGCCGTGCGCCGAGACAGAGGGACGCGGCCGCCGCCGCCGCCGCTGGCGGAGTCGGTGCCCCGAAGCCCCCGCCGGCGGGTCTCCTCCTCGCTTCCCCTCAGCGGTGCCTCTGTCGGCGGCTGCCCGGCCGCGGCATCCTGGTCAGCCAGCTCCCCCTCAGCGAGTCTCCCCCATGTCGCGTCGCGGCCGGAGCGGGGAGGGGGAGGGAGGATTCTTCTCCCGTTTAATTCCGAGCCCCTTTTTCTTTAATGGCGGCCACAGGGACGAGAGTTGGGGCCCCCCTGCCGCGCTCTCATTGGCCGGCGCGCCGTCACGTGGGCCCGCACAGCGATGGCCGCCGCTGCTGCTGGGGGAAGGCCGGGTGCAGCGGCGCCGCGCGGCCGCCAGGCGCGTGCTGGGCGCTCGCGAGCCGCCCGCCTTCCTCGTTGGGAGGCCGCCATCTAGCGGCCGCGCCGGGCCGTGGCGCAGCGGGCTGCGCTGCACGTTTGGGCGCAGAGGGACCGCGTGTTCGAGTCCCGCCTCGCCAGCAGGCCCGCGGCTGCTGGGCCCCGCCGCTGGGCCCCGAGCTCGTTGTCTGTCGCCCCACTAATGCCGCCGAACCCCCCCGCCCCCGCGGCGGGGGCCGTCGTGGCTCTCCTCCGCACGTGGGCCTCATCCCGGAGGCGTTTCTCATGCATCCACCACTGCTGGTCAGCCCGGGGCCAAAGTCCGGCAGAGAAAACACTGGCCCTGGCTCCTCTTCCACAAATTTCACCTCTTGGCAGAGGTTTCCCGAGAGCTGTGCTCAATACTGTGCTGGTGCTTTGCTCCGCGGAGCAAATTCCATACTAAGGATCTCAGAGCTTTTTTAAAAAGATACTCAAGTATTCGGAAAGCTTGCATTAATATTTAACGCTTTCACCAGTCCCACAGACATCAGATCTGCTGGAGCAGAACTGTTCTCCAAAATTCAATTTTTTTCATGCACACACAGATACATATTGTGCAGTTTGTGAGGATGAAGTAGGTGGTTTCTCTGTTACTATATGCACAGCTTTGCAGAAGGACTTTGAGATTATTCAGAATTAAGATGCTACAGTGAAAGCTATTTTTAAGAGATATTTAGAAAGTATATGCATCTTGTTAATCCTCTCATATTACATATTTTCTATGCAATGCTTTGCACGTAGAACGTAAAATTTTAAATTACTATATACAGAATTTTTTGACTGCAAAGTTAAAGTGAAAATACAAACCAGCGTAAAAGTGCTTGAAGCAAAAGACGAATGTCTCCGCTAACATGACATTCACATTAAAATATGATACGTTCATGCAACAGCAGCACATTGCATCACAACTATGCAACATGATGATGTTTCAAAGGCCCTGCAAATTATTTCAGGACTCATGAACAAGACAAGCGGCAACCTTCTGCAAATGTCTTGATAGAGTAGGAGGAAAGAAGGACACTCTATAAATAAATTTATATGGTAAGTTAAAAAAAAAGCGAGGCTAGATATTTTCACCAAGAGAAACTTTGAAGATTTACTCACACTAAGACTATTTTTGTATGTCAGTGTAGGCAAGCAAGATTCTTCTTTTTATCTAAATAGAACCGGAGTATTTTTAACGCAGGAGATTCATTCCCTCACTGCTCATCGAAACACGGCAGCTGGGGACGGAGCCGGGATGCGGGGGGAGGGCGTGTGGAACCAAACCCCTTTCCAAGGGGAACAGATGGTTTTCTCCGCGGTGACTGCAGACGAGGACCGCGGTGCGAGGAGGCTTCACGCGGCGGCGGCGGCGCTCAGAACCCGCTCCTCCGCGCTGCCGGGGGTGCCGAGGGGCACGCGAAGGCCCTCCAAAGTTTCAGGGCGCCGCGTCAGTCGTTAGAGCGATTACCTCACTGCGCAGAGAGACATTATGAAGTCATACCTCCCGAAGGAGAAATCCAGTGCTTTGAAGGCAATAAAAGAAAGCAGCATTCGGCATCAGTACACAAGAACTGACACAGCTTTCTCTCTAAGAGGAAAAAGCATCCTTTGGTAAAACTGGGATTTGGTAGAGGGAATGGAAATCCCAGGCGATGACTCAGTGTGGGCTTGGTGCACAGCAAATGTACTCTTGCATTTCCCCACTGATTTCAGGATGACACCAAATTCTCACTAACTGAGAATTCATTTCTTTTGCCTGAAACAGCACAGCTCAACGTCTGGATGAGAGGATTAATCTAGTGTCTAACGCCGGTTTTGGCACTGATTCACTTCACAGTTCTGAGGAACCCAGCTTCTGTGTCTCAGTTTACTTATTTGTAAAATGCATTTTGAGATCTGGTTCATTAGTACTTGCCTATTAGACTGTACCAGCACAGTCAAGCACAGAACAAAATTTTTCCAGTCAAATACAGGATAAAGAATTAATAAAATATTGACAAGAATTAATAAAATATTGACAAAAGAGGAAAGAAAACTAACACATCAACTAGAGATTTTTTTAAGAGCCATTCCCTTCCTGTTGCGTATCTGAATTACAGAACCAACAAGGCACCAGCTTTCCCAGTTACATGTACAGCACTAAATAACAGTAAGGGCACAGGGTAACACTCATACCCATGTCTGGCAAATTTCAGACCTGAGACACCGCCTGCCCTTTGCATACTGTAGGTGCTCTTTGGGAAATAAAGCCTCCTTAGAAAATGGGGAGGAGGCAGATCAAAATAAAAAGTGGAAAAATTGCTATTGAAAATATGCTTTCTATTTTTCAGATAGGTTCTTACATCGTTGTCATCTCTGCAACTTCCAGAAGTGCATTAAGCTGCATAATTAGCATCTGTCACATGTAGCCTTTTCCTTCCCTCTTCCTCTCCCTAGAGGGAAACCGCATGAAGAAATTTTAATATAAATTTTAGTATATATGCTGTGCAGTGCATTCATATTAGGAAAGACACAGTCAAGTAAGTTTGTGCTCAATCTTCGGTTAATCTTTGTGTAATATAAACTTTACCAGTTTAAAAAAAATGCTACTGATCCAGTTTAAAAATTAACTAGTCTTTTGGAAAGACAATGGTAGCGGGGGCGGGGGTGAGATGATCCCTGTTGCATCAGATTTAAACCAATGGAATTGTTATGAGCTGGGGAGTTAATGCTAGTCACTCGTCCTGGTTTTATATCCTTACGCTCTCACAGTCACATTGAAACATCTAGCCAAAAGTAGTAAGGGATAGATGATTGTCCCCTTTAGTCAAAAGTATTTATTTTGACAGGAATAATGATACTTTGAAAAGCATCAAAACAAAAAGTAGGACTTTATATTGCTTTTTCACTCCCATTAGAAGATACTCCACTGTTGAATATAAAAAGTCAATGGACTACTGCATCTCCTAGTGAATCTCTGTAGATGAATTTAAAAGAAGATGCTACCTTGTAGAAGTAAAGAAATGCAGCTTAAGAACAGCAGCAACATGAAAACCAATGACATTATTTAGCATGTGATTTCCATTCAGACTCTTCTAATTTTTCTAAGTATTTATTTTCTACTTAATCAGTTCAAAGAAAATTGAGGTTATAAAATTGAACATATTGCCAACAACCTTGAGGTATGAAGTACAGACTGAATGCTTAAATTTCAGCTATGGAGGTGGTAATTATTGTAATTGGCCCATGTGAAGCAAATATATCGAGTAGTATAGAGTTCAACCTCATGCCAGTTAGTCTCCAGTTGGCACCAACAGTTCTATCAGGAGGATACAGAGGTCTCAGCAGGACTTATTATTGGCAACTGTTCAACAGTTCTCTTCTCCAAATGGTTTCAAGGGGATTTGGGTGGGAAGAAAGATCATTTTTAACAAATTAAACTACCTAAAAATGGCTAGATGCCCAGAGCCACCTAGTCTGCATTAGTCACTACTACCAAACAATTTTAAAATGAAGATTAAAGATATCATTGCTGTAAAGAAATGTCTATCTGGCTTTAACAATATGATCAGATCACTGCAAAGTTACCCAAACGTGTACTCAACACCTTAATACAAGTATGTATACAAATATGTCCAGAATAAAAGGTATAGCAGAATATTTACACACTGTGTGTTTCTCGGAAAAGAACTAGCTCAAGTTACGGGAATCCAAGTATTCCTATAAAGACACACCATATAGTTTCAAGAAATTAGAAGACCACTTACTTTTTAATTAAAAATGACAATAGCAAAGCCCCCATAGGAGACAAGATTAGGGGGACTGTTTATTTCCCATTAGTATTTATCTTACAGCATTTGTAAGGTGTCCATGATTGTGGTGTAAAACATAATTTTGATTTGCACCGAGAGTTTTCACAGGAGACTCTGCTCTGTGCCATATTGATGTGCGGCTGCTTTGTTTAGATTTTACAAGAATGCTTTTTTCCAATGGTGAGTATGTCATTTTTAGCAGAGGTCTCTAAGAGAAGATTTGAGTTTAATGCACAGCAATAAAAAGAGGAATATGAGAATTCTTGCTCTCTTTAGTGTCAGCTTTGGTTAAGACGTATGAATGCACATGAATAGTCTTGTCAGAATCTCTGGGGCTACTGACATTCAAGATCTAACGTATTATTACTTCTGACCAGAACATTAGCTGCTATGCAGTAAGGAGAAGGGAAAGAGAAAAAGATAGGACCACTCCCTAATCAGACAGAAATTGTTATGTATTTCTCTAGTTGGAAATCCCTGAACAGAACTTCTCTGCTGTGAAAATACAATGCATATTTTCTCCGATCTGAGATGAATGACTGTACATGCTCTTTAAATCTACAGCAGGAAAAACAAAACAAATCATCGTTTAATGCCTGATCTTGCACCTTTTACTCATGGAAAGGATTCTAGTTAACTCGTATAAATAAAGACCATACAACCAAGTGTTACATCCTTGTAAAGGACGCGTGCTTATCAGAAGAAAGGTTCTACCATTTCTAGCTGCTGACTCTACTTTTTACCACTGAAAGTTTCCTTGAATTACTAGTTCAAGATAAAAATAAGCTAATTAAAGAATTCCATTACAATAAGATAATTTTAATTAAAATGTCAGTATATATCATATCTGTATACCACTACAATGGAAAGGTTCATTCACCAGAAGCAAAAATCTTACAATATGCTTCTGGCTGAGTTAAGAGAAAATATATTTCAGATTTTTTTTGTTGTTGTTGTTAACAATTTGTTGCCAAATAAATTGAAATTTTTCAAAGGCATTGAAATTGGTTTAATCAGTATGTTTGTCTTCTGAAATTTGAGACGACTGAGTACCTTTCATTTATAGTGCAACAAAAGAGAATATCCTGCCCTTTGCAACTGAAACTACCTTTAGTCCACATTCATGAGTTACAGCATGTCAGACAAAGAAACGGATTTGTTTGGTGCAATAAATGATAGCAGACCTTTACATATTTGAAGTGCAACAGATGGTCTTCCAAGAAGAGCATAATGACTGGCAGACAGTACACTTCATTAGAGTGGCTTGGAATGTCTTCAGCAATTACACACAGAGTGTTCTGGGGGGGAAGCCCTGTCATCTCTACGATTCTTTTCATGCAAATAGCTGTGATTTCCCTGTTTAGATGCTAAAAAATTGTATATTCTAAAACCCAACAAGCTAGCCAGTGAACTGGAAAAGGAAGCACCTTTGGCCCTCCCAAGACTAGTCAAGATGAGGCTCCAAACATTTTGTCACCTGGGAAAAGAGATGTAAGTAGGAAAAAAATAAATCAACATTTAAAGGAAACAACGTTGGGCACATAACTGTAAAACTATTAATCCACAGCCAAGTATTCCATGGAAATGTAATTTACAAAAAAAGGAAGGTTTAAAACAAGGTCCTTTAGACATTTAGGAGCTGGGAAGTCTACAGATACAACATGTGAAATATCTAGGGGAGAAAAAAAAAAAAAAGACTAAATTACTGAATTACAACCTCCTCCTTTTGGGAAACTGGTGACTTTTGAAGAGTCCTCTTCAACATGAAACACTGTGGCTACAGTTCTTCAGGGCAGGGTAAAGTGAGCTTTTTTGAGGCTGTGACAGTCTTTCAATTTTCATAGACAAGCTACTCCACAAGCCAGCAATTAAGTAAGAGTTATAATAAACAAAAAGAATAATAAAATGCTGATCTTTAATACCGTATATGTGGTTTAGAGAAATTTAACTTCTATCCCTTCCTCCCTTCCCCCTAATCCTAGAATTAGTCTTTTCTGTTATAAAATCTTCCCCACCAAATTCACCCTGAGTAAAATTTTATGTGGCAACATAGACACAACCAAAACGTGTCCTTTAACAATGTAACTTAAATGTTGATGGAATCATAACTGCATTACTCCCTCTCCAATTAGCAGCAGCATTCTTTATGTTTGCTTATGAAGCGTAAACTGTTCGCTTGTCACTACAAAGACCTTCTGTAGAGGACTTAAAAAAACAGCCACAGCAATTAAAATGACAACAACAGAGGTGGATTGGTCACATTATGACAGAAAATAAAATATCCAGCTGTTTCTTTCCAGCAAAAGGATACACCAACTATCTGAAATACTACGACCAAATTTTGTCAGTCTGCATAATGCTGATGGATGTTCTGGCAAAAGTGCAGATTTCCAAGAAAGGAATAGACTAATATAGAACTAAATCTCCCCTCACAGCCTGATTTTTTTTCCACCCGAGGAGGATTATCACTCATCCTTTTTACCCATACAAATTTCCCTTTTTGCTAAAACTATAGATTCTCTATTCTGTGAGAAATTCTCTAAAAATAAGAAAAATTTGGGGTTTTGTCATCCAAAATAAGCAAGGCAAGAAGTAAACTGATAGGGTTAGGACAAGTAAATTAGATTTTAAACTTATTTACTTCAGTTGTGTTAAAAGATTCTAAAAATTAATTAAGACGATAAGTCTCATTACACCCAGGCTATTACTTCTAAGACGCTAACCTCTGTTACAATCACATCTGTCTCTGCTGCTGGTTCCTGCCTGTTCTGCTTCATGCAGTAATGACATGGGGAGTTATATGTAATACATGTAGGGATTTTTAAAAATTATTTTAAACATGCATTTAAATAATAAAAAAAGTCTGAAAAATAAATATTTCAGGTTAGCTTTTCCTAGTTAAGGTTAAAGGGAGTGAACATCTGAAGTGATAAGGTAGGTTTGATTTCTAATACACCAAGAAAGACGGTGAGACAATAACTGACACACACAGAACCAGCCATTCGGGGGGGAAAAACCGAACACTGTCTGTAGAATCCACCTACAGATATGTCCTTGGAGAAAAACTGATGAGAAAATTATCAGGAATATTTTCATTGCTGTTTCTTTTCTAGAAGTTTTTGCCGCTCTTAACAGCACAGACATGGCAAGTGATACGTATCAGAATTCATCCATGCGTTATATTATGCACATCAAATTAAGTTGATTATCCATGACTTTTTACGCAAACACAGGAATGCAGAAAACGTCAGCTGTTATATATAGAATATATGGGCATTTCACTCCTTACTTTACATTTAGAAAGAGCAGCAGATAATGAGCTCAACCATTACATTGTGAATAAATTTCATTTGCAAGTTCAGAAGTATCTCTGGCTTTTTATCTGTTTTGTGAACCAGAACTTACAGGTAGCTCAAAACGTTTGTCTTCTGAGTTGTGGTTGTCTCCAGAGTAATTGCTGTAAGTGGGCAAAAGCTTTAACGTCATCTTCTTTATACCTTCAGTCGTAATGTTTTCCATAAGCAGAGAACTTACAGACTCAAAACAATTACTGCAAAATACAGAGGACAAGAAAGAAATAAAAAATTAAGAAAACCAAGAAACTGTCTTTTCCCTTCCCTAAATTCCCAGAATTCATCTTCAGATTTCATGCCTGTAAATCAGCGAAAGTATTTTCAGACTATATTACCCTTCTGTACGTTTCATCTAATTGCTTGACAACAAGCATCTCTTTCTCTGCGAATATCCTGTACTGAATTTATTCACATCAGAAAAAAAAAAATTTGAAAGGTCTGATTTTAAAGTTTGCAAATTAGACACCAGTGACAAACAGTTTAGTGTGACAGCATAGGCAAGACACAACCTTGAACCATTCTGCCGTTTTGTGGCCACACAACTCATTAATAGCCATAAGAAACATTAGACTGCCAGCAGTTTGGGAATCAGCAGGTTTTGACAAAACAGTAACAAAACCTGAGCAAATAAAAAAGAATAAGTATGTTTGAGCAATATCTCACAAATACAATTATTCTTTGCAGATGTTTGCTATTTAATACAATGGAAAGGATGTTCCATCTGGCCACGTAGTATCAGACACCATTTTTACTAAGACAACGAGCACAAGACTGTTCAATCTCAAAAGGTAAATTCCTTGACATTAGGCCAATAAAGTCATTTGAGATTTTTAAATATGTGTGTCATACAATAATTACATTTTATTTTGTAGTTTACAAAAATCTATTCACAAAAATACAGAAGCTTGTCATGCATTCTTTATTTTCAAAGAAAACACTCATCCGTGTAAACAGTCCGATTTAAATCACCGTGCTCACTTGCATATGAAAATTACTGGATAAAGCAAATAGTATCTTAGTGGAATGTATTAGAAACAGAAATCAGAGTATCTTTTGTGACTTGTTTTGCAACCTCGCGGAAGTCATATAAACAACAGAGTGTGAAAGTAAAGCTTTACAATAACAAGCCAGACAGTAATAACTGTACCTATGTCATTGTCTTTGTTGGCTAATTCACTCATATTTGTCTCAGAAAGGACTGACTAGCCACCACTAGGTCAGAAGGGAAAGTACTGTAACAATGGCTTAACAAGATGTCCATTTTACCTCTGAAGTCCTAAGCTTTCACACGTTCAGGAAGCTAAAGCTTTGAGTCACTCTTTTTACTTAGATACTCAAAAACCAACCAGGTTTAGAAGGCATTGGGTACCAGAAATGCTATCTGCTTTCAGACACAATGGGCCTTTCTGGTCACAGAAGTCTTGCAGGATTCTACAGTGAAACAGAAAAGAGTCCAAATGTGGAAGACGTGAACACTTGGCCCCACAATGACTGCAAAATGCAAGTAAAGCATTAAGTTGCAACTGCAGTGTAGGAGTGGAGATGGAGTTCTAGCTGGAAGTTGAATCAAATCCCTTTGTATGAAGTGAATGACCACTACTTACTATCATATTTCAAAAAATTAGAATTCTATGATCTGAACAGCATAAAGTTGGGTTCTATTTGTCCATATGTCAGAAGTTCTAGCACGCTTAGTCAAAAAAGATCTTTTTATTTATTTCAGAAACTTTCTGGAAGACTGGTTGATGTTTAAGTACTGGATATGGTCTGAATATTAGCATGTTTCACAAAAGTGTAACTGCAGTGTAATTCCAATAAGGCTGCAGACCATGTAGAGCAGAAAACTAGGGAGAAGGCAAAAAACTTCTTGTGCTGGAAGGCCCTAAAAGATTCAGTGAAGAAACTGGTGGAATGTGCCCTTCCTCTACATGCAGACACCTGCATAGCCACAGTAATCGCAGTGAAACAACCAAAAGGCTGTACAAATGACAAAACAACATGGCAGCCATAGAGCAGGACATATGGATCCTGAAAAGACAGACTTCTGGATTACAGCATCTGGAAGTACAGCAGAGAACAAAACCCCTCACTTCTGTGAGGTGGAGTAGGATCCTATGTCAACAAGAATCACCCGCTCATATTATTGCTCAACAGGTGTACTTGAACTAGAGAGATAAACTACTTTAAACATAGAAGGTATGTGCAAACTGTTTTGCCTCTTGTGCCTCTTTCATTGTAGGGGAAATGCACACTAGCCAGGATTCAGAATACCTTATTCTGTAGTAAGTGAAAAAAAATGAGCAAAAGGAATCTTGTCAATATGCAATCATATAGTGTAGTGTGAGAAGATGGGAGAACAACCTTGATAAAGCACAAGCACAGATAAAGCCGATACATACGTAAATTAGAACACAGTAAGTACACCTACCACTGAAAAAAATTTTAAGCAAATCCCTCTCCTGAGGAAGACTTTAAGACTGTTTTCCTTTTTTCAAATCTATGTCACCAGTGAAGTTCCATAAATGAATATTCTCTTGCAAATAAAGTGGTCTTCACTTTTTGGCAACTGCAGTAAGAACTGCCTTACAAAAAAGATCTCGTAAGTAGGTTTTATTCCTGTGAGTAATCTCCTCAAAGAGTGAGGAGAAAACATGAGCTAAAATTACTTGCACAATCATGTTTCATAACTGTTCCTAGACTAGTGGTATTGGTCCTTCCCTTTCCCAAGCACAAAAATGCACAAACTTTTCGCCCTCTTTTAGTAAAAGGAAAAAAAAAACCAAAATTCTGCTTATCCTTGGATACTTACAGAGTTTGGAGGAGCTCAAAACAATGGAGCACTGTGTGCCCCACTCATCACATAGACTCTGAAAAAAGAAGTATGGAAAAGAATGCACAAAGTATGTAATTACTGTTTCACAAGATAATTTCATTATTAATACATCCCCAAAGATAGCATGCACAGTACTGCAGTTTAATTAGATGATAACTGGAGGGGGTTTGAATTTATGAGGTAATAAATATATTTTGGACTAATAAACTCCAAGGCTGAAGTGTTTATTAATCTAGTTTATGTAGTTGATAGGAGACAACCTCAGGTTGTGCTGAGATGCCTATTATTTATATATTTGAAAATTAATATATTCCTTCTTTTGGGAGCTAGATCAGAAAGCCAAGATTGCTGTGGGTGGTACTGAAGAATACTAGAAACTGTCCAGCAACTATGTGTTCTCAAAGGCAAAGATTACTTAAGTCTCAGAAGATGTTGTGTTTTTAAAGTTTCACCTTTTAATCAATTTGTCACCTCCTAAACTGTTAAGTACTGCAAATATAGCCTCTATACTATGCCTTCTGACAGCTGTCAGTGTCTTATTCTGATCCTCTGTAGGATAATCAGAGCCTTCACAAGACTAACAGACCCCTCCCCTGCTCCCCTCAAATACTCAATTCTGTCTCAATTTTTCTGCTTTTGGATTCACCTGCAAGACTACACCATGTGGTGAGCAAGTACAACAATTTTAGTGTCTCATTAAATTTCTTCTTTCCTTAACATCATTCTATAAACTTTTTGCCTAGTACAGCACATCAAGGATTTGGAAACTAACTGTTCACCACTGTGAGGATTTATATCCCAAACAGCTGTGCCAAGAAGTCAGAGGAATCAAATGGCATAATCTATTAACTTGTCCTCGGGTAGTTACAACTAGAGCTTTTAAATTGCCATAGAGTTCAGCCCATTGAAACTACATTTCTGTGTTATTTTGAAAGCATCAATGTCCCACACAGGCAAGACAGGAGATCAAATTTAGTCCAGGAAAATGTGTGCACGATTGAAGTCAAAGACCAGGATGCTTAAGCCAAAGCTAAATTTTGGCCTGAGAGAACTACGGAGAAAGAAAAAGGAAGAGAGACTAGGAGATATAGCGTGTGGCACTCTCTCCTTGAAGATGGAACAAGACTAACAAATTCAAAGGGAACCATAACCTCACATGACTGAGCGACAGATGCTGTAGCATTACTGGACAAAACCAGGGAAATCCTGGATGTGCCGAAAGCGCCACGGCACACTGGGGCAGAAGCAAGGAGAGGAGGAAAGGGGCAAGATACATCACATCTCAGATTTATTGGTAAGAAAAAGTCCTGCTTCCTGAGCCAGTCCATGTTGTGTGATAACAGTAGGAAAGTTGTGTTACTGAGGGCTGTAAAGATGTAAAGATACTTAAGAAAATGTTTATTATTTAGCTTACGTGATCCAAATATAATTGGTCATGGGTTCAGACAGTTTCCAGTCTGGCTCTGTAGGTTTAGAGCAAAGGCCTCAACACTAAATCCTGAGAAGACTATACAGATAATTAATGGAAGATGACGATGATGGCCATTTCCAAAGCTCCTGCTTTTTAATTCCCAGGCTTATATACTCTCTCCAAATGAAACAAGCAACAGAGCTAACTTTCCAATATTAAATCTCTAGGCAGTATGTTATTCATACAGCTTATGTAGATGTCTTTACCCTCTGGAAAAACAAAGTTTAAGAAAAATGGTTCTATCTTTGGGGAACAGTTTAAGTCTCAGGATAACTACATTAGGAAATCTAACTCTATTACTTTGTATCTTACATTTTATTACTAGATTGGTAATAGGAAATTACCAAATAAAATTGGTATTTTACTTGGTAATTTTTTTCCGTGGGCCTCGTCTAATATGAAAGATGGTGATCATCAAATTTATTCAAGTTTTCCTGTCAACAACATCATTAACCAAATCCCTCAATTTCAAAGTAAATAAAAGCATCTGGGCTTCTCGCACAGCAAGACTGACTTGCATATTTAAGCCTCATATATAGATGAATTTGCACTGGACCAAATTTGCATATTAATGAAGGACTAATTGCTCTTTGCAGTCAATTTTATGCAGATGAATTTACTCCTCTCAGTACAATTTTCATAATGTTCAGAAAGAACCAAAAAATGTAAAACTTTTTAAAAGTACACAAATGTTAGACAATCAAGGAAGAAATATCATAATGACATCAAACAGCTTTACATTAAATTGTATATAATTCATCTTTTATATCGTTGCTTTATTTTAACAGCCTCCCACAAAGAACAGAACAATTCATAGAATAACTTCAGCCTATTCCCCCTCCTCAGTCTCAAATTTTAACAGCTTGTAACAACCCATTATAATATCTTGTTTCCAGCTGGAAGGATACAGCCTGAATTTTCAGAAGTTAAATTTGTTAAACAGGAACTTATTTTCTCTCCGTCATCCTCATGCCACAGGTCAGTTAAGAGATACCCCGCCCCCCATGATTTTAAGGTAGTTTCTACCCAGTTTTGCACTATTAAGAAAAAGCTCAAGGCCCAAATCTCCCGTCAGTCTCTCCTTCTGAGCTAAAGTACGAAATACTGAGAAAAAGACAGGATAGTACGTGGGAAAGACAGACATCAACAAATGCTGAGGAAAAAATGGTAACATCAGGGAGGAAAGGGGAAAATAGAAATACTGGAGTAGAAGAGGAAAGGAAGTCGAAATGGAAGGAAATAAAAACGATGATTCGATATATGTATTCAGATCTAGCTAAAAAGAGGAAAACTGAAGGATTTGGGAGAAAGTTCAAGGCCAAGTAAACAAATAAAAGAGAAAAATGCAGCCACAAATGTACCCATAAAAAAGAAAAAGAATGGGAAAGACAAGGAAACAAGAAATAAAGCGAGAGTCAAAGAATAGAAGATACATAAAGAAATAGATAAAAAAGAAGTTATGAAAAACACAGTTTTTCCTAATTCTGTTGGAACATAAGGGCAGAGTTAGTGGAAATGCATTAGGAATCTGCATTTGCATGTATAGCCTTCCTCTTGCCAAAGAGAAAAGCCTTATTTTACCCATGAAGACTGATAACCATAATATTTATATGTATCATAAAATCACTTACAGAAGATGATTTTAATCAGAAAAGGAATAGCATAAAAGTTATATCTTTAAATGGCTTCAAGGCCTTTTGTAGAAGGAACATGGGAACACGTTTCACAATCACATCTGCCATATCTTTGATTGCATTTTTTGCCCTTCTCTACAGCTTTTGCTGTTTTAACATAGCCTTTTTAAGACACACAGTACTCAAGATGCAGATACATGATGGTTTTATAGTGGTATCAAAAAGTTTCTCACGCTTTTTCTCTATTTCTTTTCTAATAATTCCTACCATTCTACTTGCTCTCTGGACCACAGAGCACTGAGCTTACAGATCTCTTATTATAATTCCACAATTTCATTCCTGACAAGCAAGAGTTTGTAACAATCACAATATTTCATGATCACAATAAAACAGTCTTCAGTATGAACATCTTTTGACTGAGCTATAGAGTCCTTCCCAAAGAAGAATCTGAAGAGCTCCCGAGCCCCAGATGCAAGGTGGAGGGAGCACAGTAAAACTGCCAGAAGGTTGCTTTGCAGTCTCTCCTTTTGGTCTTTCCAACCTTGATGACAGAAGCCACAACATATGGAGCATTTGTTAGGGATACACTCCTCCCATGAGCAATAAAGGCAATGGTTGTGCCGAGGCAAGATCTAGCCATTGCAGAAAAAAAAATTTAAAAAAAAAAAAAAAAAAAAAGGCTTTAGGGCAGAAGAGTTGGCAGAAAATATCAAACTGAAGGGAAGGACAGGGAAAATGACCAAGAAGCTTTCACTAGGATTCAAAAAAAGAACAGACCACAGAACAAAGACAGTTATAAAATAATAACAGTAATTATTGGAAAAGAATGAAAAATACTCTACCAGGAAAATATTGCAATGCTACTGCTGAAGAATTTTCACTGAGGAAACAAGACTTAGTTCAGCTGATCAGCCTCGAGGACTTGCTTTTAAAAGTTATTTGAAAACAAACTACAGTTCTTTGTGTACTTTGAAAATACAGCTTTTATTCTGGATTATGAATTCAAAATGTCTTCCTATTTTGCTCATAGAGAGGAATGAAGGGAAATGCATCCTCCTTTATAACTTATGTATACAGCATTTAAAAACCTGCTATGGGCACTCTTTTTCCAAAAGATGCCTGGTTCAAGTGATTAATGCTGTGTGAATGTAAACAAAGATAATTATTCAAACAAGAACAAGATGTTCCACCCAAAATTATTAGCTTTTTCAGTGGACGAGATGCCTACTTCTAATTATCAAGAAAGGTTAACCTGACCAGATTTAATTAGCTACTTAATACAATAATAAAGATGCATACATAATTGGTGAGGAAAAGACTGCAGAAGCAACACAGAATCCAAGCAAAATACCTCCATCAAGCACAAAGCCTGGGCTGTTATTACATGATTACACTGATGTAAGAATTCCCAAGTTTTTGTATCCACCAATTGTCTGTGTGGAACTTCACCTGATTAATAAACATATATTAAACAAACAAAAAAAGAAAGAAACAACATCCCTAAAATTCAATGATAAAACAAATGCAATGTTTTTTCTTAACGCTGGGCTTCAAATTCATAGATGAAGTCAGCTAGTTTGTACAGATTATTTGAGGACTACAGCCTTAAAGCAAAATAAGTTACTATTTCCTCATAATCAAAAGAACTAGAAAATATTCATCACTTTTTTGGAATCACGGCTGCTCAACTAACCCCTGCAAAGCAAAGTTCTGACTCTTCCTGCTTAAGTGTATTTCAATAGATACTTCTCTGCAGAACAGATGTTTTCAAGTTTTGTGGGTACCATAAACATTAAGAACTGGGCAATACAGTTTAGAAGGCAGTTCTCATTAATCTGCTAGCATTTGATTTCTGAATGAGAAGGACTACGTCTTATGGAAGATTTTATTTTATATATATCTACATAAAAGGAGATATCAGACAGACATTTTCAACACAGAGTTGATAATTTCAGCGAAAAAAAAATACTAGTCTTACTCTGGAATATTTCCCTAATAATTAAATGAAAGCTTTCTATTACAATAATAAAACAACTTGTAAGTATTTAAATGTTATGTATTGGGAATAGTGCAAAATATATTACATTTCAAAGAATGTTAGGAAATTTTATTAGCCTTGTATCTCTGGATAACATGCATGGCACTTGCTGGTTGAGGGAGGTTGTATCTCAAAGCATTACCAAATAATGAGTTTTGAAGTGGAGGACTGGGCATCAGACCTTCCATTTTCTTTCAGTAAAGTTTAAACTTCCCTTAAAATAAACAATTCAGTGCAAACCAACGTATCTGATATTGATTTATTCTATTCATAAAAAGTAACAACGTAATGGTAAATTCAATCTATTCAATGAGAAGTTTATGAGCTTAAATATATCAAAAGGGCAATGAAAGCTAATATACAGTGATTAAATAACAATCTGTGAGAAAAAGACACACAACTTTCAATTCCATTATACTGAAATCATATACTGACGAAAAGCAGGCATTTGAGTTCTTTCAAAGGAAGCTGCAGCCATTTGCCCTTTTTAACAGCTTGGAAGTTCACAAGGAAAGATTAATTTATAATTTAACTGAAGTGTATCTCAAATAAAGTTTTTGATTAAAATCTACATTTCTGAGCCTCCTGGCAGTGCCAATATTGCTGAAACAGGACATCAGCTGCAACGCCAGCAATTCTGGAATGCAATGCCATAAACTGTAAATCAGTTTTGTCCTACTTTAATATTGGTTTAACAATAAAAGAAGAACTTTGATGTTTAATATTTAAATAGCATAATTATTCCTTTAGAACTAAGTCCAGAAGGACCCTTCATGGATACACAATGTGAAACAACAATGAAGAGAATGTGGGTTTGCTACACTAGGAGGCTTTCATTTGTAGGACCCAGTTGAAAGGTACAGCACAATTTCTGTGTGCTGCAGGAGATTCCACAGAAACTCTTTAGAAAGAGAAATGCTCTCCCACAATGAAGATGATGCCAGTGGATCCATGCACAAAATTGAACAACAAAGCTTAAATACTGTCAAAGCAGAGAACTGTGAATAATATCCACTTCAGTTGCTCAAAAATCATCACCAGCTGGCTATCCTGGTGCCTTGGTTTTGAAACCCAGACACAAGGCTTGCTTTCTTCATCATTTCTGAAGTCAAGATTTGAGCAAACAAAGACTTCCCTTTCCCCTTTCCCCTCTCTCCTACCTTTTGCCACTTCAGGATGGGTGAACACAGAAAAATTTAAGATTTTTGGGGAGGAATGCCTATAATTATAAGCTAAGTATTGTCTCTGAACATTTAGTGAATTAGTAATGTTCAGATACAATAATTTTTCTGTTTTGGAGGAAGGTTAGAGACAACTTAAGTTCTGCACCTGCGCTACAACCAGGGAACGCAGGGTGAGTTTTAACTGCAACTGTCAATTTTTGCCAACCATAGAGGACACTAGAAATACAAAAACATTTCCCACTACTTAAATAGATCCAAGGTACTACTGTAAATAGAAAGACAATTACCTGCTGTAACAGAGAAAACTCTTGTATGTTCAAGGAAATATGAGAGGAAGATGTCATTCATTTTGACTTAGAATGCTGTTTGTCAGATGAAGCAATTAGAGTTATGCACACCGAGGAAGGATGAGTGATAGAGGGATATAGGCTGAACTATGACTTTGTGATGCAAGGAACATTCAAAGCAGCAGGAGCTTCTGCAATGCAGAAGACAGGCATTATAACATGGCTTCTAGTGGTGGGATCACATCAACTGCCAACGCCTACAAATAGTCTTAACCCAGGGCTGTACTGCACTGTGCAGTGTTTGGCCACCATGTTTCATGTACGTTATAATACAAGCTGTGCACTGGAACTAAATCATGGTTATCTAATTAAGAAGTCAATTATTTACAGAATCCTACCTTAATTTGTTCCAGAAATGGGGGGGGGGGGGGGGGGGGAAGGTGTAATGAATAGAAAAGGAAAACTAAAGAAGAGAAAGTTTCATGATTAAGGCAGATGAATACCGTCTGGGGAACTGAATACTACCGCTACTTCTAGCACGGAGTTCCAGTGCAATGAAAGGTAAGTTATATAAAGCCATGCTCTTCAGCATTCGGTTACTAATTGGGCTCTCAACATGAAAGCATCATTAAATGTAAAGTCTCATTTCAGCACTATTCCCTGGAATGGTACGCTGCACAGTTCAATTACAGGAAGGAACTGTGACAGCTGGAACAAGCTCAGGAAACAGATTCATCTGAGATTTTAGTTGCTGAAGTCTATCAATATGTTTACATAGTTGTGGGTGCAGACTCTAAAACAGATTCTCTCCCATAGTTTTCTTTCTGAAATGCCATATTTGTAGCTACATTTAAATTTTAGTACAGGCTAAGGTCTTCCACAGAGCAGTGGTGGGATGTGATGTCTCAAATCTGAGGTCTCCTCCCAGCTGTGCCTGTTTGCATTAACCATAAACTGGAGTCATGGCCCGATCTCTCCACCCTGCTACTTCACACGTGCTTGACTTCAGCCTCTGCAGGCACTGAAGTGGTTACCTGTAGCTGTAAGGCTCCTACATCACTAGTGTAGGACAGAGACCATGGTGATTCATCTGCATAGCCAGGGCCTACAAAGGCTCCACTAAACACATACACAGTCAAAAAGAGAAAAAGTGGCACTCTTAAGAAGGCAGAGTTTGCAGTCCCACCAATAGCATTAAGAAATGCTGCTAAAAATGTAAAAAAGTTATATAGTGATAATGATCATAGTAATTGCTGTTAAGATCAAAATTCATACTGATTAACATCTGAATACTGGAAAATAGCGCTCACCTTTAATAACAATTGCAATGCTGACTTATTACACTGAATTAATTCTGAGAATAAGGAATCTTTATATCTGAATGCAAATAAAGACATCTACTTCATCAATGTAGTAAGAAACTGGTCGCTTAATGAAAACAAGATGGGTTGTCATTCCCTATTTATCATTGCATTCTTACTCCACAGTTTTCAAGGGCCATGTAATAGCCCTGGAAGTTTGTTTGCTCAAGCATTGTTTACTATTTGCATTATTTCAAGATGAAAGATAACTAAATTTCTCTATATCTTGTATACTTGCATAAACACTCAGATATTTTATACACAATTATGCTTAGTGTTTAGTGACTTAAGTCCAGAAAGTGTATGTACACTTATGTCTGGACAGATAGGGATCTACAGATTACGTGTGTCCAGAGAGGGAATGCGCATACGCAGGCATTTGTATGTAACAAAAGTAGAGCGCTATTTACTACCTAACGCAGATGGATAAGTCCACTTTGGAGATCTCTGCAGACTTGTGAAATCAGGATGACATGTTTGGAATTCTTCCTCTCTTCTCCACTGCTGAAGTAACTCAGGCAAATGCATGTTGGCAGCTCCTTTAGAGATTCAAACTAACCCCCCATTTTTCATAATAACCTTCAGCTGCATTAAACACAAAGACACAAAAACCAGGTAGCGCAAATACTAAAGTCTAAATTTGTATTACTTACATACAAAATACACAAAGTCTGAATAATTTTGCAATTAAATCAGTAAACTAAAATAATTTTTCAACTAAGTTGGATTATCCATCAGACACGTTAGTCTTAGGAGCGAAGTCTGCACCCAGAGCAAAGTAACCAAGTGGTGTGCTTCCTGAGACAACTGAGGAATGGCAAATAGATCAAGACATCCCTAGACCTGTTGGTTCCTATCAAATCAACAAAAATCCGGTCTCCTGGGTTATTATAAGCCCCTGCTCAGAACAGCTCTGTCAAATGGAAAATGCAAGTTTTCTGTATTAAAGAACCCTCTTATGCCATAGCTCCTAATGAGCATTTGCCTCCACACTGAAGTGCACGACTTTCACACTCCTTGTGTATTAATTTATTTGTTGCTGAGCATAAGAAAAGCTTAAATCATAACTCTCTGAAACAGCAAATGAAACTAATCTATTTCCAATCTAAATTTTAATTATTTTACTTCAGCATTTCACTTTATTGCTACAAATTACTGGGAGGCATGTGCAATAAAGAAGCTCTATAGAACAACTGAATGCATGAGAATGAATATAAAAATATTTACTTTGAAACTTTCATTTATTCTTCTCTAAATTGTTAAATGTTATTTGGTTCGTTGAAATAACGTACAGACACAGTAACAGAAATATTAGGTGACAGAAGAGAATGGACCAGATCCTCGTGATTCAAGTCCATTTTACCAGGCACATAAAACTAAACTTGCCTCAGCTTGATGCAACTGCTATATCTCCAAAATGAATGTTAGACATGAAATAGCAAAAAGGCTGGTGAGCCAAATTTGTCTCATGGTTTTTTTGCTATTATTCCCCTTCTACATTTTCGAAATACCCCTTAATGCTCTTTCCTTTCATAAGGAAATCTAAGCCTCTCAAAATAATATTTACAATCTCAGCTGCAATCTCCTTCATGGTAATTCACTCTGGATGTTTGTTACTTTCTGTGAGGAATAGTTCTGCTTGAGTTCTCCACTTAGAACGAAACAACTCTGTTTTCCTGATATACTTCATATTCAAATTATTCCAAAATGTAGCACAGAGAAATGAATTAGATAAGGGCACAGGGAAATGTGTAATTCATACATGACTGCCATGATGAGCTCTCCAGTAACTGATACAGCTTTGAACATTAAAACAACTTTAATGAGAGATGATCTTGACCTGAATGCCAGAGTTATCACTACTTCCTTAAAACAAACAAACAAAAAAGATTAAGTTCCACTTCAGCAGTCTACACTGGCAAATATTTTAGTTTAATATCTACTTCTGATTTCCATTAAAATACCTTTGCACTGCTACTTAGATATATGAGAATTTCAAGCAATCTCCATTTTAGTTTTCTATAGCCCTATGATTTTTACACTCGCTTATAATTAATTAGAAAGAATTACAACTTCTTTTGTCTTTCTACCTAATTCAAAGACAGATGTAATATACTGTATCTTTTACTACCTTCTCTCTAAATTAATAACACTGTTTCTGTGCAGCCTTTCATAAAGTTTCCAGATGACAATAAGTATCTAGTGCAGTGGGTCTGTTGTTTCTGGTTACTGCTAACGCAGAACCAGATACAATTCTTTCTTTTCTACACCTACGTCTACATCGCAGTAAGAAGTGCAACCCGACGCACACGGGTACTCAGGCTGCACCTCTTAAAACCAGCAGCAATACAGCTGGGGCAGCACAGCCTACCAACCCCTGTCCCCAGTTCCTGACTCGCTGCTGCCCGTGCTGGGTGGATTAACAGGAGCTCAGCTTCCCTGCGTGTGTGGTAATCACACATCTGACTGCTGCAGCAATGTTGACTGTAGGAAACTGAAACTATAAGGTAACTTTCATGACTAAGATGAGCTATCAATAATCATCTATTTTTAAGTACAGCATCCTATAAATCCTCCTAATTAGTAAACTAGATGTCTTCTTTTTAGCAAACAATCCCCAGCCTACTTCCTTATTTATTTTCTTGAATTCAATTATATTTGCCACCTGCTGGCCCAATCACCTAAATGACAGATTCTGGATGTAAGGTAGAAGCTGAGCCATAAACAATAATTTCATTATAGTTCAATTTAAAATATTGCCTGCACCTAGTTTCTCTGCTTTATGAAGAATGTTTATGCTATTTCCTCCCCCAGGGCTCTGCTGGCTGTGGGACTCTGCGCTCCCGTCGGGAGACGCAGCAGCACCAGCAAGAATTTTGCACAGCTCCCTATCCTCCAGTGCTGACCCCATCGGGAATCCAAGCTGAGATTCTTCTGGAGGGGAGGGACCACTAGAGGCTGAATAAAGAGCGAGGAGTGATTTCCAACCCTGGACTGAAAAAATGATTGGCTAAAAAGGACCCTTGGTAAAATAAAGGTTAGGAAATATTTCTTTAGAGCATAAAAATAATAGAACTTCTTTTGACATGAAAATAGATGGACGAGGCTGTACTCCTGTCATTATTTACCTATCATGGGGCTCTAAAATCCATCTACTCCATAAACCCAATGATTTACATTTCCAAAAATCTCCCTGAATGAAATCCAGTCTGTAAAATGCACATCTTGCAGACAAACAGCTTAACTTGAAACATGAATTCAAATGCTTTGTTCAGCACAGCAGACTACTCTCAAGTTTGGTAAAAGTAAACGGGCACTGAAGCCACTCATTGCCTTTAAGAACTAAATGACATAGAGGCGGATTGCTATCAAACTGGGAAAGCCCACAGTCCTATCATGTATGAGCAGAAGGAAAGATCGAAGACTGAAATCTGTTTCAGTCCACTTTGCTCTTGACTAGAAACTCAACAACATCCAAACCATCAGGGTTCTACAGCTCAGGCCTTCAAAGAAATCGACGTTTCCTTCCATCACATTTTGAAGCATAACCTGCAAACCTACCCTCAAAAACTCGCTGGTACATTGTGAGCCATTACACCTTTCCCAAAAAATACCAAAACCATGGAAAAGCTGCCCTTCTGAAACTGAGTTATCAAAACTCAACCTTCTGGTAGGAGACAATAAAAGCAATGACCCAGTATAGACAAATCCGTGCTGCAAAAACTTTCTCCATTATATTTTCTTATAACTAGTTAAGAATACATATAAGCACAAGTTATTCTCTACCAACTCATTTATTCCATGATTCTGCACCTTTCATTTCACCGATCCTCCCCCAGATTTATTTTCCATTGACTTTCACAGTTTCAATATTAATGTTAAGCCAATATTGGATAAAATTATTACTTTACCATACTTATTTTGCAATAAACAGTAATTTGAGTGTGTAAAACTGTATTATACATAAATGAAAACATTAACCAAACCGGAGGCATACAGTCAGTTAATCCCTAATAGAGGAGCCTTGGAGAGAGAAACTGTACAGCATTTTTATGTAGCATGTGGGAAAACTGTGCAGCATGGGAGTTTTGAACATTAATACTGCAGCTGTACTAAATCTACTGTGTCAGACTCTGTCTGCAAGCAAACCAGATTTAAGGAAGTACATTTTTACTGCAGCATTGGAGGCTGAAAAATGGTTAACTTGGTTAAGTTCAACAGAAGTAAGTTCAGCTTACTTAAAAAAGAACAGACATGAATTATGTGTACCTGTTAAATAGTCACTGACAAATAGTTCTGTATGTAGACAATTACGTGACCTGTATAAAGGTTCAAATTATAGACCAAAGAGTAATGCATTTTACAATTATGTTTTAACACTGTGGCAATTATGTGTGATAGAGAACAATTACTGTATCAGGATCTAAACAATGAAAAATATAAAACATTTCCGTTGACCATAATTTCATTGCTTAATGTCTTCTATCTGCTCTCGTCTTTCTCTGAATGCACTGTAAAATGTTAGATGGATATCTGAGTGACCCTGAGCAGGATTCACAGATATTATTTTGCTGTAGGGTTTCATATTTTCTTATACATTAAAAGAAAAAATAATGTTCTATTGCACACAGAAATACACACAGGACAAATGCTGTTCCGCTGCTGTTATCATTGTGACATATTTAAGAAATTTAAAGAAATATGCCAACTCTTCTGCAAGACTTGAATTAGTTGTTTTTCCACAAGCACCAAACACATTGTTGGTCTCGCTGAAGGTTGTGCAGAAGACATTCTGCAGGCCCTGTCTGACAAGAGGCACAAAGAAATATTCTCTGTACAGGAAAGTTCTGCAAGATGGGATGCATGACTGGGAAGTTTGGAAAAGTATGTATGCACACATCCACATCCACACACACGTGCGAAAGTTTTGGGCTTCTATTACATTATAGCTGGAGTCCTAACAGTGCTATGATATATTTAATTTATAGGTTAATTTACATCTGTTCCCCTCTCCTCATGCTGTTGTTTTCTAGCTCTCTCCCCTTTCACTGGGCTGAAGAGAATCTTTTGTTGGTCTGTACATACTCCACCACATGTTCCTTGTCCACAGCCCCTGCTCACACAGTTGACATCTGCATTTGGTCTTCTCTAGGAAGCTACTATCAAAATTATAATTGTAATGATTTCAAAAAAACCAAAGACACATACACAAACAAGCAGTGTGATGTGATGAACTCAGCAACAAAAGCAGAAATCAGAGAGTGGTACACCAAACTTTCCAAGTTTGAATGCCTGAAGTTACACATCCAGATCCTTATTTACATGCATTAGGAAGCCTGTTTTTCACCAGACATGCTCAGGCTTCCCAGTTACTAGGACTTTCTGCAGCACTTTTTATTTAGGTACTTATCTATGGATTTCTTGCGTAACTTCAGACAATCAAGTCCTACAATTTTCACTTATAAATTTCAGCGCTTCAGCTGCCACATCAATAAAAATGAGTCGTTAACTTGCTGGAGCCTGAATAGCCTTCAGCAAACTTTTTGTTTCTACTTTTGATCTATGAGCAGAGACCTGGCTGAAACTGATGGGCAAGACAGTAATTTTCTACTGAAAATAGGGAAGACAACGCCAGACCTCGAATCATCCAAGCTGACATGCTTAATCATCATAATGCCTTCTGAAAGAGGTTATATATGAGCCTAAGATGAATTCCAATATTCCTTCACCAGTGTTTTCCTTTGTAAGTAGTTCTTAGTTAAGTAGTAAGTACTCTTGTAGGTAGTCTTCCGTTAATTCTTTCTATTAATGAAGAAAAATACTGAGTGAGCTAGAACTCACTTTTAAATTAAGATAATCATTATCATAAACATATGTTTTATTTGACAGTTTGAGTGATATGGGCATGCTGTGATTTAGTTCAGAGACTTTAGTCCAACTGAAGACTCAGACCATAATATTAAATTAATTAAATAGCCTCATGCTTGTCTCTAATTGTATAAATCATAAAATCACCTCTCTAAGGGACAGAATTGGAGATCTTCGCAGAAAGAGACTAGTTTTGTTTCATGACATAAGTGCAAACATACTGAATTTTCTCTGCCTACTCAGAATGGGTTTTAAGTATGCCACTGCAAGAAAAGTGTACATTGCAGCAAGATAACAAATGTGTCTTGCTTAACAACCAACAGTGTTATCTCCTTTGCCCAGACACCAAGTAGATGGCACTATCTCTTAACCATATGCTGCAGACAAAGCCTCTGGCAGGTTGAAAGTCAAACACCTCGTACTATCATATATCCACTTACAATATAACTAAACACTGAAAAATAAGCATACAGCCAACTATGATATACATATGAAATGCATGGGGGAAAAATTCTTCTGTGGAAATGAAGTGTCACATTTGGGAACATGGACTAGTCAACCATAAGGATCTAAAGGTCCTCCCAAGCGTGACTACTGTACTTACTCTGACTTAATTGAAAAACAGCTAAGTTTGTGCTTGATTTCAAAAAAAAAAAAAAAAAAAAAATTCTAATTAGGAGGAGGAGTAATGTAACTTTATTCCAGAAACCTTTGCCTTCTGAATTAACATCTGCATCTTAATTTTTACACCCAAAACATTTGCATGGTTAACCATGGGGAAGTATGATGAACAACTGCTTAAACAATACCCGTTTCACACGCAGTATTTAGTTCAGAAATGTGCTGCCTCTTCACCAAGCTGTTGAAGTCTAGATCTGATTTTGTAGTGACTAGGAGCACAGGATATTCGTAATATCAGCAACAAGTAATTCTGCATTTTGCATAATTCAGTTACTAATTTTTCACTTTTCACGAGCTACAACATTACATAGCATACTATAGTACTAGCCTCAAGAATACCTGGAAACACGCTTGTTGCTGTTAAGGTCAATGAAAAGTCTATCACTGATTTCAACAAGGGCAAGCATGATAAAATTATAGACACCCGTTTCTGTGTGATACATATCCTAACAAATTCTGTCACGAACAACCATAACTCCATAAATTATACAAATATCAATATCTCCTCTCCAGCTAAACCATTTTTATTCATGAAATCAGAAAACAGTGAGCTCTGTGTGGGCACGAGCAGAAGGATTTCCTAATAGCAAATCAATTATTTTTACATAATGTTGAGGTAAAGAGGGCCTTGGTCCTACAAACTCATGCAAATAACTTCACAGACAAGGAGCCCCTTGATTCTAACAAGACAACTCACGTATGCTAATCACATACATTCATAGGATTACATCCTAAAAATTACCACAGAGGTGGACTGCACTGCTGAAAGCACAGTAAAGTTCTTGGGGAAACTACTGCCAACATATCTCAACGTGTTTTACTCATTCTTTGCATATTCTATTCTATCTATGATACTGATAAAATGAAGGAAAAGTTATATAGCTTTGCCTCTAGATTCATAAACCTCCTTGAAAATCATGATGAGCATAGTTTCTGCCACTTCTACAAACTCTGGTGGACACAGAGATTCTATGGTGATTGCTTTGTAACAGGAAGTAGGTAGACATGGCTAGAAATTTGTATTAGAGATATATTTGTTGTGAATGAATACCATGCAGTTGTATAAAAATAATTTTTCCCCTCCCACACTATTGACATTTCAAAATCTGTGTCCAATCTCTTCATTAATACATGCTCCTTTTCTGAACGGATTACTTAATTAAAAGCCTGTCAGCCTTTTTATTTATTTGTTTGTTTATTCATTTTTAAGACCAGGTTAAGCACCTTCACTCAGCATTTGTTTTTCAGTCAGCCTCCGCAAGTACGCTAATGCCAGACAACTTCACTGCAAGGAGGTTTGGCCCATGGAAACCCTATTCAGCAGGCTATGCCTGCTTTTCTTCTAATCGAGCTGTAGCTTTTCCCACCAACACACAGAAGAGGAGTATCTTGTCCTCAGAGAGCTGGGAAGTTTCTCCTAATGCTATTTTTCAGAGTTATTAATGCTTGAGCCTCCCATTATTATAAATCAAAACTAGTAGAATATGTTGGCTTCCCAGGGTTGGAAAAATCTTTTAGTGTTACATTTTGTATTACAGCGGTCATCTCTACTGATTTGTAACATACTTGCAATAAATAGCTTTGAGTTTTAGTTAAACCAAATCAATTCTGTTTAGGCTATTAATCAATTTTAACAGCAACATACTGCTTGTACAGTATATTAGTAAGAAAAATATTACCATGTATTAATCTAAACATGAATGGAATACAAATGTTTTAACAAGGAAGAATTTTGCACTCTCTAATAAGAGACCCCAGAAAGTTGGGATGAAGGAAGCACAGAAGAAACTTTCATTTAGTGATGGTCAACAAGAGCTAGTGCAGAAAAGACAACCATAATTTCTTCAAAATATTGGAGAATATTTGTAACAGGGAGCAAACCAGTGTGTTCTTGAGCTTTCAGAAGGACCCAGTGCTCACTTCTATTACACCTCTAAATTGGTGAGCAAGGACTCTAGCTGAGCATCTGAACATAGTCCAGGATTTCTGAAGTAAGGATCCAGGCAGTGCTCACCTACTATCAGATGAGAATCTTCAAAAACACTTCGCAAGGTAAATTAAAAATCTGAAGAGAAGCAATGATGAAAGCAATAGCATCATGCAAAGGCAAACTACCACAGATGACTTTAAAGTCTTTTCCTTTTTTTCCCCCCACGTTCCTCTTTCTTCTTCTAACATATTTGACCATGAAGTACAAATTTTCAAAATGTCAACACTAAAAAAAACCAAACAAACAAAACCCAAAGAGACCACACCACAAAAAACCAGAACCCGCAGTAGGGTTCTGTGGTTCTTTCATGGGAAGCTGGGATATGCAAGAAATTATGCACTGGATCTAGATGACAAGCATTTCCTTAAGACACATTGGGGATTTATCCAAATTTAACTCACGATAACATTTCTATGAGCCAAAAATCTACATCTTGTTTCTGAGGTTGTCCTTCAGTCTAATTATTTTATCTTACACAAGGAACATTGAAAAACAAAATTCCAAACCATCATTTAATGAATAATGGCACATTTTCCTTCACCAGAGAACTTGACAGGCACAAAACAAGCACAAAAACCAACTGATGTGAAATTCCTATTTTACAGTCTTAAGCAAGTATTTTTAAAATTGGTAATATATTTAGTCATTTTACCCCCTTTTTTTTTTTAATTATCCTTTCTGTACTTGTAAAATGTTATAGGCATAATCTGGATAATCTTATTACATGATGAACATGGTCTTATTTGTGGATAAGACTTCTTAATAAACTAACGCACATCTGTTAATACAAGATCTTTTTTGTTAGTAAAGAAGCAAAAAATCCCTCCATAACGTTAGAAATAGAGAATTTTATATATTGTCACCAAACTAAAAACAGTAAGTAAATATTAACTTTGTGAAGTGCAAAACAAGTTTTATTGACCAGTGAGGTAAATATTGACTGAAGTGAAGCAAATATTTATGTGCTGACGTTAATGGGACAAATCCCGTTCAACACGACAAACAAGATTTTGCCTACTCTATTCATGTGTTTGTATTTATTCTAAAAGTTCTGAAAGGAAATATCTGGAAATCTGTCTACAGTGGTAATGCTTTTTAAAAACAATTGGTTTTCCTTTGCAACTAAAATGGATATGCATTCAGAGGGCCAGAATATTTTTGACCTTGTACAAGACAGAGGTTTAACAAATTGTTTTCAGTCAGAATGTGTTAACACACTTACTAAAATCTGACCAGATAACAACATCTAAGACCTCTGTTTAACTGATCTCTAAAAAGGTAAACAGAAAGTGGGTCAATTTTCAGCCACTCATAAAAGATTTTTTTTTCTTACACATGCAGTGGTAACTAATGCCAGAAGATTCTTTATCTCACCATTTGTTCATGTTATAGTCGGTTAAATAAAACTTTTTATGGCAGAGAATTTTAATAATTACAAAGAAGGTAGAGTTTTCTTCTGTGAGTTAAAAGCTGCCACCCAATGAGAACATGGACAGAGCAGTTACATGAGTACTTAAGAGGAAGCAACACCTCAGCCTGAGGTACCAACAGAACCAGCCTCGGTAAACCAGCGTTCCCTCCTATCGACAATGTGTCACAGAAGCGCCCCCCCCCCCAATAAAACCCCTTCCCACTATAAAACACAAACTAACCTAAATTAATAAACCAATATAACTTTTAAACATTTCCATTTTATGAGTTGTTAGAACATTCATTTGATTTTTTAACCTAAAAGATACTAATATTTACCAAGGAAAATAAAGTATAATTAAGGATATAACTATAAGCAGGTACCTCAGATCGAATATAAATCAGCAAACCTATCTACCCCTTCCTCATAGATCACTCAGGGTAGGTTTTTACATACATGAGAAGTCATTATTCAATAGAACGATTCACACCTCCAGATTAACACATTAGATTGGAAAAAAAAAATTAATTGTGAAAAACTTCAAAGATTCTATTGAAAATTCTGGCACCTTTAAGCAGACCCATTAGAGAATACCAAGGTGTTACACAAGTGGATGATCATTACAGTACATCTTCTGACCTAAATACCTTTGTAATGGTCTTACAACAGCAATTAACACACACCTTCTAAAATTCTTTAACAGCTGAATATTTTTTGAGTGATTGTACTTAACAGATCCTTCAATGTCACCGCAAGAAAAGACCAGTTCAGAAAACAGCTTTTCCACTTCATTCTAATGACCATGGGAATCGCTCTTTCTTGCAGATAAAGACAGAGGCTGAGCACCCTCCTGTGCAGTGAGCAAAAATTACAACTGCCCTTTGTGGCTCTGCTATCTAATTTTAATTCAAGGCTCTATCTATATACAAAACCCAAGACTCTGGGATCTAATTCACCAGTTTTAAAACAATTATATGACACCATTTCAGTGGAATTACTCTCAGTTTAGAATGACTTAACAGAAACGAGCACGCTGCTGTACACAGAGAGCTAGTAAGATTTCTGGAAACCTCAGGGAACAAGATGATGTCATCGCATTATAAAAATATCTGGTTCAATTTCTTTGCGAGTCTGCTTGACAAAGCTTACACGATCAGACTTCAACAGTGAAATTCAGGCTCCTCTGCCATCGCTGCAGTGGTGAGTTTTCAAAACTGGCCCCTATTCTTCAGTGCCTTAAATACGGGAGCACAGGAGCTGTTTTCTTGTGCTCGAAAATCAAACTGAAGTAAAGGTTGTGTAATTGCAGGAGCTAGTTTTAAAAAGATTGAGCATTCAAAGCTCAGGAAGCATTCAAATTTTAAAGGTCATTTGAGCCTCTTGGCAAGACTTTCAAATCCTTCAAACAATTTAAACTAAACCCTCTTAATTTCGCAAAAGTCTTCCATACTCAAGTAACATTCTGTGTAGAATGAACACAACCAATCAAGCCTTTGAATATTCAGGACATTCTGCTATTTTACAGACTCCTGGAAGAAAACAATTTTTTATCATATCATTAACTACAATTCCTTTCCATGTATCTGAGATCAGTTCCTTTAAATTTCAGCAAAGATGTATGCTGTACACCTAATTTTAAAGGACTAGTTCCTTTCACACCTTCTGATGAAAAATAGTGATATTACAGTTTATTAGGAGGAATAAAAATTGAAGACTGTAATCCCTTAATCTGCACTACACAGGAAGACTTCTGTAGAGCTCCTTCAGGAATTAGGACTAGGATACAAAATATTTTCTTCTAATATTTCTGTGCATAGAACTAGTTCTCAGCAACTTTTAGTACAGAGTAACTCTTGAAAAGGTAAGTATTGCACTGCCAGGGCATCACCGGCAGAGTTCCACGAGGACCAGTGTTTGGTCCAATATTGTCTCAGGCATTTAACAACCACAGGAAAAGCAGGTCTATGCTGATGAAATCTGCTGATAGCATCAGTTAAGGAGGTACCACCTACACCTAGGAGGATGAGAAAGTCTGGGATACTTATATCTGAGTGTATATATACACCTGAAAACATGCCTGGACACTGATTCTGCTGTCTGTGTGAAATTTATGGGCCTCTTAGGAGGAGAGTCCGAAATACAGATTGGTAAATTTATTACTAGGTATTACATGACCCAATGAGTGCAATACCCATGGGAAAAGACTTCCAATTTTATGTTAATGGTCTCTGAAATCTTTCTTGTGTCAGAGTTACTAAATCCAGAGATCATTAATAGCACCATGAAAACATACCTGTTATTTAACAACATCACTGAAGAGTTACATTCCTTCTAATGAGCTGCGAATTGGAGATAAACCAGCAAGTGACCTGCACGAGCAAACATTATTGATTAATAAACTGCCATGAATTAATTTCATATTTCCAGTGCATGTAACAATAAGAAACAGTTTGAGAACAACTTTGATTTAAAACTACATTTGTAATTTAATGCATTTTATAATTACAAAAAAGAAACAGCTGAATGAGGCTTTTATATTTATACACTTCCCAGCAATGTACAGAAGGCATGCATAATTGCCAACCATAAGATACTATTTAAAAATAAAAGATTTATAATTGCTTTTCCTGATTTGAGAATCAAATGAAGACTTTTCACATTGTCCTTCATAATCCAAACACTACGTGAATGACTAACTGAGCAAAGAGTAAGAGAATGAACAATATGGCACAGCATAAGTCAAACACAACAGTTTTGTGTTATCCTTGGAAGAATGGGGATATAGCCATAAAATTCTTAGAGTGCTTCCAGCCGAGCATCTGAAATCTGCGTTGGTGCTGCTACTGAGCAGTACTGTGATAATTAGGCAGTACCATACAAATTAGAAGGTCTTCTGAATTTAGAGGGCCTACAGGAACAGGAGACTTGCGAGTTTGTTAAACATATTGTAGTAACATATCTGTAGTAACTAGCTCAAATTTCTTCCATCACACCAGCCACAGCCCAAGTGAAATACAGAGGATATGAGGCCTGAAATTATCACTCAAGAAAATTCTAGCTAGGGTCCAAAACCATCATAAATGTAGACCAAATTGCTGCAGATGCCTCCTTAAAACCTACCTTCAACAGAGATGCGTCCAGTGTTTTCAGCTGCTTCCTCAAGTATAAAAGAGAAGGTTTATTGTTAGATGGTATGCGTTACTAAACACCAGGCCACTTAGCTCTTCTAAATACTTAGTTTTTCACCTCATGAGATCTGCCAAGTGCCCATCTTTTCCCTCTGCCAGGGTTACTGACCCCACAGCATTTCTGTATTTAAAAATTTGAATTAAATTCTGTTTTAACTCTAAACAACACAGGACTGATTTCCAAAACTGCTCAGATATTAGGCACCGGTTCCAGTGTGAGCTGCATACCTAAACACTTCTAGAAAAATAGCTGAGCCAAGGAAAACAGATGCCATTTCTGGATGCAAACTAATTTATTCAAGAGCATATTTTGAAAGAAAACCCTGTATCTATTTAATTTCAAGCTTCTCCTAAGAGCTACGGCAGCATATTTTGAAAGAAAACCCTGTATCTATTTCATTTCAAGCTTCTCCTAAGAGCTATGGCAGCATTAACCAGGGCAGCACTTTCCTCAGGTTTCCTAGGAGGCAAAGCCAATTTCCAGGCAGCAGGACTTCCCTGCGGTGAGCACTAATCGCCACCGAGAAGCAATGATACCGCAGTACATATACATATACATTTATATAGACTTATTAATTTCTTTCATTATTATTGCCTTCCCAGATTAATTTTAATTGAGGCTTTAAATAAAAAGCAACAGGAAGCACTGCTCCCTCCCCCGTTTGGCGGGCCCGACCCGCGGCCTGTCCCCGGCCCTGAGGTGATTCCCCCTCCCCGTCCCCTGACGGGGCGAAGGCCTCGACGAGCCGCGGCCGCTCGTTGCCAGAGCAACGCCCAGCTCAGGGCCTTCCTCCTCCTCCTCCCCTCACGGCTCCTCCTCTTCCTCCCCCCGCCGCGCCCTCTCCCACCCACTCGGCCTCGGCGGCGGCGATGGAGGCGGCGGGCAGCCGCGGCCTGGGCAGCGGCGCCGGGCGGGAGGCGCCGGGCGCCTGATGAGGTACCGCCGCCGGGCCGCGGGCTGGCGCCTGGCCGGGCCGCGCAGGGGAGAGGGCGGGAAAGGGGCTCCCGGCGGCCGCTCCCCCTCAGAGCCCGGGGCGGGCGGGCAGGAAGCGGGGACGCGCCTCCGGGGTCACCCCCTCCCCGCGCCGGGGCGTCTGTGGGGGCCGGGGGTCGCTGCTGGCGCTGCCCCCAGCGGCACCCGCCCTCCCGCCGCCTCCGAGGGGGCTGGCGGCGGGTTCCGGCGGCGGCGCGGCCCTGCGAGCGGCGCGGGCGAGGCGGCCGCGGCCCAGCGGGAGAGCGGCTGCCCAAGTGCGGTGGGAGCAGCGGCCAGGGAGGGACGGGGGATGTTCGAGGAGAAAAGGCTTTATCAAGGACCTTACTTTATCTGATATGGGGGGAAAAGAAATTCGGGAAGCCGTCCGCTGCGTGCGGGTTTCTCACGCTTTAATAACTTATTTGAAAGTTTGTTAGGCAGAGTGCCAAGGGAAGCTGCGTTACTCGAACTATGGGATCGCCCACTTTTTTTAAACACCAAACTGTCAGTTTTTACAGAAGCCGGCCCTAGACCCCTAACTGAAGAGTGCTAATGAAGTTCTTTTACCCACCCCCACCCCCCCCTTTTAAAACCGGCATTCGTGGCCGGATCCCGCAGACACACTGAGTAATAGTGCTCTTACACGTCAATACAATTTCCAGTTTATTTGCTTTATTCGTGTGCATAAAATCACAGAACGTGAATTTTGGATGAAGTATGATGTAATCTTTGGCCAACAAAAATGTGGGTAGTAGCACCAGCAGCGTTTCTAAATGGTAATAAGTTCCCCTATTCAGATATTGTTTAAACTCTTCTAATGTAATGTAATCTAATCTCCATTTTAAAGGCTAAATAATTCTAGGTTTGTGCGAATCTATTAACTTCTTGCAGTACAAAACCAATTTTGCTTTAACCTTTTTGTATCCCTGGTGAAACTAGCTGTGTATATACACTAAACTTTGGAAAAATAATTTCAAAGAGGAATGTGGAAGAGTTTGAATGATTGAAAAAGGATTATAATAAAATTTCCAATGTTTCAGTATTATTACTTGATAGTGACAAGTATTGTGCCGAATCCAGCTTCAAACCATTCTCCAAAATCACTACTTTCCTATCACACCAGTCCAGAGAGGTAGATTTAATGCACTTTGAGTAATGTAAAGACTGACACAAAAGTTAAAAACTACCCTGGAAGACAGTAGAAAGATGTCAGTGGAAAGAAATAAAACCTCATTTGGGTGGTCTCACTGTTAGATTACTGCTTGTTGCCTGCACTTTTTTCACCTAGACCATATGGTCCAGGCTTTTTTAAATGCTTCTTACAAAATGGACTAACCTGGTTCTGCTCCCTTACCCAGACAGGATAATCTCATTAATCTCATAATGGCCCTGAATTTTGAGCATGCCCTGGCTTTTGACTAGACTTGTCTCTGCACAAGCGCTTACCATTTTATGGATGCATGTAAATGTACTCTTTGCTTCCTTCCCATCATTGTTTGCTCCTCTGGCCTACTACTGTTACTATTTTTGTGAAATTATGCAGCACTGCTCATATCTCTTCTGTACAAGCTACTGCTGGTCTCCTCTTCAGCAGCTTTTGCTGTTCTGATTTGCACTGAAGCAACTTTAGATTTTACTGAGGCAGCCAGGTTCACTGCGGGCTAGAGGATCTGCATGTGCATGAAAGGAAGTCATTTAATATGGCACATGGAAAGCTGCCCCTTGGAGATGGGGTGCAAACCCAGCATGCCAGCTTTCAGAACAGAGACAGACAGTATCTCTCGAAAGAATCTTTACTTCATGCAGGCAATCACTCAGAACAATCTATTGTATTTTTGTGTTGGGTTTTTTGAGTATTTTTTTTCCCCTAGTTATCTCTTCCTTCAACTGTGACTTTTTATATCCCACTCTAGGAGACAAAATAGCAAGAATCTGGACCAGAAAAAAACCCTACCATGCAACCAAATTGCAGTCATCTCCACAACATCCAAGGGAGTGGTGATGACTCTTCATCTTCTCCGAGCGCCCACGCAGCGAGGTTGTCAGGAGAGAGCTCGTGCCATCACAGCGGAGATGTTCGCATACAGCTGAACTCTGCCGTGGGAGAAGCCAGAGAAAACGCGAGTTCCCGGCCCTCGAGGCCAAGTTCCCAAAGTCACTCACACGGACATGCCCACAGCGAAGCAGGGGGGCTCGATGACTCCACTCCAGACTCAGAGGAACACAGCAGCACCTCCCTCTCAGAGCTCAGATACCTCCTCCAGTGGCTGCACAAAAGTCTGCCGTATATCTTGATTCTGTGTGTCAAATTGATCATGCAGCATATAATTGGTAGAGTATAACAAAATAAGGTCTGAGGGAACAGACCCTCCCCCCAAAGAGACAGACTAATAACCATGCCTGAAATATAATTCAATTTATTTTTAGCTTTATTTTTATTTGCTTTACTCATCAGAAAGAGAGATCCACTAAACTACGTTTCAGTGGCTTCTGTTTCCTTTGCTGGCGTATGTACAATGTGCTAAATTATTCTGGCTTGATAGTCTGAGCTATTAATTGTAATTACAAAGACATATTAGAAGTGGCTGGTTTTTAACCCAGTTCAGTAAAGTTTTTTATTTTCTTGTGTATAACTGACCCTTTTTTCCTACTAGGCATTTCTCTTGGAATTGGGCTGCTAACAACTTACATGTATGCAAACAAAAGCATAGTAAATCAGGTTTTTCTAAGAGTAAGTATCACCATACCTAACAAAATTCTGTAAGTTAACCAAGACCTTTATCCACCAATTTGTTGAAAGAAATGTGAATGGAGATAGTGTTTTATTTACCTAATAATACTAGGTGTCAAGGTTTCAAGATGGAAATAAAGTCTTAATGCTTCTGTACAATGTAGAGCTTCTCAGATAAATAAGGTTTTCAAAATTCAAAAAGAGGGGTTTTTTTCCTCCCTCTGACTTTGAATATTGAAAACACTTCAACTGATAAAAGCTTTTTGGAATTTATGGAAGAACTTCTTAACTATATCTGTGGAATCAAATAGCAGTTGACAGCTTAAACTTTCAGCTGTCTCTGTTCACTCCCAAGGGAAAAATCTGTTGTTTCTTCAGAGTGGGGTGGGTTTTGGTTATCTTTTTAGAAAAAACCTCGATGCACATAGAAATTGTTGTGTTGAAACATAAAAATTACCGCTTTACCTTTCCACTGAGTAGTTCTATTTTATTTGGCCTAAAACCACAAAGATAAAGTCCTCTAGTAGTAACTCTGTTCAGATATAACAGACTTGGTGCTTTGGAGATATATTTAAGACACTGATACTGAGGTAAGGACTGTAATATGTCTTTACAACTATCTTACAGGAACGGTGCTCCAAGTTGCAATGTGCTTGGTTACTAGTATACCTAACTGGATCATCTCTCCTCCTGTATTACACCTTTCATTCTCAATCACTGTATTACAGGTAAGTAGAGGAACATCTCTACTCACATCATAAATTACTCAAATATTAACTTGGAACATTTTATCTGGGCTGCTGCTGTTTTTCTATAATTGGGGCATTGGTTTCTCTTTCAATTTAATCTTCATTCCTCCTCTTCTGCCAAACTGAACTGGTGCTGTCCTTAAAAACAGTACGTTAGAATTTGCAAGATTAGACCCCATACTCGGTGGCACGTACCTGGGTTTGATTCCTAGCTTTGACCCTGCCTCCTTGCCTTCAGAATACTGAATATGGCATTCTGGTGCTCCATGGAGTTTATGGCTCCAATTTATTTTCTATCCCTCCTACCATTCTGTAGCTACAGTCTTGGCTGTAAATCAGTCAAAGGCTGTATTGCTAAAATGAGAAAGCAAGCCTATCTCTAGAGAATGGGGGTTGTGATGAAGAAAGAAGATTCAAAAACGGAAAGGTTGTCAGATCATCAATTATCAATTTACAATAAAGAGTTCATTTTCTTAGCAAATACTTTTCCTCTCTGTAAAACCAGGTCTCCTTTTTAAATTAAACCTGCCGTGATAATCTCTGGTCATGCTTTCCTCTACACAGGGTGCCCCAGTAACTTCTGATACTTCTTCTTGTAGCTTAATCTTCTTAAACCCTACTGTGGATTTTATGAACTTCTGGGAGGTACTTTGGATTGTGGGAGTCACAGACTTTATTCTGAAATTCCTCTTCATGGGCTTCAAGTGCTTTATTCTCTTGGTGCCTTCTTTTATGATGTCCTTTAAATCCAAGGTAAGGAAACAAACTGCATTTTTGCTTCCTTATAAAGTTTCTTTTACAGTAAAATTAGCTAAATGTTAAATTCTACCCAGAGAAAAGTCTGTTTAATTAAAAGTCAGTATATAATCCACCACTACACTGTGGGCAAGAAAACCCTGTGGATTTCATGTTCTTCCCTGCTTGGTGTTAAGGAAAGTTTACAGTCTGATCTGAAACAATTGCTTGTATTATGTCATCAGATAAATGGGTTTATTTCTGTCTCTTAAGTGGGGGGACACTAAGAAACCTTTTATTTGCTGCAGTGTAACAGTGTGTATAGAGGCGGTTAGTGGGGAGCAGCTGAAGCACAGTAAATTTTTTACATGCTCAACAGTAACTGACATGGGAAGATTTTAAGATCTCTGCATGCAAACAGCTGTTTTTTTCTGTCTCCAAGAAATAATTTGGAATTTTAGTTTAGAAACTTAAGCAATATTTGTGTCAGATCAATGAATTTGATTCATAGCTTAATTCCACAAACCATTAAAGTTTAGTAATTTTCACAGAAGCCTACACTGGTTGGTGGGGTATTTATTTTTATCTGCTTCCCGAGGTGAGACAGGCAAAACCAATTAAATTTTCTGTCAAAATAGCAAATACTAGTATTGGTTCAAAAAAACACCAAAATAAGTACAATTCATATGTGGTAGCATTTGAACAGGATGTTTTGGTAGGTTTTATCTCTTAAAATGTTTTTCTCAGGTACAACCGATTTCTCTAAATACCAATTTATAATCAAGATCTCTATTTTCGTAACATCCAAAAAATAGTTACTGAAAATTGCATTACACCAACTATGACCTAAACTGTGGCTAAATTAAAAAAGGAATTTGGTTAACAGAGACATTATCCAGTGTATATTATAGAAAGAATGTCTTCCCTGTACTTCTTCCCTGTTATAGTTTTAAAGACAAACTTAAGGAAATAAAGTAACTAAGCTAAGTATCTGTTACAGGCACGCACACACAGAGTGCTCTGTGCAGGACACTTGCACTTTGTAGTTGTTACTCAGTCATTTTTTAGGGTGTCATTGAAATCTGTTTACCTGTTCAGTCCAGCTGCCCTGTGCTTCTTTCCTGATCTCCCAATTTTCTTATCACCCCATCCTATAAAGGAGTTGATTATCACAAGGTAAGGCATGAAATAATGTTTACAGGAAAACAGTTTGTAATTTAAGTCTGTTAATAAAAGAATGGGCCTTGCTCTCGTTATTTAATCCTGAATGCAGGACACAACTCTGCTAATGACAAACTGATCTACGTGACCAAATTTGTCTTATTTTCCTTTTCATGTAACTTTTCTTTTTTAATGCTTATGAAATTAAGTCTGATAGCATTATTTATTAAGCAGGTAGGCATCTGACAAAGGCATCCTATTTTAGCCTATTAATTTGATTTTCTGCAGTACAGCAATCATTTGTGTTATTGTTACTTGTACAGTTGTGGTGAGACTCATCGTCTGGTCTTCATTCTTTTTCATTCTTCATATTTAGTTGTTTTAAGATATTATGAGAGGAAGTTAACGCAAAATAATAACAATGCATCTTTTCTCTATATTTTAAAAATCCTTTGTGTTTTGAATCTTGAGCGATTCCTTTGCATGTCTTGCTTAGGGCTACTGGTACATGCTGTTAGAAGAACTCTGCCAGTATTACCGTATGTTTGTCCCCATACCAGTTTGGTTCCGTTATCTTATTGGCAATGGGGAGCTGGACAGTGTACTAGGATGGAGCCTTGGGATATTGCTGGGCCTTCTCTACTTCATCCTAAAAGTATGTAAGCTTTATATTCCTCTCAAACTTATCACTGGAGGAGGATTAGAGACACATAAACTGACACATTTCTGAAAGTTCCCCTGGGTTTGAACTGAGTTGCAAGTTGATGATTCAGTTTAACTGATAGAGCCTTCCAAAACTGAAAGGAAAACTGGCTCAGGACACTAAATCCTCTTTTTCCTGCACCTGTTCTGGGAATGGATTGGGGTTGCATATCAAAGAATACTTACTATAGCTCTCCTCACATCAGACACTGATCAGACTGTTACCAGATATTGATAACAGGAAAGAGCTTGCAAAAATAAAGGTTTATGGCTAAAAGAATCAGCATTTTCCAGGGAACTAGATTTTCTCTCTGCTAGAGCGTGTGATGCTAAACAAATTAAAGATAAGTGTTCATACTGGCTGTCTACTTCACCAAAGAGCTAATCTGCCCCAGATGTAACCAGACTCAGTACAGGTTTGGCTTTGAATATGGAAAATACTTTATAATGCGATGGTATCTTAATTACAAGCCTAAAGACTATTGCATATGTGATAATAATGCTGATAGATTCGCACTTGAGTGCCTAATTTCAGAACCTCAACACAGTATTTCTTCTAAAGAACAGACACCTACTGGGAAAAATTCATGCTAAATTCTTGTTTTGGTTACATATTAAGCAGCTAAACTCGGGTCAGTCTGAACTATAGCTTTGCTTTATGTTCCTGCCAACACAAAACTAGCAGTGTGAATTCTAGTGTTGGAATCTGCACAGAAGCTTGGAAGCTTTTTAGTTCACAGAATAAAATACTAAGTGTAACTCAGGTTTTCTTTTCCCATTTCAGCTTTTGAGCTTTTTTGGACGGTTGAGAAACTTCAGGCAGGTCTTACGGATATTTTGCACACGACCAGTGAGTACTGAATTCTCTTACGACAAAACAATAAACCCAGTTTACATGAAAATACTTATTTTTTTTTAATGCCCCAGTCTTATATTACTTTGTATTCTAGCAACAGATAACTGAATTTTTAAAGTAAACCCTGGATACTTGTTATCGCATTTGACGCTCTGAATTCCTTGACTATGTGATTACATTGTCATCTAGACAACAAAAAAACCCCAGAGAATCTATTCTGCATGTAATAACATGCCCTCTTTGTCCTGCTTCCTACTTTTTAACTGGAATAAATATTGATTGGATGCAGGCAGAGCTTTATGCTGAAATATAGGGAGAATTGAAGCTTGCCAAAATAATTGACATGCAAGTAACTTCTGTTAGAATTGTATGTTTCTGGATAATCTTCCTCTGTAGTAAGAGGTATTGGTTAGAGTGTGCTATTCATGCAGTAAAATGCGTAGAACATTTGGAGCACAGTGTTATTAAACTAAAAGAATAATAAACAACTTCACATTTTCTAAGTGCTATCTTGATCGAATTGGAACTTAACACAGTGTTTTACTCGGAGGTTACGGTTAAAATAAAAATTGCCACAGATTCTTCCAGTAACCACGATCAGGGGAAGATATTAACTAGACAGCGTGCCACGTAGGAGCACGTAAGCTTTAGGCCCCAAGACAACTATTAAAAACTTAGCAATATTTTGTTGCATTAGGGATTGGATAGTTTTCCTGACACGGCAGCCCTTATTCCCAATTCCTCTCTGTCCTGGTATTTCTGTGTTTTGTTTTGGCTTTCCCCCTCCCCTAGAAACTAATATTGGCTGAAAATACCTTGTTTCACAGCACTACGGGGTGACAGCTAGCAAGAGACAGTGTTCCGAATCGGATGATATCTGTTCAATCTGCCAAGCTGAATTTCAGAAGCCTATTCTGCTTATCTGTCAGGTAATACACATAAACATAATTATTTTTTGCAAATTTAAGAATATTTTAAACAACTGGTAAACAAAACAACATAGCTTAGCGAGTGTATGTCTTCTGATTATTTTTAGAAATCAGGCTATGCAAATAATATACCGTCTTATAAATGGAAGAGCTTAGAAGCTCTAAGTTCTCATTCTTTTCATTACAGCACACATTTTGTGAAGAATGCATCTCTTTATGGTTTAATAGAGAAAAAACGTGTCCACTCTGCAGAACTGTTATTTCAGACCATGTTAACAAGTGGAAGGATGGAGCTACATCTATGCATCTACAGATTTTCTAAAGCATGTCAAACAACTTGTTTTACAGTTTGTTTGTTCAAGCTAAAGTTTTTCAGTTTACTGCAGATTAAATTGTAGGGGGCACAAAGAAGAAGTTTCCAAATTCTAGATTATCATGCTTTTATGAAATGTTCCAGTATTTAAAACAGTGCAGAAGATGTTAACTTGACCTTCTTAAGTATAGAAAAGTAAGTTTTCAGAAAGAATGCAGAAAAGCCAGCATTGTGTCTCTTGTGATTCTCATAGGAAACAATCAAGTCCTTGAAAAATGCTGCATTACTTCTTCCAGCAGCTTCTTAATTCAAGATTTTATTTAAAAGTTTAAGTAGAGTTCCAGACTGTACTAAATTGTATTTATCCTCCTAACATGACTCAACCCAAAAGGTCAACCTACCAGTTTTATTAATACTATGAGCAAACTTTACACTCTGGACTACAGTGAGAATTAGAGCTACTTATCACACTTGGCATTAAGGATCCCTTAATGCTTGCCCAGTAGATATGAGAAATTAACTTCTTATTCACACACCTGTAACAGCAACAATTCTCACTGTACCTGGAGATAAACCCCAAGAATTAAGACGTTTCCCCTTTAGGTTCTTGTAGACTTCTAATGGATCTTTGGCTTAATATATAAACCAACCACTGATATTAGTTTTTTACTTAGCATTTTTTAAAGTTGGTATTTTTCAAACAAATCTTTAATACTATATTTTTGTCATAACAGGAACCAGATTTTTCTTACAGGGGAGAATCTATTTTATACTATATTTGCAATTTGTAGTATGCATAAAAATCAGAGAGAATAAATGCATTTAAATCTATTTGTTTGGTGCATGTTGAATAAAGAAACAAGATTCATTCCTGCTTCAGTATTAACTTACATGTAAGCACATAACAGCTCACTGCTATATACTTTTCCTGTTGATGTCTCAAAACCAAAAAAACCTCCAAATGCTACAACTTATTCATGACTAGTCTTTATGCTAATTAGTGAGCTAACTTATATATAATATCACTTTTTTTTTTCCTGCTTGTCTTTTTTCACCTTGCTATTCAAATAAGACTGAAAAAAACCCACTCAAATGATTCTGTTACAGCAAAGTTAAATTGAGTTGCCATTAACTTGAGCTTGTCTTAACTGAATACCTTTAGGAAACTTCTAAGTTCGGGAAAAAGCAGAATTTAAAAGTTAAACACTTACTTGATGAATGATGTAGCAACTCAAATGGCCAGGCAGTGACTGAGTACTGTAAAGTTACAGCTGACACAGCCAGATTTATAGGGCTGACAGGGCATGATGGGAGAGTGCCCTTAAAGGTACAGCTAGGAGTCTAATACTAGTAGAATTTAGTATTCTGAATAAAAATGTAATGACATGGAAGATTCAAGCTAAGACGTATCATTTTATGTTCAAGCTTGCTTTTGCTATAGCATGCTGCATATTTGCTAATTGTTATTTTTGTTTGAAGTTGACTGCAGTTCAGAGTAAGTGTGCCCTATGATTGTTCCACCGTGCTATCTGAGTGACTGGGGAAAGACTCCAGATTAAAGAAAACAGGCAAAAGTTCCTAAGTCTGTAATTGGAAACTTATGGGAGTAGAAGAGCCTGGTTCTCATGGAAGCCTCTCCCAGCAGGTGAGGTACTTAGTTTGGAGAATGTACAGCTGAATGGGGTTAGAGCAGTCCTGAGGGTGGCAGGGAAGACTTGGAAATTGGCCACAGCCAGAGCTGTGCCGTAACGGGCTTGTGCCTGTACCTCCAGTACTGTCAGAACAAACTGCTCTTTGTTTCCTCAGAGAGATCTAGCTATGCCTTAGCTTGCAGCTGAAGTTCCTACAAGATCAGAACTGTTTGTTATTTAAATTTCATCGGTGCTGATATTCAGACTGCTGCTGCAGCAGAACTCCTCTTGAGAGATGGACAAGAACTGAATCAGTCAAGGAACAAAAAAAGAGTAGGGGGAATTTAAGGCTGGATTCTGAATCTCTGATGGGCCCACAGAGACTTTGGCAGCTCACTTGGTTACACAATCATATTTAGACTTTTCCAAATTTAATCATGAACGTACAGTTTAGCTAAAGGGTGTTTTAAGGGGTTTTTTTCTTCATACAAATATTGTGCGAGGACTGTGTAAACAATGTATTTCATTTAGTCAACAAATAGCACCTTTAAAAAAGCTTTGCTTGTGTGAGTAAAATGCGTGACTAAGCCCGATACACTTCGTAAGTGCAGATGCAATAACCAACCCTTTCTAAAACACTGGGCAAAATAAAAATTGTAAGTTATCCTGGATTAGCTTTTCCTGAAATGCTAATACCAACCACTTAATCACTTTTTAATTCACAAATCCTCTCTGAGAAAATACAAACTATAATTCATTAGACTTGGACATGACGTTAGAGCAAGGAAATGCACTTCCTAATACTTGAATATTGATTAAATCCATTGCCTACCAGTAATGGGTAGTCATTCATCACAATTCCAGTATTCTGAGATGGACTTTCAAAAGTCTTTTTAGAACAATAGGTCTAAATCATCTAGTCCTAACCCTAATACTAACTGGGAAGGTACAGATTCTGACGTGCACCAGCTGCTTGATAGAAACAGTTGTGTCGAAAGCAGAGCCACTACCTTGCTGACTAAGGGAAAAGATCTGAGAAACAAGTATGCTTTCTTACTGCCTTATCCCTCAGACGAGTAAATAGCAGCCCCATTGCTTATGTGGCAGAGAAGAGTGAGAGGGAAGCTTCCTGTTTCATCATGGAATCGATGATTCTAGGACAGCGCAAAGCTGAGTGGTCTGTCAGGACCAACACCTTGCACTGGCAGACCTGAGATGAACTAGGAAGGTAGTTACAGATCAAGGAACATGCTGCTTTACACATATACGTTCAAATATGCAGGAACATTTGAAAGCAATTAGCCTGAACTAAATATTCCTTTGGTATAGAACATCAGTATTTATAAACTACTTACCTCAAGAGGTAGTTCAATATCTAGGACAGATACTGTACATTGAGGAATTAAGGCATCAAGGACCATATGCAAGGCCAGTGTTATTACTAAGAAATACAAAACTAATTTAGAAGTATTACACTTGTGGTTAAGAAAAAAAATCAACACAAGAACTCCACAGTGTCATCTGGCCTGTAAAGTTCACCAGGACTGTTTCACGGAGCACAACAAAACATGGTGTCAGTACTTTAAGTCAACCCTGGACTGTTGCTGATCTTTGTCTACTACATAGTAGTAACAACATCTTACTAGGATAAGGGTGGTTGTTGGTTGGAGAGAGGACCAGGGAACAAGCTGACTTAGTTATACTCTGTTGATGAATTTTTTTTCCTTTAAGATCCAGTGAAAATTATTCAAACCCAGTAATCTTATCAAACACATTTTGTTAAAACAAAGAACTAAAAAGAGATTTCGCTCAACCAGTTTAGATTTACACTTCATAAATGAAACAAGTCATTCTCATCTTAGTTACGGAGAGGGAAGAAAGTGAGTAACTTACATCCATGAATGACATCCTCTCTGATCCACTTGTTGGCACCCTGCTATTAAGATGCAGCTCTTCCTCATCAAGCCCACTCAGGCCAGGGTAGCTGCCCTGCTCTCCAGACACCCAGCACATGTCTGACTCTGCAGGAGACAGATCAAAGAAGAGGTTGACAAAGGGCAATCAGTAGCCACTTTTTAAGAGCCCAAGAACCTAGGGGAAGGTACCAGCCCCTTGGTAAGCCAGACGGATCAGAACTGGCATGTCAGGTCCTTTAAGTTCTAAGTGGAATTCCTCCTCCCTCCCTCTCCCTTCCAAGCTGTCATGAAAGACAATGATTTAGATCCAGTTACACTTGGGGCCTACCTACTTCTGATTAAAAAAAAAAAATAGGTCACTTGGATTAGCATATGTTTAAATTTGCATTTAATTGCTATTCACATCCATCTTATTCAGCAGTTGAGTATATTTAGTTCCAGTAAACTGTGAAAGATGAAAACAGAATAGGGATTACCTTTATTTCTACTAAGGCAGCTCAAGTTTGTTTCTTGAAGACGGCTACAAAGCCACGTTAATCTAGAAGAGAACAATCTGTAGAAGTTCATATATAGGAACTGCATACAGTATACCATCAAGGATCTGCAGGAAGGATCGTTAAGTAATTTGCCACCTTCTTAATAACTTCTCCTCTACCCCTGAGGGTAAAGGATTTCCCTCTAAACTAGGAAAATGAAACAGCAACTATCCTGCTGTAGAGACAGATTTTTTTTTTAAAAAAAAAACAACCATCAAAACCCAAGCATCTGTCCTAAGAACAATAGCAGTCTCCCTCAGAGTTTGATGCACTTTCTGATTAACAGTGAGAGCAGGTTGGGAGTTAATATTAAAAAGAAAATAGTCCCAAAGTAAACATCCACTGTATAGTTAGAGTGGACTCAAATACTAAATGTTCTCCAGCAGTTCAGCTTTTAGATAGCAAGGCAAAAAAAAGGGATATTGAAAAGAACAATTGACTCATTTATTTTTATCTTTTATTATGAGCTAATACCAGGATGACATTCAAATGTCAGATGGCACAATTAAGACAGTCTTGGTAGGAATTATTCCAGCATTCCCAAAATTACAATTTAGTACACGAATGGCATCAAATGTATGCATCACTCCCACAGAGAAAAATGATGAAATTCTGAATATCTTATACCAGAATAGTTTCTGCATCAAATGGGAAAAGAAAAACTGCTGGTAACACAGCTGACCTATAAACCTTTTGTGATAATGACCTGCGGAACAAAATATTCCCCTATTTAACATCTGGTAAAAAAAAATATGACTTTTGTTCAAGTTTAAGATTTAATACTTTTATATGGTTAGCCACAACAGGTATTAACCTCAGTTTTACTATATTTTTGTAATGCTACAAAAATCCTATAAAATCAAATTATAGTGAATTTTTCAGTGATTATAATTAAAAAAGCGCAGCTTGTACAAAATAAAAAAAATAAGATTCTATACTCTAATGAAAAATTTAAGACATTTTTAAATGAACAAAAGAAAGCACTTGTTAAGCTCTCCAATATTCAATGCATTCTGCACTTATCTGAAATAGCCAGACAGGAGCTAGAACTCCACTCCCCTTAGTTCACGACTAGTAATTTTGACACTATTATATATATATAGAGGATCTATGTCTGATATTTTTACAAATAAATACAGGATAAACCATATTGCATAGTGTGTGCTTGCTGTCTGAGTCACACTCCAAAAGTTTCACAGTTATGGTAGGGAATTAAACTCATAATCTATGGGATGAAACATTGACAGTACATGAAATTTACTTTTAAAACCAATGAATTGTATCTGTAATTAATCAGTGAACTCAGACAAACAACTCTTGCCATTCTTGCCAGCCATATTAAACCAATTCTACTGGACAATACATCCAGCCAACCAAAAGCAACCGTTAGCTGTAACTAGGACCAAGAGAGATCTGCCTCAAAAAAAAAAAAAAAAAATTTTTTTAAAACCAAGTTCCTTTATACTCAGTAAACATGTTAGGAAACCTATGTTAACAAGTGGCACAGACAGGCACTGCTTGAAGTGTTGAGTATTTGCAAATACGCATAATACAAACACACAGGAGCACTTTGATTTCAGTTTCACAACATGTCACCAGTGGCTGTATTACCAAAGGAAAAAAAGGCAATCTGCCAGTACAATTTGGGTCACTGTAAGGTAACTTGATTTTCTTTATAAAACTAAATAAAGAAATTTTCCAACAAAAGGCTTATCAGGAAGGAAAAAAAAAAATTTTTGCTCTGATCATAACCATCTTTTTTGTTGGTTCTTTATTAGTATCAATGAGATACTGATGAATCCTTCTGACTTGCAAATTTTAGAAAACAGCACTCTGATTGGATTCAACATGCTTAGAGAGTTTTATGGCTTGGATCCTATGGCTCAAAAAGATTCAGTATACACAGAGTAAGCAGAATCTATAAAAAAATCCCTACTGTTGTGAAACGCTAGAAGTAGACTTTGCACAGTTTGACTAAAGATAATGCAACGTGTGGCAGGCAAAAAGTGACAGGACTTGTATGCAGTTGCATGATCATATACACACACACGCACACACCATACACACTCTAACTAGTGTAAAGCTCTGCAGATATTAACCCTTTCACCAGCTATGTTCATGGAAATGCTTTCTTTAAGGCAGGAAGTATTTAAGTAAGGTAAAGTTACCTTTATTTTATTCTTTGTACCTGTAAGTCATTTGTACAGATTGTGACAATTTCAAAAACATAAATAGTGTCCTTAGAACATGTTTCCTAAATTAAGTTGCTAAAGTTCTGACCCACTGTGGAAGACATTCACTGAAAGGCCATTTAACACTTTTCTCATACAATCAGCAAATTTATTGCCCCAGCATAGAAAAAAATTGATAAATTTAGAAATGTATAATGGCAGGGAACTCCCATACGCAAAATTTTATTTAAAAAAAAAAAAATCCTCAAATTCTTACCCACTGATTACAAAAAGGTTTATTTCGTTATACCATGTGGAATTTGTATATGTTTCCTGTGGTACTTCCTATATGTTTCTACTGACCTTGTTTTCCAATGCACTTTTTCCTGATCTTTTATATGGGTAAGAATCTGAACATATTCAGCTGTCTCCATCTAAGGACTAGCGTATACAAAAGTGATGTTTCCCAGTGAAATGTCTGCTGAGGACAAGGATGAAATAAGCAGGACATGTATGTATGTGAGCCCATGGCTTCCAGTTAAGCCTAGAACATAGCAGCATTGCCATTTGATTAGATCCATTTGTCTTTGCAGGAACAGGTATTTCAGCTGGGTAAGCAAGTGAAACAGTTCTCTCCCACCCCACATTGCCAAGCTGGTAATTGAGTGATTCACTTATTGATTTGTTGTTTCACGAGGAGAAGAATCAGAACTAGAGCCTTTACTTTCTTCACAGCAACCAATTATTTTGCATTTTTAATTTTGGGATACTTTCCATAATGAGCTGAATCAAAAAATCTATTTGAAAAATATATATTTTTTTTTATATATATAAAAAACTCATTATGTTTTGAATGTGAAATACCAATTAATTTTATCTCTCATCTTTGATTCCACCCCATTGTAGGAAACAGCTTAACCAAGCTTGCATGCTAATTATTCCTCAGACGCAAGCATGTAGGCATTTCATACTCTGCCTAGTGAAAGGGCTAACCCTCCTTGACACATTCATGACTAGACCAGTGATTCTGAAGCAACATCCTGACCCTTAATACTGTCAGTTTCAAGCTATCAAGCTGAAAAATCCTTGATAAGGTGAGAAGATGTCACTGCGAATCAGTTGGATGACGTGCCTAGAGTTCTGCAATACCATTTTCTAAAGTTTTTTATGCACCATTGATTGACAGAAAAAAAATCCATTTTTCTTTGCTTTCCAAGTCGCTCTGTGCAATGACTGACTCTTTGATACTGTCACTTTTTAAAAGTAAACCATACAAGCCCTCATATTTCAACTTCAAGGGGGCTTATATCCATTCTTTGTTTTCCACCTTCAAAGGCTTAAAAAAATTGTGTCGTCATAGATTCATGCGCAAGTGCTCTGGTCGTTTGGAAATCATGGGAAAAGCTTGTTTTTTATATGGCCCAGAGTTTGGTTGCCGGATTGGAAGTGGTGCTGAGGCCTCTCCACAGACTGTCACATCCATTTGTTCTATTCCACTTGTCTCCATTGGATATTCCACAGGTGTCTGAGTATTTGATGCGCTGGCAGAAGCACCTCTTCCCCAGAATTCCCCAGGGGAAAACTTTACAGGGCTTTAAAACAAGAAATATAAAAATCAGAGATGAAGATACACACAGCACCAAGGTACGTCCTTTACTCTGCAGGAAGCTGAGCTCAAATGCCTATTGAGAAGCATTTATAATTCTTCCTTCCACTTCCAGAAGTTTGAGAAAGTTTCCATGTCTAGCTTCTACCACAGTCTCTTGTAAAGTAAAATTCTCTCATCTGAGTAGTGAGGATTTATTTCTAGATGATTGCAGAAGGAATTTTCTGTACTAACATGATTCTTTAGCGGCACATAAGTACTTAGGATGTTCTGAGACAGTTCTAGAGGAATGGTGTACCAAGGTCACCAGACTGTGAGGCTGTATCAGCGCTGAACAGCAAGCAAATTAGTACTTCTTGTGCTGCCAAACGCCATAGATTTGTCTCTAATAATGTGGTTTGTAAAACAGGATCAATGGAAGTGATGGGCTTACTGAGAAGAAAGGCCGCATTTTTTATTTTTAGTGCAGATCTATTTCAACTACTTGCCAAAAAGTGTATTACAAAAAAGAAAAAAAAAAAAAAAAAAAGATACCTGACTGGTGTCCTAGGGCTACCTATGAATCTGCGAGGTGATCGAATTTTTGGTTCAAAAGAAAATTTCTCTTTTACGCTTTCAAGTACAGATGGAGCCACATATGTAAAACCCTGCAAAACAGGAAGGAACGCACTGTAACTTACAGGCAAGATTTACATTTATGATCACTTGTACAGTTATGACTGGCATGAAATAATTATAAATAGGAGAGTAAATGTAGACATACAAACTTCTACTCACTTCCTGAAGCAAACAGGTTTAGGGAGTTCCTCACCCGGGTGCCTGCACACCCCAGATATTTCTACACACATCACAGATTCCCACAGGCATGCTCAATTTAATTAATTTTGATCTATAGAATGGACATTGTTCTCTCTGCATGACTATGAAAGCAATCACATGCCCAGGGTTCACAATGCCACTATGAATTAGAATGCTGACATTTCAGAAGGTAAGCAGTGTTTGTTGGCTGATTTATCTATATAAAGATAACGTCAGCAATAATCAAACTATTTCCCAAGCCCTTAAACATTTCAAATCTGTCGCAGAACGTGTGTTTAAAATTTTGACAGTTTGCTTCAAGTATCAGGTGTTAAGATTCAGTAGAATTCATTTACCTGAAATGCCCTACTGTTTCCAAGTAACACCACATACCTCTGCACAGTCGTTATACACTCGTCCCTGGCTCACTTACCAGAAAGACCTGGTTGGCACTTTCACTGAGAGTAGAGTCATCTGGGCTATCAACAGGTGTCTGACGTGTAAACTTTGAATCAAACTGGCTCACATCCTCTTCAGATTGCTTTGCAAAAACAAAATGATTAAGGGTTTATATTACAGATATCAACCAAATGGCTTAGCGGTGATCAGTGTAGCCTCTGGATGGAGTTCATTCCATAGATTTTTGGCAGAGTTCTGCTGTAGTAAAACCCTGGAGTGGTGTCGGAATCCTGTCGCTGCCAGTGGGAGGTCACTATGGGCACTGACACTGAGAAATAAAGGCAAGGGGGAGGGGCAAAAATTATGGATCAAAAAGGAACATAAATTAAAAAGATGCCTTTAAAAAAAAAATCTCAAATTACAAACAAAAACTTTTAGAAATACAATGCCAGTCTCTCGCAAGTTCAGCCCTCGTTACAACCAGTATAGAACAGTTGCAACTATTAAGTTTTTGGAAGCCTCTCCAGATAATTTCACCCCATTTTTGCAAATACAGAAGTGTTTATGCTGTGAGGGATAGATGACAAATCTCGAATAAGTGACTATGAAGAATAGTGTTTTCTTCAGTCAAAGAACAACAGACATCATTCCACAATCCCTTCTCTCATTCCTCAGTGTAACTGAAAAGGCAGTGGGTATTCATTTGTGCAGGCCTTTGCGCAACCGTGGAAGCACGTTTTCAAAAACCATCTGGTTTGTACAAATAACGTTCATAAAACCCCAAATTATCTTCAGATAATTCATTTGGAAACAGCAGTCTTGTGTCATTCTGAATTTCATTCAAAAAGGTGAGGAAAAAAGGTCTGGAGTCCCCATGCTCAACATTAGCAATGCCTAAGTCAGTTTAAAGTGAGATTTTTCGCAGTCAGGAACCATTGGGGTGGCAACACCCATTGCTGCTGTAGCTAATTGTACCCAGAGGGGAAAAAAAAGACAGACATCCTACCATCAAAACATAAGATAGGATAATAAAGGCTTATTCATCACATCGCTGGTTTGAGGCAAACTTTAATTACTGCCTATAATGCACAAGATGCATTGTAAATATTAATAAGCAAACATACAAAATGCTTCATTAGGTGACTTCATTTACTTTTGCTTAGCAACTATTTATCATCTTAGTTTCTATTAAGTATTAGAAGCAGAAATTCAGAGGTAACTGCACTTGCAAGTCTGTTTAACCTACAGATTAGAAGCAGGAGGAAGTAAAACTGAAGCAGAACTTTCTTCCTCCAGGAGACTCTGAAGAGAAGGATATTAGCTCTTAGCTGATTTTTGCCACCTTCTCACATAAAAAAGCAAGATCTTATTCCAGTGATGGATGAGTCCCTTGACCACAGAGTAGCAGAACACAGAACACGCTCATGACAGCCAGTATTTCATACTGGGTGGAGATTTAAAATAAAGAGGTTTTTTTAATTGTTGATACAGCACCAGTTCTCAGGAAGAAAAGAAAAAGTCTGCATGAGGTAGTATATCTGGTAGATCCGGTGGTAGATCTGCCATCTTTAATTTGACAAGAGTGAATCTGAGAACCAGTAACCTAAGTTGATGCATTTAACTGTTGAAAGTACCAGAAGTCAATGGCACTCCAGTTTGTACAAGTGAACGTTCCTAAGTTTTAGACTCCACATTGTTTAAGACCTTTCCTAAAGGCATACAAGGAGTATCTCACAGCATTCTGAGTACGTACCAATAAGGGTTTAAAAGGAGGTTCCACCTTTCGTGCCAACAGCTCATCCCAGTTAATGTGTCTGAAGAACGGGTGAGCCTACAAGAGTTACCAACAGCAGAGAGTCATAATCTGCCTTCTGAGTATAAATCACACTCATTTAAGAATTAAGCATGTTCTTTTCAGACCCTCTCTGTGGTGTCTTTCTTTCCAAAATCACGCATGGACCTCGTGTCATATATTCTGCAGCACTACATCAGAGTAGCTGGAAGAGCTGAAAATTGATACCATACCTCCAAGTCAGATAACATATTTCCCTATCATGTTTTCCTTGAAAGTATTAGAAAAAGCCAGTTTGCATGCAAAATACCTCTGCATTTTTCAACGTAAAAGTTAGATATCTAAAAATAATGACAAAACACTGTATTAATGACAAATTATCAGCACACTGAAATAAGGAGGACTCTTTAGTACACTGTTCATCTCACCACAAAAAGTCAAGCTGGAAGCAACAGGAACTAGGCCTCTGCCTTAACTTTTAACTGTGCCACACTGAATGCAAACTAACAACACTCCTCCCTTGAAAGGGCTGCACTAAATGCAAGGGCTGGCAGGTTTTTCATCAGACTGTGAGAGTATCATCGCTCTTCCACGGCTGACTGTACAATTAGCATTGTGCAACGAGTAGAAAAGATCGACTGGAAGATAGAGCTGAAGAATAAAAGTTACTTTCCAAATCTCAAATGATCAAAATAGGTAGACAGCTGCTTTCTTTAACTTTAAAGCATTCACATTTTGATTAGCTGTCACATGTGGCTGCCTTTTTGCTCATTACACTTCAAAACAGACGTACTCTCCTTCCCTGATGTACCCTCAAAGCTGTTTTATTTTCAGTGAGGTAAATTAAGAATCCTTAAGTTAAGCAAAAGTTACCTGAACTTCTCCAGCATCTCCAGGACCAGCTCCTAGACGTGAGGCAGCATTTCTTTTTAGCAGCTTAAGGAGAAATAACATCCAAAGAAGAAAAATTAGTTATGCCATTATGACTAGACTAGTTCTGACATGAATCATCATTTGAATGAATACCACGCAGAATGAACACCGAACAGTCAGAAATTCTGCATTCTTTACAAAACAATTGTATTTTCAAGGCAAATCACTTTCTGTACCACGCAAACCAATACTCATAGATAGTAAAACAAGCACGGACTGAATAGCCATAGTCATATTATATTTCTATTTTCTACATACACATGTAGTACTGACATTCATTAAGATTCTACCTTTTTAAGCAGATCTCTGGCTTCTTGTGTGAGGTAGGGAGGCAAGTTGAGTTTACACTTGAGAATCTTGTCAATTGTTTTCTTTCTGTTCTCCCCAGTGAAAGGAGGCTAGAAAGCACCATTGTAACAGGAGAAAAAATAGGACTTGTTCAGGTCTCTTGTTTGTGTACACAGAACTCACTTCAGTAATTTATAAAGCAGATAACATTACTGCAAATGGGACTTCTAAATAACTGTTTGGATGAAAGCGGCTCGTGACCGCAGTCAATGTTAAGTGTAGCCGTATTTTAGTTATATTTCTTACTTGCAGTTTGTATATATACAAATATATATGTATTTATACATGCATCTGAATTAGAATACAGGTAACTACAAAAGCTACAAAGAGAAATACATGCAATTATAACTGTGCACCTACTGCTCCAGTCAGCATGTCATACATTAATGCCCCCAAACTCCACCAGTCCACAGCACGATTATGCCCACTCCTCATCAAGATTTCAGGGGCCCTATAATCAGAAAAATGGAAAATATGAATGTATTTTAACAAGCTTAATACTAATTCTGACTACTAGTTTTCAAACAAAACCACATTTATCAAGTAAAATTTCCATAAGCAACTGAACATAACTGAACATCAGTTAAAAAAGGCAAAATTTAGCCATTACCCCCAGACCAGAGTAACACTTTTCTATTTCATCATGCAGCTCACATGTATTCAATTGTTCCACAGAATGTGTGTGTGACTGTTCCATCGTGAATAGATTCTTTACATAATCCGAAGTCAGTCAATTTTACATGACCTGAAATTAAATATATAAAATTTAAGACTTGCCAGAATTCTGACATTTGTGTAAGTAACATTAAAATAATAGGAATTTTTAACACGGATATGTAGTAACTCTGAGCTACTTCCAGATGCCTTCAATGGTCTGACAAAGCGATACAGCTATAAATCACACTTACAGATAAAACCTCTGCATTATACCTGCGTGAGAGAGTGTTGCCACTTGGTGAAGAGAAACAAGACAAACCACCAAAACTTACTCATGTATAGACAAATGTATTGAAACATAAACATTGTAGAGCATCATTCAGATAAGAAAGTAGGCTAGTGAATTTTACTGCTTACTTCCAAGTTCAGAGAACAACCTTCAACAAATTGTAAAGTGTCCTGAATAATTCAGTACAAAGACTTAAGACTAAGTACGTAAGTGGTTTAAGATAACATGAAAATACTGGATGGTACAGACTGCCAAACTAATCAGTGTCATACAGTCAATGTAACAGTGCATTCAAGATTTGCTGCTGCTGTCAGGTCAAGTGTCAACAGCTGGATAAGTCATTTCAGCTACAGATGATCTAGCATCCTACCTAAATTGCCTTTCCTAACGCCTCATCTCCATTACTAAAACGTCACTGATGCTACACTGAAGACACAGATCTGTAAGTACTTTCCAATAACCGAGTAGAAGAAAAATTTCAGAGCTGCAGAAGTAGCAAGTCAATCATTCAAAAAATGCCTGTGTCCATACATATGGAACTCAGAGCTTGCCGTGGCCTATTAAAGCCAAAGAAGCTGTGTTTAAGGGCAAGCAATTAGCTTTGGCAATTCTTCAGTTACACCAAGAGTGGTAACAAACATGCCACTGTTCTAAAGAAATTCACGTAAGAGTGAAGTGTTGTGACCTTTCAAGAGCTGTTTTCAAATGACTGGCAATGTAACTGTTACTATATTTCTACCTTGATGATTAAGCATGATATTTTCTGGCTTCAGATCACGATAGATGATTCCTTTTTGATGCAAGTGCCCCAGTGCCATTGAGATTTCTGCCAAGTAAAAGCTGGAAGGAAACATATACCACAAAATTAGACATACTCAATCATGCAAAGCATCTTAAGCACTAAGACTATTAACGTACATAGCAACGGTTCCTTGAAAGTATCATTAGAAGTGTACCAGAGAATAAACAAGAGAAACAATGATGCCTTTGAAGTTGGGTTGCCAAAAGGCACACAGACTTCGAGATGAACTACGAAATTACACCATCAGTGTTAGGTTTACCTGTTCAGCAGCTATCTTATCATGAATATATCTGGAGGAATCTGAATTTACCAGTTAGTGGTTAAAATATGCTTCAATCCATATTACAACATCTAGATGGCAGAGTTGAAGGAAAAAAAAAAGCTCAGAAGGTAACTGGCAGCACCCAGAGTGCTCTCTGTGGGACAGTATTAGAGCCCCATAGGCACATCAAAGCTTTTCTGAGGCATTATCAGCATGCGCTGTGGGGAAGATACAACTGTATTCAGTTGTGTGAAGCCTAATCAACTAGGAATAATTTAAACTTGCTTATACATAAAATATCACTACTCAAAAGGCCTTTTCTCCTTCATTAGCATAATTACCTTTATCACTTCACACATCTGATCATTGGAATACAGCCATTACAGTGACTTGGAAATTCTGTAACTGGCTGGTGAAATTGTGTGTGGATCAAGAGCGAAAAAAAAAAAAAAAAAAAATTACATTTACAGCAAGTCTTTCAGAGTCTTTTCTCCAGCACCCAAACCACCTCCTTTACCACAACCCTATGGACTACAGCCCACTTGGCAACGAGCAATGGACCCTATTCTGTAGTAAGACTGGAGTCACACCAGCACAAACTGGTAAGTCCGGAAAACACACATCTTTCTAAAACCCAGTTAACTGTTCTTTTCACTATACTATGAAATGAATGAGTAGTTATATAGAGTTTTTAAAGTCAGAGTATACAGTTTAAGCACTTAAAAAAAACCCCAAACTATCGATTTACCAAAATAGTTTCACTTACCAAGCTGTGTCTTCCATAAATATCCCTTCTCTCTCTAACTGCATAAATAGTTCTCCTCCTGTCATGAGAAAAATGAGATTATACTCCAATAAAGTATCATTTTTAGTCAGTCAAGTCTATATTCTAGAAAAACTATATGCAACGGTATTCTGCCCTGCTCTACAAAAAGTTATTTCATAAAAAACAACTTAGAACTTACTATTCTGTTATTCTCAGAATTCTAGCAACCTAAAGGAATGCCAAAAGAAATCAAAAGAGCAAGCTGAAAAAGCCAGCAGCATTTCTGTCCCTGTTTTTTCTGTTGTTATAGCTTGAGCAAATTGCTTCTAATCTGCGTCTGTTTCCCTATCTGTGAAATAAAGATAACGATTTCTTGTTTCACAAAGAACCTGCAAGGACTAAAACCTCAGGTACTCTGTATGACTGCACAGAATCTAAGTGTAACATACAGGAATTAACAAGCCTGATGGAAGAAGAAGTATTAAAACCCCTCCTCTCCTGTCCTGTCATGAAAAATAACTATGTTTCATTCATCTTTATTGAACTGAAAGGTTTATGTTTTTCTACGTATTTTTAATACTAACCTATTTTACATTTTTAAGACACCATGCCAATAGTTAGCTGGCCTTCTGAAGTAGAATAAGAAATCCAAATTCCCAGTTACGTAAGATACCAAGAAGCCTGTAACAATTTCATATACTGACCACTGAGATACTCAAGGATGAGGTAGAGTTTTCCACCAGTCTGAAAGGCATAAATTAAGTCTACGATGAAGGGATGTTTCACTTCCTCCAGTATATTCCGCTCTGCTTTTGTATGAGCTGTATCCTTTGCATTCCTTACAATCATTGCCTACAAAGAGCAGAGAGATGTGAGCACAAGAACATGCTAAACAAGACAGACTTTTATATTTAGTTCAATCCTGAGTTTACTACACACTCACAACACTACCTATGAGTCAGCAACATCATTAAAAAAAGAAAATTTCACCACAATATATACATGACAGGTTTCTTGTGGAAGTTTAGGTCTTTATTTATTTCATAGAATCATACAATAATTTAGGTTGGAATGAACCTCCAGAGCTATTTAAATTAGCTGCTAAGAACTACACAGACAAAACACTTTAAAGACTAATTATAATTCCAACTGTACCTGGATAACAACTGTATATATCACAGATAAAAGTTTAATTTTAGGTATATGATATAATTAGATAATTATAACAGCTAAAGAGAGGAATAGATTTCTTTAGATTCCGACAGTAGCGAAACATGAGCACTCAGGTTACCTTTTTAAGAACTTTCATGGCAAATATTTTCCCAGTGTTTGCTCCGGTTACTTTTCGTACTTGAAATACCTACACAACACCAATACAAAAGCAATCACGTATTACTACCGTGTTAGCCATCTCAAGTGAAAAAACAAAGTTCTGCAAAAGAGAGATGAGATCACCTACAAACTGCAACGCTGCCTGAAGGAGAAGAGCTAGTGCTTTGAACCAGAACCAGTTTGGGACATTACCTACTGCCACCAGCTGGTGAGGCTCTGCCAGTGACCTCGGTCCCACCGCACCAACCCTGGCAGCCCTGAGGTACCTTCTGGTGGAATGAACTTTGCAGAAAACAGGACAGGAAGATTAGACCTTGCCAAAGCACTTTAGCCACCTCCGGTGTAATGGATTTACTTCTGCAGAAAAAGAGTTCCTTACCTTTCCATAGCCACCTTTGCCAAGCACGCGTAGTAACTCAAAGCACTCTGGTCGGATCTTTTCTGGACCTCTGTTTACACTAGTCTCTGAAATCTCAAATTTTTCACAATGTTCCATGCCACTGGATAAAACCGAAACAAGAATATAAGACTACCTGATACTCAAAAACCATCAAATGAAAGCAAGCAAGCAAATTACTTTCCAAAAAGCATATACTGTATCTGACATAACTGAATGACTGCTTCGGACATTCAGAGAATTCTCAGCATCAGAAATTTTATTTAGGTGTGTGCAAAGCAGCAAGTTGCAACTTGCACAGAAAAGATTATCTGCAAATTTTGGGGATTTTTAGTACCAAGATTTCCTTCGGTTTCCTTCTTTTTAACGCACAATAAATCTCCGTATTACACCAGAATTAAGTTTAAAAGACCAAAGCCTCAAACTGACTGATATTTCTACAAGACCTCAAGTAAAGGCAAGGCTATAAGGTACGTTTAAGTTTCAGATCCCATTCAGCAGTCCCAACAGTCATGGTAAGACTTCTATAACACAACTATCTCGCAGAAAGAGCTGCAACAGAAAAAGTCTCACAACTCTGAACATACCACAAAAGACTGATCCATAATTTAATGATGCTTCTAAATTATGCTACAGCTCAGTAAAAGACTAACAGACTGATCCTGCTAAAGCAAATATAACTGAACTGTTTTAACTATCATTGCTTTCTTCTCACAACACGGTATGCTGAAACAATCTGGAAATCTATAAAGGAAGAAATGCTAAAGGTAGCTGTCTCCTGAACGTCAAATCGGAACTTCTGACTTCTCATCTGCTTCAGGCTGCCACGCAACTCTGCAGCTGGAGCCCTTATAAAATGAACAGAACATACAATGTTCTGCAGACAGTGCATTATACTCATATTACAAGTACTATTCCAGTACAAGAGATATGTTAGGAGAAACAAGGATTAAAAGACAAACAGAAAGTTTTGCCAGAATTTTTTTTTATTATTATTATATTTCAAGATACAATTCACAAATTTTAATGTGAAGAAATAGTGAAACGACTAGAAACAACTCAAAATTGAACAAGAATGACAAAATTTTCTATTTAACTTAACAATGTAACAAAATTAGAAGTTATATGTAGTTGGCATGAATGATACAGAACATTTTCTAGCAGCAACTTACAGGTCATATTGGCCAACTCCTCCATGGTCCATGCTCTCACTTAATTGACCCTGGGGATGGGAGGGGTAGAAGGAAGGTTAATTATAACAAAAGAAAAAAAGCAGCCTTAAAAATAAATGCTCCGATGTGTTTTACAACTTCTTAAATTATATATATACACTATATAATTAAATGATATATATATAGAATTATTTTTATATAACTATATAATTAAGTCTAAAGGTCAGGAATAATAAATTATCAGTAGAGGATAAGAAATCTACAAAACTCTGTGCAAGATTTGCAATACTTCCACATATCTGAAACCGTGACACAGTGAACCACTGTTTTACCTGACTGCATTGTTAAATATTAGAGGTAACAATTTCACACACCCCCAGGTGAATTTGAAAAACATTAAGGTACTGCATTTTTCTTTACAGCTGCTCTTACATACAAATTTTTAGATCCTATTACAGTACTATGCAAATTAGAAGAATAGTAAAGGTTATGCAAGCAGATGAACTCTGCACTAGAAACAATCTACTGAAAAGGTTTTATTATTCTATATTGCTAATAATCAAATCCCAATAGTAATGAAAGAATTAAGCTTTACTCTGATGTTAAATACCTTTTCTAACCAATATTCATTCAGACGGATTAATGCATGCAAATATTACGGAAGAAGGTTCAAGCACTTCAACATCAGAACTAGTCACCATTAAAGAATGTAGTTCAATTCTAAAGAGATATTTTCTTCAAAGAATTTTCAGCTTGATCCCTTATGCAAGATAATACTTCCCTATAATTGTGACTCTACATGGCAAAAGAAGTGCAAACCAAGCAGAGAGCTGTAATGGGTACAGGTAGAATTTAATGGGCAAGCTTCTAATGGGCTTTAGACTATACCTTAACATTTTTATTTTTAAAAATATGTACATGAAGTAACAACTGCAAGTTAGTGAGAAACAGTCTGGAACCTACAGATACATTGAGTGATGTGTGAAATTCAGAGCACCAGAAGAAAAAAAAAAAACCCAACACAGAGATCTGCAAAAAGCAGACCAAGCCAAGGAGTGCATTTTAAAATATTATGTAAGTGAAAACACTAACCAAAGAAAATTAGAAACTTTCAATAGTTTCCAAACCATTTCAAGTTTACAGACATTGGTTTATTTTGGTGGGTGATCTAGAAGGGAATTTAACTCCTGGTTCCACCTACTAGCACACAAGCAATTATGGAGTCCAAAAGTTCAAGTTTGTTTCCAGGTCAAGAGTTGCTAGCTCATGTCCTCGTGATAACATTTATTAGAGAAATCCAGCTTATTGACATCTGTTTCACAACAAAACCCACTAAAGCTGCCCTTGACCCTACTGTTAGATGCCAACAAATGAATTTAAAAAAATTCAACAAACACAGAGAATAAACACCCATCATGTTCCTAGAACAACTTCTCAAGTTACCCAATGGTTCTGGCAAAGTTTACACACGCTTTTCTTGCCCCTGTGAACTATGGTTTTCATTCTCAGTATTTACTTGAACAAAATTCACTTCAGATACCATTCCGCTATTTTCAGGATTTCTTCTCATTTCACAAAACCAAGAAAGGCAACGCTGTTCTGGCTGGAAGGCTAGCAGTCCTTCAGTCTATATGTATTGTTTCATTTATTACAAACACAAAAATTAAGGCTGGTTTTTTTCACCATAATAATTAGCGCAAACAACCATATGGCTTATGTGTAAACTCTCCATTTAAACAATTCTTCAGATTTTCCAGAATGGCTGTGCCAATTCAAAACAACACATCTGTTCTTGCTACTACCAGGTTTACAGCTTTCAGGAGGTACCAGGGACCAGCACCACAGAGATGAGACAAAGACAGTCCAGGCTTTACACCTTGCTCACTTCCAGTTTAATGATCTCAACTGCTCTGGCTGCAATGTCTTTCCAATCCTTGTAAGACATGCACAACACCTACAGAGATAACTTTCAGTGAAACATTTTTCCCCTTACATTGATGCTTCCCTTCTTCCCTGCTCTTATATTCCCTGCTTTTCAGTTCTGTTTTAATTTCAAGTCCATTCTCACCCTCCTTTATGTTTGCCAAAAGGCACCTAAGAGCCAAATTAAGTTGCCAATGTGCATTCATGTTCACAGTTGTTCCACAAAAATTTCAGTCATAGCAATTTTTTAAAATCCACAATAACGATTTTTTTAATTGTTCCCTGAGACTGAATTATTGGAACACGAGAGAGAACAAGAACTTTCTTGCCACCCCCTTAGAACCTGTTCTTGGCAACATTAACGGTGTGATGAAAGCAATTCTTTTAAGCCAAGTACTTTATTGATTTTTGAGGTGACAAACAGTGCTTTTTCCTGCAGGCCGAGAATCGTTCAAGCCTTCAGCTGTCAAACAATGTCTCTACAGTTTATACCTAGTGTGGGTATTCCAACTGTGATAGAGAGCATTTGGTTATCTCAAAGACTCCAGGAATGTCATCAGTATTTAAATAGCACAAAAATAAATGCAGTAGCAGTTTAAGCAATAGCAAATGTTTAATATACAAAACAAGATAAAAAAGCAACAGTAGCACTAGAAAAATATCAACAGAGATCTTGTAATAAAATTTCCCCCAAAGCCTTAACAGAATCTATATGAACATTACAAAATGACAAACTACAGATTACAAGGTGAACCGTTCACGGAAGCATGAGATGGAGATGCACGTTGATCCATACAGACGCCTAACGCAGCATTTTAAAGCTTTGCTTTTAATTTTGGCGCTAGAGCACCGGCTTTATACAGTTCCAGAAAGATTAGCATCTCTGCACTGACGTTAAAACATGTGACAAGGAAAAAAAAAAAAAAAAAAAAAAAACACCAACCCGCTGCGGCACTTGTGCTAAGAAATCCACCGCAAAACTTCCACGGGAATAGGCTCCCGCAAGTTGGGCGCAGCCCGCACCCTCGACGGGGAAGCGCTGCTAACCGGCTGCCTGAAACCTGCTCCCGGCCAAGGGCGCGACGCCGCCTCCCTCCCGCGGACGGGAACGCCCCGGCCGCCTCCCGGGCGCTACGAGGCCGGGCCGGGCGCGGGGCCCGCTGCCGCCGCAGCGCTGCCTCCCCCGGCGGGGCAGCGCGCCCTGCTCCAGGCGGCTTGGGCGCGGTCGCGGCCGCCTCACCTGCGCGGGGCCAGGGCGGCGGCCGACCTCGCGCTCCGCCTCGCCCGGCTCCCGCCCCGCCGCAGCGCGGCCCCAGCCCGCCTCCGCGGTGTCCCCGCCAGGCCGCCCGCCGGCGAGATGCACCCCCTGCCCGCCGGCGCCGGCGGCCTCCCGCGCCCTCCCCTCAGGCCTCGCCCCTGGCGCCGCTCCCGCAGCGGCCTCCCGCTCCCCTCCCCGCGCCGGCTCGGGCTCCCCCCTCTCACCCCCTCCTCCAGCTCCTCGTCCGAACCCGCGTCCTCAGGCTGGTCCAGGTCGATGTCGAACACGCCCGCCATGGCGCGGGTGTGAGCCGCGGCGCCGCCGCCCCTTCCTGGCTGTGCTGGGTGCGCGGGGCCTGGGCCGCCTCATGGGCCCGCACCCCCCAACTCCGCCACGGCCGCCATCACCGGCTGCGCGGCCTCAGCGCGCCTGCGCCCCCGCCCCGACAGCGGCTGCCGCGCAGGCGCACGACCCCTTCCGGCCTCGGCCGGGGCGGTACTGAGCATGCGCGGGGCGGCCGCCGCCGGGCGGGTGGGCGTGGCGCTGGCAATGAGCACGCGCCGTGGGCGCCCGCCTCCCCGGCTCCTGGCACAGAGCATGCGCAGAGGCCACGGCGAAGCCGCTGGGGTGGCGCATGCGTAGAGCCCGCGGTGAAGCCCAGAGGCCTGACCGTCGTGCCCGACTGGCCCGGAGTCCCTTCTGGGCATGCGCGGAGCGGGTTGTTCGAAGGCGCGTCCCGGCCCGACCCGGCGGGGAAGGGGGATCGCGTGTGCGCCGCCGGCGCCTGAGCGAGGGGTGTCGAGGTCAGCCCTGAGGAGGGGCCGGTGGTGAGCGGGGCTGAGGGCGGCCGGCGCTGCCCGGGCAGGGGCAGGCAGCCCGGGAGAGCAGCTGGCCCGGCGGGGAGGCCCGCGCGGGAGGGGGCCGGTGAGGAGAAAGGCTCTGGAAGGGGGCGAGGTGGCCGAGCGACGTGAGGGCCGGGCGGCGGGCAGCACCGGGACATGGCGGCCCCGGAGGGCGGGCGGCCGTTGGGCAGGCCCGGCGGAGCCCGAGGGGGTCTCCCCACGCAGGCCGGTGACTGCAGCTTCAGAGGGGAGGGCGCAAGCGACAGCTGCCTGCTCCGAGTGACATGCGCAGAGCACACCGATAGTAGGCACGGGAGGGTCGGTATCACACGCGTGGGTTGGACATGAGCCTTTTCTGAAAATCATTTGCATATTTATTTATGTCTTTATTTGCTGCGGTAAGGAGTAACTCAAGTCTTGCAGTAACACACAGGCTGGCCTTAAGCTATGAGGTGCAGACTGGCAGCAGCACTGAAATCAAGCACAGGAATCAAAAATAGCACATAACCTGCCTGCAAAATGCAGCAGGATCAAGTTCTAGGCACTGGCAGTTATCCAAAGAAGGCAGTTACAGAAGTGCTGCAGCACAGCTGGGATGATAATGAAAACTAGCAGCCCAGAATAATGAAGTGAGTTTAAAAAAATTGACCTTGTTTCTGAGAAAGGAGAATAGAAAAGTGAGAAAGCAGAGCTACTGCAAAATGCCGAGTGGGGTAAAAAATGTCAAAACATACCAGTACTGAATCAAAACCTTTGCTTTCTGTGGTGGAAGCAAAGGGAATACTCTAGGGAATCATTTTGTCACCTCAGTAGATTTTGGCATCAGGCCCATAGCAGAACAGGACTGGAAATCAGCTAGATTTTTGAACAGTCTTCACATTTCTAAAGGCTTATGGTACTTCCTTATTATGTTTTTACAGCCTAATCCTATAACTTTGAGTTATAATTTTTTGTTTCTGTCCTGCCTTACTAAGCAAAAGCAAGAAAACAAAGACTTGGCTTCTTGTATGGTTGGTTTCAGCTCCCTCCAGATGTACAGCAACAGTAAACAGATTGATTTCCTGTAAACTGCCATCTGCATTCTTCTGATGCTCAGGAGAAAGTGCTGACAGTCTGCTTTTCTGCAGAAATAGCCAGTGGTTATAGTGTAGCCTTTTCCTTCTCACTAGAGGTTCTCGAAAAATGGCAAAACTGATCAGAAATCTACTTGTCAGAACTTCTTTCCCCCCTCTTTTTCCACAGTTACTCAAGGCATACTTTTCTTTTTTAGGCTTAAATACAAAGTGAATAAGAATGTCGATAGTCACAGTCCAGCTTGGTCAGTGTGGTAATCAAATTGGTCATGAGGTGTTTAATGCCATCTGCAGTGACGTCCATGGCACACATGGCTTGTGTTCCAAGAAGGAGAATGAATCCTACCATGATGCTTGCAAAGAACGTTTTTTCTGTGAGGAAGAATCTGAAGGTACAGCATTTAAGTGTTTGTTTCCCACAGAGGGTCTGGTTTTCAGCCTAATACAGATAAGAGTACAGAAAAAATGTCTTTTACCTTCAGTCTTGAAGAATTGTCACAACCTACTTTCAGTCTTGAAGAACTGTCACAACCCTCTGCTTTCATGACATTGCTAACAACCATGGAAGCAAAATCAGTGCAGTAAAGTGTCAGACCACAGAGCGAGTTTGCCAGTAACACAGCCGGGAGCTGAGCATGTGTGCATCCATAATCTGTCTTTCCAAATGTCTGCATATTCTGCTGTAGATAGATCCTACCATAGAGTAGGACCCAGAGTATCTGAATTTGGTGTTATCAAATGCATTAAGTGGTTTCTTTCCTGAAAGATCTATGGTGTCTAGAGTTCAGATTTGTCTTTGCAACAAAGATGGTTTGTCAGAAATCCAGGGCCTTACCAAGTCCTTTCTGTACCTGCCTGTACTGTCACATTAATAGTTCAGCTTATGTGGGCGGGAGGAATACAATTTGGGCCGTGGTGCAAGTCCATCCATCTGACGTAAACAAGCTCTAATATTGGCACATTATTCTTGGTTTTGTTTTTCTTCCTATCCAGTACCTATTGCCCGGGCTGTGCTTGTTGACATGGAACCTAAAGTAATCAGCCAAACCTTATCAATGGCCGCCAGGTCTGGCTACTGGAAATACGACGATCGGTCGCGCTTCTGTCAGAAGCAAGGGTCTGGGAACAACTGGGCAAATGGGTATGAACAATTGTTTCAGGCTTCACTGAGGAGGCTAATGAGCTGTCTAGACTCTCCAGGAGTGGCACTATTGCAGCTGTGTGAGGTACAGAGTATGTAACATTAACCTGATTTAAGTTAAAGGAGCAGTATATAGAGCAGCGAAATTTCTAAACTGCTTTTTGCAAGGTAAAATTGGTATTTACAGTGAAAATGTAACATTTTAGAATCAAGTGACTATAGTTGATTTAAGAATAGGAAACAGTAAGGAGAGTTTATAAAGAGCTGTTTTACAAAATGTCACAGCTGAGGATAGTTTACTGCAGATAGAATGGATGACATAACGTGAGGTTATACAAATAAGAAAATTATGCTTTATGAATAGCTTTCTGCTTTTATTTTGATATTATCTGCCCTGTCTCACTGTTTTTTCTGTTATTCAACAGTTATTCTGTTCACGGGCCTAGACACAAAGAAGTGATAATGGATCTGGTGCAAAAAGAAGCAGAGAAATGTGATCGTCTCGGTGGATTTTTCACAATAATGAGCATGGCTGGTGGTACAGGATCTGGCCTGGGAGCATTTGTGACCCAGTGTTTAAGGGATGCTTTTCCAACCTCATTTATACTAAACCATGTGATCTGGCCCTACGGCACTGGTGAGGTGAATGTCGTATTTCCCAAAGATACTCTACAAGTTTATAATCACTGTTTATTTTCAAACATAAAATATCTGCAACTGAAATACACTAGAAAAGAGGTACATTTTACTTTTTAAAAGTTTAACATGACAGCAAGTAACACAGCTAATGAATTGTTTGCCTAATATTTGGTACATGCAGTTTCACAAAAAAAACCCCTTCTTGATAATATAAGTGCTAAAGTATAATGCAATTTCATGAGAATCTCTATTAACTAACTAGAAATCTCCTGTTACGATAGAATGTCAGCATTATAATCAGTTCCCAGACAGATTTTATTCTAGCATGTTTGTAGGAAGTGAGATGGATAACATGATTTTCACAGGTCTTGCTCTCTTTCCATGAAAAAACTTTGCTAGATCTTGACCTCATTCTGCACTTTGGCAAAGAAAATTAATCACTTCCTAAATCATAACTGAGGAAATGACAGTAGCCAGAGGATTATAAACTAGAAAGAGATTAAGTTGTTTGACTCTTATTTGTGTGTATTTTTTGTTTGTTTCCAGGTCATTGTTCAAAACTACAACTCTGTTTTGACTCTGTCACATCTGTACCAGTCATCAGATGCCCTTCTTGTTCATGAAAATGATGTCATCCACAAGATCTGTGCTCAGCTGATGAATATTAAACAGATCTCCTTCAGGGATGTAAATCAAGTCATCGCACATCAACTGGGGAGTGTTTTCCAGCCCACTTACACAGCAGAAGGGGGCTTACACTACAGCAGAAACCCATTAGGTATCTAACATAGAGCTGGCTAATGCATCCTCACACATCTTTGTGTAATCACTTCATGTTGTGAATTTAAGATCCTCAGTCTCCTTACTCAAGCATTCGGATACATCCCAAGTTTTAAGACAGCAAAAGTGAAGCAAAAGACCAAATTAGAAGTTCAATCCCAATTTTGTAGCAGAGTCAAAAATAGATCCCCCAGCTTCTGGTTTAATTCTGTGCCAGAACCACCCTGTTTCTCCTTTTTCAAATGATTATAGACACCCTTGTACCTATGTACACATTTCAGAGGAAATTTGTGCAGGACATTAATTTTGGACTGGGTTTTACTTTTCACATTAGGTTAGAAGTTTGTATAAACTGAAACAAAATGAAAGTGTTGTGTTTTGCTCAGGCAGAAGACAGGCTAGCATACAACTTGGTAGCAACAGGCTGACAGCTGCATCTTTAAGGGATTAGAGAAAGTTCCCTATATTGCCAAGAGTTTTGCTTGTAAAACTAAACTTTCACATCTGTCTGTCAATCTTTTTAGCAGTGCATAGGGTCTTTGAGATTTTGAGCCAGACTATAAAGCAAGACAAGTCTAAAAAGAGCTACTGACATGTTTGTATAGAACTCAGTAGTCTGTAGAATGTGTGTCCATATATTTGTCAAATCAAAAGTTAATATATCCAGCTTTGTTTCTTACCTTAAGTTGCCAGATCTTTGTAAAATTCCTCACGCTCTTCTCCTGTTTTAGCTAGGCTATGCAATATTTTTGTCAAACATGAGCAGCTGTTAATTTCTTCTTTCAGGAGACTTAATGGAGACATTAGTTCCACATCCTGAATTCAAGATGTTGGGTCTTCGTAACATACCTCAGATGCCTGAAAACTCCCTTGCTTATAGCACATTCAGTTGGCCTGGACTCATCAAACATTTAAGGCAGATGCTCATTGCTAATGCTAAAATGGAGGAAGGTAAAAAGCATTCACACATTTTCAGTATCCATCACTCTTTAAGCATTTATTTTTACAGATGAAATAAAGTTTATTGTTTTGTGGAGCTCGCTGACTAGCTTTAGTCAGTTCAGAAAGGAGTTGCTGCCCTCAAGACAGCAGGAATTTGCCTCTACATAGCCAGCTGCTCCTTTAACTATTCACTCAGCTGCCACAGCAGCTCCCGCCTTGCTCCCAGACATCTCAGTTAATTATAACTATTGAAAATATGCAAAACAAACCAACAGTTTTCGGCCGTGCGCTTAATTTACATGATTCATTTAGAACATTCCTTGGATAGTTCTGCTATGCTTTTTCTTTTTACACCTTCTAATAAAAACCATGCTTAGCTCTCCCATATCATTTACATGGGGAATTCAGTATAGCTTCCAGTTATGCAAGGAATGGGCTGGCAGACTGCTAAGTATAGAAACATTTTCTCTGGTAAGACTAGTGACTAGCAGGCAAATAATGCTGGATTAACACTGTTTTTCTCTAAGAATTGTGTAATTGCTGCTTAACTAATGTGCAGAAACTACAAACCCTGCTATGATGTCAGCTTGGGGCACAGTGTTAGTCACCATCTGACTCTTTAGCTAGTCTGAATCCAGGTTTCATGAAACACTAGCTTTCTTTTATATCTTTTTTTGCCAAAATCTCATAGGTATTGATTGGCAAGTACAACCACCTCGTCTAGGCTCCTCCCTCCCCTCCAGCAATTCCACCAACAGGCCCCTGCATTTCAACACTTCCATTGCCAACCTGGTTATCCTGCGAGGAAAAGATACACACAGCGTAGACTTAGGTAAGAAGGAAAAACACGGTACTTCAGTGATTCTTGTTTCAGATCTCACTGTTTTCTTTGCAACCACATCTGATGAAAGTGAAAAAACCCCAAGGCCACGTATTTGACTACTAAGGTCAATATTCACTCTAAAAACATTTTAAGTCCAAGGCCACGTTGTCTAATTGCTTGGGGCTGTTATATTTACAGCCAAGACTTCTGTGTTTCCTGAAGCACTTCAGGGAAGGAGGAAGAGACTGAAGTCCATATATATGATAGGATTCTTGGGCTGTATTGTCTCAAAATATATTTAGCCACTTCTGGAGTGATGAGCATAGCTTGCAGATGAAGTACTGACACAAGAGTATGCTTCTAGGTAATCTAATGAAGCTGTTTAAAGCAGTTATATTTTCAGCAGGCTGACCACTTTGCAGATTTTTTTCCAAGGCCTGAATTGATCTGCCAAGCATTGATTAGGTCACACAGGACTACCGAGACCAAGATGTAGGAGCTGGGAGCTTTACATTTGTCAAAAGGGTTGTCTTATTTCTGCTACAGGAAGTTTCCGAGATCCCTCACTATATACATCGTGGCTAAACCCTCGGGATGCTTTTAATGCGTGGAAAACACCCAGAGCATTTAACAAGTACGAAAAGTCTGCTTCTTTGGTCAGCAATAGCCAGTTCCTCCTGAAACCTCTTGACAATGTTGTAGGAAAAGCTTGGAATATGTTTGCTTCCAAGTAAGTGAAAATAATTATGGTGATACTTCATTAATAACTGCCAATATCTTCAGTGGTAGCAAAATCATTTTAACTACAGCTCGCTCTTTCAGGAAGGTAATGGTGAGTAAGCATGAAGACTGTTCCCACACTTTGTGGAAACATTTTTATGCTTGAAACATGATGGCAGGGTGAGGAATACAGAACAGTGCTTATGTTCTGTGGATAAATGAGACCAGAGATTCTACTGCTGTCAGTTTGACTATTTTCTCAGTAATAAAACTCCCCAAATTTAGTGCATTCCAATGTGACCATTCTAAAAATAACACATAGAAACTCTTTTACTGATCATGTAGTTTCTAAATTGTGTACAGACATGCTGCCCAGTCTGGGGAAAAAGGTTGCTGGGTCAGTTCAGAAGCATTTAGGGGATTTGTGTGTTTACTAAGGCTCCCATGCTATTAGTTTGATTTTTCATTAGAACTAAGAAATCTAGAAAAAGAATTGCCTCTTTACATTGATCATCATGAAGCCAGGGTTACTGCATGTCACAGCAGATGCCTGCTAAACATGAGTTTCTAGCCCAGGAAATCTGCAATTAAAAGCAAAATGAGGAAACCTGCTGTCCCTAGCTGTGCTCTGGGTTTTACCACCTGTTACAAAAGCACCAGTGATGAGAAGCCAAGCTAGCCTGCACACACAGGTTTAGGCTTTGATCTCTATAAATTACTTTTCTCATTTATTAATCCCTTGTCCTTCCATTTCACAGCTAGTCCAATTTTGTTAGCTGCGATTTTGTTTCCTTAAGCAATACACAAAGTTATAAAACCTATTAGAAATGATTGGAAGGGACCTTAAAGATCATCCAGTTCTCACTCCCCTGCCATGAGCAGGGACACCTTCCACTAGCCCAGGTTGCCCAAAGCCCGGTCCAACCTGGCCTTGAACCCTTCCAGGGAGGGGTTAGCCACAGCCTCTCCAGGCAGCCTGTGTCAGCCCTCACAGGGAAGAATTTCTTCCATAGATCTAATCTGCATCTCCCCTCTGTCAGTTTAAAACCATCACCCCTCATCCTATCCCTACACCCCCTGATCAATAAGTATGAATAACAAAATGAGTTCAAGAGAGCACAGTTTAAACTAACCAGCACAGTTATGGGTGGAAATCAATCTTCATTTGAAGTTTTTACAATAGCTATGCAGTCTGATTTCATGTGTCAGATTCTTCACTATTTTCTAATGTCTTACCCATTTTCCTACTGTGACTTCAACACACAGAGCCTATATTCACCAGTACACTAAATTCGGAATCGAAGAGGAAGATTTCCTGGACAGCTTCACAGCTCTGGAACAAGTGATCTCCAGTTACACCATCCTTTGATTTTTTTTTTTTTTTTTTTTTTTAAGTACTCTGAAATAGAGCTTTCCTGAAAGAACCCAGTGCTGGAAAACCTTCCATCAACTTCCTGAAGTATATAAATTACTGGACTGTAGCTATTTTTCAGTCTTGTAAGCAGTGTGTGTGTGTGTGTGTGTGTATCTTAGAATAGTAAGAACTGAATCCGAAATTAATATATTCATATGGACAGGTATTATTAATTTATAATCTATATAATAGCTATTTTTCAATACATTTGCTATGTACTGTAGCTGAGTCTTTGAACATCATTTTTGGCACTTGGATAGTTTTCATAAAGACTGTCTATACAAAAGGATTCTTTTCCAGGCTGAACTCCAGCATCTATTCATTCTATCATGAACTAATGTGTGATAAAAATTACTTGTGTGCTTGACTACAGTAGTAAGGCATCCCTCATCCTCCAATTTCAATTTTTCATGATAACACTTCACCCTAAGAATGCTTCAATATTGATAAAAACACACAGTATCAGAATTATTAATCCAAACTCCATTCAGGTATCATTCAACATACAACAGCGTGCCACCTGTTCCTTTAAAGCAAAGTAAGACTTAAATTCTATTTTAAAGACCTTAACCTTGGAAGTGGAAGTTTTGAACCATCTTTTTAAAAAAGGTATGAAGGGTTCTTCATTTTTCTGTCATCCTCAAGTTATATTAGAGATTATAATGAATTATGTGCTTTTCTGGCCATTTCACTGTGCTGTGTTTTCAAGTGGTGTTACCTACCACTTGAAGAAAAAAAAAAGTCCCTACAGCAATCAGAGGTCTTGGCTATTTATTATAGGCAAACCATAGGTTTAAGAAAAACTACCAACTCTTGCTCTTCTTCCAGTAAGTTAGAAGCAGGTAGGTTTTTTAAATTAATTTTTTATTTAAACCTATTTGGGAGGAGAATTGCTGGTAGATTTCAAATGTAAAAGCCTGTATTACAATAAATATAAATTTTATAATTTCAAAAGTCGATTTAAGAAATGGGCTGGGTTTTGCACAGATTTTACCACGACCACAAGGTGGTGCCCCTGGGAAGCTGCAGCCTGCAAACACTCGGCTGCACCAGCCTGATAGGAGGAAGAGTTTGTGGGGGCACAGACTGGCTGTTTATAAAATAAAAGAGTAGAGTAGAATTCAGGATAATGTTCCAACACTGAGCTTTCTTCTGCCTCTGATAGCTTTTCACTTAATGGGAGGGAGGGCTTTTGGAATTCTTGCCACTCCTCCCCCTTCATCACACTGTTCTCCCATAGAAATAATCCCACTCACTATTAAATAGGTATGCCAAAAATAGAAGTGAAAAAATCAGTCTCAAGGACTTCCCTTGACAAGTGGGCAAATCTCATAGTTTCCCTTCAGGTTTTGGTGCTGTTTCATGACAGGCTTCTGATCTTCTAACTAAAAAGATGAGCACGCACATAGTATGATGCTAAATATGATCAAGATATTTGCACTATGGCTAATGATGCCCACAGAGAAATCTTACCCTGTTAGAGATTCTGATTTAGATTTTAAATCCTTAATGAATTAACAGTGGTAGAAGCAGAAGTGACCTTATACTTCTGCTAGGCTTCAGTTAGAGCATAGCAGGCACTCTGTATTATTTTACCTTTATTTCCTTTCCTAATTTCATTTACCTCTTCACTTTCGTTCAGGTCAGGTACAGAGGCACTAAAATCCACTCCTGGAGCACCTGTGGCAGCTCTGGCACATGACACCTGGAATAGCAAACAGACTTCTTGACAAGATTCAAGTAACTATGATTGAATCTGAAGAAAATAAGTAAGTACTGAGGCTAAGTTCTCAATTGCTCAGATACACCCACAGTAATGGTTGTGTCAGTGCAAGCCTCGGTGGATGCTGATAAATTTCATGGTAGCTTATAGACAAGCAATGTTAATCTTCTCATGCCTTCAAAAAAACAGTTTCAACTGCCTGTTAGTAGTAGGGCAACCTTCAGCACACATTAAAGTTGAGTCTAGTCCTAGTTCATGCAGAAAAATTATCTATGTAAATTAAAAGCTGTATTGATGCTTCAATTCAATAGCTAAATCATTAAATATACAGGGGAAAGAATCATCCGTGGGGTGGGTGGGGAGAACACAAGAGGAAAGGCAAAGTGGAGAAAGCAGATAGGGTAAATACACCCAATAACTTACAGAAAGACACTTGACATTTATGACAAAACATTTTGACAATATTCTTCTTGCAGAACACAGTACATAATCCAACAACTCAGTCTGGTTTGCTTTCTGTTTTCACTCAGCTCTGCTAATTCATTTTAGGAACTCCCTCTCAAAAGGGGAAGACACAATAATCATAGTTCAACTATTCAGCCATACTTCAAGCCCTACACTGCTCAGTAAAATTTCAGTTATTTGGAAGTTCAAAACTGCATATAACTTCTGTTATAGAATATTATTTGCAGTATTTTTTTTTTCCCCACAAAATCACTTCCTGACAGCTCAGAGCTAGGGGACTGTTGTGATCAAAAGGGCTTTTCTGGTGTGTTTTTCTCAGTTTCAACCATTGTCTTTAGCTTGGGTATTTTCACAGAAGAAACGGGAGGAAAGATTGCACAAGAAGTTAAGATAAACAGCACAGGCAATTCAAGTTTGCAAGGAACAAAGGGTCAGGAAAGGAGACGGTATGGTGAAGTCTTCCCTCCTCCCTCCTTCAAAAGGCACAGGATGTTCAGCAACATAGAAATCATTTTCCCTAGTGTTTTCAAGAGATACCAGACTGAGAATTTCTTCCAGTATCCAAAATGAGAATAGGTAATTTCATGTCTAAAGAAACAACCAACTCCCAGAAATGCATACTCGTCCTCATTGTTCCACAGGACAGGTAAAAAATTTTTAAAAAGCTAAGGACAGATAAGTCCTCTCAGAAACAAAGAGAGCAATGGGGTTATTGTACTGTTATATCAGTAGGTAACTTGATCGCAGAAATAGTCTCACATTATCTCTATGTATTCATAATTCTGAGCATGAAGCAAATAGAGCAGGCACTTCTTGCACCTGTGAATGATATAGACCCATTTATCCATTCTGTATAGGGAATTTTATTATTTATGGCTTATGTCGCTTTTAGTTAATGGAGCAGGATATTTGGGGTTTTTTTTAAGTTTGATGGCAAAATTTGGGCCATGTCAGGAAATGCAGCACACAGCTAAGATGTATAGCCCCAAAGCAAAAATAAAAAATTCCTTACTCAATCTGTAGTTATAACATATGAAAATATAGAGGAACGCTTCCGCAGCTGAAAGGCAGAGCTAGGCCAACAGGTTCATTACTGCTTAAGAAGGATATTTCTGTAAGAGCTTGTTCACTTTGGATTCAGGGAAAATACTCCTACTTCCATGGGAAAACAAAGTTTTTCAGAGCAGCCATAGAGGATCACAACCATTAGCCAAATTTTGACAATACAGATTCCTCAAAACCACAAAAAAAAAAAAAAAGAGGTGAGAACAAACGTGTGTCGCTGTTGTATTAGCTGTTCTAATTCCTTTCATTGCTCTGGAGAACAGATTGACAGGAATTGTTTTAGGTATCTCTAGGGTTCTTCCTGTTAGTGTTTTTCACTGCTGACCTCAGTTCTGAAATTCTCACACCCTTTCCCAAACTAAGCCTTCAGTTTTGATCTATGGCTGGATTCCTCTATTTTTTTCCCCAGGATGTGGAGAGGGTCAAAGTGACAGGAAGTGAATAGCTATTACCAAATATTCATCATCTACAATTATATTAGAAGGTGAAATAGTCATTTTCTATTTTATTGATAAAAATAATTATGTAGATAAGTCAAAGCCTGGAAGAGGGCCTTTATTTCATTAGAAATTAATTTAATGAGGTAGATCAAAGGTCAGCAGAAGCCAATGGCTCACTGAGGCAGGAACAACAGAATCAGTAGCCTTGACCTAGCTAGTTTGAGGCAAGCTACCCACAGGATGCCCATAAACCACGGAACAATGCATCAAATCTCACTATTGTTTTTTGTAATGGACAGGTGCAGCTCACTTGGAAGTTGATTCAAGGACTCAAACTATAGCAGACATATTTATGAATGGGATAACTTGTATTTGGCCACAAAAAAAAAAAAAAAAAAAAAAAAGAGGAACAAAAATTAACCTGTTACAAATACTTTAAACATAGTAACTGTCTGGCAAGTGGCAGGGCACTAATGCAGTTATAGATACACTTTATTGGACTCAAATATATACTGGTGCTTGTAAGGTTAGACTGCCTACCAGTACAGAAAGGATAGAACCTTAGTGTAAATATGTAAGGGGTTTTCAAGAGGATTACCTGCACAGATTTACCAAATTGAAACAGCTCAAGATTAAGGACAAAAAAATCTGTGGTTTCCACAACATCCAGGATTTTATCAATAAGAGAGAAGGAATTTATATTCAAATTACCAGCTGATACACTACTGGGAAACATTAAGGTACAAAAGGATATTGAATGAATAATTAATTTCTTTCTTGTTAATACATTTACAGTAGATAAATATTATGAAATGAGGGACCAAACATTCTCAGATGCCCAAGTGTACTTTACAGAAGTCTGCGTTTTGCTGGACACCACTTCAGAAACTGCACAAGAGTCGTCAGGGGTGTGATTCATGGATCTGATACGGTACAAAAAACTCGCAAAAGGAATTGAGCTGCTGCCCTTTCTCCACTGCTTTCAAGGGCAGCCCAGACACAGCTTTACCAAGGCAGCAGATTCCAGTGGGAGCTTCCTCCTGGAGCCTCCTGCCTCTGGGCTTCCTACCCCAGCTCTGCCCGTGCTCCAGAAGCCAGCCCAGACACTCAGACAGCCTTTAACTCGCCTGGATGTAGAGCTGATAATCCTGAATTTTAACTGTAGAGCCTTTCCGGCTCTTTCAGTCAAACTCGAAGTTCACAATGGTCCCTTCTGATTTCACATTGTATGAATCCTCTCCCTCTAGACAGCCACTTCCCCTCTATCCGGGTGGGGTAATGAGTCACTTACCTCCGTGATTCAGCAGAACCTGCTTAACCCTTTCCCAGAAGCAGGAACAGCTGCAAGGAGGGTGGTGTTTCAGACAAGTGTTATTGCCAACCCTAGGGAGCCCACTGGAAAAGGTAAAGATAGCCCGAGATACAAGATTAGAGAAGCTGCTTCTGCTCATTAGGAAATTTAAAGGCAATTTTTAGAGGTATAAACGTGTTCCACAGAGATCATGGAAGAAGTCTAAACCTTAACCCCAGGGGTCATACAAGCCTGAAAGATTCTAAACAGTGACTTCTAAGAGTCTAGTGGTAGAAAACAAAGGCACAAGGCCTCTGTACTTATCTGTGTGAAATCAGACTGCAAAAACCTTGTCTGTTAGTCTTCAAAGCAGAATTTTAAAAACATTGGATATTACACCGTAAGAGAGAAAAATAAGTAAAATGAGCACGCTCTCTAGGCCCAGATTCCTATTTTAAAAGTAAGAGCAGTAAGTAGAGAAATTAACTAAAATAAGCCACTGGTTAATGCAAAAAAAGACAGAATAAACATTGCTTGAGCTTTAGTGAGCTATGAGCTTTTTCACTAGTTATATGTGATGAGAAATAAATACCATCTTCTACGGTATATTTGCATTTAAATGGGTGTGTTCTGTAAAAATGATTATTGTACATATTTGGTTACATGTGCAATGTAATGTTTACTTAAAGGCTCACAAAAATACACTTCAGTTGCCTGAGAATGGTGTAATTGTGGTCAGATGGCATGATTTAATTTGAACTTTTGCCCAGCAGTCTCCAATATGTAATAGATCATTCACAGGAGCATGTAAGCAGAACACAGCCGAAGGAGCCAAATGGAAAGGAGCCTTATCCCACACGCTGAAGGTGTAATAAAATACTCTGTACTTGGTTGGCAAGGGCAGCTGTAGCTGTTCATTATAATATCCTCAATAAGTATGGTGAGAGCTGGGCAGTAGTTCAGAGCTACTGCTCTCCAGATGGCTCAGAACAATACTGAGTTCAAGAATACATATTTCCATGTAAGACGGCTTGCTGCTGGCTGTCAGGCATTTCTGCCACTTGCAGAGAAAACACTGGGAGATTTCCTCCCCACCCCACTTTGGGCAACTTCTGCCTGTATCACTACCTGATTCTGAGTCATCTAGTCAGCAACTGTGTTTATGTAGTTATCTGACATTGTAAACCAGCAATTTCTCCTTCCTAGGCTGAACTTTGGTGAAGAAACCTAATGTAACTGTTAAAAACAAATTTGGCAACTGGTGAACATAAATCCAATTAAATACTCTTCTCCCAAGAAGAAAGCTTCCGTTCCCTCCCTACCAAACATTAACTCAGGCTTTCACATTATTTTCCTCTATAAAGATTTAGTCAGGCTTCTCCACACCACCGGTATTTTCACAGTGAATTATTCTTCTATAAAAAGTAGATACAAACCTAATGCATGCTGTGAAAGGGGAGCTTATTCTTCAATTACATTATAAAGGAAACGTGAACTGGCTTTAGTACACATGGGGTTCTGTTCAAGCTGAACAAAACTCCAGTCAACAGGCCTGAACTCGCCCAGAACGTCGTTAAGCACCAAGGCCAGACAGGGCTACCGGAAGGACTGAGAGAAGAGACATCGGTGACAGTTTTAAGCTAGGACTCTCAGGATTAGGTCTGCCAAACAACAATTAAAACACTCCTTATTCATTTAATTGGAATGATCCTCTCTCAGCCACAGCTGAGCTGTTTTGCCAAAGGACAGCACAGCAGCTTTCCACACTCCACTTAGAAACACCAGGCTCCTCCTGGGCAGCCATACCAATTCTAGCTCATGCACAAATGCTGCAGGGTGATTTGCCCACACAGTGGTTGTGCGCTTGCAGAAGTGTTTAAAACAGAAGTTAAAGGAGGCAACTGAATTAAAATCACCAATTTTATTAGCATAGATCTAGTAGAAATACTGCTTTTAAACTTTTTTTGGCATCCATTACTTTGAGCTTCACTAAATACCAGCTTCAGACATCTTTAAAGTTTCACTCTTCCTGCTGCTCCCCACCTAGAGAGTCTTATGCAATACACATGGATGCATGTGACTGTATGTCACAAGAGGTCAGCTGGACTGAGGTGAGACATAAAAATAAAGGAAACAGAGAAATTAAATCTGTTGTTAGGAAAATATCCTAAATATTACAGCTCTCGAGAAAACAGCTGCAGCAAACAAGAGGCAGAGAGAAGCATGGTTTCTTAACAGACCAGGGATTTTGTGAACATGGCTAGATTTGAACAACTTAAATCTAAATGTGTATTTTCTCTTTATGCAGGTCCAGTTTCTTTTAGAGACAGAAAAGCAATGCTGAGCACACAAACCTGCTTTTTCAAGCCTTGTCAACAGATGGAAGGAGGTTAAGAAACATGCAGCGTCAGGAAAGACACACAATCCCTTAAAACTCACACAGTTCCTACACGTAAGTGTTAGCCTCAAACAAAGTATTTATGTGGTTTAGTTAGCAGCAGCTTCTGCAACAGGACTTCCAGTTTCTCTCCTGACAATATGGAAGAAAAATCAAGGTACCACAAGGTCACTGCATGCAGACAGAACTAGCTTTGGGAAACACATCTAATCTCTTAGAGAATTTCTTATACTTTGTCAGAAGGTTCGAGGCAGAATTGAACCTCCCCAGGCACACCGGTGCCTGTGCTCACACAGCTTAGAGCTCTGGCTGACCCCTTCCACCAAATCAATGCTACCTTCCAGGGAAATGGCTTCAGACTGTGGAAATGTCAGGCAGAGGCCATAGGTGACTCCCTACAGACTGATGCCATCAGTCACAACCGTGATCACAATCTTGTGTAAAACCAGGCTAACAAACACTTCGGTGTAGTTCACAGAATTTGCCTAGATCTGAGATATCTTTGAGAGAAGTGCAACACTCCATAGAGCAAAAAGCAGCTAAATGACACGCTACCCAAGACCACAAGGAAACAAAAAAGTTCCAACCAACCACCTCTTGTGAGGAGGCACAATCAGACCTGCGTGGCCTGTTCTGCTACATTAGCATTAAAAATAAAACTAACCCAAAACTGGTGGATTATGCCTTAAATCACACATACTAAACACATAGCCATTCCCTCGCAGGACCCCTCAAGCAGGAACAGTGCAGCAGTCACCAGAGAAAAGACACCAACTCACACATTTTACAAGGATAGAAAAGCAATTTCTGAGGCCATGGGAGAAGGGTGCGGCTTGCCGGGCAGTTATCAGAGCAGGGAACAATGCACTGAGCTGACAAGTCCTATCTCTTGCCTTTCATCAGGAAATAGCAGCTAGTTTCCTTATTACCAGCTGCCTGGGCAACTCATTTAAGCTTCTTGGGAAACAGAACAATTAAGCTGGGAGTAACTCCCTTGAAACACGGAAGATGCAGCACGCTTACTTATCCATATCTGAACAGCATGTCAAATGAGGTTTAAAGAAAGATGACCTTTGATTTAATGCTAATGTAGTCAATGCTCCTTGAATCATTCCATGAATCAATAATAATAATAAAAACACCCTCTAGCACAATAAAGGACAGTGTTAAAAGGCAAACTACAACAAAGCTTGGCCCATTTAACAGGTTCACATTCGTTTTACCACAGCTGAACACCACTAGCAGTGAACAGGCTGGATGACTTCACAACTCAACAGCCTCTTCACTTGACATTCAGCACAGAGTAATAATCAGCTTTTTTGACCAAAATACCATTTTGCTCAATTCTTGACACATGCCAAGAAGCCCGTTGGAGATTGCTGGGCTCTTCCCGTTTGCTTCTACCTGGAAGGCAATACAGCCAGACATCTTTGGACATTTGCTGAGTTTCTGCATTTGAGCTCCTTTCACTCTTTTGACAACTAATCCAAGTTGTTACAGCCTCCCCCATTCACACCACTACCGAAACAGTGTTTTGCTGCCTTTTATGAAAGCTGGGTGGATGCATCAATAAGCAAGTGGAACAGATAAAGAACTAAACACTAACATTTCATGCCCTCAATTAGAGACTTGAATTGGGAAAGTCACAGCTGTCTCAGAGTTTTTCAGTATAATCCTTTTAAAAATGAGTTTGTAAGAACATATGCAAATATTTACCCTCAGTCTAGTTCTGAGAGCCTTAGCAGGGTGTTTCACAGGGAAGGCAATTGCTTCACTCCCTGTTTCCTGAAGAGGTTACTGCCATCCACCAAGGCTCCTGCAATTAAACCCTCACCTGGACCAGCCTGCTCTCAGCAAGCAGGGACAGCCCAGCAAGGAAACCCACCTTGGCTCTTGCTCTCCCACTTTCACACTCCACTTAGTGCTGCCGTCTGGAGAAGGCTGGGCTAAGGGCTTACTGTTTTCTCTTTTTGCCCTCCAAAAAATAATTTAAAAAAATATACAAATTCACAGAAAAAAAACCCCTAGAATTTTAAATCTCAGAAGAGCAGTTTCAGTTACCTTTATATATAATTACATTCAACCTTTTAACTGCTGATTACAAAGTATTTTTTAACCATGTGCTTCAAAGAAAACTGAATTACTTTCACCTCCAAGGAACACACCCAATCACCACTTACTTTTACACCTGCAATCAATTTTGTTCACTAATATTTATATTTGTGCTTGATAATCAGGGAAACATCCACAGTATTTGTGCTTGCAATTAGCACTGCCTGCAGTGAGAGGGAGGCTGATTCTAACAAATTAAATAATGAAACCCAAAAGCACAGCAGGGAAGGACTTTCTGGAACAGCATTAAGCCATCTTCAAGTATTAATGACAAGTATCTTTTAGCATGAACAGGCAGCTGGGTGATTTCAGAGGGAGCTGCTTTAACAAGAAACACAGCGTGACACGCAGAGACAGGGAGCAGGAGGTGTCTCCACGGTTTTGATGGAGCTGAGGGAAATGGGGAACTGGGTGACTCGATCTGACATGGCCTGTGCCGGACTCTGGGCTCAGCCTGGCACAGACCAGTGTGACCTTTTGAGCTTTGCTTACCCCTACACACTTCTTGGCACTTCGATCTCACACAGCCTTCAGAGTACGTTGTTGGTGAGGCACAATTCAGAGGTCAGGGAACAAGCAAGTAGAGAATTAGGAGGATTAGCTGCAATCCTACCTGACCTCAGCTCTGATGTGCTTCTCCAAATTGTTAGGCTGGCAACACAGCCAACTTTCTGCTCTGCTTCCTATTGACAGTGCACTTGTGAAAGCAGAGATTTAGCCATGTTCCACAGAAGATGAGACTAAAAAAAAAAAAAATATCACCTCAAAGTCATCTTTGATGTTTAACCAAACATTAGCTGTTATGAGCCTGTTACTTCTGTGTGATTTTCAGTAATTCCAAGAAAAAAAGCAAGATACTTTATTCAGTGTCTAAACTGCAAGAAGAATCAGCTAAAACCACAGTGATCTGTGCTATGTTTCTCTTGCAACAGAGCTCACTTTGGATTTTTTTCTAACAGACATTAAACTAGGTGATTGACTGCTTCCAATGTGTAACTGAAAATATGTACAACAAAAGGAAACTTTGGATTAAAGGACCAAAACACATGTTTTCAGCTAAAGGGTCTTTCTCTGAAGCCACAAAATGCAGCTGCAAATGTATCTTCTAGATTCACACTCACTGTAGAATGCTTGGGGACAACAAATCTCACAGCGTAACAACCAAGCTCAATATACAGAAATGGAAACAATCCAGCTGAAATAAACACCGGGAAACAGTTGTTTGTTTGTTTATTTAAGCAAACATAAAACTATCCATTTGCAAATCTCATTAGGTTGGCATAACTTTCGTTTCTATTATTTTTTACCTTTTACCAAGTCTCATTACCTCCCAGCAGCTGAACAGGTAGAAGCAGGTAGAATGACCGGTCCCTTCTTTAAAAGTGTTAGAAAGCTTCAAAATAACAGCATAGCTTGTTGGAATGGACACATACAAACATGAGTTACAGAACAATAGAGAGATATATATTTCGCATTATATGTATGTAAACATATACTGAAGTAAAAGTGGGAGAAAGCTTTAAATTTGTCTAGTAATTTTTCAGTAGGCAAGGAGGCATAATTATGAAGAGACCGCTAAAGCATTTAGAAAGGTATAGTTTATTGGCTCAAGCTCTAGGAAGAGGGTTTTTTTTTTTTTCTTTTTGATTATTATTACAGTCTCCTCATTTCAATCTGACAGCATACAGGGACCTCAACATGGCATAAACTTCATTTACTCTCTCGAAAGGCTTTAAGACACTACCAGAACTGTGTGAAGTAAACACCGGCGTCCCTAAGGTGAATGGCAGATTTGAGGGAAAAAAGCTGCCACTAGAACTGGGGAAAGTAGCAAACAGCTGTTTCACTAATCCAAGTATCCTGAAGACAAATGAAACAGCTATGAACTGCTGACGTGATCTCTTACAAAGTGCACAATTAAAATTCCTGTAGACTGAAAAAAGTGAAGTATCAGAGCTATGATTTTTGAATATGTATTGTATTAGAGCTAGTTCTTTGTTACATTATGTTCAAAGGCAGTATTTAGGCCAAAAAGTGAAAAAGCTACAAGGGCCAAGATTTAAGAAATACTGTTCATATTTTAAAAATCAACAGGGGCAAATGAATAGCCTCTGTGCTTTTAACTATCTTGCACTACCTCCCAGCACTCAGACTTTTAAATCTATTCAGCAGCTCTACTGAGAGAAGTCCATATTAAAAGCCTCCCCATTCATTCAGTAACATCGTTTAAAGTGCTATAGGAAGCATACAAAAGAAACATTACAAACCTCACACACAGCTGAGATGAAACTTTAAAAGACGTTTCTTATGCAGACTGCTGCACTGCCTGACTTCTGAACTCATTTCTGACTAAACTTAAAAACATTTATATGCTGTTGATGTTCAATGAAAACAGTTGGAGATGGATGAGCAAACGGTCAGATGAGAGATACCAAAATGTCAGACAGCCTACCGACTGTTGTTGCCATGAGATCCAACAGTCAACATCAGTCTGATAAGCTATCCGACAGGATGGTACGGCCATGGAGATGTCACGACGGTTGGCAACACAAGAGGACATTCAGGCAGGATTGAACAAAATACGTATTCGCACACCTTGCTCGAGATCTGCCCTAAGCTAACGCAGGGAGAAATCTAACCTGAGCAAGAGCAAGATCTAATCTACTTTGTGCTCGTATGCCACCTTTTGATAATGCTAATCAAAAGTCAAATTAATTCCTGTTACTAGGATAAAAATAAAAAAAACAATAGTTCAAAAATTATGAGAGTAGTAACACATATGCAGTAGCAGTGGAATGGATATCTACTTACTAAAGAGAGAAAAGATCTATTTTAATATTAGTTATGCTCACGTACATTACAGCTGGAACACACACTGATTCATAACCTTTTAAAAATATCTGACTTTAAAAGCCTAAGGTTAAGGTTCTCTGCATCATTGCTGGGTTTGACATCAAATCTGTTTTCAGCTGGAATCTTTACTCTTCCCCCCTCTCTTCTGCTTCATCGCCCCCAGCACTGCGATGAGTGGCAAACATCTGAGAAGAATTTATGATAACAATATCACTAGCTATTTAACTTGCCTATTTTAACCAGTGAGCCATACTTCAAGCCAGTGATATGCTTTCTAGTTCCCTCTGCTAAGTAAGAAGTTCTTAAGAAACAAGAAAAAAAAAAAAACAAAGGGCTTCAGCACCATTTGTGCAGGAAGGATGAGTAAAGCATGCGATTCATGGGATTAAGGCTTAATAAAGAAACTAAAGAAACTGAGCATACAAAAGTGGAGAGGAAAAGAAACAGCTTAAAAAGACTGACACAAGAAATTCTGGAATGATCAAAGATGACTTTATAAAGTTTTATCTTAACTTCATTCTAAATATACAGAATAAAAAAAATGTCAGCTTCAGTCAGCGCTTCGACATCAATCATCTCTGCTAACATCATGAAGTTTAAAAGGGTGGCTTTTCCAACCGAGAGCACGTGCAATGCAATGGGACACTGGAGAATTCAGATGGAATAGCCTTACCATGAGGGACATGCAACAGTTTGTATCCAATCTGTATTCATTTATATACATTTTGATGGTCTTGAAAGTTATGGAAAAAGCAAAACAGCCACCCTTCAAAATGAAAAGTTACCCTTAGGTCAGTCTGAAGTTAAATCAGGAAATGGAGAGCATTAAATCATCATTTTTGGAAGTAATTTGGATGGACAACATTTGTGTTAAACACCATTTAACATCACATTGTCCATCCTGTATAATACAACTCAGACTTCTAAAGCATTTATACCTTACCTTAACATTTATAAGTTTGTCAATGAAACGTCTGCTCTAATATCCAAATTACTTTCAAAATTAAATAAAAACTTGTTATAGCTGAAAATTATGTTAAAAAGTTTTCCCCCATTTTGAATAATGCTGATTTTTAAACATATGGAAAGATGTGTCATTTTTCATCTCTGCTAAAACCCATTCCAAGGGTTTTTTCCCCAAGCTCATTTGGTTTTTTCTTCAGAGTACATCTTCTGTTGCCGTCGTTTGGCATAGCTTTGGGCCATGGAATTGATTATAGATGCGATAAAATAACAAACCATGACAATCACCAATTTTTCAAACATCCAGGATAGCCAGTTTTCCCCCTGAAGAGACAAAACAGAAGGAGGAAAATGAAGGTTAGTGGACAGCACAATGGAGAATTCTCCATTTTCTGGGTGAAAGGGAAGAGCCTAACTGCTTTTTGTTATGTAATTTATCAAATTAAAAACAGGAACCAAGTGCAAGCTGACAGGATTCCTGCAGGTCCCTCTGTAAAGCTGACTTTAGTCCCTTGAAAGACAATGCAGGAGGGCTTGCCAAATACACTGCAGGGCAGATGATGAATCCTTGATCGTTACTAGTGTGCTAGTGAAGTGATTTATTATTCCTAGTATTGTTTTGTCTGTGCTAACAATTCATAGAGTTCAGAATTAGCAACCCCTGACTGTCATTCCCTGTCACGTTCATTGCAAAGAAAACAATAAGGTCATTGGTTAACAATGGGTTTTTTTCCTAAACTGCATATACTGTGTTATCTTCCAATTAGTGTCCGATTCTTCTGGTGTCACTAGAAGTTAACGCGATGACCTCGGCAGTCCCACTTCCAGCGTTTTCCATGGCTACTCTTAACTTGTCTTTTTTTGTCAAAGGAGGGCAGCAATGCACTGCACAAAAATTACTTCCATGTGTATAAAAGGAATCTGCATATTTAGTTATTCCAGCCTGATCCTCCCTAATTCAGTCTCTTTTGTGGTAAGAAATGGGCAAAGAAACATACTAAAAGCTACAAGTATTACATGTGAAATGTGAGCTAGATTGATGGATTTTATCTAAAAATGCCTTGGTATCCTAAGGAATTTCATATCAAAGTTGCCCCATCCCCACTGCAAATTCTGGATGTGTTTTTTAAAATACTTTTTTGTATGAAAGGGCACTTCTGCTCCTTTGTAGGACTCAAAACACTGTATTTTTCTTTGCCTTTTAATCAACTAAAGGCTTGGGGATTTTGTTTCTCTTATTGGCCATTAAGCCACAGATCTTACTGGCTTCTGAAGTATTGATGCTGCACACAGTCTGTTACCATTTCACATGTAAATGCGATTTTTTCCTACTTAGATTTTTCTTTCAAACTAGGCATGCTAGTATAGAGGCAAGACGTGCCATTGACCTTACTTCTTTATTCTGTTTTCTTTATTCTCAAAGAGCTTTAAGTCCAGTTGCATACTATTACAGTATTATTTTTAATTCCCAGGTTGGTTTTAAAATGAGATTTTTATCTATGCCCCGGGCCACTGCAAGTCTTTGAAAATCAGAATCGAGTTACATTGGTAAACCTGATGAGTCAAAAGACAGCTAGAGAAGGGAAAAATTAATCGGGGAGGGAGGCAGAGACGTACTTACCTGTGGCATGCCACTGTCTGATCTGTGGTGAAGTTTTATCCTCTGAGCTTCCAAATATTCTTGAAATGGCTTCTGAAGAGAAGGACCTATACTTGGAATAGCACTGATGCAAAGTTCATCCCAGAGAACAAGGCAAAATAGGGGAGAAAAAAAACAAAAACAAAAAACATTTTTTTTTTTCAACTTACCACTTTGACCCAAACAGAACAAAGTTCAGACTGAGCTACAGCTCAGAAGGGCATTGCTACTTGAGAAAATAGATAACCACGAAATAAAGTGTATTTCATCTTTTTATCTGATACTTCTGAAAGGGACATATTTCCCCAGATCCTCAAAAAGTGCTTAAAAAGAAAAATATTTCAGAGCAGACCAGTGACAATACACTGCTGGTAGCACAGAAAGAAGCTGTGAGCTGGAGCATTTCCTTCAAGCCAGGGAGAAGCCAGCTGAGGCTGTGCACTGGTGCAGTGCTGAGAATCAAATGAATGACTTCTCAGAAGTCCCACATTTATCACCAGCAGTTCCTGTAAGAACTGGTTTGAACCGATTAATAAGGAAATGACTTGTGCTTGTGTCATCCCTCAGTTAAAAAAGAAACTGCTCGCCCTATGACTTGCCCCTATCTTCTCAAAGAAGACGGCCCCTTTCTCAAACTAAGTCCTTATTAGGACAATCTGTGCGTCATCCTTACCCAAAAAGAATGCATTAGCAAATTCTGCAGGCGCCTCCCACCAGTCAGTGATTAACAAAGGAACAAAGAAGGAACTATGAACCCTGTTCTGAATCATGCCATGGTTTATGGCAGATGACTTGCACAAAAGCTACAATACATTACTAAACACCTTGTTCTTACATTAAGGTTATAAAGATCCCGGGTACGTTTCTGGAAGTAAGAACCCTCTCCCACCTCCACGGCGTAAAGGTGTTGGCGCCGGACAGAGTCAGGCAGCCTCCAACTTCCATTCTGCAAATACCACAGCCTGTCCAGGCTTTAATCAAAAACAACCTAGGTAGCTCTCCTTTAAATCCATACACCGTGCTATTTAGCAGGAGGTCCAAGGAGCTTCAATAATTGTCATGACACTTTAAAATAAAAATACTTAAATACTAGACAGCTGAAATTGCCACCAAAACACCACCAGCTGAGCTGGTGTGGTGAGAACACAAGCACAACCCGAAGGCTCCCAAGGTTTGATCCACATACAAACACCAACACTCCAAATTCCAGCCACAGGAGAGTTCCCATTACTGACAAACACCATTTTAATTTGAAAGAGAACCCAGAATAATTTTTTTTTCTAATTTTAAAGAAATTAAATAAAAAAGTCACTTAAATTTCAACGCCTCAGTTTTGATTCTTTACACTACTACTTCAGGGAGGATTTAGTAAAACACGCTTCAGACACCAAGACCCACACAGACAGTTTAACAAACTGATCATCTCCTCTCCGAATGACTGCGGGAAGGCTGGACCTTCAAAATTATTTTCCTCAGTCTCCTGATTTGACACTATATTCCCTTTTCCAGGCTAAAGCCCAATTAAAAACCAACAGCTTTCTAATCTTAAGAATTCATGAAAATGCACAAATGAAAGAAACAAAGTAGCTCACTCTCCTCCAGTAAATCTATTTCCTTCAATAGCCAGGGGCAAATAATTTTTCTGAACATATTCACAAGAAAAAGATTGCTTCCCTCATGATTCACCATCACGATGATACAAATGGGTGAGTAAATTCTGTGCCTGGACTGGTAAAATTTCAGGAAAAAAAAAAAAGCAGAGACTAAAGCACATCTATTACACATTTTACACAGGAGTGTGAGAACTTTTACAAATGATTTCCAGTTTTGCAGAACCGTCCCTTACGAAGCTGACTATTCGTGGTAAAAATTCTCCTAATGACTCGCTGATCAGTACGAGTCACGGTTTTAAAAATGAGTTACATTTTGAGGTTTCTTTTCTTTTTCAAGTGACACTTGGAAGCCCGGAAAACCTACTGAAAGGTAATTATTTACTTTTAAACTTCTGCATGATTATGAAATGAGGAATATTTAAATTATGAGAGATGAATGATTAACAGAATGGGTGTTCAAATGCCTCCATGTTTTTTCTGAAAACTGAACTAAGTCAATGCCCAATTAGCATTAAACAACAAGAACAAAGACATGAAAACCAAGTTCAGGCAGCTTGAAGAGATCCTGATGCATCAACACTGTATTTCAAAATTTTTTTCACTAAAAGTATTGAGCTTTTTTTTTTTTTTCTTTTGTGAGCATGACTAAGAATTAAGTGCACAACATTCATCTTATTAGAGCTATTTTGAAGAACTAAGATCCTGAATGCGAGGAGCTTGGCTTCAAAAAGTCTGCAATATTTTGCACATTCGCAGACACTTCAATACTGAAAAAAGTGCATAAATTTAAATATGGAGCAAAATGAAACAACATAACATGTAGAAAATCACAAATCCACAGTACTAGGAATAAAATTCTTGAAATCCCATTTCAGCAGGACAGTGTCAGTTACTTGTACTCTTTTGACAGAATTCAATCGTTTAATCAACCAGCTAACACATGTCACCTAACATCCAAAGCACAGACATAATTTTAGATCTAAAAGTCTCAAAAATCAGTTTTCATTTCATTTAATTACAAACGAGTGGTATCTCCCTGCATACCTAGTGAAGTTCAACTCACTAACCCCGTTCTTATCAAAGGAGAAGGGGGAAAACAGCATAAATTTTCAGGGATTACACTCCAAGCAGAGGCAGGTACACAGGCAGGAGGAACAGATTTGCATCATAATTCTGCACCACTTAGCAATGAATTTCAGATACACCTTCAAAAGACTGCTGCAGTTTCAGGAGTCTAGTTGCAAACCACAAGTGTATTTACACATCCGACTTAAGAAGGGAAGATGCTGGAAGATAACCCTGTTTGTAGAATAATCTAAAACCAATTCCCTGCATTTCCCTTTGGGAATCAAGCCTATTGTCTTTCAAATAAAGAATATGAAAGGATAAGAAAATAAAAGGACCTTAGTGCACAACAGAACTCAGCTCATCCACACTTTGTAGTCTCTACCTGCCAAAACAAAACACACAAACCCCCACAAACACACAACCTGCTCTCCCTTCTTAAAGGCTTAAAATATAGGTCTTGGTGAGCTGCTTAAAGACTTCAATTTTTTTTTTTTTTTTTTAAAAAAAGGGTCATTCACTAGAAGTTATCTATCAAAATAAGCAATGAAATACATTTCAGTAGTTGCTACCGTTGTTGTTAATGAATCTGCAGTTAATCAGCAACAAGGATGGACGCCTTGCAGGAGAGGTGCTGCTTCTTGTGTATTCTGTCCTTTCAACAAAGCTTACTTAAAAAACAGAGACCAGCTATAGTTTTACCATGAGACTGAGAAAAAAGTGCTTTGGATTCGCCCCCCCCCCCCCCCCGCCCCAGGAAAAACAACCTCGAAGAAATTTTGATTCAGAAGAAATTTTAGAAACAGTTAACACTAAACACCATTTTTTGTTTTAAGTCATTCTGATTCTCTGCTAAAATTGAATGTTTCACAAGGAATTGAAACTGAAAACAGAATTCCAAGAAATTGTATTAGCCTTTAAAATCATTCAAATCATAAAATTTCTGTAAAAACCATTACTTGCAGTCTAATACTACAACATAACATCCATTAAGAATTTTGCTTCACTGAACAAAACACCGTTGAAATGTTTTCAGAAGTATTATCGATATTTGTAATTAAACAGATGCATCTTTGATTATTTTTTTAGTTAAGAGCCATGATTTTTATCCAAATGAAAAATTATATAGCTTTTTTCCTAACAAATAAAATTTCACATCTATTTGAAGCACCACACTACAGAGATTCAGCAAAGTTGTTTTAGGTTTAGTTTAAAAATTACACCAACTATGTACAGATTCTGACAATATGACTCCAAAAACTTCTATTCCAGTTACAGCAAAATTGTGTTTATTAAAACACACTGTACAATTTCTTAATTTGCTTTTCCAAGAATGACTGTCAAAAGTTGATCCTCAAATGCATGTCACTAGTCATGAAGTGGTAGGAAAGATTTTTGGGAAACTTATCTTTTTAACAAAATCTTTGGAACCACGGGTAGGAGTTTTCTCAAAGGGATGTGGATGAAGCACCAAACTGAGGGCGGGGTGGGAGGGTGGGGGGAATATTTTCCCTATGGCAGCTTAACAAAAACTAGGAAGGTATTCAATACTCCAGCCAACGGCGTTTTTAATAATATTAAAAATACTTCTATAAAGCCATTTAATCATTATATTTTCACTTTTGAAAGGTATGTATCTTACAAGATATTTAAGAGCATAGGTTACTCCTGAGTTATTGAAATTTCATAACTTATGCTTTTAGTCTGTGAACACTCAGATCATTACAAGCTGTGCTAAATGCTGAAGTACAGTTCTCTATCAAATACTGCATTTTGGTATCATTGCGCTAACATTTTACCAAAAAAACCCCAACTATCAGTCCCAGATTTAGTGTATAAAGTTCCTATCTTATAAAAACACATGGGTATATTTCCCTACTTTTCCAGAGGGAAATGTTAGAATTAGCCAGTATTTTCAAGAAACACTCAAGCTGTCCTTTTAGACCTGCATTTTAGGAACATTAATACAGTGGGGTTTTTACTGCTAATTAAAGTTTCTCGTTTGTAAGAGGCCTCTAACAGCAAGTGATGATTAAGCAGCTGATTAACTCTAAGCAGTTCTTAAACTCCATTTATTCTGATGGAAATTAAAAATGTAAATAAGAACTTCAGTGGCATTCAGGTCTGAATTTTACACCCTATTCAGCAGCTCATAAGCACAACTGGAATCAGTCCCCCAGTTGCAATGATCAAGAAACATTAAGTACTGCAGGTTTAAAACCATGGAAGTCTATTTTATCATGGAAATAATAATCTGAAGGGAAATGAGAACCACAGTAATTGAATAGATGGTGCAAACAAGCCGCCAGGCTCCCAGGCTGAAACACACCGAAGCCCTGCTTGGAAAGGTGATGCAATAGTGAGTCACAACCCCATTTTATGGATGATTTCTCTAATATCCACAGCTGTTAATTTGAAAAAAAAAAACGTTGAACTGTTAACACGGGGCCTGATTCTGTCCGGCTCTCTGGCATGTACACTGTGTCCTCGTCCGGACCCTCTCAGGGTCTGGGGACAAACAGCGTCGTACACATTTTGCTCAGATTCAGCTATCTGGGCTAGTCCAGCTACAGAAAAACATCCTCTTAGGAAATGCCAGCACTACAATTCAAAATGAAGACAACAGCGACAGAAATTTTGAAACAACAGAAAACCAAACTAAGAGGAAAAAAGCATTGTGCGTTTTGTCAGCACAAAGGCTGCACACACTCAGTATCTCACCCTGCCATCCCGGAGCAAGCATGGCCCAAGGCCAGAGATTATCTCCTTCTACAAAAAAGGGAGTTAAGTGGCACTGAAGAATGTGACAAACGACAGGGAGCGTGCTGGGATGGACTCTTCCCTCCCAGTACCTCCAACTCTTTTAAAAATAATTTATTTAAATCAGACTAGCTATGGACAGCTAGGCCAGAGGGCCAAAAGCAAAGGCCTCCACCTTCTGAACAATTATGCAAAACATCATGAAATCATCACACCCAACACCCCTTCCTCCCACACTGAATTTCTCTGTGTTAGATTCACATTTCTCCACTCCCCTGTAAGAACACGAGAAAAATCCATCCTGCAGCTCAAAAGCAGTAAGGCATTTTGGAAGAGGCACCATATTTGGTTATTTTAGCCATCCCTCCCTCAAAAGAAACTGGAAGATTTGCTCCAGCATGGTATCAACTTCTTTGAAAGTCAGGCATTTTATACACCATTGAAAAACAGATTTCAGTGGAAATATTTTTATGCCACTGGACAATAGCAAAGCTGATTAATTCACGTACTGTGTTCACTGATAAACAGAGCACCTTTCTTCCAGCAAGTTATCTGAACCTTCAATGGTTAACTTTTTTCCAGACAGTGATCTAAACAGGCTTAACGGTTAGTATTTTAATGAGCTGTCATTTCCTGTGCTGATAAAGATTCTCACAGTATTTAAACCATCCATTTCCCTGAGGCTCCACCAATACCAGGACACTGCACGGTGACTCAGGGGACCTCAGGCTCCCGCCTGACTCGGCCCTGACAGAGGATGATGCTGCAGCAAACCTGGACCCTGGCTCAGGGAGGGCAAAACCTGGGCTCCCAGGCACGGAGGGAGTAACCACAGCCTTCAGCTTCGAGCACCGCCACTTGGGCCTCAGGACATTTGGTGAAACTTAGATGTTATCTGCGTTCAGTGTTCTGAAATTGCAGAAAATAAATCTGGTTTATGGTCAGGATCAACAGAAACATTTGGAGGGTTAAAAGGCTACTTGGCAGGCCCACTTGCTTTACGGGATGAAGAAAGAAACTATCTTATTTGAAGATTACTAAGCTAAAATTGTTACACGTTTGACGTCATTTATACCTGGAGCTACACTCCAATACCCACGTTAACCAAGCTGCCTGCAAAACGTTGTTTTTTTTTTTTCTTGGGACATTCTGTTATGTTAAAATCAATGCTTTCAAAAATAGGAATTGCAACATCTCTGAACTGCTGGTTCTTAACTCTGCTCAATATTGCTCTTTGTAAGGAAACTTTTATTTGTATTTTAAAGATATATTTTTGCACACAATTTAGAAAACAAAGCTTGCTTGTTCAGAGTTAAATCCTACAAGCCTTTTGCAAATAAACTTTTATAATTCTGTTGTGATCCACTGGAAGGTTTTCAACACCAAAGCTACTCAGATTTCATCCACATCTGTGTCCCTTTCAAGACACTAAAGCCTTTTCTGTGCAGAGCTGATCTATTGTGTAGAGGGTGTATTATGAGGGCACAGTCCCACAGGTTTCTGATATACCTGTGGGAGGCGAGCCATTGATTTATTGTACCAAGAAATGTCAGGTGTATTGGCATAACCTCCCAGAAGCTTTTCTCTCAGGAGATTTTGAAGTCACTGCTGAGCTATCCATGTTCTCAGCCACTTCAGCTTATTTTTGCTTGAATTCTACTACACAGGTCTTATTTAAAATACTGACTGAACCCATTTTTCAAAATACCCTTTAATGAAGACGCCAGTCCAACAGGATATGAACTTTCTAGCACACCTGCGAACCCAAGGTCCACCCAGTCAGGAGGTAGGGTTGGCAGGTTGTGCCTGGCTCCTCTGATGCTGCTCTGCCCCGAGCAGAGCGATAAGGAGCAGTGGAGATGAGCTGGCGGAGGCCACGCTACGTGGCCATACCCTGCTGAAGTCCCCCCAAAAAAGCCAGGCAATCACATGGCACCATGTGAATCCAAAAAAGGGCTCTTTCCACCCCAGGCCAAGTGATTTCTGGTGCAGCCCTTTCTGTCACTGTAGCTTCTTGATTTATATTCTAAAGAGTTAACCTAAACATATACTGTAAATTATTTTTGAAAAAAAAAATACCATCTTTAAGCAAAGTTTCCAGTTCCCTCAGTCACCATGATTTCATTTGTACTTTTTTTGTGAACAGAACATCATGCTCCTCACAAGAATCAACTGAGATTAAGTTGTGAAGCAAAGAATTATGGCACAATAAATAGCAGCAAACTGGTTTGTCAAGGCAATGGTTCAAGTACCTGTTACCAAGAAAACTGTTTTTCCTTTAAGACGTGCAAATCATTCAAACAGGCCTGCACGGCTGGTAAGCATGACAATTTGTTCCACAGAAACCACCAGGTTAAGAAACCCTTCAGAAGCACTGATATTTTGGGGTAAACTTTCAGGTCTGAGTTTGTTGAGTTACACTTCACACTGTTAACGTGTCTCACCCACAGCACATGGCACTAGCAAATTAACTTCTAAAAACCTGTGCAAGTACCCAATTTATTTATTTTTTTTTAACATGCGTTCCACTGGCTTTTATTTAAGCTTCAAATTAGTTTATGGACTCAGTTCATTAACTGAATAGATAAGTCTCTACTTCTCTTAAAATCAGCAAGGCATCGCTTGCTACAGGCAGGGGTTGACTCTTTGCTAAGATCGAATACCTGGTGTGTGGGCACTTCTCCATGTTCATGCCTCCCCTCTGAGTAACTATCCCAGCCCCTCTAATTAAAACCTTCCCCAGCCTACCTGAGTCAATGATAAACTTAACAATAGTCAGAGGGAATCTCTCTGCCTGAAGAGTGGGATTTGTCCAAAACAGATGCAGCTGTACCAGTTGTCACCAAAGTTCAGATGCTTCTGAGGTGAAGGCCAAAAGCTGCCTAATGCTCTATAAAACACGTTTATGAATTTTTTAGATGTCTATTGAAGTTCTAGAGTTATTAGCTCATCTTCACAAAACACGAACAGAGCATGCTGAATTTAAAAAAAACCCTAAATTTTTTTCTTTCTGAACATTTATCCAGAATTGATGGCAGACAGTTTTGCAGATGGTGTGTGCTTTGAGAACTATTCCTTTTAGTAGTTTTCTGTGAATTCTTAATCCACATTTTAAACTGCCACTTCAAAGAAAATGTGATTGTGCTTAAAAGCAATATGCTTAGTGTGACTTCATAAACAATCCTGCAGCTGTAGGTTAAAAAAATTAAACGGAAAGATTTAAGAGCCAGAAGAAAACCCACAACACACATCATAATTAAACATTTTAAATGGGCTAGGTTTGGCCTAAAACCAGCATCAAAGTATTTTACATGGATGATCAGTAAGTTAAATTCTTCTTTAAGTGACAGAATACAAGCAGAAACTCTTACACACCATCTTTCCTCACAAAACCTTAGGAACGGAATACAACCTGAGAGAAAACATTATCCTGTGCTAGCATTTTAGAGAGCAACAACTTTAAGCTATTAACTGGTAGAACAGGTTGATAATTACCAGCCCCATGTGAGCTACCAGTATCTCTGTAATCCTCTTCAGCTTTGTTTTCAAGAGTCCTGCTGGCTTCAGCTTCTTAAATCCACCCATGTGTCCTGTTCCTTCTAAGGAGGCTCACGGAGCAGGGCTGCCATTTGCCTTGCTGCCACCACCACCCATCCTTCTTACCTTTATTTCTGTACACTAGCTACCACTACTGTTTTCCAAATTTTTTTGGTAAACAGCTTCTTAATTTCCTGCCACATTTTCTTTTCCTTTTCTTTCTATATTTAATTAATATAAGGAGTATTTTATGATCCTTTTGTAATGGAGACCTAGACAAAACAGTAAAATCAAATTACCCTAAATTATATTAAAAAAGGCTGGTTGTGGCAGGCTTAGTGTGCAATGCCAGCAGCATCCAGTAACAGAAGTAAACAACTGTTGAGCTGTGGGCAAGGTCTGCAGGTGAATCATTTTTGCTTTTTGGCCAAGACTCAAGTAGTTATCGAGAAATTCTCTTTGGCTTACAAAATCAAATATTCTCAGACTTTATCTCATAACTTAATCTTCTGTCTAGATTTCGGTTATCCTGTATATTAATATGTTCATTATTTTAAAGTATTGTGCTTAGACATTTCCTATTGTGTAAGAGCAATATCCCAGACAAAAAAAGTCTTAAGTCATTGTGTCAGATAGAATTTGATTAAAACAAAGTTACCGACCATTAAGCAGAACTATATTTTAATTTAATAATAAGGGATTTAATGCAAGCTATTGTTTAACATGTTTTATAGTCCACTCTAGAAGAAATTGATGAGGTAATGCTAGCAGACAGCTTGAGAAAAGTCAAGGATACCAGGACATTCCAAAAATCTTACTGTCTCCCGAGAACATTTTTTAACTCTGACATCAACCATCTAATAAAATCTGAATCCAGCAGAGGTCTTGTGAATGCATTCGAAGTAATTTGATGCAAAATTATCTCCAAGACAGATGAAGTAGGAAAAAACTACTAGTTTTGGCTTAAAGATTTTCAGGAAAGTAAATCTTTGGAAATATACCTGACCTAGCAGCAGTGCAGATCAACAGCTAGTAGCAAATTGTCTAGTGTGACCGACACTAAGAAAACCTAACTAATGATGGTTAGAAGTAGCCACGTTTCTCTCTTTTTTTTTTTTTTTTTAAATAATGTTCAAAGCAACTAATTAATTTTGAAGTTGGTTACAAACCAGACACCCAATCAGAAGATCAGGAAGTAATAAAGTCAGGATTTGTTTCATTAGTGAAATGCCCTAGAATGTTTCTTCTGATACTCCTTTTTCTCTGTATAGCATTACTACTTCAAGTTTACATATTTTAAAAGGAATTCTTTCCAGACATTCCTCTTGAAACTGTTCTTGAGGAGTGTGGATTTTTGGATTTTATGTGAAAATAGTTATTACAGTTTGGATAGCAAAGTGTCAATCAGTTTGCCCCATGAAAGGCCTTGGAAAAGTAGAAACACCTTAGAATTGATTTTATGGATCCATATTAGGTATCTAGTTTAAAAAAAAAAACCCACAAACCAAACCCCCACAACAATAAGACTTTCTATTTAAATGTTAGAGACTCACGTTTAAAACTTTAAACCTGCATCTCTGACATGAATCTGATCAGTGAACTGAAAACAGGCAGCAGCTTTCCCCCCCAAGAACACAAATGTTTCTTGAACCATTAAGCATGATTTTTTGATGAAATCCATACGATTTGATCTAGTTGCCTACATTTAAATTAATTAAGTTGCACACTTAGTTTGCATTCAAGCAGTTTATGAAACTTCTGCATGGTTGGAGAGGCACTGTTGCAACGTTATTTGCTGGATTACCAGGCAGAAAATGTTAATGTCAACAATTGGATTTTAAAATTACACAGAATTTCATGACTGAACAGGTAGATATGAGGCAAAAATCTAGCACTTCATCATCAGTGTCCAATCTTCATTCAAACCCACTGAGGCAACATATAAGAATGTTGTTTTAATTGTACTTTTTCCCACCTCCCCTAACTGTTGTTGGCTCGGTTTTTGCTTAGTTTTCTTGTTTTAAACTGAGATTTTCACTTAAAAACTAAAATAGTAATCAGTCACTAAAGAACTTAATAAAAAAAACAAAAAAAAAAAACTTTCTCCAAATAGGAAGTTTACCCATGAAAACTGCCATTTCTGTTATGAAAAAGCAAGTTTAATATAGTGGAGATACAACTCTACACACCAAATTTCTCACACTGACATTTTATGAGAGATTTAATATTTTAAATGTATAAAGTAGTTCAGATTATGGAAGATGTTTATTGTCATCTTGGGACACTGCATAAATCACAACAGTTCCTTCATTTTTTGTCACAGGATCATAATACAACATTGAAGAAAGTCCATAAAAATCCAGTCTATTTGCAGCTAAGAGTGTAGTGATCTATAATTGGAAGAGCTGTATCATATTTCTGGGTGAAAGTTAACCGTCAGTTCTATATACTCAGGCCATCTGACCTTCAGTGCTATTATGTTTCTTGAAGTACTCGAAGCCCTTGAGGTGAGGAATGAAGTTGCAAATAAGACCTAAATTACGTGTTGGCCAAAGCCTGTACTTCGAAGCACAACACAATTTTCAGCACATTTAGCTTGACTCCTCCAGTATTTTTCCACTTAATGAGCAAAGGTATTACTCTGTTAAAGAATTACTCACCCAATTAGGGACACCATCTGCTCCACTATATGTTTGCTGAATGTTATAATAACGAACAGTTTCTGTAGGAAGGAAAACATCAGTTGAGAAACATTTGATCTAAAGGGAAGCAGAGACAATGGAGTACAAGAATTTATGTTCCTTTCTGATCAGGCAGCTTCTCCAATACTCAGTTTTCCCTTCTCTTTTCTTTCAAGATCTTTATTTTTCAATACTCTTCAAAAAGAAGCAGGAGAGAGCAAAGCCGTTTATTATTCTATTTCCTCATAGATTTCATTTCTTGCAATGTTTTTGTAGCCTGTGTTACTAACCATTTGCATCCTCCCCAAACTTAAATTCCCAGAAGCTCAAGGTCACTTTACTCCGTCAACAATGTTTTAATGGAAAAAGTCATCACTGTGCACAAAAATTCACATCCCCTTACACAAACACATGTACTTAAAGATCAGAGAAGTGAAAAATAATGTATCTTTTACTCCCTTAGTTCATGTGCTTCAGACAGAAATATAAAAAATACCTAGTGAAGAACAAATTAAGAGCCACTGGGTACGAGTCTCTTTGAAAAACTGAGACTGTCACTCTCTAATGCAACAGACTATTTGGAACAGAGTAATTTCAATAAAAGAAACTTCTCATAACACATAGCTTTTTTTTCCAGAAAATGTCCATAATTATTTTATTCTAACTTATTCTTCCTTCTCTTCTGACATAATTTAAAATTTTGTTAAATTAGCCTTTGCTAATTCCACTTCTGTCATATTTGACAGCTTGTTCATTTGCAAAGAGCGAGCAAGACGGTGTGCAGAAGTGCATACACACACAAACAGTTCCCACAGTTCAAACATGATCTAATGAGAACTGTATTCACTAGTCTGGAAAAAAGGGATGTGACTAGAACTACACAAAATGATTTTGTGGTCCGGAGGAAGAGGCCAGTTAAAAGCAGTTCCAGGATGGCCACTGTACCAGAGTCACTCGCTTCCTGTCTAGAGAAAGATTTAATTAAAAGCCTTTTCCATGACTCTTACATTTCCTAAATCCCAAATTGCAGCATTATCATTACAAAAATCAAGGCTATTGCACAAGAGTGTGCTTGAAATCAGGCATCGCAGAAAAGAGAACTCCAATAGCTGAACGTATTACAAAATAAGATGATTTACCAACTGTACAAGACACTGGGAAATATTTTTTCACTTACATTTGATCTGAGTGTGGAACGCTATAAATTACATAGCAAACATTCTGCTAGCTAAACAAGACAAATAAAATAATAAAAGGAACATTACACAAATACTATTTCACTTTTCTATGTTGCCAGAACAAATTCTAACAGCACACAGATTTAAAAGCAGAAAGATTAAGGTAATGGAGAAACAGTTGTTCTATCACAGTAAATAAGAGAATTTTCTGTTTAAGGACTGTGCAAAGTAAAACAACCATTTAAAAAAAGATGGGAAGAAAAAAGGGTTGAAGATGGAAACCTTCAGGGCAAAAGAAAGATTTTTAAGCAGTTTGATGAGGGTACTGGACAAGTAATTTTATACCACTGATAGCTTCTGCTGTTTTAATGTAGTGACAGAAGATTTCCAGGCAAGACAGCTATAGGCACGGCACCAGTTCTGTGGAGATGCTTAAAAAAACCCAAGCCCCAGCTGAAAACAGTGGTTCTAATCCTTACAAATAGAGGATAATGTGGTTCATGACACAGCACTAACCACACTGCCACCAGTAAAGAATCGCCAGGGAACCAATACTTCATCTTTCATGGGACAAAATGGTGACACATTTTAAAAGCGAGACTCAAAAGTTTTCAGAGCAACTGGAGATTCTGATTGCCAAATGCAGAGCATCCGGCAAGGCTCTGCGTTAGCAAGAAAAACTGGACACGCTCTGAAATCAGGCTCTTACAAAATAATATAGACTGAGGACACCAAAAATTGCTAACCGTGGTGGAAAACTATGGACAACATGCCCTTCGACATACCCTCAGACTGCCTTCTGCAGGGCCTGAAAGGAGCGGGGTTTTCTCTATACACTCAACCGAGATAAAAGGGAGCATTTAAAAGTGCTGCTTAACCGGTAAAGGCTAGTTGCAGCGCTCTTTGAAATGAGTATTTGTTACCAAAAAGGCAAGTTCATTATGAGTACGAAGTCCTTTCAGTCTGGTAAAAACCGTAGGTAAATAACTTGGCTAACCACCAATTTCCTGAGTGGTGTAGGCAGCGAGCTCATTAGTTTGTAGCTATAAATTATTCAGTTGCCCAAGTTTTGAGCACACGAAGCCTAGCAGATCCTTTATTGGTAATACCTTTGCACCAAATTAATTTCCATTACTTCAGGTCAGGAAGGGAGACTCCACAATTCATTACAAAGTAACACAGTGCAACAGTCAAATTAAACAAAAAGTAGTCTTCACCCCAGAGCCTTAATAAAGGAGCTGTAGTACTTGCCTGGATGTGCATTTTAATTACTGCTTTCCCAATCAAGGTTGCACCAAAGAAGGTCCAGAAAGGAACCAGAAAGTGTCCACACGTTATCCCAGCCAGGTCAAACAGAGGGTTTGGAATCTATGAAGTGCAGGAGAAAGAAGTTCATGAATTGCAGCACTCACTCAGCTGAACAGGAACATGACAGACTTTGAAACTTTGAAAAATGAACATTTTCCCCTTATTCAACTTGATCCAAAACTCTTGTGTCTTAATACTTACAAAAATGTTAATGTCGCACCACATAAGTCTCTGGGATTCAGCTAGACAATGTCCCAGACAATTCCATTCTCATGGTCCCTTTCTTACCCCTGGATTTTAAAAAAGCTAACAAAAAGTTTTCCATGTGAAATGCACAGAAACCACAGTAAAGCCATTTTGAATGATTTATCAAATTTTCTCACTGACAAGCACATCACTCTTGGAAGCCAGTGTCCAAAATGATCCCCAGTGATTTCCATCTGAGAAAGTACATTAAAACTGGCATTTATAGTCATATGTATCCAGTTTAAGAGCACTGATTAGATTTTATTAACCATATGCATTTCATTTAAAATTAAAAGATTTTTTTTTTATTGTTAAACTGTTGGCTTGACGTTTGGTATTGTGACACTATCTGTAAAATATTTTTGACATTAAACCAAGAAAGTATCCAAATTCCAACCTTTCACACTTCGCATGCTGCACAAGGGCAGACTGTCTGAGTGAACACATGGGGCATGTGTAATTCACAGTAGCAGTGTATTACTGGGCTAATATCCTGCAGTATTTGTGTTGTTTTGTTACACAAACAAATAAATAAATAGCGTGGATTGTTAAAGACCATAAAAGATAGCAACTTTGCAACTGACTGAATGGAAATCTGAAATCTGTGAGAAAGCTTATGAGGGTTATACTTAGCTGTTATAGACTAGCAATTCAAATTTATGAGCACCCACAACACCACCTGCATAGGAAGAAATCTGAAACGGTCTCTAACCATGCCCCGAAACGGTCTCTAAACATGCCCCGAAACGGTCTCTAAACATGCTCCACTTCAACTAAAATGATTCCTTACCTCTGACAGCTGTCTTAGGCATAGGAGGCTAGTAAATTATTTACTTATACCACAGCCAGATAATTTTGTTCTTCTGAGCCAAGTCTGCTCTAGGTCTCAAGCATGTTCTTTGTTGGTTGGTTTGAGGTTATTTTTTTTTAAGTTCACAGTGCATTTTAATTACTGCGTTACTATCACCATTGGGGGAGCAACATGCTTTAGGTAGGGGTAACTGTGAGTATCATCAATACATTAAACATATCACAGTAAAAAGTTACTCAACAAGTCCACATTAGGGTATATTAGCAGGCCAGTGGGGTTTTCTGTGTTTTTGAAAAAACACATACACACAGTACTGAGAGTTGCCAAAAAAGCCCACAAAGACAGGAGGGCAAATTCTCGCAAGTCACAGCAAGGATCTTCCAGGGCTAATTCTTGCTTTGTTCCCTCCCCAGAGCTGCCTTTACATAGGAAATAATCTCCAGACAACTATATGGCTTCTTATGGCCACTAAACAACATTACATTCGGTTGACTTCACTGAATAAACTTGCAAAGTTTTAAATTCAATTTGATTGTGTTTTTATGTAACATTTAGAAGCCACTGCTTGACAGACAACCACCTGCAGCTGGGACAGTCATTACCATTTTACAAGCAAGTTCCCTAATCATACAAAATACACCCAGCTAAAATACTCTTTAAAATCCAAAAGTAAAATCTCAGTTATAAGGGGGGAAAAGTAAAGGAGGCACCTTCTAGCACACAGAGAACCAGGCACAAGCAAGAGAAGCCCTGAAACAAAGCCCTGAAGCTCATGGGGGAACACACAAATGCAAGGAGCACACGTGGAGGGCTGCCCTCCTCACAGATGCAACAAAAAAAATATATAGCTTGGAATCCGTGTGCTTTTTCAGTGCCTCACCCTTTTACTGCTACTCTGCAGTTACTCTGTAAACACGTTTACAAATCCCCAAGTGTACTGTGGTGGATTCATGGTTCCTCATCCCTCCCCCAACCAGGGCAGCCTATATAAGCAAAAGGAAGCTGAAGCTCAGAGTGCACTGAAGAACAGGGCAGCAAGTAGGTAAGAAGTTAAGCAAATGTTGAAGTATTACTAAGCAGGAACTATGAAGAGTTTACACATCACCTCTCATGTTTACCAACTCCTTTCCTCATGTTCTCCATTTATCCACACTTCCCCTTGTCCAGCCGCTCCAGTAACTCATCCCTGTCATCTACAAGCTGCTGTTCTGATCACACAAGACAGACAGAACAGCCTATGCAGGGATGTCTCACAAGATGGTGACTAGAGAGTAATGAGTCAGAGACAGTGAAGGAGCAGCCCACGAGCTTACTGGACGGAAAGATTTGAAGAACAGCTTGTAACCTATGTCTCCACTCTAAATATTAAGACAGTTCAAAAGGTTAGTAAACAGAGGTTATATGCCAGCAACTATAATCAGATTAATTCTTTCCAGCTAAGACAGGTTACTTACATTTGAGTATTTACATTTGAGCAAACAGTTAGCACTGTCAGCTCTACAATTTCGGAAACTAAAAGAGATGCTAGACAAGTGTGCAATATCTCATCAGCGGAGCAGCTGGCTAATGGCTGTGGTTTTTCCGGAAGAATGGGATCATAGGGGACCTTCCTCCTTCACTCTAATCACATTTCTGTGCATCACATCCCGCATTTTGTGTGTGGGATGGAAGAATAAGGCACACCATTCCCACCAGTTTTCATTAAGCTTCCAGAGAGAGATTTAAACCTCAAAGGGTTCAAATCTTTTTCTACTCCAGAAGAACAGTATTATCCTACTTAAAACACTAAAATAACATCAGTGGAGAAGCTTGCATCACCTATTGCTTAGGGAGATAAAAAAGCTACAAGTAGTTTGTAGTTCATATAGCCATGAGACTGAAACTTGCTTCCTCACTGTGCTCTCTCTGGTTGCTAATGACCCCAAGAGATCTCCTGAGCAGACTTAGAACTGCTACATATGGATATCCTAGTCAGGATTTATACAGGTAGTTTTCCACTCTTCAATCTGTGTATATCTTTGGATTTGAAGATGTCAGGTACTGTAAGCTGCAGTACATAAACACCTCAAGAAATTACTATGTGGTTCCAGCAGAATCTATAGGTAATAATAAAGCTCTTGCTATATCTTGCCAGCTAATAATCTGGGCTGGGAAGGACCCAAGAGAGTAACTGTCAGTGGGCGTATGAGCTGATCTGCCAAATATCCAGGAACAGAGAGCAGTGAGCAGCAGTGTGCATGTGCCTCTGTTAGAGAGGACACAGCCTCAGCATCAAATGCAGGGAGCATCCCTGGTCTGAAACAGAAACATAGAAACCTCTTGAATTTTAAGAATGTCTTAGTTCGGTCTCTCGTAAATCTTCCTTACTGTGCCAAGCCTTTTGCATCTTTAGTGAATCAACCTGTTTTTATCAGGTTTCACCACACCATGCTGAACTATGGAGCTGTTAGCTGTGCTGTTACGCAGAATTCACTGCATTTGGTACTAATCTAGGACTGGAGTTTCTCCATGCTATTCTACTTGCCAGTTCCACAACCATCCCATTTCCCTAAGCACCACAGAGAACACAGAAATAGCAAACAAGGCATGAAGATCTCCATATGGACTCAAATAAAACCAAGTCACAGTTCACAGCATTAATTTCACTGCAGTACATTCAATCTGCAATTTGTGATTATAAACCCCTCTGTTACTGAAATGAACTTACTGAAGCACAGGCCAAAATGCCGAAGAACCCAACCTTCTGCACCAGGTTCTGGACAGCCAGTTTAGCCCGGGAAGCAAAATCCTGCAAACAAGAAAACAAAGTATTAATAAAACAAAACCCAAAATGAACAATACCTCAAAATGTATGTGATTTCAATATCCTCCATGCTTCAGGATTTCCTAACTAGCAATTGGGAGAATTTTTAAAACAAAAAGGCCAGTTTGAAACTCTGGGCTTAGAGGGAAGAGAGAGAAATTCACAGTGCTCAGTGTGAACATCAGACCACCTACGTGTACTGAATTTTGTTTTTCAAACTCTGCAAGTGGCATTGAGTTCACACTACTATGGAAACTGGTTTTCTAGTATTTATTTCCCCATATTTTTGAAATGCCAGTGCTGCTTATACCTTATTCCTTAAGCAAGCCAAGGGAACGAATTCCTTCAATACCATTTACAATGTTAAAAAGGTACTTTCTCACAGCACAAAGGCAGAATTTAATGATCCCATTATATCCTTAGATCTTTTCTCTCAAACCTGTGATCTTAATCAAAATAGCTAATTCCAGGTACTCTCTACAACAGACTTGTAAAGTTCATTACATCCACAGAATTGAATCCAAAATACTTTAAAAGCAACAAAGGTGGCAGACCATAAAACATTTGAGCTCTTCTTTACAAAGCCATGTTAAGAACATGCTGCCTGCTTTTATTCTGTGATCATAACTTCCAAACATACTCATTACAAACTCACGAGCCTCAGAGTTTACCAAATACACAATAAACACTTTAAAAAACAAAAATAAAGATTCTCAGAGCAGTTTATTTGAATGTCAGAAATGCATTTACAGGAGAATAGAATTCTTTTGATGAAAAACTGTCCAAGAAGTTAAAATGGGGGTCAGTATTATCTACTCAGGCCTGGCAACAGCAGTTATAGAAAGCTAAGTATCTTTGGTAGTAAAAAACTTTAAAAAGTAATTATTAATTCTTTTTTAAAAGTGTACAAATAAGCAATAAAAAGCTGATTTTCCAGCAGCAATGCAATATTCACTGATTTACATTCTGTAGAAAACTATGAGATAAATTTCACAAGGAAATTGCTTTAATCAATAATTAATGATATTCACTATTGAAGTATAGGATTTAAAATATCATTATTATTGATGAAAGCAACCACAAGATAATCCAGAAAAATTTAGGCAATTTTAACTGTTACAATTCTGTTGAAACCCTCAATACTATACACCAATGCAAGTAGATTACAATTACTTGACAATGTTCTTATACATTATTTAAATTCTGAACTATAAAACTGACATAACTTTCCATGTCAGATTTTAAAAAAAAATCTGTGATAAGGCCATTTAGCTTTTTACACTCCTTTTTAAAGTAGTAACTTTTCTCCAATACAGTGCTTTAAAAATAGTTAAATTCTCAAATAAAAAAAAAAAACAACCAAAACCCCAAAATCAGAATAATTCTGTTTATCATACTTCATGTTTGAAAAAATTATCTAAAGTAAAACAAATATTTCAACTTAAAGAAAAGTGCCAAATAAATGAGTTTTCCTACATCTTACAGTGGGACATTTTTAACTAGAGGAGAATATAAAAACCCTTTAGAAGATTCTATAAAGGGTGAATTTCCTAACTTTCACCAGGAGTAACATCTCGGGATCATGAAATGTCTTATTGGAAAAGAGAATAGATGAAATATTCACTCTTTGTTAAAAACTCGTTCCTGCTATTTTTCTATTTAACTTCTAGGATACATACAGTATGCACGAGTGCTTAAAACCTAATTCCAGTGAGGCTGACACCAAACACTTGAACTTCTGTTAGTAGAAACCAGTCTAGAACATGCCTATATGACAATGAAAGTAAAATTTTTCATGTTTTTCTGTTAAAGGAGTGCATTTTGACACAAATTGTTATAAATAACAACACATGATAATCTACCAGTGAACCAAGTCCAAAAATCTTGCAACATCGAGGGCAGTTCCTTCTCAAACTAAAATTCTCTCCATTATTATTTCCAAGTTAGTAAACAAAAGCGAAACAAGGTAATATATGATTACTAATAGGGGTCAGCACTGATACACACATTCGGTCCCACTGAGGATTTAGGACACAAACTGAAAAGGATGCAAGACTCTTCTGCAGAGTGTGATCACACAGCTAGCAACAAAGGAAATAAAATGCAGCACACCAGGGAGACAACAGGTATTCTGATTCTTTAACCAAATACCAAAGTAGAAAAGTAGAACTTCTCTACAAATTAATTTAAAACGAGAAAGTGTGCTAAAGCGTAACAGTAACATCGTCCTTTCAACAACAGATTTTGTTCTTTGAAAAGGTGAACTGAAAAAGTAGTAGGAATTTCATAAGATGTCTCCCCCTGTACTCTACAACAAAGCTGAATGTGACCATGATGTTTTCAGTTCCTATTTTGTTCACCATTTCACAATGCTCATGGGGTTACAACAATTTTCACTTTTATAAGCCAATGATTATTTTTTTTTTTCACAGCTCCATAAAGCTCATTGTAAAGTATCTTTAACATGAAACACTACAATCCCATTATTCAAACAGGTCCATGATATATTTCAATGGAAGTTGTTTCTATTCTAATTTTAACTTATTTACCCTTATCTCAGACTGCATTGCTAATACATTGTTGTATTAATTTTCACAAGCTGGAATTGGAAACAAACTCTCTAGCAAGTGACCTATAAACTAATGCTTGCAGCACAGCTGGTTTAATAAAATATATTATTATAATTATATATGGATTGACTGTACTAGTGTAAGCACAGTGCCCCTTTTTTCATCAAATTTCTTAAAAATAAACAGCTTCCCTCACCTACATTTTTAGACTGCTGCAAAATGCAAGTCTGCCTTAAAGTGAATTTTTTCCCTCCAGCTAAAAATCATACAATTTTTGTTATAAAACCAACGATGAAAGTGTTGAAAAAAGTGTAATGAGTTTGTCTCAAAAAAAACCCACCCAGACCAACGTTGGGGCAATTTTTCTCACCTTAATTCATAATTTTACTTTTTTATTTTTAAAGTTATTGCTCAGTTTGTTTCTTCTTTAAGTCTTTTTACATTCATTACCTATTACAAAGTACTCCATGGAAAGCACAGCTACAGCTCTAAAAATTTCAGTCAAGAACTTCTAATTTGTCTTTCTTTTTCAAACTTTCTAAATAAGACAAAACAGATATATTCAGGATTTTTTTTTCCTATTTTCTATTATCTAATGTAATCATAGCTATGAATAATTTGCATGGCTATATGCACATCAGGGTTACAACAAAACTATATTTGTAGTTCCCAACATTTACTTTAATGAAAACAAGTTCAGAACTACTTCTGTTTGGTTGCTTCCTTAAATTTCGCTTGTCAAATCTTTGCGACATCTGCAATAATAAAAAAACCTTAAAAGTTTCATTTCTCAGAGAATACAATCATCAGTTTCACAACTTTTACCTATTTCACAACACAATTTTTCTTTTATAAGCCTGCACAGGGAACAATCTTTTCTCTACTTCTTTAAGCATTTGAAATAAAAGCAAAGCAACTTTCATAATGTACTGCTTTAAAAAAAAAAAAAAGAAAAAAGACATAAAAGTTCAGCTACTTACAGGCAAAACATTTTCCCCCAAAATTAAAGTATCTAGACTGGACTCGACTCTCAGCTAATATGATTCATTCTTTATAACATTTCAGGATACTTTAGCTCACTATGTCCCGTTCAAAGATGATTTGGTTTTTTTTGGTTTGGAAATAGATTTCCTGTGACTGCTACAATACAGGCAAAGGAAGGTTAAATGATTAAACATTACTTCATTGGGTTAATCATCAGATCTCAAGAATTGGAATGGAAATAAGAGGCATAAAAAGGTCAGTGCTGAAATACTGATTCACAAGTCTCAGCCGGCGGCTCGAGGAAGTTTGCTTCATATCTGCCTTCAGTAAAATGGCACATTTTATTGATACCAGCATTTCATTAGCACATGTTGCAAAAGCAAAAAACCCACCCAAACCTCCAAACCTAAAGGGATATAAAGAGAAAGTTCATGTTTTGCCACTAAGTAAGATTTACCACAGTGCTTCTCCTTTCAATATGCATTACGGTACAGCTTTGAGTATTACTTCACATGGACAATCCGTCCCTATAAAAAAGCCCTCCTTCCTGAAAGAGTGAATAGACAATCCTAACTACAAGGCTTTGTCCCATCTCTCTGTTTTATCTTGTTTCCATTTATAATTTAATCTTTATTTCTTCTTTCTCCCTTCATTGTAAAATAAGTTGCTCAAGCTCTTCTGCATTTGAGTGAAGAACATCTCACTAGATTTAGTTAACAAGCTTGAGGAAGAAGAAAAAAATTTTGCTCTTTTCTCTCTGTAACACTGATTTATTATCAGAAAACAGAATGGTCACAATTTATTGTTCACATTGAAATTGTGAAGCCTCTTTTTTCTTAGAGATTGCTGATGGATCCATAGCAAGTAACTAGTTGATGGTTACCAAGGAGCTCTGAATAACCAGCATTGGATTGAATCCCATAGTCCTTACAGAAACAACCCGTAAGACTTCGACGGAGGATAGTTTCTTGAAAGACGGCACAGATGGGCCTATAACAATTACGTAATAAAACAGTTTAATTTCTAATATGAAGCTGCAATCTGTTTCTAGGAGCATCAAGAAAGCTATGACTCCCTATCACAAACCAAGTCTTCCTCGCATGCAGCGGTGATGGATAGTTGTCAATCACTGAAAGATATGATCCAGAGTTTGAATTATTTGAGGCCGAGAAAAACTGTTCCTCTATCATTACCTTTTTTTTTTTCCTGCTGTAAATACGTCAAGCACTTTACAAATATATTGGTAATACTGGTATATTGGTGGATATAGCACAAGGAGGAAGGCCAGTAAAGAAGGGAAGGAGTATATGTGACGAAATTCAGTCATAAATTCATAGTGTATGCATTCTCCACCAGTAAGAGCAGAGCCTTAATGCAGGATCAGGGGGAAGTCAGTGATGTGAGTATTAATGCAATCACTCCAGCAGGATATCCATTGCCTGGCAGATAGTAGCCTTAAGAAGTTCAAAATATATTTCTGGAAGGCTTGGGAGGGGTTATGCAGGTTTGTTGCTCCAATAAGAAACAGGATCATGAATGAACATTATAAAAAAACACAAAGACAGATCTGAACAGAGTTCTGAAGCGAATGTGTTGCACCTTGATGGTTTGCTACAAAGAGAATACTAAAGTTGCTGTAGAGATAGGTATTCAGCCTAGTGCCAGCAAACTCCCCTGATGCAAATGTGTAACTTGCATGTGAAGAAGTGGACAAACCTCCAAGGTTTGAGTATAACATATTATTACAATATTTTCTTACTAGAAACAAAGCTTAATTATCCAAATAATAACCTGAAGATAATTTTTTTCCAAAGATTGAAGACAATGTCTGAAGCTACCATCTCAGATTATTAAAATGATAAATTCCTTAACATTTAAAAAGCTGCCTGCAAAGACAGTGCTCCTTTTTATGTAAAAATCTGAGTTATGTTAAAAATGAGCTGCACAATATTTTGTTTCTTCTGGCTTTCTATTACAACACAATGGAATCAAACACAACTTATGGGAGAATGACCATTTGTGGTTAGGCAATGAATTCTAGAATTTCAGAGGACTGGGAAGAATTATTAACTCATTGAAATAACGTATTAACTGCAGAAGAGCAGTTTTAAAGAAGTCAGTGAGCTACCTACAGGCTGCGAGGTTACAACATACATCTATGCTAAGAAAGCAACAGATCAGCAGTGACATTTAATGATCATAACCTGGAGTTGAGGAGAACAGAGATCAAGATACAGTTGACAGTCATTGCCTATCACTGCAAATAGTTCATTACTCAGTGACCAAAGAAACCATTTCATACCTCTCCTGCAAGACATCAAAGGTAACAGATCTCATGAGTAAGGTTCCAGTAAGTTGCAAGCAGGAATATTTTGATAGTGGTTCCTGGTGGTACTGATCTCCCACCCCGCCAGCTGCAATGACTCCCAACATCTAAACGTGTATGGAAAGGGCTGTGGCGCTGGATCTCTGTCTAGCTTTCTCTAAAATAATTACAGCTTAATGCAAATAATGGGCAAACTAAAAGGGGATATTTCCATCCTGATGCCTGGAGAGAATAGGGTGGGAGAGGTAAGGTTTAAACTTACTTATCACTTGAAACTCTGGGAAAGGCAGACCCTGTCATGGCAACTGGACTGTCAAAAGACAAAAAAGGTTTTCAAGGATGTCTGAAGGCAGCTGAGGAAAGGTGACAGATCTAAGCAAGCAGTGAAGTTTGATAAAAGAAAGGCATTTAGATACGATAGGTGTAGGACAGATATTCCAGATTAAAAGGACTGGTTAAAATTCTAAGCTTGGGAAGAAAATAAATTTCACTTCACAAGAAGCCTGGGTTTTCCTAGACATTCTGAAAAAAGAATAGGGTAATTATATGGGAAAGTTACAGGAGAAAAAAACACGTCCATGTTGAAAATGAAAACACAGTTTCAGAAAGTACAATATGAAGAAGACTGAACAGCAATGAAACAGGGCCCTTGATTTCACAGGCTTTACCGCAGCACTGTGTAAAGACACGAGAGCAGTACCTACAAAACCTCATTAAATGGACTATGTCAGAGATCTGAGGACTTAAAGCTAGTAATATTTCAAACCATCATTCAGAGTATTTGTAGGCAAGGATGAGCACACAGTAGGTACTACATAGAAATCCCAAGTCAACAAGAAATCAAATATACAGGTGAATTCTTCTACTAGCCTTTCCCAGGACAATACTGAATACAGTTTGAGGGAAAAGCACAGATTTATTTCCACAGCTGTTTGTGTTCAAATTCTTGAGGTTGGTTGCATGTGAAGAGGTGATGCTGCAATCCACAAAGATAATCATAAAGATGCTCATCTTTGGGACTTTGTAAACTCAGACATATGAGTAACTACAATTAGTTCTTGTGCCAGAAAAACTGAAGTTTTCCCATAGAAAATACAGTTAAACCTATCGTCCTCATAATCAGATTTTAAAACTGCTGTTAGAAAACAAAGAAGTAAGAAGCCATAGAGCGAGCTGTGTACAGGGATGAATCCTTTGCAAGTCGTGTGGAAGCAGAGCAAAACAGAGTGAAGTGTTCATTCCAACAGCAAGCTTTGCTTTTCCTGGTCATTTAATTTTAACCTGTCTTAGTAAAAATGTGAAACTTCCAAGTAATGGATCCATTAGATGGTAAATAAGACCTTCCATTAACATGAGCAGGAAGTCAACTAGCTCTGGATTAAACAGACTATTAGTATTAGGAACTTCTAGGTATTTTCTTGATTTCATTAACTAACTGTATCATGGCAAGAACATTTTATTTCCCTCACTTCTTCCTCTCCCCTAGACCTTGGGGAGGGAAGAACCAGTAAATGTTTCTTCATAATAAACTCCATCTCAGGAGCTTTAGTTTCAAGACTGTTACAATCCAACACCATGCTCAAGTTTGGAAGCGATATATCAAAATGAACACATATTATAGAGCTCAAGGGGCTAGTAGGCACTCTCAAACTTCATGTCAACATTTTTCACAACTAGAACTGAAGCGCTCAGACTTCTACATAAAAAGTCCTTTTGCTTCACACTGTAAGAATAAAGAAATTTTGTAAAGAATAAGACACAATTAAAGGAAACAGTCTGAAGGAAGAGGAAGGAGCATGTCCTTTCAGTTTATCAGATCTGTCCCATAGAGCAGTAGCCCTTTTAACCACATCCCCTGCCACCTCTACTCCTCAATTCAGGTCGGTGCAGTAGAATGAAGCAACATGTCCCCCTTGACACTTTGCAATTTTATAGTGGTGCACGAAAGGATGAAATAAAACTTAGTATTTCTTTGCTTGCTAAAGAACTACTTTCTGTTCACATTTTGCAGAAGACTGGCAGTGAGCAGATCCTGCAATCCATTTAATGGAAGAGAGCTGTCAGTTTGGCATGTCAGAGAAGCAGCAAGGCTGTTCGGACAGTCCGGTGCTGGAAGAGATTACCCAGAGAGGTTGTGCAGTCTCCAGTCTAGGAGGGCTTCAAGACCAGACTTGACCAGCCCTGAGGAACCTGAGCTGATCTCACAGATGACACTGCTCTGAGCAAAATGTTGGACTAGAAACTGCCTCGGGTCCCTTTCAAGATGAATTTTTCCGTGATTCCCTAACGAGATATTAGCTGCCACCTACAAGAAGAATGAAGTAAAAGAACATCCTATCACTCTGGTTCCCACACATCAGCCATTGACCTCTGCAGCCTTTGCTTCTACAGTCGAGAGCGTATGCTGGCATTGCCTCCACCAACGTGCTGCCTGCCTAAAATACCATCGCAGCTGCACAGTGAGTGCTCATTTATCTCAAAAATACAATTGCAATTAGTGATTGTGGTCACAGGTCTGCCAATCTAGTTACAGCGGCGTGACAAGCAATTCCAGGATATTGTCTTTTTTTTTTTTTTAATCCAGTACAAGTTATCAAGTCCTATTTTTGTGTCGTTTAAGATCTAGACATTGTAAGGAAGGACTCATGATTGCCGGAATGAAGTAAGTTATTGCTTTGCTTTAGCTACCATCATCAAGAAAGGAAGCAATTTTTAATAATAGATTGGCCTTTTCAATCTCTGAAAAATCACAGCCAGAGTCACCAGCACTGAAAAAATACACTGCTCCTCCCCAGAGAACTTGGAAATAAGTTAAGGAAAAAAACCCATGCACAGAAAAATCACTTGTAGAATAAAAGTGAGCAACTTCTTTCACAGATGACAAATCCTTTTGCACACACAACTCTTCCTGCTCAGCCTAGCCAGCAGATGTGCAGTGCTAAGCATACCTCTCGCTTGTTCTCCCTGGGAAGTAGCAGAGGTTCCCAGACAGCTTAGAGAAGTGGTCTGCATACCAGACTCTTGTACAACACAGATATTTAAACAGTGTCTGGAGCAGGAGAAAAAAAAAGTAGCCATTTTCTTGATTACGATACCCTAATTAATTTCTATCAGTTATTTAAGGCTCTCCCTGAAAAAAAAAATTTTTGAAGCAACTTATCAGACTCAAACTTTTGATCATTTATTGGTCTTTCTCAGAATACTGGGGAGTGAAATATCAAATATCTAGGACCAAACTGCTCCCTTAGAAACTTGTGTCAAGCACCCCCAATGCACACAGAACAGGGCATGCAAATCCTACGGCAGAGTTCAACTAACTGCTTCTCCACAACTACGGTGCAAAGGCAGCCTGCAAGATTTCCAGTAAACTTGGTGACATTCTTTCTGAAAACGTTCACTTCTGTTGCAAAGCAGAAGATTTGTTACTGAAAAAATTCCTCTGAGCTAATATCCCAATACTGAGTGAAAATATTTCAAAGTAATGCAGATTTCTTCTATGATCTCTGATTTATGTATTTACACACTAAACATCAAAAAGACAGAGGGCCACGTAAATGAGTTTTAGGGAACAGACTTATCACAAAGAGCTGCGCAAAGAAGAATGTGAAAAAGTCATCTCTAGATTACCATTAGCAAACCCAACGTAACACTCACTGCTGTTTTTTCCTTATCTGTAAGCAGGTGTGCAAATGAATAGAACAATGCAGGCACAAGACTGCCCTATTTATTCTCTTGCCAGTGTCCAGAGAAATCCAGCAAGGAGGTGGCTTACACATTTGTTACTCATAGCTCCTATTGTCTACTCTCTGCCTCTATTAACTCTTTGTTACCTCTTTTCTCAGGAAGTCCTCTATAACAAGTTCCCTTATTTAAAGCTTTCACTGACTCATTCCAAAGCTTATTTCAACTCTAATTTTGCAAAACAATTTAAAACTAAGCTGTTACTTAGTATATCTACTGCTTATTACATTACCTGTGGAAAAAAAACCCACCACACTTGACTATTAGCTCAATCAGTTTGCCATCTCACTCTCAAGCTATAGCATTCATAGGAAGTTTCTGGAGAGAAGTTTCAAGGTTTGATTAGTTTTGAAGTCCCATTCAATTATGGGCCAAGATAAAACAGGTAAGATACCTCCCCTACATCTACTACCAAAAGCAGGCATCAAACTTCAGGAAGGCAGTGTGTGAAGACAAGCCTCCTGGTGGCCACCCATCAGGCAGCCTAGACCAAACACCAGCAATCTCCTCCTTGTACGGCACAATTAATAAAGAGAGGAAGCTGATGAGGGAAGGGGGTGACTGGAAGACTCAGCGAGAGAAATTATGAATGGAATTTGATGTTGCGTTTAAACAAGTTATTTCTGGGAAAGCAAAAAAAGAAAAAAAAAAAGTCAAGGTTTTCCATTTACTGTATGTGACTCTACCACTTCCATTTTTATGATGACTGCTTTACAAAAACCTGCCTGTGGTCTGCTTTAACTTCTTTTTTCTTGTACCGAATACCCTTAAAATCTTTTGATTAAACAAGCCAGCAGCCAAGGAATCCTTTTCAAGCAGAAACTTATCAGATACTAGCTGTTAATCATGGGAGAGATCCATTTTTAATATGGCCATCTTCTTTTACACCACTAATTAAGTAACATTTTGCTTATTAGTTGAACCTAATCATTCCATTCGAATTAAGTCACAGTGTCGTGTCAGAACACAGTGCTGGGTTCTCCACGTTACCATGGCTGGGTGTGGTAGCGTACTTTGTTCTGCTTCTGCAAAGAGAAACCCCACATGAAGATGTGGAAAAGCAATCCAGCTCAAGGCACCAGACCTTTCAGAAAGGCTGGAAAGATGGGTTTAACATGTGTCTAACTGTCACTATCAGGAAAGTTCAACAGTTTAACTCCTTACAGACAAGGCGACGACTCTCGGAGCAGGAAGTTGTTTGGTGGAGCTCCTGACGCAATGCAAACCGAAGCAGTTGCAGCTTAGTTTAATACAAACCCTCTTGAGTCCACGTTGACAAATTCTTTAACAAGCCCTGTGGTTACAGGGAAGCTGGTTTCAGTCTGAGTCACTCCTGTTCAAACAGTTTACTGGAAATGGAGGGGAGGGGGAATTTTCAGAGAAGTCATGTGATGGCCAGACAAACCACAACCAGTAAAGGTTCAGTGGAGTCAAAAACAGGTCCCAGCAACAACTGACATTCAGTGTGCAGATGGCACTCAATCATTTACGAACAAGTCAGGCTGCATCTCGGCATTACTATGGATTTAACCCTTTTTCAAGTTTGTATTCTTTCAGAGGCAGGACACAGTTTGGAAAGTAAACAAACAGCAGTGGCTGATAGTAACATAGGCAACTAGAAAATATTTTTACATGGAAATTTGGCTGTAGCAACACTACACAGAAGCAAAGCCCAATGTGTAAATCATTAGTTCTCAAAAATATGCCACTTAATGAATCCAAACACTTACAGTCATTAAGGATTAGATATACAGCAAAGATATTAATACTTTCTCCTCTAGGCAAGTAGTACCATGATGCAGCAAGGGCCCACGCATTAAGCATTATCAGTAAGTACCTTGAGGGAAGTTGGCATTAAAAGCTTCATTTTCACCAGAAACCTCCGTCAGCTTTAAGTGTTTCAGCATGACAGAGAAAAGATGAGAATACTTAACAATCAGCAACTATTAAACTGGCAAAAAAGAGTCCCTGCACATGTGTGTGTAGACATGAAACTGTGCAAAAGTATGCTTGCACTGTATTATTACCAATGTGCTGCCCCAGCACTAAGGAGTAGATTCACTTCCCCTAATTGAGAGGTTGGTTTGAACGGCTGCACTGGAGATACTCCCCATGGCTAAAAAGGGAGCTCTGATAAAAGACTCCTTTGCTCTGGAATTTGACTGGAAGAGAGTTAACAGCAACTGAGATACCGATTCAAACATTCATAATTTTTAAATACTGCCTTAAGTATTAACAACTCAGAGCGAGTTGCTCTGTTCCTATAGCATGCTGGGCTCTGCATTGTGTGGAGCTCTGAGAAAAAAGATCCCTGCTTGTAAACCACACTCCTTCTCCAGGGCAAAATCGCTCCATTTTAACAAGAGCAGCCACAAGGCAAGAGAAGCTCTGACGTTCCCAGTGTGTAACTGGGACTAACTCCCTGGTGTGCACATGCAGAGATGCACAGAAAGGAGAAGTGAGCGTTCCTTTAAAACGAGGGGCTTTTTCTGAAGTATGCTAATGGCAGTACAAGGCAGCCTTACACATCATCTGCAGGCTAAGGAGTTTTCTTAAAACCTAGCTCAAGGAGACAGCTCACTTAGATCTGAGATTTATGATAGAAAATCCATCAATAGACTCTTTAAAGTAAATAGTATTTTAATCTGTGTAACTTTGGGGCACTAAACCTTCACGCTGTTTAATCCTTTTAGGTTCCTTATTTTGTTGTTTTTAAAAATGTGCCAAGCTAGCAAGCGCATTCCCCCTCACAGATCCTTCAGGCTGGATGTTATATTCATGATCTATTCTCACATAGAAGATCCTCATCTGTTTCTCAAAATTACCATTGTTTTTGAGAAATAGCAGCGACAAGCTTTCTAAACAAAACACACGCAGGCAAAAACGTCAAGCCATTTGGCTTTGCCTTGTAGGCACATAGCAGCTCAGCAGAAGTAGAGGGGGAAGCTATTCTTCAAAATCTAACACACCCATTTTCATGCCTTTCAAAAAGGCAGGATGAAGCGAGACCTTTACACTGAAAGAAGGCTCCTGTCATTTGACGTCAAACATTTGTAGTAGTCTCCATGGCAGAAGACACTTGTCACATCCCCCGTGTTTTCTTAAGCATAAGGCTTCAACTCGCAAGAGTGGGAGAAGCTGATGTAGGTAATAAAAATTGTTACTGAGCAATTTAAAAATAGACATCAAAACTGCTCATGAATAGCAATTACAGAACAAAGAGTGATAAGCTATGCTGAAGATTGGGATTTACTCAAGGTCATAGGAAAAGGCAGGCCTGTCTCCCACAGACATCTAGCAAAAACATGATTGAAGCCAAAAGCAAAAAGGAAGTCATATTAGCAAATGGAAAAAACTGAATTGTCAGTTTTATGAGCGCAATACAATTTAATCGGATTGTCAAAGCATCATGTTAAAAGAGTTTTATAGAAACCAAACCACAAGTGGAGTTTAAAAAGATTTTTTTTTTTCCTGGCCATCCATCCACAAAACAACACGCTTCAATCCAAATTCAATTGCCAAGAAAATAAAATCAAAAGTACTGGTAAATAACACCATCATTTTTCTTAATTAATTACACAACGCCGTTCGTTTACTAAGGGCAGTCAATACAGCTAGCTATATTTTGGCCTGTCCTGACAAAATGCTCTCTAGCAAAACTTTTCTTCCCAAGAATCTTACTGTGCGTTCTGGAAACCAACTCTGGCTGCTCCCACAACTGTACACGCATATAATTTGCTGGGAGAGTTTCAGTAAACACAGATAGCATTTCAGCTCTCGAGTCATGTATTCGACCGGTTTCGGGCTGGGGGTTTTTGCGTGTGTGTATGTGTGTGTTTTTTGTTTTGGTTTGGTTTTTACCACAACTTGATTTTTATACATTTAGGGGTTACTTTGCAAAGCAAAGACTGATGATAAGAGTAAAGAAAAAAGCAGATTCCCCCCTGCATCTTTAAAGAAATAGAAGAATTTACTATTTACAATAGCAGAAACACCCTTTGGAACTTTCTAGGTGGGGGGAGCTCTTGGGAAACACAGGGTTTACTGTTAGAATTACTAGATTGCACTCAGTATTTCCAGACAAACCACTTGCTTTCATGGAAAAGCTTCATTCGTTTTTTGAAGAGAAGAAGAAAAAAAAAAAATTAATGGATACATTTGTATCAAGAAAATACCCTGGCAGAACAGATGAAAGACAGCAGTGCATGGTAAATAGCATCTGCTGGTTTTTTAATAGCAGTCTCATGACCCGTTTCAACTTAGTGGCAGACAGAACAGGATAAGAAGGAAAAATACAGAAGAGAAATTCAGTGGCAAAGAATTTGAGGAAAAAATGTTTAATTTCTTCAAAACAGTATCAATAACTTGTTAAGAGGATGCAAACCCCTGACCCAAAAAATTATCTACGATATCTGACTGATGTACAGCATCAGTTGCAAACTATGCTGTAACACAAGCAGTATTTAATCCATCAAGAAAATAAGTGACAAGAGCAACAAAAAGGGATTCAGAGCAGTTTGGTCGCATTTTCATATCAGGAAAAATATGTTTCCTCAGGCTGATGAATGGGTCACGCACTGGCCCCTGAGGGTGTTAGTGGCAAGGCAGGCAAATGTCATCCAAAGGGGATGATGAGCTGACTGAAAATCATCTCCCAGCCCAGAGAGGCTTTAAACGCAGCTATACCAACCGTGATTATGGAACAGCACCTCCTATGTCTCTTGTTTGTTAGCTCACTTTCTCCCTACCTTTACTGTGCTGTTCTTGGAAGTCTAAATAAATGTAGTATTTATAGCAAATACTTTATCTGCACTATTGTATATGCTTCAGCAAGTTGCATTCTTGTCCTCCCATCACCAAAGGTATCTCTACCCAGTGGAGGATCTTTTTCAGTCCCTGGGAAGTCCCTTGTGAACTCACACCAGCTGATTTTTGGCCCACTCCCATTTCATCGGAATGGTTATTTACTCCATCTAGTTGTTCTGTGTTTTATTAATTCTGTTGTTTTGCACTGTTCTTACTTGTGCAGTCTCTGCATGTTCCAGCATCTCCTCAAATTCCTGGTACTCTTCATCATCAGGTTCAGCACCAGAGAGTCGGGCCGCCCTCGCCATAAAATATGGAGGCAGCTCTCCAATGGCTGTGCCAGCACCCTGGGAAAAGAATAATTCTGATTTATTTTCATGTTTATTCTTAAATAGGAAACATGTGATATGCACAGTCCCGTGGACATTTCAAATTATTAGAACTGATGAGACCAGCTGCTTTGAGGAGTTTGCTTTTATCCACCAGGTCAAATTTCTCCCGATTTCAAACATAACATTGTTCCTTTGAAACCCTGCTTTCCCCCTTTCCTTGTTTAGCAAAACTCAGCTTCTCCCAGCGCAGACTATCACGCTGCAAGTCAGTGGCTCCCGCGTTGTGGTCTGCAAGGTCAAAACGACACGATCTGTGCATCTCTGGGGCCCTGCAGCGTGGCGCGTTGCCCAGCTCCGGCCGAGCTCCGCAGCCGGCGGCCAGCTGCGCCCGGTGCCGCGGGGAGGCTGCAGCTCGTCGCTGCGCTGCAGCCGGGGAGCCGGCCAGGCCGGGGGCCCTGCTATCCCACACCATCCCTGACTCAGCACGGCGCTGCCATCTCACCCCACCGCCTGATGCCAGACACATTTGCCGGCATGTGACAGCCCTTGCTCCTGAGCGGCCTTCAAAATAATCTGGGAAACTCCTCCCCGGTGCCGTCATGGAGTTTACTTGTTCAGTCATGAGACTTTGTGCAAGTGTTTACTAGAAAACAGGCTCTGGGTTTAGTACAGCTATGAGCAAGGAAAATAAGGTTAAGCAAAGCTTGATCTCGAGTTTTCTGTCTCCTTTAGATGGAATAAAGAAAGCCAAGAGAACTCGAGATGAAAGCATGGTTGCTTTCTCACCACAGGAAAATTATATTTGTTTTCTCAGGACATCAAATGACTCATTTCAATCTTGTGGGTAAATGCAACTTCAGTTTAACCAAGGAAAAAAAGAAAAGAAAGGAGAGACAGCTAAGCTTGAACATATGGATAAACAGAGGCTAACGAAACAGGAACTTGGGACTAAACTCAGGATGGTTTAAAAATAGGACAGGTAACAGGACAATAGTTGGGCACCACACTGGAAAAGTGCTAAAACTTAGCTACATGCAGATGGCTTTTCTCTCTTAGGGTCAGTGGTAACAAATGCTTTTCTATTCCTTTGAAGCAATGTGAAAGCTTTTCAATTTCCTTTGTTCCTGCTCTATATGCAGCTGCAAGCAAGAGAGAATTCCAGCTGCTGTGGCTATTCCAAATCAACAGGTTGTGGTTTTAAATACCGTCGCGCTTTGCAGCTACCCAAACTGTTAAATTCTTGGTTTAAGCATATAAAGTGCACAGCCTCATATGTTTATGCTCTTGTTTTCCACAGAAGAAAAATTTAAACCAGTACAACAAGATGAACTTCATTAATCTGCCTATTTCTGGCACAAGGGAAGATAAGCCTGAAAACAGTAGCAACAACGTTTCAGAAAAATTAACTTGAGGTTATGTTCTCAGGGTGATGCAAGAACAAAAAGTCACATTGCTTCTCCAGGCTCTGCCAATTTGCTTTGGCTTCATTTTGTTAACTGAGGAAGAGGTTTGCATGCATGTACTGGACATGAACTTTCTTTAAATTGGATAAGTCACATGCTCATTATTACAAAACATTTCAGAAGTGCAACAAAAATCATATGATTTCATGTCTGCTGGAGATAGGTTCCTTAAGTGCATTAAAAAAAAGCAGCAATTAAGGGACCCAAACCAGTAACTATTTAACTGCTTTTTGTAATATTAGCTGTCCATTTTCACCATCTAACTTTGAATGCCAATTTACAGGGCGATTCCTTGAACTAACAACAAATTGGAAAGGCAAATGCTAATCAAAATCCTTTTACACAAATACATTCAGAAAAGGAAACTGGGAAATTACTCCACTAGAAAGAGTCTTTTAAACAGATTTTATCCTGGTCAGGACACAGGCCGCCTGTTCTGCTAATCCTGAGCAATTAAACATTTTTATTCTTTCCCCTTATTTCTTGTAAAAAAACAAAAAAGCTGCAACACATTAAAAATGTAGGGCACTATTGAATTCCTTGTCCCTGTGGGATGAAAGGCTGTGAAAACTGGCATACACCTAGCAGATTGTTTTTGAGAGCCCTTCCGCAGGCCAGGACTAGCAGAGCCAACTTTTATGGTGATTGAAAAAAGCATCATTTTCATTTCACCTAATAATTCCTTAGATACAGTGATATTTAATCCTCGTAACACTCATTATCAGCAAAAATGGCTATCACTGACATGCAGGGGACTAGTAATGATTTTAATCTCTGGAAAAAACTACCTGGTTTAAGTTGGCTGAAACAGCCACTGATGTTTTTGTGATCTGAATCAAATCCCTTGTGCAGATAAATTCCCACATTCAAACCTTGCAGGATACTTAGTCTGGGCAGCTTTATAGTCAGAGGTCTGCAAAGTCCCCACTGGGACCGACCTGCTTTCAACATTTCACATGAAAACTTATATTGCTACCACCCTCCTGTCTCCCTCCAAATAATCAAGGAGATTGGCCAGATTTCATTTTGGAGTCTTTCAACATAATTTCACTTTACAAGCCTAAAGGAAACAGGCTATTGGTGGTGTTATACCTATTCTTCACAGGGCTCCATGTGCTGCATTAGGAGCACATCTGTATACATCCAATAATTCCTTTTCTTTTGCATTTATCCTGTATTTATTATAACTTCAGATTTTAGATCTAATTAGAAGTTGTTGATTCCATTAAAAAAGTTTTATGAACTCATTCAATCATACCCAGATTAGGAATTAAATATAATATTCCTGATTTCAGTTTAAAAGCAGAAAATTAATTTCAATTTTTTGAAACAAAGGTTTTGATTTGCAAAAAGTCAGCCTTCTCACTTTCTGGAAGTCACTGTTACCTTGCTGTTAAGCAGACATTTGGTTTAAGAGTGACAGAATCAAAAGTCAGATTCTTCAACGGCTTCCATAAAAAGTGAACTGGAATTAGGACAAAAGAAACATACTGGAAGAAGCAGCAGCAATTGCCAACTTGATTTGGCTTACAGGAAATTAGCAAGCAATGTTTATGTACTCATGAAACATTCCAAGAAAGCATAACATTACACTAGACACCACTGGTAGACAGAGGATGCTCCCAAGGGAAAATCTAGTGGAGACAGAGTTCAGTGAAAAGGTAGCTGACAGTGAATTTGAAGGCGAGAAGAAAGAAAGGGGGGGAAAAAGAGTGGGATACAAATGTTCTGGCTCGGTCCTGTTCCCTTGACCTTTCCCCAGCCCGAACCAAGAAACGCAGCTCAAATGCGAGACTGAAGGTACCATTTGTTCTCCCTCATGGCTGCTCAGAAGGATACAAGCTTTCAATGCTTGCAGCTCTATTAACTCATTTCTAAACTACTGAATTCTCATCATAGTTCACTTATTTTCATGCTGAAGATTAAGCAATGGATGTTTACCCTGAGCTACATTTTTATTTTGCAACCCTAGAAACGTAATTGTAAATGCCATTTTTATTACTCTAGTTTCCGTTAAACAAACTTAAGCAGAGGGCAACGAGGAAGAAAATAAAAAGAAATCTTATATTTCTGGTCTTATAAGTACTTTTATGTTTAGCTACTTATCAAGCATTCAGGCAATTCTGTCCTCTCCTTAGAAAGAGTGAAATTTAAGATGTACTTTGCTTCTTGAGAAGGCTGTAAGTCCACTTTCTCTGGTACTATTTTAACTTTGGTACTGCTACACATTACTTTAGTCTGTAATGCATAGAACCTAACTGGAATTTTTGTAAGCAACACAGCTTCTGATAATAAGAGTTGTAGTGACCAGTTGCCTTAATATATCTTTTTGTATCATTAGAAGGAATAAGAGGGCAAACATCAGATACCATGTATTTTCAGAATTTCCTCTCTCTACATTTAAATTGGACAACCAAGAATTTAATAATTAAATCATCAGCTAAAACAGGAAGCCAGTAGTAAAATAAAGTTAATTTGGCATGCAGTTCATAGCAGATGCATCTGTGTAAACTGCAATTCAAAATAATCTACACGTAATGAAAAAAACATCTTAGCTGACCAAAATCCTCCAAAAATTAAACTTCCATAAAAAGCTGCGGGGGGGGGGGGAGGAAAACAGAAAGGAAGTTCCAATGACAGCGTTTCCTAAGACCCTGATTCACTTGAAAGTTAACTTGCTTTTTAAGTGAAAAGTTTGCCATGATGGAAACAGGCAGAGAAAGAGAAATAAAATACATACAAATGTGCAACATAACACTCTCTTATTTAATCCAATCTATTGATGCAACCCAGAAAAACATTTCAGCTATGATATTAGGGCCTGAGTCTTTCATATGAGTAACTGCAACTTCACTCAAGTTACAGGCTCAAAATTTTTGAAATTATTTATTGCTTAACTGCACGCAGTGTAAGATCTGAGAGCTGCAAGATCATTTGGCATGCAGACGCCCTTTCTGAAACTTACCTTTTACATCAACAGCTTTGAAGTACATGAATATTTACTGCTAGAATTTAGAAAAGTAGTCAACACTGCAGCTGATAAAAGATAGCCCAGTAATATCCTATTACTTCTTTTTAAAGGACATTAAAACTATCCAGGGCTAGAAGGTTGATCAGAAAGGCATCTATTTACACTACAAATACACATGTCACTGTTGGCAACATAAGCCATCGTTGTTTTGGTAATTCTGGAATTTTTGTGTATTGCTGGACACAGAAATTAAGTACATAAATTAAACTTGCTTAAGTTTGATAAACCAAACCTTACCCACATGCAGGCCTCCAGCCTGACTTTTGAGATGATAGCCCATAAAGAGATGGATCCTTCAGTCGTCTCCTCATCAGGGCAGATAATTTGATCCGGGTAAGGAGGCTCAGGAAAATTAACTGAATTACATTCATACGCAGCAAGGGTAACTGATGCTATGTGTGGACCCTGAAAAAACACAAGTCATTTCAAATGCATTTTATGTTAGTTATAATAAAAATGAACATTAAAACCCCACATTTGTCCCTGATACAAGGAGCTTAGGCTAAAACTTAGTGTTTCTCACTTTGGCCATTAATAATCTTATATATGTAAAATGTTCTGGGTTGGTTTTGTTGGGTTTTTTTAGCCCATCTAATATTGATCTAGTAATGGTCTTTCAAAAAAAAAAAAATCCTTCTTGTGATCCGCTAAAAATGTTAAGGAGCCTTTCAGCTTCTGCCATGCCATTGTACAGTAGTGTGAGGTTGCCAAGGAGAAATAAGAATCCTTACTTCTTAAAACCCTGGAAAATTTTCAAAACTTTAAAATGTTCTCAAGTTATTTATGGCCTACAGCTTTATTAGAGCAGGTGTTTTCCCTACTGTTGCTTTTAGAGGATGGATACGTTTAAATTTTATCTTATTTTTTAATGACTAGGACTTCATGACATCTTACAGTGGACCTTCTTAACTTCTGGATCTTTCTCCAAAAAGTAGTTGCTTAATTTGTGTCAGTTTTTCTGCATATACAAGAAAGTAACCTTACTGCTGTTTGTTAAAAATGGTTTGAAACATAATTCAAAACTTAAGTGTTATTTAAATGCCATATAATTGACTTAATTCTAATCTCCATCTTACATTAACAGATTGTTTTGGACAGACCTCCAAATAAAACTAGCATAAAATCTATCAAAAAATTTAACTGCTACATACTTAAAAAACCTGAAAGAATTGCCATTATTTTAATACAAAAGAAGTGAGAAGCAATTCAAATAGTCTATGGCCTGAACACTAGGCATTTTAGCTAAAAAAGAAATCACTTCGCAAAAGGTCACGGAAACACATTGTCTGGGGAAGAAGCAGGAAAAAAAAAGTACCGAGTTAAACTAAGGTCTTTTCATAAAGTCGCAGATTTAAATAAATTTTAAGGCTTTCTTTAGGTACAGAACAAATTACACAAACCTTAACTTCTGCTATTAATTATTTGATGGGTTTTGACGTCTTGTTGGAAAACATTGTCAACAATTTTCTTCTACGTTTTTTCCTTTAAATGAGTCATGTTTTATGAGACCAATAAGGGAGCCTGATACCCCCCACCCAAATCAAAGCTAAATTTATTACAGAATAATGACGGAAAGTGTGATAGACCTCAGCACTGCTGTTCCCCTGTACAAGGCTTCCAAAGCTCACTTTGAAATGCAGGAGTCAGAGAAATATTCAGAGGACCCTGCAGGCTTCATTTGCACATTAAAGGGTGAAATTCCACAGCAGGTCTCACACAAAAGGTGAAGCTCCATTGCTTTTTCTAGACTTGCTGGGAAGAAGATTTTAGTTGGGTTCACTCAAGTCAACATTTCAGGTCCCACTGATGAGACCAGAGCACTGGGCTTATGCAATTACATTGACAGTAATTTTTTAGTGGCAGTGAAAAAAAGAATGTTGAAAAAAAAATCAGTTATATTTTTCTGCATGACAGCTGAGACTACTGTTGTCATATGTAAACAATTCAAAACAAATTCTCCTGGCATACAATTGGTAAGAGACAAGCTGCTCTGATACCAAGCAAATTCTTTTATTTATTCCTTGTCACTTTACAGGAGACTAATTCAAAATGCTTTGGCATAACTTGGAGTATATGAATACATAGATGTAGCCAGCTGAGATGAGGCACAATCTCTCACAAGAAGTAAAACTGAAAAAGAGGGGATGCAGAAATTGATACACAAGAGTGATTTTGATATGGAAGGGAGAACAAAGAACGGATGAATGAACCAATGACTAATAACGTATACCATCGGCACTTCTGTGGGCCCCAATGGCAATGAACTCTTTTTTGGTACTTGTAGCAACATCATCCCTGTTCCCAGCAGCTTCATATCTAAACAAATAACGTATCTCTATTTAACTCATCGAGGACGGATGCAAAGAGAGAGCTGAAACTTTCCTAAAATTGTAAAATACATTTATGGCAAACCTGGGAACTTCCTTCTCCGCCATACTCTGAAACATAGGGTATTTAATGCCATCCCCTGCCTGCCCCTCCCCAGTATGACAGCTACCTTGGGACAAAAAAGGTCTCAAGCCATCTTCCTTAAATTAATGGTTTTCACCTGCAGAAATTTGTAATAAAATTCTCTTGAATAGCAAATTTGCATGGAGGAAATCCCCCCCGCCCCCCCCCCCCACTTGAGTTGCAAATGAGTATTTCCTATGTTCCCTTGAGAGTAAGGGTAAGGTTGCTGCCAAGGCAGTGAGATACGGAGAATCAAGAAGTATGGTTTTCAGTTCCACAAAATTTGGAAGGCAAACCACACTACAGTATAACTACAGGCAGCTGCGACGGGAGACTGTTAGTTTCAGTTTTATAATAGTAAGAGATAAATTTAAGTGCTACTATAGCAAGGCCCCCACCCCCTCACAAGGTTTCAGTGATGGCATTACCAGCATTTCTTCTCAAACTGCACACAGGGTGTGTAAAGAGGATTGTACAATCTCAGGAGAGCAAGCAACGACAAAATGCCTAACTGGAGACTGCTGCACAAGCTTCTTGCCATAAGCAGCTTCTCTCAACAGAGTTGCCATCCTTGAAATGGCTTAATGGTCTCAAAACATTGCCTCCTGTTAAGGGAGCTCTCCCAGTCTCAACAAATGTCTGCAAAAGGAAAAATTTTACAAGTAGCCAATGGAAAAAAAGGCATTTCACAAAGCAGCTGTAAGCGGCCAACGAGCCACCTGAAGACTACGCCAATTGAACATAATTCTTCCACTGCAATGTAAACAATTCTATAATGGAAAAAAGTTGGAGTTATGGAACCCACAGAAGCCACATTTTAACTGGAATAAGAAATAAAGCATAAACGGTTCATTTAGAGTGATGAAGTGTGGAGTACTGGAACTCAGAGCGAGCCAAAGGAAAGCAGAACAATCCTGTGTCCTCCTCTGGCAGCGGAGCCCAGCTGTCCTGCTAGTCAAATGGACAACGTCTCACAGCTTGGCAGGCTGCATGCAACATCTCTGACATCTGCTTTTGTTCTAGCTCAGCTCTGAAAGCTCACATAGAGCATTATACTTTCACAAAGCCCTGGTTACCAAGCACCTCAAAACAATAGTTGGCTAAACAGGGCCATGGTTGCAATGGGGGGGGGGGGGGGAAGAGTGGGAGGGTCACTGAAGGTTTCATAAGAGAGGTGCCATTTTGCTTTATATTTAGCAATAGTGATGGTTTAACTCTGAATGGGACAGGGAACCAACTTCAAATAGGCTTTAGGTGCCACCTTTGGAAAATCACCGTCAGTATACACTCGGATGTTTTCTCTATATTCCTTCCTGTGCCAGAAGGATTAATTCTCATACAATTTTTTAATCCTCTTCACAAATACCTCCTCCACCCTCTCCTCCTCCTTCTCTGTGTGGGGCTGCAGTAAATACTCAAGAGTGTTTTGCCTCTCTGCAATAGCTCAGTTTATTTCAACACTTTACGAAAACCTTTAAGATATCCCCTCTTTGACTCTGACTGCAGCTCTACCTTTGAAAAGGGCATTTGCAAAGCTACTTCAAACCCTGTCATACCAGACAACAAATACTAAACCCAGGCAATTTAGTAGACGTGCTGCTTGCCAAACCAGGAAGAGTCGCTGAAATTCAAGGCATGTAAGATCCTGAACACCAACGGTCTTTCCCTCACCCTCTTCCAATGATTTTTTTTTTTTCTTTTAAATTGCAGGAGGCACTAACAAGGGCTAACAGAGAAGAAATTGAGAAACATTCTGCTGACTCGGGTAAGAAACATTTGCTTGCCACTACGGACAACCAGAAGGAGCCTGTGGTTAGGCTGGAATGAGATTTGTTAGAAATATCTGTACAATTTACAAATCAAATAAGACAAGATCTGGTCATTAAGATCAACTCAACATAAATCTATTTTTTTAGCAATAGTAATTTAGGGGAGTTTGGAAATCCCTATCTACACAACCCTAACGTCTCATAGAAGGCAACCTTGAACTCAAACTCTCAGGCCTTCAGAGAGGTTTTAGTTCAGTGATTGAAGGCACCCAAGTTAGAATAGACACTGCTAATCCTTAGAAATAAGTTACTTTAAATGCTGAAGTACTTAAATTTATTAAATTTTTAGGCAATATAATCTTTTTATCTATAAATTATGCTTGTAAATTTATCAGTGCAAGTAAAGACAGCAGGCACATGTAAAAAAAAAAAATCAAGAAGTTAAAATCCTTAAAAACCATGCTGATATGTATAATTCTTACAACAGAAATGTCCCTATCGTAAGGAAAAATGACTGAATATCCAATAAAAAACAAATCATATTTTCACATTATTAATCATTCTGTGCACCTAGACTGTGAACACAATTAAAGCTATAAACAAACTCCATATCAAGCGCTGGTTTCTCACATGCCCCTTCCTGCTGAAGTGTTATGAGCACAAGAACAACTACATCTAATTTTAACCTTTTATTTTTGGGGAAGATATAATTTTAGACCGGCTCTAACTTAGAAACATTTCACAAAGAAAAGTGATATGTCTGCCAGCAAGAAAAATATTACACTGAACTCATCGCTGAACTTAATGCACTAAAAATCTGTTTTCCTCCATGGATACACTGCTTTTCATACTGGGTTCAAGACTCAGCCCTTCCACAGGGGGGAAACATGTCATGCTATATTTGATTAAGATAAATTGGAAAAACAAAAGCTTGCTTCTCATGGGAAACATCCTGCAAGCGTTGCCCCAGGCTGCGACTCATCTCATACTTATCTATGAAGTCACTATACCTCTCAAGAAAGTAACACCATGTTACAGCATTTTTTTTATCTCCAAGAGCAGTGGACAACTACCCACAAAGAAAATTGCTCTGTGATTAAGAGGGAAAAGCTTGATCTGGAGGTGACTAGTAAATATGTCAATCTAGTCTGTCTGTGTTACAAGATTAAAGCATCTCGTGACTGTATATAATGTCTGGTATGCGGCGCTGGCTGTAAAACGGGGCTCAGAATGAAGAAGGATCCTGTACCTAGAGCATCCTCAAGTGACACAAACATCCATCAAGCCGTCAGGGCTAGTTTTAGCAGATCATCATGGCATTTCAAGCGATGCATTAATTTTACAATCATGTGTCTGTTAGCAAGTTTCTATTCCTGCTTCAGTCGAGCCTTGCCCCACAGTGCAGAGCTGATGGAAATTCCAAATGATGAGCCACAAACTCTGAATATGACTGAACAAGAACCATCGCGGGAGCAGGCACATGGTACCACTGCATGCATAACAGGGCCACGTTGCTACTTTGAGGAGGAGTAACATGAAAAGCAGATGTTTTGTAAGGCTGTGCCCACGCTACTTTCTATAGGAGCAAACAGACTCACGTCAGGGAAAGGCACAACTGGAAGAATCCAAGTTTATACTCTGGTGCTGACAGAAGACAAAAATAATCTGTCAGCATTCTCTCCTTGCCCTTCCCTAGCCACCCACTTACTACTTCTGAAGAATAAATCACAGCATATATTCAAATTGACACTAGTAGTGATGAATGACTTTAACATCTCCAATTAGAGATCATCTTGCACTGTTATCATTATTTCCAGCCTGTTCAAGGAAACAGTGATGTGAGAAGTATACACTTCAGGCTGTGCAGCAAAAAAAAAAAAAAAAGAGCAGAAACTCCAAGGGAGCAAATGAGGAGAAAGCATAACATGACCTCCCAGCAGACTTACGAGAGACAGAACTAGTGATGAGGCAGTTGACAGCAGATAACGAAAACAAGGCATCAGCATCTAGAAGGTAAAGTCCATCAACCTTCAAAAGGAAGAAAAGGGTGTACTGATCATCTCACTAATTCCTCAGCTTGGTGCAAGTTCAAATCACTATAGCTGGCCAAGACACTCAATACAGCTTAAATATTAATATGACATCAATATTTCGCAGACTTCTGAAAAGTCAAAGCAAGGCAGCTAATCCTGCACAAAGGGAGGCACTTCTCATTAGCTGTTTATTGCCACAGTTCCAGCTTTAGATAAACTGTCCAGACTCTGACGTACAGCACTCTCAGCAGCACTGGAAGCCATACATGGAACTCGCAGTCACACCATTTGGGGCTCTGACTCATGAGGCCCAGCAATTCATGGTGGGGCAATACGGGAGGTTATTGCTTCCAGCTGTTCCCCCAGCCCCTACGCCAGAGGTTACCACCCTCGGAGCAGGACAGCAGGACCCGCAGCGTCCGCTTGGCAGTCGCCAGGCTTGCGCCCAGTTGAACTGAAACCACCATCAGTTTCAACTCACAGTAACGCTCCAGAACGGGGGCTTGGGGCTCAGTTCAGTCTCTCAGACTGAGCTGCAGCAGTTGAAGGGATTGTTTTTCCACAGCATAATCTAACCCAGAGTTGCTGCTTTTATTCTCTGCAGGTATCTATTGGTACCTTACACATACAACACCAATGAGTGCACTTAGAGGGACTAAGACTCCAAATGAACATTCTTCTCCTTGAAAATATCATTTTTAATCTCAGATTTTTTTAAATGCAAGCAAGCCACCAGAAGATTTAAGAAACACCCAGGTTACACAACTAATCTGGTAGCAGTGTCCAGTGTAATTCATTGGACCCTTCCAGTTCATCAGTGCATTATTAATATCAATGCTGCAGTTTCACACAGAACAGAGCCCATTGAGCTGTTAGCAGGAGTTCCCGTCAAGAGATGGTTAGCAAAAGTGATTTTTTTTAAAAGTTATATGTTGATTCAAGTATTCCAGGATGTTTCAGTTCATTGTAGAAAGCTTAGGACAGCTGGAGGAAGTAGGTTTAAAGGCATGAAGGAAACAAATGAGAGAGCAAGAGTCACAAACAACCCTCACACAAACAGGATCCATTTCAACTTATTTTAGAATTAATTTCTGTCTTCTGCACCCACATGTATTTTTCTTTCGACTACCTTAAGTCAATAGCAGTAATCTGAGCACAGATATTCGACAGAACCATTTTTTATTTCATTTGTTTCAGGCTTGCAAGTTGACATGTGAATTGAACAGTATGGACTGGAAATGAACACCTCACTTAACAAAAATAATTCAGTGCTAGAAAGGGGAGCACTGCTGCGCCCTCCCACCTGGCTGAGGCAGCTCAGCTTTTGTTTCTTACTTTTCCCTTTACACACAGAACCCACAGTTCTCTGGGTTACTCACACCAGGTTTGAATGATCCACATGGAAAGAGCAAAACTTCTGAAGCTGACAATCACTAGGAAAACTCCTGTATTAAAGTCACAAGTAAATAAATAGGGAAAAAAACCTGAAAGTTCTATGGATTTCCAAATTATTGTCTACTTCATAAAAGTGGAGTAAGCCCTGTTTTGTGAGTTTTTCTTTTTAGAAACACTTCAGTAATTTTACCATGAGTCTCCTTACAAGCTCAGCTCCTGGAACCAGATAAGTAAAAGAAATTAAATCTGATTTTAAATAGCTTTTAGCAGTCCTGGCAGGAAAAGTTTTTTTTATTTGTGGGTTGGTTGTTTTGGGTTTTTTTTTTTAATTATTTACACCAATAACTTTTTTTTTGTTGTTTTTAAAACTAATGGGTGCATTATTGCACAAGGCAACTGGATTTTAAATCTTCAGCTCTAACCTAAACCAGTTCAGATAGGGCCAAAACACAACTCATTTCAGCTGCAAACTACCACACTTTTGGGAGGCCAGAATGTGACCCCTCACCAAAGCCAAACCCTGGAACCAATTCAGAACAAAAGCAAGACATTGAACCCTCAAGCCCAGATAAATTCAAACTGTCTCTCTGAAGCCAGCACTGTCAATAAGGACACTGTCTTTCTAATCCACTTCTCTTTATAGGCAGTTTTCTGTTCTTTTTCATGGCCTGAAATTATTGCCGTGCTCTCTTCCACTCTGCTACAGAACACCCCAGTATGAATTAAGTGACAAACCCACATATTGCAGTTCTGAAAAAATTCGAACTCTTGTGTGACCTCCGCACACAAAACATTCCTATTGTACCTCACGTTTCCTGTTTGTGCTAGTCCACAACCCAGCGACCAGCAAAAACCTTTTCAGCAGTTGCTCCACTTGGCTCTATCAGCAAGCAAGCAGAGATCCATATTTAAGAAACAAAAACACAAACAAATGCAAACAGCCAAAGCTCGCTCTGCACTTTTGACCTGCAAGGAATTCGCTCCCATTCATCCCCCACCATTACGGATTATAACAGACCATACACAGAAGGGACATTTATCATCCGCTTCTCGCGCGAGGCTTTTTGATAGGCATTAATTCTAAGCTGATTCTGTTTGCCTCGGCCGCATCTTTTGCAATCTATTTGCCAGAGCTGAACTGAAACCAAATCACGAGGCAGAGCGTTGCGTGAAGATGGCAATGGCGGCGCCGTCCCAACCGAGCGCTCCACCTAGTGTCCCCCGCTCCGCCAGCCCTCCGGCAGCTCATTCATTTCTTCTTGTGGCAGCAAACCGACCTCTCCAAGACGTACAAACGCAAGAAATTCCTGACGAGTTACCCTCAGTCATCTTCTTTTGGTGATTAGGTGATTCATGCCATTTATATTTTAATATACCGTCCATAGAAGAGAAAACATCTCGGGACTAAGAAAAAAAGCTGCGTGCTGCTAAAAACAGTATTTAGAGTCGTTAATCATAATAGTTTTATTTCCTACAGAACCACATCACGATTACTATTTTTAAAATGTTGTTTTTAAAGAATTGTGAAAAACCTTTAATGGACTTTGGGAAAATAAGCCAGCAGACTTGTTTTGAAAGTGTCAGAATAAAAAGGATTCTTGGAAGAGTGGCCTGCTTCCCTATTTCTGCACTGAAGATCTGCTTTGTGCCAGCCCTTAGCTTTGTGCCAATTTGCAGCACAAGAATTGTTTCCAAAAAAGCCATGTCAAATTTTACATTTAGGGCTGGCTACAACTAAGCAAGCAGCATTAAACTAGGAACCAATACAGCAGACAACGTTCAGACCCTTTATAACATATAGAAAGTTCCTGAGTCACAGAAATAGCAACAAAAAGCCTGTTATCACACTAACAAAATTGACCTCTCCCTCCTACACCAAGATGTATGCTGGAAGAATGTTCTGGTGACCCACAAAATCCAAATCAGATGTGAACCAATATTAACCAGAGGCTGTAACATCCCCCCCACACTGAGACTGCTTTAGACTGTAAAATCTACTTTAAGTAAACCGTTTCCAAGTAATCTCAGCTAACCCCAGGATCTCTCCTGGCACTTGAATTCATGCTGCTCCAAAAAGCAGCTGGTGAGAGATGCTCTGAAGAATCCAGACAAATGACAGTTTTCAACACTGGAAAAACAGCTAACCAGGCCAGGGAAAGCAAACATCCAGAGTCATTCATATACGGCATGTATTGCATAACTACTTCTGTGATTTGCACAGCTAACAGGCTGTGCTTATGAACAGTTTGCTATGAAAATAGTTGTGTGCAGTAAAGGGAGGGCTACGTTTAAAAAAGATGCACCTGTGTCACAGCTGAAGAAGTTCAGGCACACTGAACAGGTGCCTACATGCCATCAATTCCTACCCGTTGGCCCTTCATGGCAGAGACAATACTGCAAGCCTCAACAAGAGCTCAGCAGCACATGGGTGGGCCCAAGAGCATTGTTCTCTAAGCATGTAATTGCATTCCCAACAATCTCACTGTACATACAGATTTAAAATGAGCAATTAATTATAAGCAATTGTAAACCACTTACTGAGCCTATTCTCTATTGCCAGCAAATCCAGCACTATAGCAGAAGAGGATTTGCTGTTTTGTAACTTTTCATTTCTTTGAATCAATAGAAAAGTAAGTTTTAATTACATTTCTTCATTATGATAAAGTATATGGAACATGAAAAGTAGATATATAGTAATGTAAAAATTAATATAGCAAGTTCCCTGCTTAACCTAGCATATTTCTACTTTTAGAGGCAACTGCTGCACAACTAACAAAGCAAAATAGTTTCAAACTCCTCCTTTTGAAAGCTGGAGCTCCTAACTGCATTGTTTCCAGATGGATTAAATCCAGAATACTATTCTGAAATAATTTATTGCTAAAAGTTGCACCAACAGTCTGAAGTTAGTACTCCATGTTGCTTTTCACAAGGTGTAGGCTCAGACTGAGGAGCTATTAAGGAGTGTAGTACTACACTGATAGCATATTACATATAGATATTGCTGACACAGCTGTACAAGAATATTAACAGTTCAGGTACTTAAAATGGCAACACAGTTAGAGCAACTAACTTCTGTTTTTACACTCCCACTGCCATCTGCTGGCTACAAAGCCACAGACACACCACCAAATTATGAACCGTGTTCAGACAAGCCTTCGGTGCCCTGAAAGTGTTAATTGACCTGAATTTACAGTCCATGCTAATCACTAAATCTTGCACAGGAGAAAAAGAGGAAAACAAATCCTTGCTCCTCTTCTTCCTTCACTCAATGCCATTACAGAATTCCCTCAGTGTAATAGAAACATGCTGATCTGCCTTACATGTTTACAGCAAACAAGTATTTCTCCTGTAGTGCTACACATTAGATGTTGATGGTGTAGTTTAACCACATTTTATTGTATAACCACCTTCTAACTATTCAGTGCAATCTACTTTGTTTTCTCCCTCCTAACCAAGTTATGTGAAACCCTGCCTCTTATGTTCCAAATAAATACCTTTGCTAACAACATTAAATTTCTTTTCCCAGGTGATGCACCTCCCTGTTACCTTTGGGAGGCTGTTCACCTCCTAAACACCCACCATAAATTATATTGATAAGCCAATAGAGAAGTTATATTTTGCATATACGGTACTTTAATGTCAGCTCAGGTCATGGCCTAAATATATCCACTAGGTTCACATAACCCACAGGAAACCTTAAGTGATATGTAATGCAATTTAATTTGCTTTCTATTAAACTTAGAACTATTTAAACATCTGGATTTTTTAATTCAGAGTAGAAGAAAGGTCAATTCATTCCACCTTCTTAGAGGAAAAAAAAGAAGTGGTGCTGTCCTATGAAGACTTCCTTTATCTGACAAAATCATCTTGGGAGTGGCCTAGGGTATAAAATGACAGCACTCTCGCTGCCCTGCGTCAGATCACTGTACAGCAAAGAAACACTACCCACTTTCAAATGCAGTTTAGAAATGGTGGATAGTGTTTCTTATTTACTGGATTTCTGACATGTGTAAAAAATTAAGAATAGAAACTGCATGATAAGCTCTCCAAACTGCTTCAAAGAGGATGTCTAAAATCATGAAATCTTTGGTTAGAGGAAATCTTAAGTTGACTCTCACTGGTTGATAGCCTAAGAAAGTATTAAAAAGCACAAGATTAAAATCTATCATTTAAACTGTTTCCTACTTGCTGATTTAAATCATGACCAACTGGTTTCTGCAGCAAACCTGGAATTGCTTTCCTCTCCCTTCCTCTCTGTCCTTCTGAATAGCTGGTGATCCCATCCTGCTGCATTTTTACTCTCACCGTAGCCTGGCAAAGAACCCAAAGCGAGCTGAGTTTGTGAGCTTGACTCCACCTCACACATCACTCGATGCTGGTCTGCCTCTCCAGAGAGCCAGAGCATCCCAATTCAGGACTGATGGTTTTGATTGATTTTCCTTCTGTCCAGCCCACGTGTCTTATTGTCCCTAAGCCATTAACAGCATCGTCTCTGCAAGTCAAAGGTCTGTACTTTGTCAACTCACTGCTGTCTAAGCACTAGCCAGTGTTACATAAAAATGTTTAGACACTGTGTTCATTGGCTTCACTGAATTTCCATTTCCAATCATTTAGACTGACAGCAATACTTTTGTCTAGAAGGCTATGCATGCATAAACTTGTTATTGTTCAGCAATAGTTTCCTTTCTCCTGTACTTTCTGCCTCCACAGTCTTTAGGAGAGAAGCTACACTAAGTCTAAGATTACTGCAAATGCAGCCCTTACAGATGCCATTCGATCTAACAGGCTTTGCCCTGCTGTGTGGAAAAGCACGAGTTTCTTGTTTCTTGTAGTGTTTTCTGTGTTATTGTTAATGATTAAAGCAGTTCTGAAAGTAAACATCTGTAATTGTTCCAAATACAAGATGACATTTGTTGCATAAACTGGTTTTAATTATTTTGTGGCCATGAATCCTTTTCTTAAATCCAGGACAGTGGTTTCATAAACAAGGAACTAATCCAATGGCCAAAAGCAAAACACACCCAAACATTTCCCTAACTTTCCTAGCTAAGTTGAGATAAACAACATCATGTAAATTTTCAGAACAGATATTATTTTATCTTTGTAGACAAACATTTTTCTTGCTATTATTTTCAAAGCAAAATTAATACAGACTGAATTTTAAAATAGCTATTTCAGTGGTTTCAGCTAGAAAAATGACCATTTTAAGCTACTAAAAAAAAAAGAGTATGCTAAAAAATTTTAAATGGAAACATTTGAGCTGCACACACTAGAAAATGTTTGATTTAAATTAGGAAATTAGAGGATAGAGCTTGCAGATGTTGACTCATTGTTTCAAAGTGAGGATTAACAGCAGGCTCGTATCTACAGTTCAACAAACATATAGCATACAAACTACAAAACAACATTATAGAGTATAGAATATGAGCATTCACTAGAGCCCAAAAGCATTACACTAAGTATTTCCTTCAGAAGGACTTAACCTCTAGGACTTAAGGGATATTCTTTATTCACATATTTTAAAATATGCAACAATTAAAATACTTGATTCAGAAAGAACATGGTATGGAAATAGCCTTACCAAATAGAGCAGAAAGGTGTGGAGACCTGTTCCAAGTCCAACAGAGGACAGAATGCCTAATCCTACCCAGTAGGCACACCAGAAGAACTTTTTCTCCATATACCGCACATACTGAAAAAGAAAAGTCACAAAAGAGAAAAAAAAACAAGAATGGTGATACCTCCTAGGGGAGAAAGTTAAAGCTACAAGCTAACACAGATAGTTATCTCGATTACAAGAACTGAAATATAATCCTAGATACTTTTATTTGCAATTTATTACAATTGCAACACAGACATGTACAGAAAATAGCCCACTTTCAAAAGAAAAGCCCACACGCCTTAGAATAAGCATGTTTCCAAGGAGACAGATGAAAAATTCAGGTTCAATAGTAGAGGGTTGAAATCCAGAACAGGCATACTAGGTGTGAGCAGTGAGCAGCAAGCCCCAGACGGCATCTGCTAGAGCCCAAGCAGTGTGCAGACAGCTCAGGGAATTGCCTGAACACATTAAATAAAGGAATAAAATTAGCTGTACTCTAAGTCTGTTGGATGTTTTATCCTGGACCAGTGAGTAACCAGGTTTGTTACTTTCAAGAAAAAATTAAAATGTTGGTTGTGTTGCACACAAATGAGGGAATATGGGAAAGTCACAGCAAATTGGACATAAAAAGTCCGGTTGGGTACACTGGAGAGACAGGAAGCAGCATCTCCCTCTCACTATCACGAGAGCAATACTAAGAGGATGACCCAGGCCATCAACGTGTCTGCACCACAGCCCCAAGAAGAGGTGCCATTTTATGCCATCCATGGACCAACAGTACCAAGATGAAGTTTACCAGGTCTTAAGCAGGTTTCAACCAGGGTGTAAAAAAGTCCTGAAAACAGCAAAGGAAAACCACAAGTATACTTTGCTATTTTGAGTACACTTTTGAAAAAAAGTGGCTTGTATTCACGTATACATAGATGGTACACAGGGACAGGTAGAGGCACTAGTGGGACACAGACACAGCTCTGGAGGAAGGGGGATGGACAGATACCTGCTGGCACACACGACTGAGACCACCCGTAACGGAGAGCTCCAAGCACTGGCTGGAGCCTGCAGGTCACACTCCCCTCGCCAGTCCCAGAGGCACAGGTTTGTTCCCAGCAGGCTCAAGGAAAGCTCTGGGGCAGCGCTGCGGGGCCAAGCCTTGGCACCAGGGAAGCCCTGCAGTCAGCTCAGGGGCCATGTGCCTCAACACCAGTTTGCCAGGGCCATCTAGTGGCAAATGGTGAGTGCGTCAGGCTCCGGCCCTCATGCTGACCAGCCACCAACCAGGGCAGTCTTTAATAAAGTATTTGTCTATCAGGAACGGGACACTGATTTACCATCCACCAACTTGCTCTGCATGTAAGTGCTTCGGTCTCACGCATGGGATTGAGTGAGCAAGACTGCTGTGAGCTGAAGAAACTCATATCACTGCATTTCAAGACCCGTCCTGGGAAGCCAGGACTCCTGTTCCAGACCTACGTGTCCCTCAGGCAGCCAGTGACACACCACAGCAGGATGGACGTAAGCAAGTTCTCTGAAACTGGGAACCTGCTGATTTTAGAGTCAGAGCGGTAAGATGATTCAGTTGCACAAGGAAATGCTGTGCAGGGTTTAAAAGGGCTGCCTGCCCTCGGGGAATATCTGAAATTCAAAGAGAAACGGGGAAGGGAAAGGTGTAGACAACACCATCACCTTATGCTTAAGCAATGGCTTACACTTCAAGTGATGCAAAAGCATCAGTCTTCACATACAACAAAGCACAAAATTTTTTGAACAACTATTTGAAAACAATGGGGGTATGAGAAGCATCATGGAACCAGATTTGAACCATGAAACCATTTTATGTCTATATATGCCTATCCTAGCTAGTCAGGAGACCCTTCCATAGAAGCAGAAGAAACATATCTTGGGAAACACAAAGTTCTATCATGACTCAGCTTAACATTACATCTCAAGAGCTCACACCACTATTAAAAGCTTGTTAACAGCAGATGTGAAGGAGTGCTGCAGCACTGGAGGTGTGCTTACTCAGGAACAGATGAGAAGTGGAACACCTACAGATGCAACAGAATAGATCAAATAGATCATTCCCCATCTCTAAAATGCAACTCATCCACACACAGCAGAGAAGAGTCACGACATGAGAAACAAATATCCTTAGCGAGTAGGAGTTCAAAAGATACATTACAATTTCATGAAGACCCCGTTCAACTCCCAGTACATCTACTTTAGCACAGGGACAGAACTATTAGTCACTAAGGAAAGTAACTTGAAAACCTCATACCTGTTGATGTGTTCCTTCAATGTAATATGTAGCTGTAAGCACTGCAAGCATCAGTAAAAAAGACACCAAGATACTTCGCCGATGCCACAATCTTAAAAGACAAATGGCAATTAGGGCTTGTCATAATTTAGCATGCATTTCAAAGTAACTTATTTATCCCTGTAGACTGGGTCTGCGTGGATGTAGTCAGTGGGGACAATGGCAGCTGAAAAGTTTGCTATTATAAAAGCATAAACCTCCCAAGAAAATATCTGGGCTGCCTTTATTCTTTAGGGAAAAATCTCTGCTTCACTGTCAAGTGAGATCAAAGTTCAGCCATGCATTTTTATTTTTTTTTAAATTAAGAAAAACAAAGTAACTGTCTGAAAACAAACATTCAGTTTCTGCAGCCAAGACAGTCTCAAACACAGGGCCATCAACAACATCCACGGTTAAGCAAAGTGCAAAGCGGGCACTGCACTGGCCCTGGGCAAGGGATGAGCTGTGGGTGGAACACAGAGTGCTAACTTCAAACTCTGTGCTGGTGGGTAGAACCACTGTGACAGTAAGAGGAACAAATCTTTACACTACTTTGGATCCCCCGATCTATTGAAATTAGTACCTCTTGTAACAGCTCAAAGTTTAATAAATACATTTTAGATAATTATGCAGCGTTAGGAAGCTACTACAGTTAAGGGGAAAAGAGTGTTTTCCTATGTAATTTGATACCAAATTATTTTTGAGCCCGTTTAGTTTCACATAAACATTCTGTTTGATGCCTATGTGGCCACACACAGTAGTCTAGCAAATACATTTATTATTTTCTAGGAAACATATTATACTGTCATCTAATGCTATAAAAAAAGCAAGTGCTAGCATCACTTAATCTCAGACATGAAATTGCAAACTTATCTATTTAAACAGACAGAAAAAGATAGAAATATGAGACATAATAGAGGAAAACAGTCACAAATGGTTCATATTAAGCAAGCTGAAAAAAGTGACTCTAACTTTCCTTTAATTTTAAAATAATTTGTGCTGCTTATATTAGCATGACAATTGCATTTTCAAGTGATTGTCATAATTTAAATCACAATTTACTCAAGTGGAACACAGGAGATCATTAAGAGTCAATCTGAGGTCTCAACTTAATAGCTTATAATAGTGTTATTTTCTGTAAAGATATTGTCATGCTGGTGCTAGACAACATAAATCTGCTGCACAAGAGGATGCAACTGCTATCTGTAACAGAATTTGATGTCTAGGAAGCCATGTAATAGCTTAAAATAAGACCTCAAATGTTATTTCTGCTGGGTTTAAATAAATGCTTGGAGGTTGTCAGAAATGGCTAACGTAAGACCCGATAAAACAGTTCTCAAAGAAACAATTCCCAATGACAGTTGAAAGAATGCACATAGTAAAATAAGTAAGTTTGGGGGATAGATTTGGAGGCGGGGGGATGTATACAAAAGACTACACTAAATAAACCTGATATTTTTCATACAAATCATTTCAGAAGATCAGAATGGAAAACAGAAGTTTCTCTCTGTGGATCTTCCGTGTCAGCACTTCGAACCTAGCCCAGAAGGGTCAATGAACACAGCCACTATCACCAATCTCACTCTGCAAAGGAGCAGGCCAACACCTAGAATCACCCAAGGTGACATTAGATCCTAGCTTCTGACTGGGAAAATGATTGTAAATTCAAACCCAAACGCCAGAGATTCCAGTTACCAACACAGCACTAGGATGGCTGCTACTCTTGGCTTTTTCAGTTGCCAATTTTACTCATGTTTGCCTTTTGGCACTCTAAAACATTTCAAGCCTAGTGTGTTAAAAAATAGCTGTGCATTTCGGCATTAGTAGGGGATGTTAGGACTGCTATTCACAAATTTTCTAACTGGAATAAACCCCCATTTTAACCAGTGTGTAAATAATACTTAGGGAAAGCGTTTTAATAAATGATTTCCTGCTGTGAAAGGGACCACGTATCTTAGAAGCAAAGTCCTCTTCGCAGCATCATAAACATCACTGCAAGTTCCACATAATCCTGAACCCTGCCCTAGCTGAGCTATTTGAAGATCATTCAGCGATACTAACACATACATTAATAGATCAGTACTTAACACTGCAGTCATAAGTACAGTATCTCTTGCCTTAAGGATCCCTAAACACTGTCCCACTCCTTCAAATTGGAATATTCAACTCTTCAGAAAGGAAGTTTGCAATTTTCTTCCACTGACAAAATATAAAAAAAATATACAAAAATAAATATTTTCTGAAAGAAGAACTTTAAAGTTGTGTATCATCAGGGAAAGCGAGATGTCAGAATGACCTACTGAATCAGAGCATGGGTTTCCCCAGAACGCTTAGTAGAAGTTAAAGAAATGATCTTTACTTTATGGTCCATTCCTTCAAGTTTATTAGAGTTTCCAGGAAAAAATACTGCAAGGTAACACGCGGTTGTTTCCACAGTACAATATTCAACCTCTCTTCTCGGTCCCTTCGCTTCCGTTCACTCAAAGAGGAATCTGCAAATGTAAAGCAACAGAAATGTAAAAGCACAGGCTGACAGTTCAGATTCTATCCTACCCAAAAATATACCAACTTTTTTTCTTTTTCTGCTTTGTTAGGAAGTTAATGTGAGCTCCCAGTCATCTTTCCTACTCATCACAAAGCGTTTGCTCCAAGTGCATCAGAAATCAGGGGATGTCCAGTAAAGGAAATAAGGTGGCTTTTTTCTTCTGTGTAGCTGACAACCGCTCAAGACTCTGGCCCAGGGTGCAAAAAGTCTGGCATATCTATCAGCCTTTATGCAAGGTACTGCACTACTAGTGACAAATCAGCTAATACATTAGGTCAAATGAGATTCTATCACCCACCACAGAGACCACATTTCCCTCTGAACTTTTGATTTTGGTTCTCTTCCAAAGCTATTCTCAGACCTCTCCAATCGAACTAGATTGAATTACACGTGCTCTTTATACACTTCAGTCACCGTGTAACTGGATAACAGCATCTATCCTCCCAGTCAGGATCCCCAGGTCACAGTAAGCCTCGCCACCCTGCTCAGCTTCTCCAAAGTAAGCCCAGCAGACAGGAAGTGCTCCCAGGAAAAGGGCCTGCTTTTACACCACAGTCCTTCGCCGCACGACACTATACATTTGGTTGCTTTTAACTGCAGTGATTTGGTTATAATTCAGCACTCAACACTACTGTAACACACTACCATATAAGTACAGAAGAAAGGTTCTTCTAATAAATGTATTATTTTGCGCTTACATGAGTCAAGATTTTCTTTACAGTCAAGATTAATAAAACCCCTAGCTACGTTTTGGATGAGAATGGCTTGTTCAAAGGTTGCCAAGCTAATGAGTGGTAATAATTTTTAAACTTTTAAAGAAAATCAATTCTGAAATAAGAGGAAAAAAAAATAATACCACAAAACAATGGAAAAAATACACAAAAATAACTTGTATCCAAACAGACACCAAACTTGTTTAAACATCACTTACTGTACAAAGTCAAAACATACGTAGTTTTGCATACATTTCAAGCACTGCAATAATACTCATAAATTTTAAATTTGTGAAGAGCTGTTTCATTTGAAGTATCAATCTAATCTGAACCCCCAGCATATTGTAACCCAAGATGTATTATTTCAGTCTTATTCCAGTACTTGAAACATGCTGCCTTATCAGATGCTAATATTTACATAGAAATTGCATACCTCGTTAGTCACATAGCCCACTTAATTTTGTATTCTAAGCATCAGTTGCTTTAGATGAAGTAACAGAAATCCTACAATGGCAAATACTGCTGGATAACATCCACATTCCCTCAGAGTTACAGAATGATTTAAGACTTCAAGTAAAAGCCTTTGATTTGTTCCATACATACACACATACGGTTCCTCTTTAAATTTTGACACATTCATTGCTTCAAGAATTTATATTCTCTATTTTTTCACTTAATAAGTCTAACAAAAGTGCTTCAACCTTGTTTTTTATGACCTTGTTTTTAGTAAAGGTCATAAAAGACAATGGTGTAAGACTGCATACAACTTGAGAAATCACTTGGTTACAAAACTTAATTAAATATGGAACTGGCACATTCAAAGCTGAAAGGAAACAAACTAAGATAATTATAATTTATATGCTATACTACACAGCACATATAATTTATGAAACATTCTCAAGTTATTTTTCATGAGTCCTAAACATTAACCTGAGCCTACTTCAGACATACCAGTAGGGAAAACAAGAGGCAAGGCAGGAGACGAAGTAGTTAACTGTTCTGTTAGCAATTTATCATTGAAATTGATAAATTATAGTGAAGCTAAATGTCAACAGAAAAGCTAGAAATTGGGAGACTAATAATTGGGTTTCTCCCAGAGTAAAACAGATTTTTATTACCAAGTACTAACATTTCAGTGCCAAAGGGTGGGGCTGAGTAGCCTGACTTCTACAGCCACGTATGTGCCAACATAGTTTAGTTTTTTAGCTCAGTCCTGTTGCAGCCCCTGTTGGCACCCAAAGCCAGCTTCGCAGGGCTCACATGTATATCAACTACAGAATAAGAATTCTGGAGGGAGAAAAGAGTATAAGAGAAAACAGAATGGAAAAACAGCATAAAACTACTCTGTGGCTTTACAATACATAAATCGTGCAAACTTCAGATTTAGAGATGACTGAAGTTTCCAGGATTGATTCAGGCATTGAGGCCCTTCGCGTTATTTGGGCATAAAGTGCACCAACAGAAACTCCTCCGAGTATTGCACTGGCCATTTCACACACCAAGCTGACCAGCTGAGAACATTCAGTCATTTTCCACCTACCTGTAAAGTTCCCATTGTGCTGTTCTTTGGTCATTCCTATGCGTCTCTGGTCACAATCTGTTCCATTCTCTGCCATTTCATAGATCAGTCACGTATGGGGATCTAATAGCAAAAGAAAACCAAAAAGCACAATGTCTCCGTTTCTGGTTATAAAGACTCCACTTACTCCATAGTTAAAGGACACAGGCAAACATCCAGCAGCTCTCCAAATCACAGTTATCCTGCATCACACCATTAAAAAAGGAGAAAGTGATTCAATTCTCACAATGACAAAGATTAAAACATTTCCACCTACATAAATCTAAATTTTTCACTTAAATGACAAAACTCCCTCACTTCTAACAACCGAACAAAAGGTTGTTAAATAATCCCTTCTACTCATCAGCCCACTGTTTGGGTTCCAGAAGCAGCAGAGCTTCATACAAACCTGAGTTCAATCCTGAGAGGTGCTTGAGATTTGATTCTCATTAGAAAGTATCCATTCTGGCACTAAGCTTCCAGGTAGTCAGCATGCAAGTAGACCTCAAAAGCCTCACGGCCTAAAAAAAATAACCCTCAATATGGTAACTAAGATACAGAACTGCATCTCATGTTTTGCACAGTCTAGTATCTCTAAACCAGAAAAGGTAAACTCTTCCATGGACAAGAGCTCTCTGATGGAAAGCTCTTCTGAAAAGTGTACATTCTGCCTGCTGGTTTAGCCTCTCTCTAGTAAGATCAGTCTTAAAAAGCCCAAAAGAACAGCTGTGGTTTTCCTTATCCAGGAGAGTAAATAGTGCAGTAATTGGAAGCCAGCATAAACAGAATGTTGCAAGAGCTTCTTTAAAAATCCAAACCTGAACAGCTGACAATTCTTATGCAATCAAACACAAAGAAAGTAGCCAGTCAGACTCCTTGCTTTAAGAATCCTCTCTTGAATCTTAAAACAGTTTCTGGAATTTTATTTTGGAAAGAGTCCCACAAAGCTAAAGCATCTTATTTGCATTACATTTCTCCCTGTAAGCAAACATGATTTACAGTTTTTGATATGCTGCTTTTGTTGGAAAGAAAAGTAGTGCAATATTAAAATGACACGTTATATAAAACTGTCTAGTGGAGGAAATTAAAGTTTCACAGAAAAAATACTTCCCCTTTGATTTATGTTAGACTTAAGAGCCAGGCAGCAACTCAGGTTAGGTAAACAGGACTGAGATCACCCCTTTGATTCAGACTGCAATGATTTTGTCAATTTTTAAAATAAAATGTTATAAGATTTCAGATACTGTATTTGTTTCAATTTCCAGGGTTTCACCAGTCAGTTTTAGACAAATGTGCTTCTGAACAGGTACAAGCCTTGTGCATTACTTGTAATACAGATAAAATTACTAGCTAGAATGTGATTATTAAAGGGGTTTTACTTAAAACCCAATAGTCAAAAACATCAAGGTCTCGCCAAGGAGTCCTTCCTCCAACATCTCTCTGCAATGAAAGGCGCAGAAATAGAAATCTGTCTAGTTAAGCAATCTAGCAGAAACTAATCTCTTGCACGTTACAGTTTTTATTCATTGAAACTTGGGCCCCAGAATACCCAAACCACCAAGAAAATTAATAAAACAGCCTTGCAAGAGTTTCCTCCTGAAAAATGCTGAAGGGCTCCACAGTCAGCCAAGGACAGAGGACTGACCTGCTGCAGTAAGAGCTCTACAGCATCATTCTGCAGTCACTTGCAATTGAAGGTTTGCTCTGAACTGCTAGTCAAACGCCAGAGAAATGTGAACCCCCTCCTCTCCTCAGATCAGTTTTATAGCAGCCTGACACTCTGGGAGTCAGTGGGGTTACACCAGTACTTAGTTGAGGATAACCGGCCAGTTGCTACGGTGACACAAGGATCAAATGTTTAGCTATCTCTTAATTTCATTAGGACAGTAAGTCCCTGTAGATGGTGGAGTGTTTTGTTTCTAACTGACTGCACTTGCTAGGGGTGCTCTTATTTTTGATACCTATAAATATGTATTTTTATACATATACAATATCAGCTTAGATACACATATGTGTATCACACACACATTTACAGACACAAAGCTCAAACTGCAGAGGGGAATATTTAAATTGGGCACGCACAGTTAGAAAGCCTGACGTTCACAGAAAGCTGCTTAGGAAGCAAAAGCCATCAGAGCTGTTCTGCACACAGCCACACTAAAAAAAACGTTCTGGTTTAAGGAACTTCAGTCACATTTTGTTGGTTTAAATATAACAAACATTTAAAAAAAATAAAAAAACTTAAGTGGAAGCCACATGTTCCTCATTTTGAAATCTATCTTTTTTCCCTGTGCAAATCTAGCCTTCAAAATTGAAGTCTCAATTGGTTTGGTCTCTGTTCTCAACTTAATTACATTTCAAGAAAGTTAAATTACTGTGATACAAACTGTTCTCTCTGTTTGATGCTAAAATCTAGGCTGTGTACAACGCTCCCTCGCCATGAACTGAATTCCACTGTAATCCATTAAACATCTTACTGGCACATAAAAATCATCAATCTCTAGGGATCTCAGGTGCATTGCTACATACATATTACAACTTCCACAAGCTCAACTAACATAGCCAGTTTTACCTTGTCTGCTTGGAAAGGCACTAATCTGGGATTAGTTTTGCATAACACTACCTCAAGTATACAAGTCAATGTTTACAGCAAAGCAGATGAATAATCCCTTTGCACACTTCTGCAGGGTGAATATGTGTTAAGAAGGTCTTAAAGTTCAATCATTCTGCAGAAAAGCTTCAAAAACTTGTATTTAAAAATACAGTTGACTAGGAGATTTGATACCTATCATATTGCAAGTCTGAACAGGCTGCAATTCAGAAAACAAACTCTTACTGGTTTCAGAAAAAACTCCCTGGTTTACCGAAGTCTAATTATACTTAAAGCATCTCAGCATAAGGAACTGGAGGATGTGCCTCCAGAAAGCTCAGCTTTCTTGATCTGTTGCTCTCTTTGATGCCTATTAGAATCACCAGTCCTGCACTCATGTCTCCCGATTGAGATTAACTGGAGTGGGAGTCTGACCCAAAATGGAGTCATTAACTGAGTCCAATTCTCAAATTAAATTCCATCTGCTAAACAGAACTTCACTTCTTATGGATGCTGAAAAAGACAGAGTCCGTATCTAAAAATAAATTTGCCTAATACATGGAGTAGTTACCAGCAAACACAAAAATAAACTATTTAAAAGAGTGAGAAAAACAACTTTGAACATGTTTTGTATCAGGGTCGCTTAGATCATTCATTAGAGCTGTGCTCACACAACAACTTCTTTGTAGGGCTGAACAAATAGCCCACAATACACTATTCAGCTTTAGTGCAATCCATAACATTAAGTATAAAAAGACAATGACTGCTAGTCAAAAATGTAAACTGGTCAACAAAAAGGGCTTATGGTAACCGTGACTGGCACTTCACAGCGTAAGTGAGACAAAGCAAAACAAGAGCATGAGAACATAACGAAATTAGGCACTGCAATCTCTGTACTCCGTAATCAGAGAAAAGGACAAAAGTCTCTTCTCTCTGAAGCTCTGGGGAAGCTGCTGAAGCACCAAGGGTTGGGTGCATTTATGTAAAAGGAAACAGTTTAAGCCAAGGCAGTTGGGTGCTTGCACTCTCACTTGGAGGAGCAGAACGTGGACTCACGCTCCTTTCCAATGTGCTGGAACAACAAGGAAGCTGATAAACTATTTTAATTATCTCATTGTTTTCCCAGACATTGTTTGAATCACTAATTCTTACTACTTCTTACTTAGATTGATCCTGGAACCCTGGCTCTCATCTCTGAAGTTATTTGTTACACAGCTGCTAAGACCAGATCTACAGCTCAGACCATTTTGCTGATGTTTTCTCCCAGCCACCTTAGCAACAGCCCATTTTCAGTCTTCCGTCATTTCTTGCCTTTTAAACCAAATGCTCCAATCCTGCTTCCTGGCCCTCAACTTTTCTGATAACCATTCCTTCTTCTTAATCTACATCACTGTTTTTCAATTATGATAAGGAGAACAAAAGATTAAAAAAAAAAGACTCTCACAAGTGGATAAGTAATAGCACTAAACTAGACAGTGTTACACATCTGTGATACGGTTTTGTTTGTCATCAAATGCTCTACATAGGCAACAATTTACACAGGGAGTAAGTTAACAGTTTCTTGGCAAAGTAACAGTTTGGTGAGCACTTTCCCTCAAAAGTCAAAGACCGCCTGGCACATGAACACATTTAGGTAAAGGATGAGATCAGTCTTGAAGTGAAACGCTACATACCCTTTGAGCTCCGTACAGCTATGCCACTCTTCACTACTTCTTCTGTATTTGTAGCCAGTGGAACAGACAACTACGACCTCAGCTCTGTAGACATTCAAGACCAAAGCGACTGCTCTTCCAAACCTTCTGTCCCTACAGAGTAAGATAATACTGTTCATCATGTGATACAAAACTGACACAGTCCCTGACTTGAAGGTTAATAACTTTCCTAAAGACTACAGAAAATAGAAAAAGTAACTGCTTGATTTTTTCCAGTCCTTTAACACTCATGGGAAGCATTCAATTAGAATAAATTAGGACATGTCTGAAAGACGTTGAAAATCTCCACAGATTTAGCTATAATGGGTTACTTTGATATGAGTGCATTTATTCCCATACTAAAAATGTTTTTCTAACTAAAATAGCTTAATCTCTCAAAGGAAAAGTAATTCAGTTAAAGACCACAGGTTTCCATTTTGTGGGTTATGCCTCTGTACACCAGACCTATTTTCCAATTGCTGGCTAAATACCATTTCAAAAAAGTCATCTTATAATTTAAGAGTTAAAATTTCCATTTTTCCAAAAAGACTTTAGGACATCTTTTAGGAAAGAATGATTTAATATTATTACACCATGAGTTTCAGGGATGCCACGCATTTTCTTTTGAGGTTACTAAAAGTTCTGTCCCTGCTGTTAAGGCCACATATATTAAACTGTTCTCCTTGGTGGATTTTCTCCAAGTGAAACATGAATATTGATTGTTGTCTGCGTAGATCCAGCAGTAGAGTCACTACACAATATATAGATGAAAAGGCATGGAAGATGAAAGACAAAATTCACATTGTTCAGGTCTTTGTAGCAATCTTTTGCTGAAACTTCAAAAAAAAAAAAAAGATATAAATATAAGGAAATTGAAATAACTGGGAACGTGAACATTATCAGTGTAGCATCTCATGCCACAGTGCAGATCACAGACCAGTTCTGTGCTCCTTACGCTGGCAGGAGGCAGCGAGCCGGGGCTGCAGATCACAGCTTACAGCATGAGACGGCTCCTCTGCTCTCAACCAGCTGCTGAGAAAACCACTTCAAGGTTACCAGAGAGGCTGAAACACGCTGCTGAGCGGGTGACCTGAGGAGATCACAGCAGACCTCCTTAGCGTTACCGCTGTGCTGCTATGCTAACTTCAGTTTCCCAAGTGCCTGACTCAACTATAATCAGATTTTGAATGAGGCAGCATTATAATACACCGTACTTCATGTCCTCACTCAAACAGGGGCTCAGTGACAAGTACTACCACAGCACTGATCAGTGCCACGACAACGGACCTCTTGGGGAGGGCGCGTCACGTATGCCCAAGCAGCCCTTCCACCAAAACTGATGACTTGGGAAGACTGATTTGAGCTGAGAGAAAGGCTTTGGAGAGAGGGGCCACAGAGGATTGGAAAAAAGACCGCAACTTAATATTCAGGTGACTAATGGACAAAGCATCTTTCACATCCTCAGTTCCAGAGGGCTGTATCGAAATCCATACACACACTATCCGCCAGGATGTTTGTCTCAGCCCTGACTGCATTCTGTGCTCAGAAGGTGGCAGTCAAGTTCTCCACCCTCAGCCTCCCTATGCTACCAAAAGGCACAGAGGAAAGAAAAGTCATGGGAATTGTCCCAAGATAACACATCCTGCACAAAAAAGGCCTGCTAAAATTTGACTAAGAAAGAATGAAGAGTTAGAAACATAAGAGTATAAACCCAGCCTTAAGAATTGCCACCTGACTCCTCCAGCTGCTGGTAGAGAGAGCAGATTTGGTAGGAACTTTTGCCTTTATACTATTTTGTAAGTGCTGGGAGACAGTTTCCCCACAAGAAGATGCTTGAACCTGCCCAGCTGTTATATCCAGAGTGCTTCTTCTGTAAGAGGTACAGCACAGATGAAAAGGGAATGAACAGAAGCACTTAACAAACCCCACGGAAAACAGAAGCTGAAACACATCCCCGAGATGATGACTTCTGCTTTTCATAGACGTTAACAGTCTCTAACTGGAACCAATTCCAGTTACACTATGGCTGCCTTGGCCGTTCAGTGACAATACACTGCCCATACAAGGTGAATCACAGAGGCTAATTCTGAGCTTCATAAGAGAGAAAAATATTCTTCCAACGAGTTTGAAATACACCGAACAACTTCTTGCCTCACTAATAACGTCTTACTGTCCTCCTGGGTCCATCTGGCCAGTGCAGCACCAAAACCAGCAAGGACCTGCCCCATGACTATGGTTGCAACATGCTATAGGAATACAGAAAGCTTAGTGTTGCAATAGCTTCGAGGCCATGTCCTTTGTTCTCATGGAATAGCAAAGTCCATCCAGCTCACGCTTCTCCATAAGTAACAGAAGTTAAAGGTCTAACCTGCAGATAATAATACTTTTCCCATCACCATTATACCAGAAAAACTGGCCTACTCCTACTATACGTGAGGAGTAATAGTTTTTTTGTTTTGTTTTAAAACCAAAGCTTATTAAGAAACAAAATATGCACTAACTACATAGAACATTCTAAGAAGAGACATTCACAAAATGTATTCAGAAACAGTTATGACATTCAAAAGATATTCAAAGGTAACCACAAGAAAAGAAGCTTTAAGGTGGAAATAGTGCAACCATTCCAGCTAAAAGGCTTGCTTCCAGTATACTCACCTTCCTCATGGCTACCACCCACTTAAAAGCTACCAAGTCTCCTCCTATCCTCTCCCACAGAAATTACAAGTACCATTGATTTCAGCTGCTAAGTAGGACAAGAAGCTTAGCTCAAATTAATATCTAGTGCTCACCTCCCACTGCACAACTGGAAATGTGTTTTTTCGAACTCTCATCTGAAAACATAGGATGAAGCCATCATTACAACTGTCACTTACGACCAATAAGGAATAAAGAAAAGTCCATCCCACGCTGCGGAAATAATGGATTGAAAGAAAGAGGACTGACATAATGAAGGCCATTTCAATGTGCAAATCAATGCATTAAGAAAAGCTTATGTATGCTATCATAAGGTAAGATGGTATAAAGCATGAGAACCCCCAATCAACCTATCTGGCAGGAACTGGGGTGAAATAACCTTAAGAAAAGCAGAAGTCCTAACAGTAAAATAGTACCAAAAGCAACTGCTCTAACAAAATACATATATTCCAAGGCGTAAGAGAGTAATATCACACTCTCCCCACCTCCAAGTGCTCAACCCATATTATTAACATAAAGTAAACCAGGATACCCACTCGTTGGTAAGCTCCACCTCACACAGCAGAGAAAACAAGGACAAGAAAGAACCTTGAAGAAGTGTCATATGTGCAGTTCAAAGTGGATAACCTGGATTCACAGCGCTTTAGAGATAAACAGCCACTATCAAACAAACTTATTGCCCCTTCCCTCAGGTCACCAAATGACTTGCCAAATATCTAAGAGACAAAGCTGGAACAAAACAGGAATCTTACTGCTTTATTATTTTCCGTGATCACTAGATGTCATTGGCCAGAGAACTACAAACCAAGCACGTCTAGGTGCTTAGCCTCAGTCAACAGAAATGAAACATTAAGAGTCTTCATTGATTTGGGCCTAACCACCCCAGTCTGTAAGACAAGCCACAAACAGTCCACAGGAACAAGGACAGCCGGCGTGATGCAGAGGATGCAGTTCACAACCCAGCTAGGGAAGCACAAAACACTTCTACTGGAGAAGCAGACAAAGACCGGTGGTATCTGACCCTTTGGGGCTAGAAGGATGAATTTCTCACTGTGTCATCAGGCATCGTCCCTTGGGCCAAAGCAGGACGATTCCACCACACAGTTCCCGGGGTTTTGTCCTGCCTGATGTGAAGCGTCCCGAGCAGAGCGAGTCTCCAGCGGGAGGGGGGATAAATTAGCAGCAGCACAGCTCTCGCCTTGAACGATGGCGACGAGCTTTCTCCTGCACTTCCAGTGCCTTGGGGCCGGCTCCTTCCCCTCCCGACCTCCTTCACCCTCGCAACGTCCAGCCTGCGGTTGCCTCCCCGTTATCGCACACGCAGCTCCCCCAACCCACCAGCTCTCCCGCCCAGGCTGGGCCTCTCCCGCCATCCCTCCCAGCCCCGGGTTTGCACAAACACCGCGTGGGCCGTCGCTGGGTCGCGGTGCCCCGGGACGCCGCCGACACTCCGAAAGCCTCCCCCCGCCGCCCCGGGGCCGGACCTCCCGCCTCGCTGCTCCCCACTAGCGCGGCCCATCCGTGCGCTGCCACCACGGAGGCGGGAGAGCGGGGCGCGACCCTGGGCCGGGCCGGCCACGAGGGGAACGACGCGAGGTGGGTGCTGAGGGGGCGGGATGGGGGAAGGCGGGCAGGTGCCGCTGAGGGGACGGCGAAGCAGATCCCCGCCCGCCAGGGAAGGCCCCGCGGCGGCCAAACCCCCGGCCGGCCCCGGCCCGGCCCGCAGCGCTGCACTCACCGCGCTCCGCGCCGGTGGCTGCCGCTGGGCCCGGGCCAACCCGGAAGTTGGGGCGGAGTTTACTCCGCCCCCTTTCCCGCCTACCTGCTGACGTCACTTCCCGCGCGACGCACTCCTTGCCCCTCCCACCCTCCCCGGGGCCGCGGTCAGCCCGGCGCGCTCTGGTGGCGTCACCTCCGGGCGACGGCGAGGCGGCAGCGGCCTGGTGGGCGCGCGGCAGGTAAGCGGGGGCAGGGCCGCCCCTCACGGCCGCCGGTCCCTCCCCGAGGGCCGCGGCGACACGGGCCACCCCGCCCCGGCGGTGCCCCGGGGCCCGGCCCGGTTCGTTGCGCCCTCGGGTTCTGCTCTCCTTCTTCCATCGGGTCCAGACGTACCCGGTGCTGGCCCGCCCGGTGCAGTCGCTTCCGCCGGGGGTGGCCGGTGCGCGGGGTCTGGCGGTGCCGTTGCTGCCGCAGCCTTCGGTGGTGCTGGAGGCGGCTCGGCTCCGCCCCTCACTCCCCTCCCGGAAAGTTGCCTTCAGGTGGATTTTGGGTATTGGCTTAAACCGCGCCCCCCCCCCCCCTCCTTTTACCATTTTTTCCTCACCCGTTTTAGGTATAACTTTCACATAATTCGCGAATTTTTTCTTAGTTCTGCTTCCCGAGTTGAAGGCCATCAAGGAGTGTAGGTTGTGCACTGTCACCGGTGATGTGTTGGCAATTAGAAAGCTGTCGCTGGGAAAGCAGACCGTACACCGAGAAAGGGGTCTCTGAACAGCCCCCCCCAATGATGGAGTAGGGAGTTTTTTAACAAATGTTGTCTCCAAATAACCAGGTGCGCTCTCACAAGCTGAAAAACGCTTAAATAAATATGTCTTTCCCCCCACCTTCCATAGGGAGTCTTCAAAATCCATCATGGATTATCTCTCTAAACCCGGGCTCCTCAGTGTCATTGCTGGAGTCGCGTGCGGAGTGTGCCTGGGATGGGGCATTCGCGGGAGACTCTGGAGGCAGCCCAGAGCCGGAATGACGGCGCCTGCGAACAACCTGGGGAGCGAAACAAACATCATGGGAGAGTCTGGGGAGTTCAAGATGGTGCTGATTGTCCGCAATGATTTGAAGATGGGAAAGGGTAAAGTAGCAGCACAGTGTTCCCACGCTGCTGTTTCCGCCTACAAGCAAGTTCAGAGAAGAAATCCTGAACTCCTGAAACAGTGGGAGTACTGTGGCCAACCTAAAGTGGTCCTCAAAGCTCCTGATGAAGAGACTCTGATCCAACTCCTGGCTGATGCTAAACACCTCGGACTGACTGTGAGCTTAATCCAAGACGCGGGTCGTACTCAGATAGCTCCAGGCTCCCAGACGGTCCTTGGTATCGGACCAGGACCAGCTGATGTAATAGATAAAGTTTCCGGTCACCTGAAACTCTTCTAAACCAGGGACCAAAGAAAGCTGAATGCATTGGTGTATGGCACTACTGAAGGGATTAAAACCCAAGTTTGGGGATTTTCTCTTAGTATAAATAAAGTAACCAGGTTTTGTAAAAGATGTAAATTTGCAAAGTTTAATATTAACATCTTTCATGACTTCCTGTAGCTTCTGTAGTGCGTTCTAAAGTGGGAAAGAAAATGCTGGGCTAGGTGGAGTTGAGGAAAGTAGAGCTGGCAGAATGTTGCTACGCATAAGAATGAACCCAGTGTCTTTATTTAAGACTTGTGCAATTAATTGAGGATTTTGCTCTTTGGTTTACGGGCTGAACAGAAGCATTAATAGCATTTAAGTGAATTTGTCCCATGTGTTAAAAATATAGGTTCCCCCTCTCTGCCTTACAAGAGGTGTTTTTTTTAAGAGATACATTCTTTAATTCAGAAAAGATTAGCTGCTGAAGCAGTTAAAAATTGCCCCATAGTGCTGGGGGTAGCTGTAGCCAACTTCCCGCACAAACTGCTTCTGAGTAACTGATGCAAGAGCTTGCAACTGGTATGGGACTGACCACGTTAAAGAGGCTTTGCAACCCAGACCCTGGGAGCCAGTAACAGTTGTGGTGAGCGGCCGTGAGCCACGTGCGTTTGTGGAGGTGCCGGCGTAGCTACTGCACTTGCAGGAATCCACAAGCAGGCCCGGTTTGGCCAAGGTTCAGGATGTTACCCCACATACAAACAGCTTGTCCCACAGGGACTAACTTAAAGCCCGTTTTACGAGGGATTAACAGGTCTCGGGTTTAAGGAAGCGCTCGGTTACCGGTGGTACTGTGAATTCCATCCTGTGGCTCCACTGTAGCTCTAACACTGTAAAACGCTGCACTTCTGATCAGACAGACTTCCTGCAAGTCCGTTCCTGTGAGAGCGCCACCACTGAGCACACGCCTTCCCCAGTCTCAGCCCTGGCTTCTCGTTCAATACCTATGAAATATGGTGTAAGAGAACAGAAGGATTTGTCTCCATCAGTCAGACTGACAGACCCACTGGAAATGTCAGAGGGGCTGAAATGAAAGCATAAGCAAGTGTAATAAACAGAGAATGGGGGAGTTTTTATACTGTACCTCTTAAGCATAATACTTCACAAAGACCGACACTACTCACTGCAGACACTTGCTCCACCCTGCTCTTGATCAAAGACCTCGAGCCTGGGGCAGGTTAAGCCCCACTATATGCCCACACCCCCTATTCCACAGGCGCTCGGCTCACACCCCGCAACTGCAGAGGCAGAGGAGCAAGCGGGAAGGGGAGTCAGCCTCAGGGCTGGAACCTGACACTGAGGATGACTCCTGGGTACAAGACAGGAGCCTCTACAGCTATCACAAGTAGGGCCAGTGTAGTAATACTCATTCCACTCAAATATGACAGTATTCATAGAGAAACATTTAAGTCAATTTTATTTGAAGCTAAATATATTTAAGGCAACTTACATACCTAGAACATGATCTCAATTTAACTGACACACCCTACTACAATCCTAATGTATCATCTGCTCAAATACGCTGTAGTTGACCACAGTGCAGCCAACTATTGCAAAGTGCTATTTTCTTCTCTCTGGCATAATCTTTCTATAGAAAAAGCGTTACATATTTTCTTGTATTGCCCCCTCAGTGCAAGACCCCACTAATGGTCTCTGTTGCTGCTCTTCTAACAGCCCCTCATACCCTCGAATGCACGCGCCTGCGTGCCCCACACTACTAGCACTGTAATACTTGGCTCGAGTTCAAAGGTCCTTTTCGAAGACAGTAAAGTGAAGCTACCACTATGCAGCATGTCCACAGTCCAGTAATTTATTTTTAAATTGAGTAATTTCAAATTGCACAAACAAAACTGAACAGCAATATGCTTGAATTCTCTCTTCTGTACACTCAAAACAGTGATCTAAAACACCACAATATCCAACATACACAAACCTCAGGGCAGGGTTAGTAAATACACAGATTGGAATCATGGTGCTCTGTTCCTGAATGGAATGTCCCACAAAAGCACAGGATACAGCACAACGTAAGGTCATCTGTTACATATGGAGTGAGCAAAAAGACACTAGCATTTTCTATATGCATAACTGGAAAAACCTGCATAGGTTAACTTTTACTCATTTTAAGTCAGGCAAGGTTGTCTGTACGCATTTTAAATTCTTTTAGAGCTATGCAATCCAACCAAGGTAGGATATGCTGATTAGTGTTGTCTCTTGTCAGCAGTCTTGCAAGGTCAAATACAAGTATCTTCGCTTTAGCTTTCTCCGAATATACAGTGAGACTTAAATGCGTTTAGAATAGACAGTACATACCGTAAGCTGCTCACATACAATGAACTTAAGATTCAATATTAGAGTGTAACACTATAGAGTGCAAATCAGAATCTTCACAATAGACTTAATGGTAATAAGCAGTCCTGCAAAAGCCCACTTGAACAAAGTCGTTTAAACTATTCCCCTTTTAAAGTAAAGTCTAAATGACATGGAATGTGAAAAAGATTTAACATAAGTGATTCAAATAGTTTGCGCTAGAAAAAACAGTCCTTCATGAAAGGTTACAAGAACACGAGGCAGAACTCTTGCTTTTCCCTGTTATGAATTAAAGCGGGGAGGGACGGTGGAGTTTCAGTAAGAAAATATGCTAGCTCCAAACTGACTTGTGCTGCATCTTACATGCTGTACCCAAAGCCAGGCTGCGGTTGCCCGTACGGGGGTGCAGTGTAGCCATAGCCAAAAGGTGCTTGTGGAGGAACTGCCACACTGGGTCCTGCTGTCAACATTAGCTGTGGCTGACCTGGAAGACAGAACAGTGTCATCTTTATTCCTCGGCACCGAGAGTTCAGTCAGTAGAATTCCTGCACCTTCCCGGGAGACGTTTGTGTATTTAACAGTAACTCCCCAGTATGAGCTAGGACAATCTTAAATCCTGCAGTCCATACCCAATCTTAGCAGCAGCATTAGCACTGTACTTTATCTAGTATTTTGGAACATGTTCCCCTGAGACTTGATTTCACATGAAGAATGTTCCCATTTCCAAGGACTTCCTTGGAAAAAAACCCGTCTAGAGAAGCACTGATTTAAAAGCAGAATGTGTTACTGACAACACATGAGCTAAAGCATTACCATAAACGATAGGTTGTGTTTCCGTAGCTTGCTCCTCTTCCTTTCTCAAAGACTCTGAGGCATCCAGTTTATCCACCTGGAATTGAGACCAACAATTAAAACAACTCCTCTCAAACAGGTACTTACTCATGGCAGAGAAGTGGAAAAGCCTTAGTGGTATGTTAACACCCATCAAGAAAAGGAGACCATTTACAAGTTAAGATCAATTCAAGTAGCAATGTTGGTACTGGTGCAGTCAAGATTGTCCGTTTCCTGAAAAAAACCCTAATTGAGGGATTTGTGGAACTTCTTTGAAAGCTCACTCCAGGTTGAAGCTTTGTATGAAAGGTCCCATACTGGACTGGAGCTGCTCTGACATCAGTAAGCTCATGAGTCACTGTTGCTCCAACTGCTTCAAACCAACAGCCTCAGGGCACAAACCCGGATTTTAGCACAATGTCAGTCAGAGACCTCTGGCGTTGGAGCAATTGCTAAGATAATGGCCAGACCTGGAGAAGTTTCCCTGAATGTAGCATCGAGGCAAAGTAATCTGAAGTTGGTATTGGTATACGGCAGACTGCAATAGCATCCGACATGTCACTTGAGCCTCAAGATTTCACTTTCCAAACCCATTCACTCATGCAATTTAAGTTCAAATGCAGAGAATGCATGTGTATAAGACTTGCTTTTTTCCACTCTAGAACTGTGTGGCAGTCAGCCTAAACCCACAAATACTCAACTTGTTCGAGCTTTTAATACACAATAACAAGACAAGACTAGCCAGCTTCACTCTGGCTGCACAGCAAGTGCAACTGTGCTGTTAGCCCACCCCTACAGAAAGGCAAGAAAAGAAACTTATTCTGTAGTGAAATAATGGCTTGTTACTAAAACAGATCCAAGGAAACTCAGCATTACTACAGTCTAAGGCAGGCCCTGAAACTAAAACCACAAAAATTAGGTATTGAAATTTTACCTGGGAGATAAGATTTAGAATAAAAATCAGAGACAATCATGCCAATTACTTTTTAAGACAACAAGACAACTCACAAACCAGATTAATCTTTCATTTCATTTGTGTCCTTGATAAAGGAGTCTGAAGACAGGTTTCCTGTACTTACACAGGGTTGGCATTACTTATTCGGCTACACCAACATCCATGAGTTGAACAGTTTTCAGCTTAACTGTGCTATATCAGCAAATATTTGTGGCAGCTCTAACTGCTTTCTTCTGTTTAGTTGTGAATTACATGTGTTCCATAAACCTGTTAATTTGTAACCTCAATTAGAGGCATAAATCCAGGAAGTGGCGTAAGTCCTGAGCTTTCCGAGTTCATTCATTGACTGGGCTTTCATGACAAGCCTTTTTGTTGCCTCACACCAGTATCTGGCTTGCTGCTGTCAAAGAGCACAGGAGGATGCCAATGCTTCAAGACTCTTTTCCAGACTGCTGAGAACTGCACTGTTTTTAACTCGAATAGCAACACACTGAACACAGAAGCACAAGTTCAGAGATGCAAATCCAAGGAGAATGTGCAGAGTTTGCTGCTAAGCAGAGGCATTTGGCTTACCCACACTTGGAAAGCCTCCAGCCCAGAACATTTAGTGCATTTTTGACTCAGTTTTAATGCCTCCCCTCAGAGCTAAACAAATATTTACAAAAACAAGCACAAGTTTGAAACCAGCCTGCAGGATGGTTCTTACACCACTTGCTTGAGCATCACCAGGTTCAGTACCCTACACACTTGTAGCAAGATTTTTTTAAAGGCTTTTCCACAGGGACTGCAATAAGCTGCAGAGGAAAAGTAACATGCATTCAATGTTATTGTGTTATGTGTGCATGAAAAAGAGGCAAAAGTACTGAAGCAAGAGTGAGGTCTGAAGATGACTGCCATACAGGCTCCCCCCAAAAAACCACACGCAGCCCACAGCAATGCCTTGTAGCTTAAGGAATAGTGGGATGTAATTGCAATGACTGCTACACATGCGTAGTTTATGCAAACACTGCAGTTCAATTACCTTTTTTCACACACACGCTTTCTTACTGCCTCACTTACTAGCTGCTGAAGGACCTTACACTACGCATTTTAGTCAGGTTAGCCTTGAGTTCCAGTGGTGTAATTACAGACATCTTGTCACTAAGAAGCAGTTTGCATTTAGTCCATCTTCAAGCCATTTGTCAGTTTGTTCGCCCTTTGCTCAACCACATTAATGGAAAACTCATGCTAGGGCTGACCTCTGCTCTAAGGAGAATCGGAGTGGTATTTGTACAGGAGCAGATGGACAGAAACCTTAGAGATTGCCCTTCGGACGGGTAAAATTGCATAGCAAAAGGCAAGCCTCAAAAGCCTCAGAAGAGCAATAAGCATTACCTTCTTTTTCTTTTTTTTAAAATGAGGTAGCAGAGAAGTTTAGTGAAGCTGAAGAGCTTGGAAGGCAGTCTTTTCTGCACAACTACAAGAAATTTACTACAGGGAAGAGAACCACAGACTTGGTCTAATAGCTGAAGTTTTAAGTTGCTTTGTGAACTAGAGCACCGTGTGGATTAGACTACCACCATAAGAACTGGTCACCTGAATGAGGAAGAGTCTCTTCTGAAGCAGCTAGTATCTACTCTGCCTACTGTCAGCACGCATTAGTAACGGTCAAGAGATCAGAGACTGGATCACAGTCCTTAAACTAGCAACCGCCATATTGATTTATGGTTCAGAGACAGTGGTCCAAGACTTAATTATTTCTTATCATAGGAGGTTTTTCCAGTCAGATTGGCCGTCAAGTAGCAGCACTTGTCTCTCCTTTCAGTACCAGGTTGACTGTGATCCAACTGATCACCTGTATGCCCTTCCTGATGATCTATTAGCTTATTAGTAGCAAATGAATCTACTTTTGTCCTACAGCACTAGCTACTTGTAGAGTTAAACAATTTGCATATGCTTTAGTGATATTTTGTTTGGGGAAAAAGCAGTAGCAGCAGTGTAGTAAACGTAGGAAAGAAAAAAAAAAACTCATGCAGAATCCTTAGACTTAGTCTTCCAGACTTAAAGATGGAAAACAAGAATCAACTTTCACCTTTTCCTTTATTGCATCAACCTGCAAAGGAATTCAGAAGGTGCAGCTTAGAAAAATCAAATTCCATATTTAGCATATAAAAGGTAGAAACAAAAGTGTCAGGGAAGAAATTATTAAGGTACAGGTGAGTAAAAACAAAGATACACCAGAAGTATCTGCTTTAGAAAGGCAGCTCTGCTTGTTGCTAGACCTTACTTCACTGATTTCATTAGCTACACTACAGCTACATCCTCGTCTTTTAGCAGGTCATCAAATTTTAATCTTTTAAGAATCCTGCTCCAAGACCACTACTCTCAAGAGAGGCCTAGTATTAGCTTGGTACATCAGGCATCTCTGACAAGTAACGCTATTGCTTAGATAGCTCCCACCTCCCCCAAAATACAGCATTTAAGGATAGCAAATTGCTATAGGACTACAGAGTAGTCCTGCCTTTAGAAGTAACAGCCAGGCAAATCCTCTAGACAAACAGGCACTCTAGTCTTCGCTGACTTAAGCCTGAGTTGAGCTTTTACTTCTCACAGTAAGAGTCTTCATCATTAAGTAATTTACCCTGTTTCACTGGAAGATACTCTAACAGCTTTGGCTGGGCAAATCTTGCTAGTGACAGTTGGTATTTAACTCAAATCTGGTTAAAGTCTGACAGAGCATTACCAAGCACTTTCTCCATCCTACGTCACTTAAACAAAAGCTGAGTTATAATTAGTGCCATTAAGTATAAGAGCCACGTTTTGGAGTTAAATGCACAGCAGACCAAGTTATCTCAAGATCTAGCTATAAAGCTTTTTTAGTATACAATCTAGAATTTAGTTAGAGCTTAATCCCAGCTGGGATTCCTGACTGACACAGTGTATGAAAAGCCTGAATCCTGCAACTACTTTAAGACACTGCCCATGGTCAGGCAAATACTACTGATGTAGGTTCTGTAACTGGTAGGTAGGGTGGAGTCTGCAAGTCTTTCAGTCTCTTAGAGGGCGAAGTCTCTCCCCAGATGGACTGAAAAATAAGTGTGGACATGGACAGACAGACATTTGACAAAGCCCATATCAATGTTAGTAGCAAGCAGACAGTCTCAAGGCAAACACCACAGTGACTAACAAGCTTTCGGTGTTGGAGAAACACCTGCTCTTACCTTGGTCAAGTATTCCTTCATGACCTGAATAAAGTATGGCATGGCAAAGTCCATGATGTTGTGCCTCCACGCTGTTTCCAAGACAACATCTGGCCTTAGGAGATCGTAGCAGGTGAAGAGACAAGCACCAAAGCATTCTCTCTTGTTCTCCTGCAAGAACCACTGCAACAACTCTTCTGCCAACTCAGTATCTTTGGATTCTGAAGCATACTGCATTGCATCCTACAACAAGAGAGAGGCTGTTTAGCCTCAGGTGACGTAGTACCACGTCCGTGTCAGTGACTGTATTTAACTAAGCTGCAATCTCTTACTGGCATTACAGAGAGGAGGCATTCTAGGACTTGCTTCCAAGAAATCTGTCCATCTACTGCCACTGTGCAGCAAGATTTGCCAGATTAGCAACAGACACCACCCAGTGGCTTCCAAGAAGATGCAGCTTTACTAAAAAGCCACGGTGCTCCAAACAAGTCAAGTGCGCTAAACCAGACCTATGCAGTGGAGTCTTACCTTATACAGTCTGTCTTTCTTACAGAGTTCTACACTCTGTTTCCAGCGATTGTTTCCTTTGAAGAGATACGCAGCAATTCTTCGGAACTCTATTAGTTCATGTTTCTCCAAACGTTGAGCAAGAGAAATGTTGTCAAAGTTGTCATAAGCATCTATAGAAGTCCTAAGAGCCTAAGTAGAAAAAAAGTTATTCACACCTCAAACGTACAACTGCATCTACAAAGGTACAAACGTTTTCCATACATCTTAGTTCTGTATTCCTACTTCTAGGAGGATAAAGTATTCTAGCCAGACCTGCAGAGATTATTTTTTTTTTTGTGAAGCTGGTGTTTGACCCACACATAGTTTAGGGTATTACAGTTAGTATTTTTCAGTAGTGATTGCTGAGGTTAAGAGGATTGCTGAGGTTAAGAGCCTCTGAATACCAGACAGCTGTTCTCTGAAAACAGTAGAACAGCCAGACTTCAAAACTGCTTGCCCTTTCCGTGAGTTCTTTCCCTAGCACCGTTTGTTTTAAATAAAAGCTGATCTGTCACACCCATAACAAAAGTCGCCAGTCTATTCCCAGTAGGAACGGCCCAAAAAGCTCCCAGAAAGCCACTAACAGTTTTCCACTTAATCCTTGGCTAGTCACCACTAGTTCAGTCTGAAGTGTCAAAGAACATATACTTAAGGAATTCAAGTTAACAGCAAGAAGGTAAAATCTACTGAAAACAAGAGAAACCTGTGTTTCTAGACATTAAATGCAAAGTGAGAATATTAGGTTAATACTGACACAGAAGCCACCTTGAACAGAACTTTGAAATTCAGGAATAGTCGTTTCTATTACGAAGCACATACAACATGCAAGTCAATACCTGTTCCAGATATTACTGTTTCAAGACAAGACATACCTGGTAGTCTTCTTCAATAATGAAGAGGTTGTTCAGGGACTCATTCACTGATTTGTTGTTGTGATTTTGAACAGAGCGCAGGTAAGGCTTAACCAGTGGTAGCTGTTTAACCTACAAGGAATCAGGGAGATAAATTTAAGTCAAGATAACTTTTTGTAGAGGTCTCCTAGCATCGTCCCTGTGAAGCAGTGAAGTAGCTAAGCATTTTAAAATGCTACTACAGCTAAATGCTTTTCCAGCTGGATCTTGGATAGTAGGAAAATTACCTTTGTGAAGAAGGTGACAGCGCGAGTGTGGTCAAGCCGAGGGGACAACACCATCAGCAGATCATTGAGCAACAGAGGTTTAAATTCCAAATAGAATTGAACTGCCTTGTAATACAGCTCCACATTGGCCACCTAGAGATGAGTAAGGATGCGTATTCAGAGCGGAAACTTGATTGTAGAGAAATCCAAATGAGAGAGACATAACCGTAGGTATTCCAGCACAACTGAGCCACCCATCCAAGACTCACTCTTGTCTCTACAAATCTCTTTAGTTACTGTAGTTGACTTGCATTTAAATTATGGGGCAATATCAAGAACTTTGAATTTTAAACAGGCTACTAGTGAAGGAAGAGAACCGAAGTACACGTAGCAAGAAATTTACCTCCTTTCACCAGGAAAGTAATACCTTAGTGATGATATCTTTGAACTGGCCTTCTTTCCAAGCATCTGTTGGGTGATTCATCATTGTAATTATGGCATTATCATATTCTTCATACTTATCATACAAGAACACCAGTTCAGCCCAGAGATGGGCTTGTTCTGCAGCTCTCAGAACCTAAGCAAAAGGCATATTAGAAATTACAGTTAACAGATTGCTATCGGTGTCCATCAGTGCTCAGGCTTTAGTGTGATTAGCAGTCAAGAGCTGCTATTGCCAAATCTAGGGCACAGACAATCCCGACAAATGCGTTTCAAGTTAAATTTAAGGTCTCAGATGTTCACCTTGGGGATGTTGACTCTGGACCAGAACAGCTCCAAGTGCTCCCTCATCTTCTGTGGCTTGAATTTGGAGTAGAGAATTGCTAGCTCTGTAAACATCCCCATGTGTGCTCGCTCAAGCCCAAGTGCTGCTTCCAACATAGTTATCAGCTCTTCAAAGTAGCCACGATCCTAAGAGATACAGACGGTTACAGGTGTTTCACATTAGGAACCAACCTGACTCTTAAATTTCCAGTTTTGGACAGAGTTGCCATGAAGAATATACTGACTGTATAACAGGCGTCAGCTTAATTACCTGGTAATAGTTGATTAGCTCTTCCAACTCATCTGCATGCACTACAATATGGAGTCCACACATCTGGGCCAGGCGGAACTCTTTGCCATCAACACAGGCAAAGCAGACCTGGAATTGACAATTGCATTAGTGCTGATAATCAAAACTTCTGAAGAGGCTACAGCTTTGAAGTCCCTTAACTTATTCAGTCAGAAAGTTTACCTCTTTCCATGTGCGAGTACTGTTTGCTTTCCGAGCACCATCCACAGCTGCCTGGTATTCACCTAGGTGAACTAAAGTTGAGGCTAAACGGCCGAAGTTGGACACATTGTTATACAACAGCTTAGCTGCTTCATACATCTTTTCATCATAACAGCGATCGCCAACCTACAGGAGAGCATAACCAGGTTATTCTTGCAGCTTTTCAGTCAAGGGCTTACATAAAGCGTGTAGCGTTCAAGCCATTATCAGACTGGAAATGTCCAAGATCTACCCAATATATCCAAAGAGACAGATATCCCAACACCCCTCGGGTTAACAGGGCCTGCGGGGCCTGCTGCTGTGATTCAGCAAAACTGAAACCAGTCTCACTCACTTGCTGGATGTGTGCATTGTTGGGTCCATTGATAAACTCCTCTAACTCTGCTAGACGGTTTGTTTTAGCAAGAGCAAAGATTAATTCTGTTTCCACATACGACTCCCGGGCCTTCTTGCGTGCCATCTGAAGATACTTCACCAGTTCTTCCCAGTTTCCTACAAAACAGAGTTCAGAATGCTTACTTTCCCCCACTGAGGACACTTGTGCTTAAGCTATACTACCAGCTCAACCTGTAATTCTACCGCAATTCTCCAACAATCAAGACTTGCCTTCATACTACATGTGCTACATTGGATTAATAAAACAGGCCTAACTAAAATCCTGTTATTTAACTGCACACAAAGACCTCCTTAGTAGCAACTGCTCTGACAGAAGCCTCCAGCTAGCTAAAGAAGGTAGTTTTAAACCACCGATTATCTGCAAATGGAATACACGATCTTTTCCTGTTTTCATTTAGGGCAGTCTTTGAAGGACCAGATTCCTCTACTTGCATCAAGATACAGGTTTGGCAGAACTGCAGTTTGAGCAGACCACGCAAAAGAGCTGAGCAACGTCAACAGCAAAGATGTAAATAAAACTTAATCGTACCACTGGCATTGGCAGCTTGAACAACTTCCATGTACGAGGAAGGATCATCTGCTTTAATATACGAGTCAATTGCTTCCTTTACCATCCCCTTCTGAAGCTGTGCTTTAGCCAGCTGACTCCACACAGCAGGCTCATTGCAGCGTTCAGCAAATTCATACGCACGATCCAGGTTCCCAATGTGCTCTATTAATACCTAAAGAAAGGGTTCATGATCAGCCACTATCTATAAAGGTCAGTTTTACAAGCCACTGAGCTGTGTTTTATGTTAGTTCTTCAATGGATCCACAGCTGCTTTTAAAATAGGGACAATTCTGTACAACCCATGCAGCATAAGCGATTTTAGGCTTAGAAAGTTTCACTTACTAAGGGGTTCAATATACAATGTCTGTTCTACTTCATAAGACAAGACATGAAGGAGCTTCGGTCACTTTGCTAATTGGTGCCAAGTACTGAAGTCACAAATTAACGGCAAAGTCCTTGTGTGGGGATGCACATGTCACAAGGAGTTATTACAGACTGAGATTTTAAAATACCTGTACAGCTGATGTGTTGACATCAAACTTCCTGAAGATAGCAAACGCCTCCTCGAAAAGCTCATTGCTAATAGCTATATTGGCTATGTCTGGAGCATCATAGTTATCCAGGCGATTGATGTATTCCATGACACGGGTGCGATCAGCCTTAATAGCTGTAAGAATGAGAAGGTTCTGCAGATTCCTAAATAGAGAAAGAAAATATTAGTACATATCAAATAATAATCAAGAAATTCACCCTCCCCTGTGGAGAAGGTACTAGTTTATTTGCTGTCCCACATTACAGCAATTAAACACCTGCACCAGGTATAATTTCAAGTTTCCTGCGACTTAGTTTTGACTTTACACACCTGTGCTCACTGAACACTGAGTTATCAAGAACTATTTTCTCGAGCAGTTCAATAAGCTCATTCGGAAGATCTGCAGTCATGAAGGCCTTCACAGTAACGGAGACTTCCTCAGGGTCCTGTGTCTCTGACAGGGCAGTCTGTACAACCTGGAGGCAGAGTCAAGCCATTGACGGATCAGTGAAGTTAGGTACTAGCAATTCAAGTTAGGACAACAAAGGCTTTCAATGCTTTGTCGGTTATACCTGGTCAATTAGCGGTCTTCTGTAAGGGTTGCTTTCCAGTAGTACGCTGGCCCACAGTTCAGGGTCTTTACGACGAACTAAGTAGCGGGAAAGACTTTTGAAGAGGGAGTTTTCATTGCACACCTAGTGAAAGGCAAAGTTTATTGAGAGTGAAGCCACAGTTGTTGAACCTACAGCGGATGAGGTAATTGTGTTGCAACATTAAATAAACCTGTCTGAGATGCAGACTAGAAATCTCAGGCTTTGATACTTTCATTAGCCTCACATTCTAGGGTGTCCAGGGGGGTCTCCAATTTCTCATTAGGTTACAGAGGGAGATTAAATAGCTACCTATTCTATAAGAAGTGAGCAGTTCCTAGCTTAATACTTTTTAGGAAATAAATGCATTCGTCAGTCATAAACCTGAACAGCTATCCCATGATGCTCAGGTTAGAACTTAACCCACGTGTCAGCTGCCTTGGCATACATACATTAATAAGTTCCAAATCGCACTGTCCACGCTCATAAGCCACACAGGCCAGGTGAGGGTCCCTCTTCTCACAGTACTTGCCAACAACGCGACTATCATAATAAGGGTTCTCACGCAGGAATCTTTCTGGATTGTTGTTGCTATCAATGTATATTTTGGCCAGCGCATTGTGCGTTGCAGGCTCCTCACAACCCTCATGAATTCTTGCTTCCAGCCAGGGCAGAAGCAGTTTCAGCCTAGAAGGAAGCGGTTTTCACATTAGACAGGTTGAGTGAATAAGAAAGTATCCACTTGCACAGTTTCTTCATTATAGAAGTCAACTTCAGTGCAGGATAGTCAGTAACTAAACCAGAGTTATAGTACTCCATTTTGACCTACATTCTAGTTCATTATTATAATGGTATAACTTTCTGACACTATGAAGAACATCACAAACCGAAGACTCTCATTATCTTGAGGCTGCTGAAGGAAGATCCCCACATCAGCCAAGAATTAAAGCAGACTTTTGCTGCTTACTCACCCAACAGCAGCTTATTATGTCAGTACCAGCTTTAGCCATGTAATGAGGCCATGTAGAAGTGTAATACCTGTTTCTTTTCTCAACCTCTGCAACAAGCTCATCAGTTGAAAATTGACCTCTCACTACAAGGATAAGGTTCTTGATCACATCTTCAGAGCAATCCACATCAAGCAGTCCCCCAATAACAACAGGCAGACGGCTTGGATTCACCTAAACAGGATCATTTAAAGAAGGCAGTGAGCTGTCACACAGCACAGGCAGTCAATACTTATCCCTAGAAGTACACATGAAGGCTGCTTGTTAAAATTGACCTCAACTTCCTGCCTTTATTCCCAGCTTCCTGAGGTTCTGGAGAAGCTTGAAAGCCAATTCTTCAGTCAACAGGGGTTCAACACCACAGTTCAGTGGCTCACTAACACTCAGTCCTCATAGGAAGAGATCCTGAGCAAGCCAATATGTCCCTGGCAGAAAGTATAAAGAACTTCCCCGCCCTCTAAAATGTTGGAAGTTAAAATTACCTTAAGAACTCCAAAGTTATTCTACCAAGTTTTCCTCCTTCAAGAGACACATTAGCAGGGGCTACTGCTCAGCTTGGCTGAAGAGTAAGAGATCTGACTCATGTAAGGGCTAACTTACCAGAGGCCACTAATAGGTACTTAAGTGTCAGTCTCAAGTATGAGGCTGTTTACAGAATACTTACAAACATAATGCCTACAGTTGCATATAATAGAACAAAGATTGATCAGTTTGACTCGTTAAAGCCAGGTGACAAATTGCAACTTACCTTCTGTACATAAATCTCAATATATTTTTGGAGATTATTTCTATACAAATACAGCACCAAGTCGTGGACAAAGTCAAAGCGATCACATACAATGATGAGTGGCAACTGATCCGTGAGTTTAGCTTCCTATAAAGAGAAGAGCTTCAGTGATTTGGTTCTGTTCTTGAGCTTAAACAGACAAATAGCGTCACTTAAACTGTTAAACCCGCTGAATTTGGAAAGCCAAAATTCAACAGTCAACCAAATAATGACAGCTTACTGTTCAACTAATTGTTTGCAATATGTAGCAAGTAGGAATACTCACACCCACTTCAGGGCCTAACAGCAAGAAGCTTTCTCAAGTTTAACCCTGCTCCTTTGTATGGCAAAGCCTACCAAGTTTTACAACACAACTATTACAAGCCTAAGCTATAGATAGCATTTTTAGCTGCCACTGGTGTTTGGTGTGCAGGATTAGCACTCTGGGATTTCAGAAGGAATTTAACCAAAACTAGATTAAGTTGTGCTTTGTTATGTAAAACTCATACAGAATTGACTTCAAGTGACATGGGTCTTGTGATACCTTCTAACTATGGATTTAGAGAACAGTAAGAATCAAGCTAGTAGCAGTACTACTGAAATTGCTAATCAGATTAGTTATCTAAAAGCATTCCAAATTTCAGCATAAGATGACAATGATTACAGTACAGAAGCTTAGTCTATGTGGCAGACACTATTCTGGATACATATTTCGGATCACTTATTTGAACATGCACATCCCAGAATATAATCCTACATATAAATTACACTTAAAGACTTTACACAGGGAGGCCTGTACTGGGAGATTTACCTGGTACATGTCCTGCACATTCCAGACATGGAACAGCACAAAAAACAATAGCTTTCATCAGGAATTTGACAGCTTGATAACATATCTTAGGTGGCTTGATCAATTTACATACCTTACACCTCAGTGACATCAGGTTATTTTTATAGAATTCTCATTTGAAGAGTTTTGCCATCTTCAGATATGATCAGCAAAATCTAAGACTATACTATGTAATCAACAAACATGAAGGCAGGAAATGTTCCCAGATAAAGTTTTCCCCTCCCACACTGTTTCTCACGTTTTTCTAGCAGCATTCCATTTGTCAATAAGCTCAGCACTAACAACAGGCTACAGAAGCTGAACTTTGAGCACACCATCTTTTGCCACTCTTCAGAAATGTTTCAGCAATCCCAGCAGTGACAGTCAAATTATCACCTATTTACACTGACTGGCACATCCTAGCAGAGCTAGACTGCGGTTCACCTGGCTGAAATTTCAGTGTGTACGAGTAATGAGTGAGGGAGATCGACCCTGAACTCTGAAGGCATTTATGGAATTAACTGACACTATTTATTTGTTGTTTCTGTAGCCGCTCAGTTGAAGCCAATTACACTGTAAATAAGCACCAAGGTATGAACTCATTCGGCATTATGGTTGTTTCTCAACCTTCGAGTTACCCATTTCCTGCTTTATAGCAGATATCTGTAACAAGTTCTAGATGAGCTGGTGCTATTATTACAGGTTAAGAGTTCAAGCCAGGTTAACCTTACTAAGAGCAGTAAGGAACTTATCTGACCGATTCTCCATTTTTTAGCTATTGTTCCAGGCTCAGGCTCTATTAGGAGGTACTGCCAACATGCTGGATACCTCTGGTTTAAGAAGACAAATGGATCCGTAAACACAAATGTTAAAGATTCAACTGTATTTTCAGAGCTGCCTCATTTCACTGGTGACACACACCATGTTTTATAAGAACCCCAAACAGGCCAAGACAGTCCAGAGCCACCCAAACGTTACCTTGAGGAAGTTTTTAACGCGTTCTGGATCATAGCAGTTACTTTCCCTGCAGATTCTTTCCACTTCTTTAATTTGTCCTGTCTTGCATGCAGCTTGAATATACTTGAAGTGCACATCTGGATCCTGGCTGAAGTTTACGATAGAGCCCAGGAAATAAAACAAACCTCAAGAGAAACAGTCAACAGGTTATTCCACTAAAGCACTTGAGTTGGATCAGTATTAGCTGTTAAGCGAGTGTTCCAAGTTACAATGAAATGAAAATTTGAATCTGACTATTGCAGAAGTTTACAAAGAACTGAAAAAAAGATTCAAGCATTGTAATTGTTTTACAAAGACCAGATTGTCCTAGCTGAGTCGAGCCTGTTGTTGTTCCCCATGTATTATCCAGATTAGTGTGTTATATGCAACTTTGATAAATACTGATGTATCATCATTAATTGCTATAGGTCAGCTTTGTTAAAACATCCAGCATGTGCCTTCCATACACCCCTAGACAGGAAGTGAGGAAGAGTTCAGAAAACCAAAACTAGTTGTGCTCAAAAGCTACTACCACTTTCACTAAAACAAACTGCCCAAAAATTGCTTGCCACAACCCACAGCTAAAGTTCTCTTAAAGCTGATGCCACATAATACTTGACTACTTTAGACAAATGACTGCTGCTAACCATTCCCCAAATTCCAAGAGTCCAAGATTACGTTGCGTTCTCAGTCTTTACAGAGGTTTTCTCTAAAGCTTAGCAAGATGCTGTCCAGCCACACATCTGCAGAGATTTGACCACTGACGTACCACCATGCTGACCAGACTATACAGAGCTAGTCTTTTTGAGAAGTACAAAAGCCCGAAACCCAAAGGCCACACAAATTTAAGATGACCATTTTGGACAGAGGAAAAAGGCCAGCTGCTTCTTCAATTAACTTTTTAGGTCATCTACAGCTCCAAGCTTTTTGGTAGCATTTCAGAAAACCGACACATGCAACACTGAATGTTGGTGCCCTCCCTTAACAGTGGAACTTTAAGGTTTAGGTCAGGTTCTGAGACAGTTGAGGCCTAGGTACTGAAGTTCAGTATGGCTTTCTAGATTTCAGCAGACAGTCCTTCATACACACATGTATGCTTTTTCTAGAGGCAAGATCACAAACTTACCTTCAAAGCTCTTGAAAGACTCAAACAGCTCAATAAGTGACTGTGTTGACAGTTGTTCATGGTATTTTGAAGCTACCTGGACACAGATCTGCAGGTTCTGACGAATGTTAGCAGACAACATAGCACGCAGACATTCCAGGGAGTCTTCTACCGATAAGGAACCAAAATAATTCACTAACCACTGCAAAGACACATAAGCCATTTTAGACCCAAGTAGAACACTCTACACTCTGGAGTCAAATGTTGGAAGCAATTATTAATGGCCTGAATTTTGCTAGATTCAGGATATTTGATCTCATACCTCAGGATTGAGAAGATGAGTGTGAACTACCGCACGCTTGATGTCATACAAGTCTGTGAAGTGTTCGAGTGCTCTCTGTAGCAAGCCAGCTTTCTCACACAGCTGAGCTATGTGAGCCCGGTCATAATGAGTAAACATTTGGTTTCCCAGGATAGCATCTGCAACCTAGAAGGAACATTGAAAAGTTTCATTTAGTTCCTAAACACTATTACTAGCATTTGATACTGACCCAATGCAGGAGCTAGTCTAGCTACAGATAAGCCTGATCCAATAACTCTGACAGCAAGCATACCTGAGGGGCATGCATGAGGTTCATCTCAAGTAAACGTGTTTGCAGGGGACCTTCTGAGGGACGATTATTCTTCAGTGCATCCAGCAAGAAGGCTGTACATTGCTGAATTAAATTATATTCCATAAAGACATCCACAATCTGCAAATAAAAATTTAGGCTTTTGATTAGAAACTGGAAGCGTATTTAAACAAAGTAACATCAAGCGCAGCTTCCAAAGCTAAACTGTTTATGCTGCCACTGCACTAAGGTACCATTTAGTGTTCTTAAAACTAGGCAAGAAACAGCATTGTCCCAGTAAGGTAAATCCAAACTCATAGTTCAAAATCTTTCTTTCTCTGATGGTAAAAGAGTATGACTCCTCCTACCAATTTAAAGCCTTAAAGTTAACATTTCATAGCAGTGAAGTTATTTACTTGTGTTATGTCTGCAAGAGGCTCTTCATCTTGAACAAGCATTTGTGCAAACTGCTGTCCTTGATCAGGGCTGATTCTCATTACGTTCCTCAGCAAAAAAATCCAGTCTGGAGTATATCCGACCTGAAGAGATAATGAAAAGTAGTAACTCAGCAGGAGCATACGCCTTGTTAAATACAGAGCTCAGTAAGAGCGACTGTCAGGAGCTTACACAACCCAGTCAGAATTTCCTCATTTGGAAAAGGTTACACAGGGAAGTATGAAAGGGTACATGTGTGAAGTCTAGCAGTAATTATTCATTACAAAACCTTAGGCCAAAGCGGGTATTACACAGGCTCTCAGATTCCCCCCACAATTACTTTTAGCTACTTTAGTACATCAGTTATTCTTAAATACGGGACAGATATGGCAATTTAACTTCCTCTCACCTTCTTAGCATACAAAACAATCTTCTGGACTTGTCCTGTTTCAGCAAAACACTGGATGACTTTGTTTGGAACATTGGCTCTCAGATAGACACTAAGTGCTAGCGTAGGATCTACAGATTTCACAAGGTCTCCCAGCTCCTCTGAGCACTCCAGCTGTTTAAAGATATAAATACAGTCAGTCCACCCCGTCAGTGCCATGCTGAAATGCATTACTACCTTCTTCCTCATTTGTCTTCCTTTTAGACTCCTCTCTAAAAAAAAAAAAAATTAAGGCCCAACCTGATAGCCTTATCTGACTCGTTCAGCAGTGATCTATTGTGCTCTGTTCCTTATGCTGTTCTACAGGAGTCAGAAATGCATTTGTAGAGCTAGAAAGAATTGGGTGATATATTCTATCAGCATGTTTCTTCAGCTAATTACACAAACGTAATCACAGCTCAAAGTATATGCGAGTCAGTATCCAAAGAAGCCTGAAGATGTTTGGGAAAGAACAGCAGCAGCTCAGAAGCTTTGCATACTAAGTTCACCCTGCTGTTGTTTTAAGTAGAATGAGTGAAGCTCTTAAGAATATTTGATCAATTCTCTTGCGGTAACATGGGTCACAGTTACAGATAGAGTGAACAACTATTGCTCAACTGACCACACTTGTGCGTTGCCGAGCTGCCCAGTTGAGTTTTCCTGGGAAGGGGGGAAGGCTGTCAAGCAGTGAAGTCCCTTCCACTCCAGGGCTCTAAATGTATCTACCCCAAATTTACCTTATCTTCTTTTAACCATTTTTCCAAGAGTTGTTTGCGTCCCTGCTGAAGCACTGGTCTGCAGAGTTCCAGTGACTCGTACTTATTCAGCTGCCCTTGGTCAAGCAGAATGCCAAAGTATTGGAGTAAAGGGGAAGTCTGTCCCGGCTGGGCTGGAACACTCTGGAACCGGCGTATGGTGTCTGGAGTACGCAGGATTCCCTGCCAGAAATAGAGATGCACTTTAGTTTTCTGTTCTGCTATTGTGGCTTGGCAAGAGTTTCTCCAGAAAGCTGAAGTTAGAAATGCTTGCTACAGCAACATTATGTTTTGCCAGCTCAGAGTAAGTCAGAAGCAGTATGGTTGAACATCAGCTCAGACATTGCCTTTGAGGTGTTTTGACAGAACATGTGCAATCGTAGCCTTAGACTTGTTCCAGTAGCAATGCAGATTTAAGTTCAGAGGACTGTTCTACAGAATTAAGACACCCTTGTCCTTGCAAGCAAGTTCCTATCATCTGAATTTAGTCTCTTACTCTGCCCTTTTTACTGTGTTTCCAAGTGTAGCCTCAGCTAAAGGCTGTCTTTTCATAGAGACTTTTTTAATCATTGGAAAAGTAAAGATACATACCAGAAACATTCAGCCTCATAGCCATTACTTTATCACTTATTCCTCTCCCCCTCTGGGGGCTTCATACAAGCTCTAAGATCTTCCAGCATACAATCAGTACTCTCAGCACACTGCATACAGGTCCCTCACAGGTATGTCAAGCACTACATTAGGACAGGAGCGGTAACAAGATTCTGGTCTTGCCACTTAGGAAATTCAGCAAGCTTCCCTGAAGCAAGAAGCTTAAGTCAGCAGAGTTCAGTACTGTTCTGAATATCAGTCTATTACCTTTGGGGCGTTAGCTGCCACTTTTGCTGCCTCCGAATAGTTCCCTTGTGCAAAGAGCGCATTGAATTTTCTGGCAAAGAGTTCCTCAGCACCTGCCAGGTTGTTGCGGACAGCCATTCGTAAAGCTAGGTCAGGATTCTGCAGCACATTTGTGATATAGGGAATAATATTCTCTTCTTCCACACACACTGAGAGCACCTGAATAAATCATCAAGGAAAGCTTCCAGTTACTCCAAATATAAGCGAGCCAAGGGCTAAGCTAACCTCTAAAAGGAAAGCTATGGCATACATGGAAAGTTTTTCCATCCCTTGATAACTGCAGAGTCTTGCCATTTTATTTAAGAAACAGACCTCTGCTTAGAAAGAACCTCTATCATCCCATTCCTGCATCAAGGCAGATGATTAACAGTCAGTTTCAACTGAGGTATTTACAGAGGTCAGAAATACAGGGATATAAGTACTATCTTTCCATAACCTGTACTCAGTGTCCTAAGTAATCAATCCTAGAGGATAAACCAGGAACAAGTCCTCTGCTCTGTATTACCCGTGCTCGACAAGCAACAACATTTAAAATCAATTCAGCCTAGAGGCATAGCTGTACAATGTTAGCAGACTGGTTTAAACCAGTTAAGGTAGATGTGTATGGAGAAACAGTAACAAATTTTCTTTGGGGCTCAGAACACTGTCAGACATCAATCAGATGTTCTGGACAGAGTTCAAAGTGAACATATTTAAGACTTCCATTAGCATGCAAGAGGATACAACCTGCCCCCCAAAAGAGGTATATTCTAGTTCCATCCTCAATAGCAGGACAGCGTTTAGATCCACTGGTTGTCACTACAAAACCCCCAAAATTATGCAACCAGAACCTGAGTTGTAGAAGAAACTAGAAGTCAGACAAGCTGCCCTCCTGTTCAACTATCCAATACTACCATATTTCTCATTCTATTATTCTGTCTTGTTAATGTCTGGAAACTTCTAGCCATTGATATGAACACTACAGTGTATCTTTAAGGGCCAGTGGGATTAGCTAAGCAAGTGGTTTCCAGGCCAAGCTTCCTTACTTGTCCCTTTCTGTTTACTCCAATAATTCCAGCTGTTGCTTCATGCTGTGCAGTAACAAATATGGTCTCTCCACTGATTCTGTTCATGTAGATACAGGTGCCAGTTTCCAGGTCATACAAGTGGATATAGCCATATTTTGTTATGAGAAACACCACATCGTGCTTGTCACTGATCTGCAAAACAGGAATGGATTAATCAAATTTGGTATTGGACAAAAGGAGTAAGTGCTTTTAAGAACCAGCAGATAGCTGTGCCATTTCAGGACAACTAGGAGTGCTGTTATATTTTTAGTTAGTACTTGAGTACTATCGCAGTAGAATGATGTTTTAAGAGCTTGAAGGACAGTTAAATATACATGGATATTTCTTCCATAGATAAGAACGTGTTGCCTTTGAATGCTGCTTCAGTCGCCACCTTTAACACTACTGAAGCAGGAACAGAAGTCACACCCTTTTAGTGCCCAGCCTCAGGTCAATATATTGACCACCTGGCCTGCAGTGCTCCGTTACAGCATCACATCCACCAAGAGAAGCTACAGCCTTGTTCTTGTGCTCTTGTTCGCAGCTGTCATACCTGCATGGCAACAGGAAAGTCGTTTTGTGCTTCAGGAGGAAAGAAGACATCCACTGCTTTCTTTGGAAATGGCTGATTCCCAGTAGGCGGTGTGCCAACTTCAATGATATGCAACTGCGCGATAGATTCGTCTGTTAGTTCTTGTATTTAATTTACGTAGCAATAGATTCAACAACGAAGATGCAGCAATTCTTTTGCTGCTGAGCCTTAATCCCAAGTTTATGCAAAGATAAACTAAATCAGTCTTCCTAAATGTTTTCACTGGCTAAAGGTGTGGCATACTGTATTCATGTACCATAGATGAGGGAAACAGTTAAGCATGATCTTTAGCTAACCCTAGCTCCTTAGAAGCTTAAAGAGTCAGTTAGGTCACTTTAATACACACTCTTTCAACTTGATTAACATTCTACAGAGACAGTTATGAAGATGTTTCTCTGAATCTAGCTTTGGTTTTACTTTGTCTTAGCTGTCACAAAGTAGCTCACATAATTCCAGTGTTAGTATTAGACCACTAGTTAGCCTTGTAACACTAGTGTTTATTTTTTTCATCTAATAATTTGGAAATAAGTTAAACCTGACACTGAGGATCAGCATCAAAGAAAGATTACAACAGCTTTCCCCTTAAGCCAAGCCTGTGAAGTGGAGTCACGTGCTTCAAGCAGCTAATTAGGCTGGTCGTGACATGCCACCTCACTTCATGACTCCAAACAGACTCCTGCTACACCATGTAGTCCCTGCTGTAGAGCTCGGTATGCACCAATTTTCATATACATTAGATATACATCTTGCAGACTGACACAGTCCTTCACTTCTCTCCTAAAGGCAACTTTGTGCATTATACCACTTGTTTTCCTGGAAGGAGATAACCAGGATGAGTCATTAAAGATTACAGCATATTTAGAACCAAGTCTTACCTTACCCCCAGCTTGCCCTCTTACTGCAAAACAGAAGAGAGTGGATTCTTCAGCATTTCCTTCCATCTTGAACTGCGCAAAGCTTGCTGCATGTCCCTCAATTGGCTGCGACACTTTCCTGTCTACAGAATATAGCTGCATTGCTCCCACAACACGATTTTGCTAGACAAGACAGAACAAGAGTCAGGAATAACAGGCATCTTGGCCAGCAATTTCATTTAAGTTAGTGTTGGTAAAAACATTGTTGTATCAAACTGAAGTACCCTCCCATACTTTCTCTTACAAAGGCATCACTTAAGACTCTTAATCTTGTACTAGTGTTTATACCATTACTGTAAGATTTTCAGTTACACTTCTTTGTTATTTGAAGATCAAGACAAGCATTTACATTCCCAGCAATATTTTAGGAAAGAAAACAAACATATCTCTCCTGCTCCTATAGAAGGAGGAAACGAGCCAAGCTCTGGGCCTTCCACGACAGGCCTCCCCAGTGGTAAAGTACCTGTGCAGATATGCCAGTTAGCAGCAGCCATTTCTGCTTCGCATCGGTACGGTAGTTGATGATCTGGCAGCCAGCAAGACTAGAATGGCGATCAAACATTTTCACAGGCTGGGACTCCCCCTCCATACTCCAGTGGTAGACTGCATTATCCGTTACAAGGGCAACAGTATTCAGAGAGATCCACTTCCAGAAGGTGACATCATCTGTCATTGTATGGGCCTTCATTTTGCTCTTCATTTCAATGTTAAATATTTGAAGCGTTTTCCCAGCTAGAAAAAACAACATTGTTAGCTAGGTTACAGTTTCCACTTGTTCCTTCAAGCACTGGTTAAAAGTAGAGCAGCTGCACTATGACATTAAACACTTGTGACTTCCTTCAAGAAAATGCTGTTATATACCAGCAGTATTTTCGGTGATCAGCTATTACTTTTAACCAGATCCCATTCCTAGGGCTAATTTTATCAATTTGCCACTACTGAGCAATCAAACAGATGTGGAAAACAACTTGGTAAGAGACAAGAGCTTCAGCCACAGGAACAAGTTGTATGATATTTCATGTACATCAGAACTAGGTTACAATAATGCCGAGTCTCTTAAAAGTTGTGAGGAGAACTATGCCAGTGTCATTAAAAACTACATCCACATCTGTTTTAAGTATAAAAAAAGCACAACATGGAATAGTGAAGCTGGCAGAGGGCTTTCATAATTCAGACTCATTGACTTATACCCTTAGGTTGCACTAATGGGATACACAGCTACTGGCTGCAAGCCAGACTAACAGAAACTGTGCAAGGAAAGGAATCTAATGACCAACACAAACTCTAGAAGGCAAGATGAAAAGTTCTCCAAATTACACTGAATGGTGCTTATATACATCCTGAACAGCCACCTGCAGTCATTTATATCAGTTTTTACAACACAGTGGCATATAAGAAATTCTTTCTTCCTGTTGCTTTAGGAGATAGCTATTTAAGCACATGCTAGTGTAGCCCAAGAGGAATAAAAAAAGATCTGAAACTAGGTGCAGGCTACTACCTGTAACTCAGCTTGATAAAGTCACGGTGCCATATGGGCAAATGCCTTCCCTCACCAAGGAGTAGTTTAGTTAGAAGCCACCATTAGTTCAGCTATTGATGTAAGATGCAGAGTCAGGAGCTTCTCCACAGCTTGGAGAAGACTGTCTGATGCAGTGTTACTCAGGCTACAGGCTAGCAGTTGGTTTCCATATCTAGTGCTGCTGGAGCTTTAGAGTCAAGGGCGTTCAGGTAACATGTACCCTACATGCTATGCAAGGCACATTAAGAGGCAAAATCTAGACAATTCAAAAGGGTCAGTCCTGTTTATAAAAAGCTTAATATCAAGATCCCAATAGTTTAAAATACACTTCAAGCTCTCGAGTGGATTAATTTTCTGAATCTTAAGTATTCCCTTGTTTGGGAGGGCATGAAAAACCTCTGAATTTTAGGCTTTCAGTTGCTTAAACACCACTGTTCAGCCATGTGCACCACAGACCTGAACCGTTTTATTCTGCTTTTTCTTTCCATAAGACGCAAGAGGAACTAGTATAGTCAATTGAAATAACTCACCATCTGCACACACAAGAAAGCATTAAAATTGTGACAAAACAGTAGCACAGTATTAAAGTCAAACTTCAGCAACATTGAATACATATAAATCCTTCCATTAGCAATACATGTGTTTCTAGAGTGACAGTATTTAAGGCTTCTCGGGCCTCCTGGGGAAAGAGACTGACACCTCTGGAGACACCAGAGGAATGCTTGTCCTCTGTACTGCCAGAGATACCAACTTAGCTGACCTTGTGTTTTATTCACCACACAAGTCTTCCCTGCATAGTTTTACTCTTCTTATCACTAACTGATACAATAAACATGCACAAACTGGTGCACTGCCTCTTCCAGCAAGGCCAGACTAAGGCCTTCAGGAATATTTCCCCTCCTCCCCAGTCTTAGTTTTCCTTTCTTGACAGAGAGGCTTAGTTGATAGACCTTATATGCTTAGGAGATCAGGTCTCACTTCCCTCTACCATGATTCCAGACTTGAGACTTCAGAAGCAGCTTAAAGCCAACACTCTCCTTCCAGCTCGCCCTGCTCAGAAGCTGTAAGCATTCTGACTGAAGCAAAAAAACTCATCCTGATGATCAGCAAATAACAGGAAGCTCAGCTGAAGCTTACTGCCCAGCTACCTTCAGAAGAACTGAAAATGCATTAAACTTAAGCGCCCATTAAGCTGTGTAAAACTGGTAAGGGAACCTCCCACATAAATTGCCCAAGAGACTTAAGTCAGTCATAAACTAGTCTTACAGAAAGCTCTCCATCCACTTCAAACATTTCTTTATCAGGACTTCCGTACCTTTTAATGCAATGACTTTACTGGCAGGGTTCATGATAGCACTGTCAGCTGAAATTGGTCTTCGTATCGGGTTGCTGGGGTCATTCATGTCAATGATCACCACTTGAGCCTGTTCTCCCACTTTCTCTCTTATGCAGATGAATTTGTCAGACTCCATTGTCAGAGTGCTGAACCCAATGTTTGCTGGGTTGATGCCCAGATTTTGGAGCTGAAAGATAAAAAAAAGGTTTAGCATTAAGTTAGTACCTCAGTACGACCATGAACAGCTTTTGTGAAAGTTGCAAGAGATACCAGGCTTCACTTATTTTTTTGCGACAATACAACCATGCTACCCAAAAATAGCATGGCTCACACATTCCTGCCCACCTTCATTTAAGCCCAGCAGGCACCCTGAAGAAGCACTGCAGCATTCAAATGCTTGGTACTTTGTCTTCAAGGCACATTTACAACGTGCTGTTTTGAGAACTCAACTTTTGAGCCCCCCATATGGTTTAAGGCACACTGAACTCACCTGCTCCTGGTTGCTGTGCCAGAGTTGCAGCGTCAGTACTTGCTCTCACCAGCTCTGCTTCCAGAGCCCTAACTTACTCCATTGAGCTTGACAGCTATCACCATTTCAAGCTTAACATCACATGTGAGGCACCTGAGCTTTATCTTTATCCTTGTAGAGTTAAAAAAACCCTACCTGTCTAGCAATCAGCCTAGTCCTGTCTAGCAGCAAGGTTGTACACCACTCAGGAGGCAGAGCTAACACGAGATGGACGCGACTTAAGCCAGAAATGGCTCATCCACAGCCACGCTTAACACAGAAGATATCAATAAACCACCTCCCTTTCTGCTGAGCCAGTCTGCTTCTGTAAACCTTTAAATGCATACCTTCAAATTATGTTTCCAGTACAGCTTGCAACAAAACAGTTTAGTTAATACCACTCTGTAGTGTTTGCAGCAGGCTACTGTAGTAGAATGTCAGTAGCAAAACAGTTTATTCCATTTTTAACAGTGGAAATGCAGAACGGTTAGTTCACCTCACATACAGATACCCAGCTTGTGGGTGGATATACGTTAAAAACTCAAGATCAGTTTTCTACTGTTAGAGGAATTATCACTTGTAATAATTCAGGTATTTTTCTTTCTGGGAAACTGTCTGAACTTCAAGCCCAAGGTCCCCCGAGAAGGGCTAGACCTTCAAGGCGTTTTAGTATTATTGTATTAGTTTGAAACAAAACACTAAGCTCTTATCAGCTGCGCTCTGTACAAGCTCCAAGATGACCACGCCTCAGCTGCTCTGTTCCTGCCTACTTGCAGCTTCTGATAAAGAGGGTGTTTTACTACACTTCCCCTTCCCCCTGGCTTTCAGACCGCACGTGCGAGGAACAAGCAACATTTAAGCTATGGCACACCAAGTTAACAGAAGAAGCTTCACAGAAGGCACTTCAACGGATGATCTACATCACCCAGGTGAATCAAGACAGCCAGATCTTGGTACAGTTTAAGGTTGAGACTCCAAAGTCAGTCAGTTTTAGCTCCTTGGGTCTGCTGAAGGAGAGAATTTCTAAAAGATGATTCAGCCTTTGTGTATGGTACCCTGGTCACTCTGCATTTGAGTCCTTTGTCCTAAAGGACACTATTTCACTGAAGTTAACTTGCTCTTTCAAGAGAGGACTTCACCATTTGAAGCTCTTCAGTCAGGTTCTAACAATACCAAAAACATGTTCAGGCTCTTTAATGTTTAAGGGCTCATTTCACAACTAGTTTATAGAGAGTTAACACTGGTCTTTTGGTAAATTTAAAGTCTACCCAGTTTTAATTCTTCAAAAGATTTTTAACAGAAATAAGACTATAAGCAGAAGAGATTTAAATGTACTTCTTGAAGCTAGGTATCAAACTAGTTAGCGTGACTGACTAGCTGAAGCCGTTCTTCCAAGGCAGGATACCTGCTCTTCCTGCAACTTGACACAGTGAACAGGTTCATTCGACGACAGCTCCCTTTACATCCATCTACCTGACAATAAAGCCAAGAAACTTTCAGGTGAAAGACAAGTGTTTTATCAGCTCTCCCAAGAGAAAACTGTCAATGCTACAGCTATCAAAATCAAACTCTATCTCCTTGACAGGTCAGAACTCCGTTACTCAGATTTAAGTCAGTGTTTGAGGTCCAGCATCACAGAACCTGACCACACATTCTTTGGCAACAGGGATTCCCTTAGAAGAGTTCAGTTTTAAGTTCAAACCTCCCTTTTACACCTTTATTTGGGTAGTATTCTCTAGGCCTGAGACTCTGGTATTTGTGTATCAGCTAGGCAGGGCTACATGCAACCCGGTCACATCCCTGCAGGCAGAGAGGGATGTAAGAGTTTCATCTGGTAGAGCTGGAGAGACTTACGAGGATGTGGCACTTCCTTTTGCTAAGGCTGCAAGCTTAACAAGTGCAAAACCATTTATCAAGCACTCAATTTCCTTGTTAATTTGGTAGAGGGAGGGTAGTTTCGAGCACCAAGTACTCTGCCTGGCAGTAACTCACAGCACTATGCTCAAACAAACACTGTTGACAGAGTAAATTGAAGAAGCAAGTCCTAGCAAATGGCAAACCACTTAGGGACGTGACCACTGAATCAAAGTTGCTTAGATATTGCAAGACAGATTTATCTTGATCACAATCAAACTGCCATCTGCTAGGTGTCATGTCTCAGGTATCTAGCTCTAGTTAACAGCAGAAAATGGGGTCCTTTTTAAACTTCAGACCATTTCCAAAGGCTAGATATTTCTTTGAAGTTATTTAGATGAGCACTGGGGCTCTGGAGAAGCTTTCTGATAGAGACGCAGCCATGAGTGAGGTCTCCAAGTACACAAGCTTCTTCTGCTAATATTTCGTCTTTTAATCCCAACCAATCCAAGTGCACACACCAAGAATGTTTCAAGCACTGACACAGGAAGTTGACTCTAACCGTGACAATCTCTGCATTTGATTACACAAGAGTATCACCAGCCAAGGGTGGCACTTGCTTTGCTTAGCTGGTAAGGCTAATGGTAACTTTTTGTGGCTGCACTCAGACCCAATGCATGGAACTCTTGAGTACAGATCATTCCCTGGACTATATGTTCTTTCCTTCCCCAAATGGGTTAAAGTTCAGGTGAGTGAGGCAGGAGTGTTTATAAAGCTAAGCAAAGCAAACAGAGACTAAGGAAATGTGACAAGAGGTATTTCTTTGGAAGCTTTTATTATGAAAATTTCAATACTATTCTGTGTACAAACTCCCGAGTTTGCACTACAACTAAAAGAATACAGGGGTTTACAGCAGATTTTCTACCCCTTCTCCTCTTACTACTGAGGGAAAAAAACACCCAAAGTTTAACATTGCACTCATTTAGGTCCACTACCTTTCACTGATTCATGAACACATTTCAAAGATTGGGAAAAAAAGAAGGAATTGTAAGGTACTCCTACATTATGCTACAAAAAACACTTCCTTGGCTTTCAAGCAGATATGAAAGCAGAACTTGCCAGCTGTGCTTGGGCAACCAATTTACAGTTCGTTATTTTACACCAACATTTGTTGAAAAGTTCAGTTATACCAGTCTCCTGAAAGCATGTTGAGAAGAAAGTGTTCTGTGAAGTAGCTGCTTCATTAGAGTAGAACCATGAAACAGGTTGTCAGAGAGCAGCAGCTCTTCTGTTCAGCAGAGATGTTGCCTTGAAGGACTTCTCTAACTCGAGGTTGGATACTTCAGTCAATTGCAGGCTGCACTGAACCATCAGATTCTATGACGACGTTTATCTGGACAGCATTGAGAGGTGAATCTTTCTATCATGGTAAGTGAGAGTCTGATTAGCAAAATTATTTTTCCACTGGAAGATAATTCAAGTACATTCTCGATAACTTACCCAGAGAAGTTGTTCATATTACATGCATGTTTGACATCAAACTGAATGGTAAAACTGCTGACAAGAGTCTCTGTTGACCCCTTCCTGGAACATTCGCTTTCTTGTGACAGTTTGCTTAGCTGTCAAATAATTTCTCCTTGCCTACAAGGAAGGGTGCGGAACTGCTGAGCACGCATTTCACCTCGACTCTCACACTCAACAGGATATAACCACTGTTCTTGTAGCCACAAACAGCTGCTTAGTCTCTTCCCAGAGATTCCTTATCTCCGTGCAGCTAGAAATCACGTAGCTGGGAAATGCCAGTTAACAGAAATATTCCCAGCCTTTTGAAAAGCACGGAGCTCCTTGATGTGCAGTGAGTCACATCAGCTCTACTGCACGGCCATGCTTTACTAGGCTTTGATCAAACAAGGTAGACACCAGGCTACATTTCAGCCACTCATTTAATTCCACACAGGAAAATCAACACAGCAAACTGAAGTCACACAGAAGATTTATACCCGTGCTGATCTGTTAAGAGTTACTGACCGCAGTTCTGTAACACAGGAGTCCCACGGCCAGCCAGTGGCTCCAAAGCACTTCATGCTTACCAGTGCAAGGTAAGAGTTACAGTTTGTGACAGGCTAGGAAGTTATGTTTTCAACAGATAAGAGACCTCTAGAACAGTCAAGAGCTCTTCTATTTCTATATCCTTCCTATTTTCTGCCTCAACCTCAGCAGGCTGAGGTAGCCATCCGGTCTCAGCAGCCACAGGCATGCTGTGTGACTACTCCAGCTACAAGCCACAGCTGAGACTGTACCTGCAGAAACCCCAGTGCGGAGCCACTGGCTGCCATCGCTAATCTGTGGTTGAGGCATCGCGGTCTCAGCGTGAAGTGCTAATGAGCAGTGCCACCAAGACAAGCAGGCCTGGTGACTTCAGTACCTGCTGCGAGGGACATGCTAAGAGGAATTGCTTATGAACTGCTTAATTAATTGTTCCTATCCAATTAGTGGGCGCCTAGACACTCTTCAGGCTGCCTAGATTCTTCACAGCACTCTTTGTTACAGATTTTCCCTCTGCAAAAATAGTCCAAGCTCACTGGTATTAGAAATTCAGATCCATTCTGAAGCAGGGAGCAAGACCCCCACCAAAAACGTGTTAGGCACAACAGTCCTGTCTTTAATTCCTGACTTAAAATACCAACAAAAGACTTAACTGCTTCAAAGTAATGCTGTTATCGCAGAGATTTAGTGTTTTAGGATATATTAAACTGTCTCACTGCCAGAACAATACATGGAAGCATTTTGTTGTTTGTCATTCTTAAAATGAAGTAGTAAACTTGTAAGTTTTATTATATGATGTCTCAGCTGTCCAGTTTTATCCAATTAGCTCTTTGGCATAGCTAGCTATGATTCTGAGAGCCATCCAAGTGCCACATTAGAACAGCAGAGCCACCATTCAGGTTTGCTCCATCAATGACCAATAGATACAAGAACCCTTTTCCTAGTTTAGAAAAGTAGTTCTGTCTCAGCATCAAGCGCACAGCATGAGCTGACAGTTTTCTGTACTGTCTAGACAAGTCTACAGAATAACTTAAATTTTAATCTATTTAGGTTCAGAAGAGTATTTACTAATGCCTCAAGTCACACCAGTACGGTGATGTGCCTGGTCCAAGCTCAATTGTTACATATTTCAGGGTTGTGTGGCTAAATTAATCAGCAATCACAGTTCATCACCCGCTAAGTAGTCTGGTTCCTTCTCATTCATCAGGAACATGTAAGCTTAGGAAAGCTCCATGCACCTACCACAGTAAGCTGCTGTTTTACTTTCACTCTCAAGTACACTGAGGCACCAACTTACCGAAGCCCTAAAACCTGATTTGCAGTTATTCCACATACTGAACTCTGATCTCTCCTGGACTGTTTCCTCATGGCTACTTAAAAAAAAAAAAAAAAAACAACAACCAGTAGCGCTATAAAGTTTTATAACATGAGCCCAGTAGTTTTGGCAGCACAGGAATCAAGTTTCTCCTTGGAAACTCCCAAGGCAAGTTTCTCCACAGAGTGTTGTTGATGTTCCTTTGTGGCAAGGCAGGCAGCTACAACAGACAATACACAGATAACATCCTACATATTTGTGACTCCTGAGATTTCAGAGCTAAGCAATGGGACTCAGAGAAAACCTGAAGCCTGACTACACGCTTTGTTTTTAGACTTTACTTAACAACTACCCAAAAAGCTTACTTGACCCTAGCAAGCTAAGTACTTGTCACGTTTTACTTGCCCAAACTTGACCTTTAGCTCAAGTCGTGGGTACAAAGCACGCTGTACTGCGTACCCAAGAGACAAGACACTCCGGAGCACAACAGCGCAGGGCTTCTGGAGCCTTGAACTCTTCATTCCCGTAGCACCTCGCCAAGATGCTGACAGCAACAGATGATGCCAGCGTGCCTCGAGTAGTGCAATATGGAGTGCAACTGGGTTGGAGCTCAAGATCAGGACAAGCTTCCTACAGACAGTTACTTGACCACTGTCTGACCTACAACAGTGGATCCATGGAGAACTAGTATCATACTACACGTACTGCTGAGTGCCAGTCTTCTAGATTAATTAAAAGCAACTTTCAATAATAGCTTTGCAAGAACTTTCTCATTCCTATCCATTACCTGCCTTTTTATGAATAAAGCTCCAGCCGAGCACCTTCTTTCCTTAAGCATCAGCTACAAACTTGCAACTGTTGCGCAACACCTGTACTACAAGTTTCCTAGACAAAGTAGGTTAGGCACAGTTCAAGAAATGGTATTATTGGGTCCATGAGGACCTCCCGTGAGCAGCCTGGGACACCCTAAAGCAGTTCTGGATAGTAAAAATGTGGCAATATCAATGTTTCCGCTCTCAAAATTTACTCCAACAGCAAGTCAGAAGTTTCAGCATGAAAATAGTGCCTCCGAGAATTCAAGTTCTTCTGAATTTTTTCAATGAAACAAAATGAGGAAGTTCAGTAGGTACAAACTGGAGCATTATGGGCAAGAGCCACATGCATGCAGGCGCAGAAGGCTGGACAGCCCAGGCTTACAGAAGACCAGCTCATATATGCAGTTGTAAAAGATACTGGTTAAGCGAGTGCTCTACATTATAAATAGGAACAGGGCAAAAAAAATACAAATAAGCAGATAAATCAGTCTTTAGGCAGAACAGTCACATCCCACAACAGTGCTGCCCTGAAACCTATCAGCACTTCTGGAGTGAAGCAGATGAGTTTCATTATGTAATAGTACTCATGTCATTAGAGACCTGGTAGCGGGTCACATGCAAAGTTTGTATCTTAAATAATGTATCATAGATGCATTTCTACAATACTTTATTAAGAGCTGGGCTACCCAGAGGGATGAGTTTCACCTGAGTATACAAAACGTTCTCAACACCTGGTTCTAGGCTATGCCACTACCAGGAGAAAACACTTGCTCAGAGCTGAAGCTCTGGCCAATTCAGGAGATACTCCTGTCCGTGCCGCTTGCCAAAGAGTCCAGGGCTACACCCAAGCTATGAATTCTGACCTGGTTTTAAACTGATATTAAAGCAAAATTATCCAACACTCAACAGTTAATTACCCAGATAAAAACCAATCATGGCAACATTTTTTAAATCTAAAAGTAACACTACATAGACAGTGGTAATTTACCCAGCAAAATAAGTATTTTGCAATTGTTCTTTTAACAAGGTGCCTAGAAATGAAATTCTTTCCGTTAGCCTTAGAAGAAAAATCACTACAAATCATGCAAATCCATCACTGTTAGTGACCACTGCAGCCCAGTTAACTAAACACATATAGATGGTGACATCAAAGAGAAGCAGAGCTACAGACAGGTTGCTAGAAGACAGAAGCCCCTGCCTAGGTGTGTCGATGTAACTTTTATTACACAAGTTCTCCTCAAAAAATACTCCTCAGTAGTGAAGCCAAGCTTAATACCATCACAGTTACAGCAACTCAGGACGAGAAGCATGGCTCGTAGTACTTCGCCCTACAGACTTGTCAGATAGGAAGTACACATTGCACAACTGTGTCGCTGCTTCCAGACCCCTCCCTGCACTCCAGCTTCACTGAGAGGCATTAAAGGTGCACGCTTATTTGAGAAGGCAACCTTGCTTTCCTGCAGGACAGTCATTTTAAGATTTATTACTAGTGCCCTTAGAAGGCCACCTTAAAGAAAGTTAAAGCCACCCCTTGGAAATAATCTGTTAACATCCAGTTATGGTTTAATGATACCCAAAACCTCAAATTTGTCAGAGGCCAGGAGACACCAGACAGAAAGTGTAGACCTGGCACTTCTGTGCCTGCACTGCCACAGCTGTACTGCAGGGAAGCCCGCAGTAGCTTTCACATTTCACTGCAATATGTGTTTTTTCTTCACAGAATATGACATTACAAATCAGAACATCAATAAAATGATTTAATACATTCTTAGGATCACAGGGAGACTTAGTCTCATTTTACAAAAATAAGAATTAAGCAATACACGGAGAAAACTTGGCCTCCTCATTAATACACCGCCCTCCCTTGCAGCCCCCGTGCTGAAGCGGGATTTCTCCCCAGCGCTGCCCTGGAGGAGACGGACTCTCTCCTCAGAAGCTGAAACCCTCCCCACTCTCCCCTCCCACCGCCCAGCAGGTGCTGGCGTGGGCCCGGCGCCAGCCTCGCCTACACCACCGGCACGAAACACGCTCCACCACCCGGCGCGGGGAAGGCAAGGTGGGCACCGGGCAAGGGCCAGATGCCCGGCACCGGGGCCTGGACCTCGGCCCCTCGCCACCTCCTCAGGACATCGAGGAGCCCCGCGGCGCCCCAGCCCTTCCCCTCGCGTCCGGGCCCGCACGGAGGCAGCAGCGGGCACGCTGGAAGGTGCCCTTCGGGGCGGCACGGCGCGGCGGGAAGGCGCTGCCAGAGCCAGGCGCCGGTAAGGCCTGCGGGAGGGCGGCCACCCTGCCGCCGGAGGGGCCCGGGTCGCCCCACGGCCCTCACGGACAGACCCGGGGGCCTCTCGCTCAGGCACCGTCCCCGGGCAGCTCCTCCTCCTGAGGGAGCGGCCGGCCCGCCCGCCCCAGCGCCCCCGCTCCCCCGGCCCGGCCTCCCCCGGGCCCCTCCGCGCCCACCTGGAGGTGCTCCTGGAAGCGAATGGGCAGGATCTGGGCCATGGCGGCGGCGGCGGGCTGGGGCTCCAGTCCGAGGCCGGACCGGAGTCACACCTCAGCGGCGTCCGGGGAAGCGGGGCCGCAATGGCGGAACGGGCCAAGGAGCGGGGAAGAGCCGCGACGATCCGGAAGCTGCCCCCGCCGGCGGAAGGATACCGCCGCGGAAGGAAGAGGCCTGCCCTCACCTGCCGGGACCTGCCTTAACTGCGCCGGCCGGGCGGAAGGATTCCGGCGAGCGGCGTGAATCACACGCCGCGGGACCAATGGGAGCGGCGGAGGGATCCGCCACCGGAAGGGACTATTTCGAACCTCATCACTCCGCCCTCCCCGGCCTCTTTTTTTTTTTTTTTTTTTTTTTGCCACATCATGCGACGGAGGTGAGGTGCGTCACTTCCCTTCCGCGCTCGCCGCTCCGGCGGGTCACGTGGAGGGGGCAGAGCAGCCGGGCAAGGTGACTCGCCCAGGGCCAGGGGGGCGGTTGCCGTGGAGACGGACGGGGACAGGCCCAGCCCCGGGCCCGGCCCTCCTCGATTTTTCGCCCCCCCTGAGCCCGGCAGGTCCTGGGGCCGCCGGTGAGGGCCCTGCCCTTCCCCCTCAGGCTCTGCCCACCGATTTTTCCCCATTTTAGCAGCCGTTCCGGGCGCCAGCCTTGATGATCTATTGCTGCGCTGCACTGAAGAGTACCTTAGGCGGTAGAGGAGATGGTTTTCCCAACAAATCCTGATAAAAGAAAAAAAAGAGGAGGTCGGGATGGACCATAAGCCGGTACCGACCTTCCTCCTTCACTGAAATCACGGGCTGTAAATGAACACCCCTCGAGCCAGCAGCCGTCCCTTGAAACTCCAGGGATGGTCCAAAAGACTCTTCCCATGAAACACTGTTAATAAGTACAGCAACATAATGAAACTTCACGTTTCCTTCTATGTTTATTAACTGACAATGTAACTCCAGCCCCTAGAAACAGGTAACACAACTCTTTTTACCAGTGCTTCAGAGGGGCCGTGTGCGTTGTAACGCACAAGCAGCCCAGCAGACTAAACCCCTGCTTTTCTTATATCTTTCCTTGTTTTGCAATCCCAGGGTTATTTCCTCATACCATTTTTGCTTTGTATTAAATTCACAATTTCAAAACCTCTGAGCAGCCCTGGAACACAGGGGGAAAAAAACCCTCCCTTCTTGCTCCTAAGTAAAAAAATAAATAAGAAAGCAAAAAGTGGGCATTCTAGCTACTGATGTCAGACCTAGTGTGTGGGGCAGATGTCACTGGACTTGCAAGTGGCTGTGACATTGCAAATATGATATAAATCAAAGTAAACAGCAATAATTTGTGGGCTTTTGCAAAATTCAGACTATAGGTTTCATCAAGAAAAAGGGCTGGCTTCTCAAAGCAGAGTCTGAACAACAGTGTGAAAGAACAAAACCCTTTTCTATCTGAACCCAGGATAAAGGACCCAATGAAAGAGAAATCGTAAACATGCCACTTCCTACAAAGATTGATCACAACCAGTAATTGATTCACACACTCCCTCAGGAACAAGAAGGCATCAATCTTGCTGCAGTGTCTGTGCTCTCGGAAGAGGTGCAAGCGGCAGCAATTCTCCCGCCGTTAGGAATTCTGCAACTGAAACTTGCAGGGCAGCTGCAGGCAGCGCTGCTCGCTCCTGCTATTGCCGTTGACAACTGGGGTGTTCTGAGTTAAACCTCTTACGGCCTCGCACGGTGGCACTTGGCCCCGCAGGGCAGCGTACGCCGCAGCTGGACTCACGCCGCCTTCGTGGGGTTTGGCAAGTACACGGACCAGCCTCAGGTTTTTCATTTTAATAGGTACAATCACAGAAAGAGGGACAATTATCACACCCACTCCCTTCTTTATGAAGAAGAAAATTATCATTCCCCTGAAGAAAAGCCCAAGGTTTTTGAGAGCTTATGATGAGCTGCAGCCTGTGCAGTACAGAGGTGGAATGTGTAACATTTTACACCGAGTGCTAAGGCCTCCTTACAACATCACTTAACAGCGTTAGGTAGTTACCCGGAAAGCAACTGAAGGTGACACACGGTGTACACAACCGAGGCATGAAAAATGACAGTAGGTTCTTGCAATTTTTTGGAAATTGTCTTATACAAAACATGACATACCGAAAGTGAAAAACAGCAAAAAAGACAAGCTCCACACTAGGGCACTGGAACATTTTAGGATTATTAAGGTGACAGTATGGGATTACCTCTTTAGTGAGAAGGAATCAAACTTTATGAAGATAAAGCATCACAGCTCTTTGCTCTATTATATACTTGAGTCAAGGAAAAAAAGATAGTATTTCCTTGTGTAGTCTCTCTACACGTTTGAAACACTCATTCTCCAGGCTGAAATCCATACATTTTAAAAAAAACAGCCACCAAACTCAGAAAAACAGCCCACAAGGCAGCAGGCCTGCTGATGGACCACAGGATGTAACCTGGCTGAGTACTAGATTGACTGCTGGGGGGTTTTTTTGCCAAATGGAAGACACACAGTGCTAAGTCATCCCTGACAAAATGATGCATTGCTAGCAGGAATGTGAAAACATTTACAAAATACTTTGCATACAAAGACATCTTCACCCAGAAACATCACTGTACATGGTACAGCACAACACAGAGTAGGAACAACACTGCAACAGAGAACACAGGCAGCGAACGTCCTTTTGAATTTAGATCCTGATGGTTCCATCATTAAAAGAGCACATTCTCCTGAGTAGTGCAGGAGCATGAAGACTGTATAGCCACAATCATACAAAGTAAAATGGATAAAAAGCAACAGTTCCACTCCTTTAAAAAACCACCTTTAAGAAAATTTTATTAATAATGGCACCGAGACCACTGAGACCTTTCTAAGCCAACTAAATGCCACAGAATTGGCACCACTGTCAGTATCGTGTCTTCATCCACATTTGAGGCTGCTAAATTGTTGCCAGTGACACGCAGCAACGAAATTCAGCTTGGTAACTTTTCCTTGCTGGATGCAGCAGAGGAAGATTGCGTTTGTATGCTTCGGCACTCAAACTTACCACAAAGCAGAAGTTTTCCTTCATTCCAGTTAGTCATTTTGCATTATGCAAACATACCCAGAACAACTGCATCAAACTGCCTTTCCTCACAGTGGGAGTAGAGCAGTCGTGACTATTACCCTATTTCTTTCACTGGGCCACTTAAACCCTGTGCTCTTTGCTGCTTTCTCTCCAGATAGCGAGCTCGGGCATCCAGTATCGATTGATCATCGTTCCTTCTCTCCATCTTCTTTGTAGAGTTGTCTGTGACTCCTTCTGGGGGGAAAAGAGAGAGAGAAATCTACTCTTCTGCATCAAAAAACCCCTCAGCATTACAATTTCTCCTGTTTGTAAAATATACAAAAACCCCCAACACAATCCCAAATGTTTTTCAAGTCCCAGTCAGCCATTTGAATGACTTCCAGAGAGGACAGACTGTACCACAGCGGGGAGGAAAAAAAAAAAGTTAAAAATCATGCCTTAACTCCCATGTCAATATTTGCAGCTGGGTTCATCTTGTCCCCAAATATGTATCTTGCTTTTTATCGTAACAGATACATCTTGTGTTCTATGCACCCATTTCTTCTCTAAATTACTCATCTCAAACTCAGGTTTAGGCAGGAGAGGGACAGCACTGGGAGCAGGAAAAAAAAAGCTTAGACTAAACTATAAATTTCCAGAGGTAGGAGGAAGAGGGAGGATAACATACAGATAAAGGACTGGGAAAAGTCAATACTCCAGATCAGACGCCATTACAAATGCACATTCCTCCACTGAGCTGAGACCTTGGGAGTGCTTCTCCCAGAAGGAAAGGAAAGCAGGAAATATTTTCAGTTTAAATAAAATTTAAAATAATAATAATAATAATAATAATAATGATTGAATGATTTTTTTTTTTTCCCTAAGACACTGAGAGCTTAAGTATTGTGTGAATGAAGCAGCTACCGCAGCCTGTTCCCAGGGCTCTGGGGCTGGGCACCAGATTCTTTGATGAGGAAGGAGCTTTAATCAGCATTCACTATTCACTGGAATATTTGTAATTATTCTGTCTTGCAGTCAAGTAATAATTCAGCTCATGCTGCAGCCTTTCCTTCCACTGGGTACTAATTAAGCCTTTGTCAGCTATTCAGCCCCCTATTTTTATGAAGGTCCCAGAAATACAATATCTGTAAGGTCAATATTAATCTCAAATTAATTTACAATTGCCCAGTGAAGTCAAAAAGTTAAGGGGGACAAAGAGAACAAACCTCAGCTCCTTGGACTTCAGATAAATAGATGAGGCTCCTCTGCGTTATCCAATAATGCAAGTATCCTTTCCAGCAAATTTATAACCAAATCCAATTCATGTTTTCATAATCTAAAAAGGTTGTTTTATAAAATAACGCAGCACAGAAAGAGATGCTGGTCTAAACACAAGAATCTACATTTTCCCCATTGTTGAGGAAACTGAAGAAAATCTATATTGCCAGTGCCTGTACTGTATACTAAATCAAGTTTTGGAAGGGTCAGCTCAGGAGTAAAGAGGCCCTTTGAATACTTGGCTGCTTTATGAAACCTGCTGACAGAAGAATTCAAAGAATGTCAGGCAGCCAGATCAGTTAGCAGGCACCAGTTTTAATTAAAACTGTCTATTTAAACATATGGCATTAAATTCATTGTCAGAATGAAACATTCACCAAAACGTGATTTTTTTCCCCTTGTCTTTTGTTTGGTGGGGTTTTTTGGGTTGGGTTGGTTTTTTCCTCCCCTGCCCCATAGCTCTTAGGACTTCTCTCTCTCAGGACAGTATTATTTCGGGTATCTATGGCTAGATACCCTTTGCAAACTTAAATAATGGTCAGACTCAAAATGTTTTTATTCAACTCTGTGTTAAAATTCTGCTCCTGCCAGCTATAATTAATCAAAAGAAGGGGGAAGCATGGCAAGACCCAGCAAGCAAACACCACTACACGCACGGCTGAGGCAGGAAAATAAGCATTACAGAACTGTAGTAAAACAAGGAAACAACTAGAGCTAAACATCAAATATGTTAAGCACATCCAGATTAACACCTACTATGTGTTCAGTGACATAATATACACACGCAGGTCCACAACAACCAAGAAAACCACACACGCCATAGATACGGCCTAGTGACGTGCTTACCATACTGCCTTTTAAGATCCTCCTTATGTTTCCACTTGGTTATTTCCTCTTCAGTTACTTCCTCCCGTGCCACACTGCTCAGTTCATATGCATCGATTTGATGCAATCTGGGCAACAAGTCTTTGACCCACTCATAGCGAACAGGACACACTGTCCGGACATAGATTTTGGATGTCACTGTGACATCATGGAAGATGATCCACTCGAGGCTTGTCTCCTGGTTATATAGCTGAAAAATTTAAAAAAATATTTCAGAACTGGTAAAAAAGAATTTTTATTTCTAGAGCACCCTCCACTGGAGTATCTTCCAATGCTTCAGATGCAAGAATAATATAAAGCTGACAATACCTTACGTTTTTAGACAGGGAAACTAAGACATGATGACTTGCTTAAAATCACCCAGGAAATCCAAACAGCCAGAGAGAAAGCTCAGCCTATGTCACACGTGTTTTATAAGCCAAACATTTACCAAATTTGAAGAAACAAGGCTCTTCCCACTCTCAAAATGAACACTGCAACAGTGCTTCTCCCAGCCACAGGTTAGCACAAACCAAGCAGAAGAGGAAGACTTTACAGCGACCTGCCTCTTGCTCTTTTTACAGATCCTTTGCTACTTTATTAACAGACTTTGCTAACTTACTGTAGATGAAGGATGGATGTAGACTATGCTGCCATGTCCGTCCATTGTGCAGAATGTCCTGGCTGCAGATCTGAAAGGTTTGTGAAAAAAAAAATAAATATAATGAAACACACTTTGCTGTGATTAAACAGCAACACTAAACTAAGCAAATCAGCAGCAGCATAGAAGAAAATATTCAAATATATAAGCAGAGGAAGATCCTTCCAGAACTAAACTGCAAAAAACACCAATGAGGAGTAAAATATTTACCACAGTAACACCACAGATAACACCACAATAATAAGCAGAGTTTGGGACTGAAGTCCTTGACAGCCATGATAACTGGACATTTCCAAGCCCTTTAGTTTAATATCTGCAACTACTCATCAGCTTGCAAGTTTATTTCACAGATAAACTACTATTCCAATGAGGTAAGCAACTTTCCCAGGAATGTAATGAGTCAAAAGCAGAGCACCTATCAGGCTGCCAGCCCTGTGCAGAAACACCACCTCCAGCTACAACTGCTACTTTGAAACAACATACAGCCCTACCATTCTGTTTCAGTAAGCAGCTACACCTTTAAAGAATATGCATAGTATCTTCTCCATCCAGTTCTCCAAACTTTATTACTTACCTCCTAGCTACATTGATAAAGTATCCTGCACAAAGACATCTTCTTAGTATTTCAGTTCTGGAGCCTTCAAATGTCTCTTTAGGGAAGTCTGGCAGCTATGTAAATTAAAAAAACCCCATGAATCAGCATCTTTCCTAAAGAAAAAGTGGCTATACCCCCTCCATCCCATGGATTTTAAAACTCTGGGTTTCTCACCCTATGGAAGCCATGAGGAGGAAAACCCTCCTTCTTGCTTGTTTCTGCTACCATACCTGTGAGTTACACAAGCTACAGCAAGGATGCTCTAATAAATATTGAAGTGGATTAATTTCTACTGGAGAAAGGCAGCAGCCATCTGGCAAAGGCTCAGTAGTCTAGTACATGTCTTAAATATAAACTCAATCATACAGAAAAATCGTATTTTTTACCTGTTTCAGTTTACTGATTATTTCCCGAAGTTGTTTTTCCACACTAAAAGCAGATTTTAAAGCTCTCCAATGGATCCAGTATTTCTGGCACCAAGCTGAAGGAGACTTGCTGAGAACAGAAATACTTGCATTATAAAGAAGCCCTTTGTAAGCTGCAGGCAGAAAGTTGCCTCTATTTTTTGTTATGGTCGTACAAAGAAGGCAACCTACACAGCCAGATACTTTGTTAGCTTAAATAATAGATGTCTTGATAGAAATTACAGATCACAATAAGGAATAAAACTGCAATTAGGTATGAGTACATACACGTGCATATATGCAATATATCTAAAACCAACAGCAGCTGGGAGTTACAAGTAATGCAAAACCACTTACTGTAAGGAACCATTTCATACCTTGCTTTGCACTGCTCAAAAATATTTAAGAGGGTTGCAAAGTCATTGCATCCTCCCACTTGTGAGGAAAGTTCCTGGTGTTGAAGCTCAGCCTCCTTTTGCTTCTGAGGATCACCTGAGGAAGTAAGTTGTATCTCACTTTAGTAAAGTCATTTTTATTTATTACTCCTACTTAATCTTCTGTTAGCATCTCTCCAAAGTGTGTTTGACAGCCTTGGCTCTTTATTGATGTTATTTTTAGATTTGCCTCTCCTCCACAGCTGCATTTACACTTCCTCCTCCCTCCACTACCGCTGAACAAGAACACGTAGATGCTATTGAATCTGTGATTAATCTCAGCAATCAGCACTAGAGATGAAGAATTCTAGTCTCTTAGAAAGAAAGGTTCTACATATTTCTCTCTCACAATCAATTCAGCTGCCAACATGGAAAGATAAAGGAAAAGCGACCTTAAACAAACAGTTCACAGGGATCAAGTGAAAGTTTTGCCCTGAGAGAAAAAACAAGACTGTAGAGACCACCTCATCATAGCACCATCTAATCTACTTAACTCAGCTTTTGTCCCCATACTCAAGTGCCACAGTAATGAAGGTCTTAAAATAATAAGAGTCTAGAACAAACACAATCTGCGAGTTTAGTGGGAATTCACCTTCACTAAATGCTAGGAATGTACTAGGCAAAAGCAACATTTCCAAAGTGTTATTTCAAGTTTTAAATACCCGAAGAATTTCTTCCCCAGCACAACCTATTCCCCTGAGAAGAGAGGGATATGGCTGCAAAGGCCAAGGCACTACATCGCTGCTGGACTGCAGACGATGTCAGAAGTTTGGGGGTATTAAAAGTAACACCGATGAAGTAAGGAGGCCTGTTCCTATACATACTGCACATGAGCAAGTGCCCTCAGGATGGGAGTCTCTGTGTTTGCGTCCTAATGTACTAGGCTGCTGGCGAGTTACGAACAGGCGTGCGTTAGCTAGCTGAGCAGATAACAAGAGCATATCGCCAGATGGAGGATGGGAAAGCCAACGCATGTTTGTGGGAATGGGAAAAACCCCAGAGCAGAATCCAGGCTATCAGTACTGTCAGCAGTGTCTTTAGCTGTTGCGCTAACGGGCACGGTTAATAGACTACAGAGATAACTGGACAAGAGCCAATGAGTGACTAGAAAGGACAAAGGTCTTCCACAAAGAGCGTGCTACATATAAAGACTATATGTAGCACAGCTGGGGGGGATGGGTCAGGGGCAGACTGGAGGGGAAAGGAGATAGGAAGGAGAATGTGGGAGACTGAGTTTAGCACTAGTAAGAGGCGCTAGCTTGGAACCACAGCAAAATTACTTTTTCCATTTAGAGAAACACTGGGAATGGAGGCAGTGACAAGCTGAGTTTCTCACAGTAACTTAAAAGGTCTATTTGGTTAAACACAGTTATTGAGCAGAAAAGCCAATCCAGAGGTGACCCCATTCGTTAAAAACAAATTAATCAGTCCCTGTTGTCTGTACTTAGACCAAGAGCAGAACATCTGCTGTGATGCATTTTGGTTTTCTGGTGTGGTATGTTTGTTGGGTTTTTTTTTTCTTCTTCTCTCCCCTCCTGTAACAGTTTTCCCCCTTACGATCTCTCAGCAATCCACTCACTTACCCATATGTTGCTTTACAGCTCACAGTTCTGGGACAAATGCAACCCAATTCCATGCTATTTTGAAATCTTTGGAACAGCTGTTGTCCAATTCCTAGCGTGCAATGTTCCCTGACTCCAAGACCACAGAAAGTTGTAAAAGCAAACGGGCAAAGTGCCACTGTGTATTTGTCCTAGTCTTACCACTCTTCCCTACAGATCTGCTGCGATGTACTCTGGGAGACAAAGCATTGCACTTGAGGAATCTTTCTCACACTGCAATGTAAGGGTTTATTTAAAGCATTAGTTTAAGGTAAATACTTCTGTCTCTCACCAGTGTTGGGCGCAACTAAGGAGACGAGCTTGCTCCCTGGCAGGAGTATCCTTATGCTCAAGTAAAAGCTTGTGCTACCATTGTTCAAAATAGAGAATCCGTTCCCACTTTATAACCTTGAGATACACCTATAAGATACTGTTGCCTCACAAACTATTAGCACAGAAAACTACCAAGAGCAAAAAACCCTGCAGGGGGAAGCTGTAGAAAACGTCTCCAGGTGAAGCAGTGTGTGCTGCCTAACCACTGCCGGAGACGTCCCTGTCCAAGCAGAATTCCCCACCCACCTAAGGCTGCTTTGGGATAAGGGGCTTCCTACCTGGACGAATGAAGACATTTTCCACAGACAACATGGCTGCTATGGGGAGCAGCAGGTCTTCACAGTCAAGAGAAGCAGCTTTTATGACAGCACAGGTCAGGTTGGGAGGGAGGGGAAACTGCACCAGGAATTCACCCAGTCTTGTCACATGGCCTCTCCTTATCCCAGGAAGAAGATTCAAATACCAGATTTAACAAAATTATGTTTAAATGTAAATTGGAACATGCACACACAATGTCACCCACCATATATTGATAAAGAGCATAACAGAAGCATTTCCCTCTGGACTGTTCTAACACTGCAGATAGGTGCTGGAGACATGAAGCAAGTGTCACTAGCAGATCCAGTTTGCTTATGCCTGCTTCATGGCAGGCAAAGGCAGCTTTTTAAGCATCAGATGCTTTTTTAAGTGTATTAGATTTTTTTTTTTTCCACAGAAGAATTCCTGGAAGTTTAGGATAAGATCTCACTTCCTGTCTTGACTTCTTGGATGGGCCTCACAGCTAATGCCTAAGCACCTTCATCACAGCAGTCTCGGATCTGCTATCAGGAACTGCAGCACAGAGTTGAGGTAATTTGTCTGAGATCACTCAGGAAATCCAGGACAATGTGGAGAAATTAATCTGTATCTCTCAAGTCCTAAGCCATGCTCTAACCCTAATTTTACAGAGTATATTAAAAGCCAGTAGTTAACTTCCTGGTCTAATGAGGAAACAAATTCTACTGCTGGAGGAAGTCCTTTAGTCCACATGAACAACTCACTAACACTAGTTAAACCATTAGATCTTAAATTCTTGTAGTGACTACACCCCTTTATTTTTTTACCTGTCAATAGCATTGCACTGGTAAAGTTCCTTGAGAGCTTCTAAAATATGTCTTTCTTCAGGGCAGTCCAAATATGGAAATCTACGGTAAAAAATGAAAAAAAAAAAAATCTCACTGTTCAGACTCAGTATAGCTTTGTTAGTTTTCATATTTATTAAAATACTTTTGTAACCTTTCAATACAGGTTCTGACCAAAGTGCACATAAGCATCTTCAGTATATGGGTGTGTTACTACACATACAGCCTCAAGCTGAAGAATTACGATGACAAATCCCAGCATGGCACATGCAAAGATGAACTGTATGTTCTGCACATGTACGATCCTAAAATTAAACAGTTCCACAGAGATGAAGCTTTTGGGATATAAACATCGTTATTTTAAAAGCAACACTATTAACTATTTAATTTTGGAGAGGAGGAGCTAGTTTTGGCAGAACCTCAAACTGAACTTGAGCTCAAGATCCAATCTGGCATTAAAAACTGAGGAGAACAGCAGAAAAGCTGATTGTGTTGAAGTGTCACAGGTGGCCGGGGCCCTAATCCTGCCTCCTGCCAACAGGCTGTTGGTGCCTGTGCTGCCTTGCTGCTGCGACTCAGGCAGAAAATGATAATCCCCCCCTCCATGGAGGTTACCTTATGACATCATGCACAGAAAGGCACTTCAAGGTCAGGATCACTGATGTCAGACTGGTTCTCCTGATCTCTGGGACCGTGTGATCAGGCATGCACTGCTCCCAGAATTCTCTGCTATACAGCCGATAGCTTTTTCCAGATGATGTCCTGCCAGCCCGGCCAGCTCGTTGCCTTGCTTCACTCCTTCCAAAACAGAAAGGCAGGGGAAAAAAAAAAACAACAAACTCTTGATCCCTTCTGTTATTATCCAAAGCAGCACACTGTAATTATGATAAATAATAGCAATTTCTATGCTTGTAGATAGAAGATATATTATACTGTGCAGCACCTGAGAAATCCAGCTATACAAAACCTAGCAGAACGAAGAAGCATTTCTGTGCAAGGGAAGATTTTTTTAAGCTTCTCTGAATCGAGCTGTTGTATTCAGCAAACACAAGATGACATGTGAGCCACAGTTCAGACTATACAGACAATGCATTGTCAATTCCTTCTTAATGCCTGTAACCTATACGAAATTATATGTCCTGAACCACTTTCTATTTAGCAGCAAACAAAACTGCTTTAAATTACAGAGCCTCAAAGCTGCCACCCCCTCCCCTTCCCCCCCCCCCCCCCAAAGATCAACTGATAAATCAGTATTGTCAGAGCAACTCCCAGAAACACCAAGCACATGACCTTTTTAAAACTTACTTTGAAATGGGAACCACCTCCAGTATGTCCAAGCCAACTCGAGGGTTATGATTCAACTGCTTCACAAATCCACTATCTACTACGTATCTGAAAAAGATTCATAGTCTGTCAGAGAAGAAAACAACACAGGTCTCAGTAGACAGACAGGTAACTGCCACATGCGTACCATCAAAGCAAGAACACATTTATCCTACAATCACTGCAAACAGGTAGTTGCACTTTGCTGGTCAGCTGCAGCCCTGCAATGCTTCGGTCTACAGGATGTTGCAGATAAGACCTCCCAGCACCCGAGGAGATCATGCTCATTTAATGGAGCGGAGGTTTGATTTCAAATTAGGGTCCAACAATATTAATCATCTGTAACGCTATATAATAGTATCAAGGGGTTTTTTATTCACTATGTACACAAAAAAAAGGCAACAGGTAATTACTGGGCAGGAGTAGTAGCAGAAGGAAGTCAGACGCATTCTTCCAAATCTAGTAGAACTTTCTGAATTATTCCCTCTGTTACAGCTTTTATGAAGGATAGGAAACAATACCTGACTCCTTCAATCGTCAGAGATGTTGCAGCAATGTTTGTGGATACCACACATTTTCTAATGCCTGTGGGAGCTGGCAAAAATATTCTTTTCTGTTGATCTAAAATGACAGGTAGTCAGTCAAGCACTCTGTTATGTTACAATGCTGATTTCAAACCACATTTCCAACACTGTGCAAACTTACTCAAACGCTTAGTGAAAGTCATCTGAATGAAATTAGAAAGTGAATCACATAACATTCTAAAATATAGATTCGATATTATTTTAGCAGATGCCAGAAATCAGAGAATATCTTTATTGTGTGTATATTCAAGAAGATTTTGAGATCAAGAAAGGCCAACTCTCCTGGATGTTTCCTAACCCAGAGCTAGGAAAAACAAGCAAGATGTCTGGTCTTAATAGAAGGATTCACAAAGGATTTGAAGTGTTTTAACAATCAGAACAAGTGAAGGTGAAAGTGAAAAGATTCAGTTAAACCCCCCCGCCCCGTTTCCAGGAAATCTTTTAACACGTAACAAAGCAGCATATGAAGTTTCCATGAATTCACCTGGCTTTCCAAGGAACAAAAATGGGAGGTGGAAATTCAACTTTTCCCTGAAATTTTCTCACTTATTATACTTGAAAAATATAAAAATCTCTTTAAGGACAATTCTCTCTTGTGTATTTAAAAATATTCAAGCACAGTGGCCTCTGAGAAACTACCATAAAAGAAAAAAAAAAATTAAAAAAAAAATATATCACTCTCAGTCAGGAATCTAACACCCATCATGGAGTAAGGAAGAAGCTATACCTTTCTTTTATGCAACTTTTCATTTTGCTCTTTCAAGAAGGTAAAAATTTTGTTCCCTCTCTGCAGGTTGTTACCAGATCTTTCCTCTCAGCAGCACTTCCAGATGGAAATTGCTGTCCTGCTCTTAGGAACACTTATTCAGCCTCACGGCATTCTGCATGCTGAACCCACGCATTCAAACATTGTGCTCAAGTTCATCTGAAAATACAGCGTCTGTGTTCAGTAAAGGTCACAAGGCCTTTGTTTTTAACTCTTCAAAACTAACTGTGGTATTGCTGCCAAATAAAACAGACTGACTCATTCTGATAACCTGTACTTTTCTATTTGTGTAACACTGTACTACTTTTATCTTCCCTTACAGGTCTACTCTCATCACCACAAACCTACCGGCAATCTATTTTCCATATAAAATAGAATGTGAGGGCCTAAATAAGACATCTGAACTTTCAGTTACACAATATCCCCTCTTCCTAAGCTTGAGACCTTGATGCCATGTGAAGCCATTTCCTGTGCATACGAATTTTAACTGGAGGCTTCTCTGCAAGTACAGAGAAGGCTGAAGTTTGTTTAGTTTATGGACACCACAAAAACCCCACAGTGCTACAGTACTGTAACAAGCGGGTTAACGAATGACATTTTTTCCAATCACGACAGAAATATCTGATTAGGATACTATTTGTAACAACTCTTGCAGTTAACATTTATGTGAATTAAGTTCCATATGACATTATATGCTCTTACCTGTTGACATTGACCCATACAACGGTAAGATAAGCAGGCCTTCAACAGACTGATCATGTACTTCATACCGGTAATCAATAGATTCTGCTTTCTTGAAAAGCAAGTCACAAGCTCTTTCTATTTCAATTTGACCTAAAAAACATACAAGAGCATTTAAGCAATGTATAACCTATGTAGCTACAACTCTGCCTTCCTAGTTTGTGACATCTTTAAACAAGATTGTTTTGCCAATATAAGAGAGTCATCGACACCATTACGAGAAGGGAGTAATACTTATGACAGTCAGTTTAGGAGGTGACATCCAGTCTTTCCACAGTGCCTCTCACTAAGCTTTTCCTTAAAAGATGACTGCATGAATGCCTGGCCCATACACTGATGTAGGGTTTTGCAGCTAAAGAAACGCTCCCTTCCTGAATTAACAACAAAATAAACCACGTAGACAATACAGAGTAAATTTGGCACAGGAAGAAAAGAGCACATGCATATTTTTAAGTTAATGTATTTCCTGTCTGATCTCATAGGCATGGATATACCTAAACATGCTCTGAAAAATATTACTTCACATCACTATGTGCATCAATCTGCAACTTTCCCTTCTCTACTTGCTGCTCTGGGTCAAACTAGACAGTCATTGGAAGGATGTACTGTTTTGCTGGCAATGCCATGCTTCACCTGGAATAACCATCAGTTGTTGAAAGAAAAATTCGCACCTGTCAGGAAAACCAAGATGTCGCCTTCTGGTTCATTTAAGTGGATATCCAGTGTCACTTTTACAGCCTGAAACAAACAACAAACAACCCAGTAACAGCTGGAATCTCACTCTTTCTAAAACTCATAGTACTAATTCTTCCCTATATTCTACAGAGATGCTAAGAACGCAACAATACAGCAGCTATTTCTTGTGGTCTTTCACAGATGATAATCGTACCAAGAACAGAAAACACAACACAAAGAAAAACAGGCCAGACCTCTGTAACGTAGGCAGAGCTGCCTATGTCCCTTGGGCTGAGCAGGTTGCAGAATATCTCCTTGACAGGATAACTTCTTCCTGGAATATGCAGCACTGAACAGTGTCCAAAGAACTCCGACAGCTTGTCTACCTCCAGGGTCGCTGACATCACCACCACTTTCATGGCCGTCTTCCTGTTTGGTGGTTTCTTCTGTAGAAATAGTTTCTTCAGCAAACCAAATAGAATATCCTAACAGAAAAACAGAAGCAACTTACATTAGTACTCCAGCTTTCTTAGAGATCCCTGACAAACTTGGAAGGGACTGATTTTATTCCACTGACATAGCGAAGACAAAAAATCACATCTTCAGGGCCTAAGCACTCAGAAGAATACATACACTTACCCTGGTCATCTTGTAAGCGTGCTAATTGGTTTCTATAACTTAATTATTTTTTTATCAGCTCATCTCACAGCCTATAAACAGAATCAGTGTAACTTAAAATCCTTTGGTTTTCATTTTTATCCTCTCGTGGTCATTTGCAAGCAGCTACCTCAGACGCACCTTAAGAAGTCATCACTTTTGTCCTGCATACATTAATGGACTGAGTGTGGACCCTCATTTGTTGTACTATATGTTGTTACGACTTCAGCAAGTTTATTCTACTCTGCAGTGCTCTGGATTAAAAATCTGCTCCTTTTAGTTAGACAGATGTGATAGACCGGTAACTTCTTACATCACCCTAGCTCAATTACTTGCAATACCCTCAGATGCTTGAGGGCAGAATTGGCATTCAGAAGTCCTTTTCCCCAGCTGGGCTGGTATGTTGTTTGACACACAACACAATCTCTTGAGGACTGAGTGACTCGAGTCTCACTTTGCTCACCACAGAAGGGTCAGAGTGACATCTGATAGCTTTTGGTACTTAGGTCAGTCTAGACACTTCCATGATCCCAAAAGCCATAATCTCTTTGCACAGTCACATACACACTCTAAGAAACATTAGGCCTGTGAATGAGAGAGATGTTTCAGGGTTTTGTTTGTTTCTGCATGTTTTTTTAAAATTAGGATTGTAGAAAGTTTGTGTTCACTGTGCTGGCTTCAAACTCCTGGAAATTTTGGGAATCCAACAGCTGGCCAAGTTTGAACTGCTTTCAAATGGAACAACAGCTACAATTCCAACAGGATTACAGACCTCATCTTATTTTCAGATTATGCAGCACGTAAGAAACGAAGCAGAAATTCTATGGTCTTAGGACAACAAAAGGATAAAGTGCATGCATGGAAAGTCAGTAAAAATCCCTGGGGATTATGCAGAAGTGAAAAAAAAGGAATAAGTAGACCTCAGTAAAGGAGAAATAGTGACCCAAAAGGACAAATATAAGGCAACACTCACAGTGCTGAGGCTCCGCTCATGAGCTTCATCCAAAATGATGATGCTGTACTTGCTGAGAAGGGGGTCTGCCAATATTTGCCTCAATAAGCAGCCATCGGTCATATACTTGATGGCAGTATCCTGAAAGGTTTAATTAGACATTTAGCTATTATCCCAGAAGTAAAGTAAACACTTCTACACAGATCAAATATTTGTCCAGAACACACACTGAGATTACATCACAGGTGCCTGGCAATGTTTCACTTGTAGGCCATTGAAAAAATTTCATCAAAGGAGTTACATGATACATACAACTGCAGCTTCACCACAGCTGGGACAGAGGCCTTCTCAAGGCTCTAACACCTTCTGCCTGCAAAGCCCCAGGAGAGGTGACAGGGCTGTGCCACTCCACGGAGAGGCCCACAAGCAAAAAACTGATCCGCAGCCCGCTGACCCCACCACACCCTGCCACAACAACACCTGCAGGAACACAGTCCTCGGAGCCCTACCTCGGTGGTGCAGTCATCAAAGCGGACCTGGTACCCAACGACACTCCCCAGCAAACAGCCCATCTCCTCAGCCACCCGCTGCGCCACTGAGATGGTGGCAACGCGCCGGGGCTGGGTGACACCAATGGCCCCATGCTTGGCGAGGCCTAGGGGAGAGAGAGAGAGAGAACAGGGACGCTGAGCTGTGCTGCTCGGGGTCAGTTTATATACAGGTACTTACGTAACGTATATACAGCCATAGTTTTTTAGTTGAAAAGGTTTAGTCACGCCACCTCCTCTCACCACACCCGCATCGGCACAGCACAGCGCGACGCTGGGTCCCCCCTGAGGGGACAGGACTATCCGCGTTCACCTGTGCTTATTCCCCACGTTTTGGGGGCCGAGGCCGCAGAGCGGAGGGGGCTCTCAGGGGTTGGTTCCCCCCCCTCCCCGGCCGTTACCTGCCTCGAAGAGGTACTTGGGCAGCTGCGTGCTTTTGCCGCTGCCCGTCTCGCCGGTGACGATGAGGAAGGGCCGCTCCCTCACGGCCTCCACCAGGGCCCGGCGGGACCGGCGGATGGGCAGGGCGGCGCCTTCCATGGCGGCTGGGGAGGCGGCGGCCGAGCGTCACCGCTCCGGGAATCCCGGCGGGGCCCAGGGACGCCCAGGGACCCCCAGGAAGCCCCCGTCACCCCCCTGACGTGACCTACGCGGAAGCAGCGCCGGCGCGCGCACTGATGACGCAAGCCGCTGTTTACGCACGCCTGGCGGCATGCGCGAGCCTCCACGCCCCGCCCTCTCCCTAAGCCCCGCCCCCAAACGCCCCGCCCCTCCGCACAGGCCCCGCCCCCGCCTTCCCCCGAGCCCTCTGCCCCAAACCGCAGCCTGCCCCCTGCTTACCCAAAACCGTTATTTTTTTTGCCAAGTCTGCTGCAGTTTTTCACAGCGGCACTTCTTCCTTCCTGAGGGATGTTGCCAGCATAGGGAAACCCAGCGGCACCTCTCTTTGTGCCGCCCCGGGGCTCCCTCTGGCCGGCCCAGGCGCCTCAGCCCCTCCAGGCCTGGCACAGGTGAACTGGGGCGTCAGATCAGAGCGCTCGTGGGGGATGTAACCAGTGGCTCTCAACAGGTTAAATAGCCCCTCATCGTTGACACAGCGTATGGAACAGACGCGATGGGGGGAAAACAGCTTTGTAAAATCAAAAATCTCTGTGATTTGCCATGCTGAGGATGCTCGGACCTGCCGCCGGAGGCCTGACCAGAGGCCCCAGCTTTCTGGCAACGTCTGTGAATTCACGTAAGACCTGAAGGTGGCAAGCGATGTACACTTAACATGAAACCAGCCTGCAATCCAGGTTCCCAACTTGTGCCTAATGGCTGCAACTAAATCCCCTTTTCTGCTAAAGCACAATTTTTGCATTGTGCTTTGTACGTCATAACATTTTGTTTCCCTTACAAATCCTGTGTTTGTTAATGTTTCACCCTCCATTAGGCTCTATCAGTGACAATCACAGTAAATTTGTCATCGCACCAGGATGGAATTTAGGCCACCTACTGACTCCGGTTATCACCAATCGCCTCAATTTCTCCCTCTGACACAACGGGAGGAATATTTACCTACTGGCTCAGGCATCATGGCGAGGGCTGAGCCGCGAAAGCTTGCAACACACTCTGAAGCTTGGAAAATGTTACATCAATCCCCAACGTTGCCAACTTCAGATATGGCTAACCTAGAAATGTTTAGTCTGTCTACAAGCTGGTATTATAAAATCAAGGCAGATAAGCTGTTTTTCTGCCCTTCCTTACTAATATATCCAGAGAGAAGGGAACATTGCAGTAACTGTTTCATCAGTACCACAACTAGGAGAGATACCTGGTATTATGTCTTTGGGTTTATTGATCTGACAAAAAAAAAAGACAAATCCCTTCTCCAAAGGTACACAAACTGTCCACCAGCTACGACCAACCATTCACACATTGGTCTTTTTTGCAGCATGCAGATTCCTACTTTGAATAACACTCAGGTGTATAAATCTTCCATTTCTGTCTGAGGCTCCCTTGCTCTCCTGTAGCAATTACCTAAAATAACTTAAATGCTCCTCTATAAGCTTGAGAAGCATGTCAGTCTAGCAGTAAGATTACTGTAACCAATCTCTAGCTCTGTTCACTCAGGTACATAATGGCATGTGCCAGTGGAATGTATGTTGTTACGTCCCTTTATGAAACCGTATCATATTTATTAACTCACGATGCGCTAATGCTGTGTTCCACTAGTAACTCCCACAGTTAATGGTGATCATATACACTGCTTTATTATTTCTTACTGGAAACTCCAAAGACACCCTAACTACACTTCTTTTGTATACATTTACTAGTGAGTATTTAATGGTTTTCATAGATACATATGTATGCACGCACACTTGCACATTCTGCTTGATTTTATTTAAATCACATACTGCTGTTGGCAGGCATAGGGGTAGGTAAGGTTTTTCAATTTTCTTTTTTTGTCCTCCTAGCCTGGGAATAGCAGATTTGGTTTTAATCAACCTCTTTGCAGTCTTGAACTTTGTCCTCCTGGAATACAGTGCCATTCATTTAAGGATTTCCCTCTGTCTAATAAACATTAATGAATCACACTCTACAATTCCCTAGTGATCTTATCTCAGTTTCACAGATGGGGAAAACAGAAACAAATTAAGGGGTCTGCACACACCACAAATCAAAGGCAGAGCTGGGGAAAAAACCCAGTAATCCTAGCACAATTCCCTGCTCCAATAACTCTGTAAAAATGCGTTTCTACCCGTGCAGCTGCTCTGTCAGTAACTGTGCTGCACAGGGCAGCAAGGTTACTTTCAAGCTAGCCAGAAAGACTGAAATTGCTTTTTTCCTAAGGTTTAGCTTTACACATAACAGCAAATTTTGTGAGGTGATAGAGGGCTGTAGCTCTGCCAGCTTCCTGTACTGAATTATTCCTGAGGATGTCTTTTTTTTCTGAGCAGAGGATATCTTTCCTTTTCTGATGAGCAGAGATGTAGCAGGATATGGGGAATATTCCAGTCCCTACTTGTACACCACAGGTTTATCCACCTTCCCAGAGGAGAGGCCTGACTTCCTGGGGAATTTTCTTGTCCTTCCTCTGGACAAAGTGGTCCATTCCATGACGAACACGGCATCCCTTGGTGCCTGTGAAGAAAACCACATCTATTAATTACATTGAGCAAGCGAAGACAGATAATTGCCTTGTGCCTGGAATCTCTAAGTAGGGCCACTTTCTAGAAAAAAGATCCCCGAGCTGTAATTTCAGTACAGACAAGCAGAATAAACCAATGTTCCCTGCAAGCTGCACTCCTGTCAGACAACCAGCAGTTTTTCTGACAGCCAGGATTTTTGTGGCACTGGCTGTGAGTCATTATTGAAAAAGTGTTATTCTTAAAACAGAGGATGAGCGCTGTAGAAAGAAGGTGTTAGACACAGCAGAAAAAACAAAACCCCTTTTACACCTCCATCTGCTATCTTACAGTGCCTTGCTACAAAACATTTACAAATTGACAAGTTTAATTTCAAATTTTGCTCCACTTGTTAAAAATGGCTTCTTTTTGAAGACAGAATCAGATGCCTTAGCCTTTCTCCTACATAACGAATAGATTTTCCTTGTTTTTAACTCTGTGGAAAAGAACAATTTCTACAGCACAGCTTTCTGCCAGGATAGCCAGGTTACTCATAACTGAATTCACAGGTTTCTGCTAAAAAAAGGCTGCAGGAAATACAGCACTGGCAGCACTCTGCACTTCTACTGGCTTAGCTTGTTCTGTTCAGCAGGTGGCAAGGGACAGCGTATGGCCGGATCCAGGCTAAGAATTGCTCTGCCGGAATAAAATACGGGTATTTCTGTGCTGGGAAAGGATTTGCAGTGTCAATCTACCCCGAGAGCACATCTCAGCTGCAATCTTGTGCGTGACACAGCCCCTGGAGAAGCTCCTCAGCCAGGTCTCACTTAGCTGCTGCCGGCACGGAGGATGAGATAACTGCTACAGCAATTCCTCGGCCACTTGCTCACACTGAAGCCTGTGCCCTTGCCCCTTCCTGAGCCAGCTGGTCCGAGGGTGCCGCAGCTTCGCCTGCGCAGCGGATCACAGTTACAGATTCAGGTCTCAGTGCCCCAGTTCTGCAAACGTTTCTGCACAAACCTTATTGTATTCAGTAGAAGAGACCTGGCATACTCACTGCAAGCCTGAACTGTGACTCTTAAAAGCCTATTTTCTTTTGTCATTAAAGTTGGTCTATGACGGGCCAGCAATTGATTTTGTTAATTTACCACCCTCACACGTACGCCTGCATCACCCTTTTTAAATTTAACTACAGTGTCAAGATCTGCAGCTGTTTCCGAGGCCACATACATGAATGATTGCTGCTCCTGCCAGGTGCAAGTATGAATAAAAAGGTCGTGGGCTGTGGGAGGATTAGGCTTTGGCTCAGCTGTTTGCATTCTCACACAGAGCACGGTCCGTCCATCCATCCGCCTGTCAGCCCGCACACACGAACCAGACAGGTGAGGAGCTGAATATTGGAAACAATTCAGTGACGCTCATACAAAGCCACTACCAAAGATGTGCACAGTCTGTGGTTTAAAAAAAGCTTTTACAGCAATCCTCCGAGCAGCCCGTGGATCAGTGAAATTATCTGTACAGAAATATAAATGCAGAATGGCATGGGAACAGTCTCCCCGGAGACTGGGGTAGGGTAGACTGAAGAATATCTAAATCTTTAAATCGTGCCTGAGATTTTCGTGTTAAATTGGAACATTTTCTTCCCACGCTCACCTAAGAAGATGGAGGAAGGCAGCTACTTATGGGCAGTTAGCACATGCACCGACTACTGAGAGCAATCAGGGCAAAAATATCCACCAGGCATGGACCAGACCCATCTCTCTGGATCTCCACCTGAAGTATTTCACTAATTCAAGGCCTTTTGTACCTGCACTAATGAAAGCTAATGGCTATTTTAAGACCTTCTCACGCTTGCACTTCTGTTACAACCCATGGGAGGCTTCTAATCTATTTCTGTATATTAGACATAATTTCTCTTCTGACTTCCTTATCAAATGTGCAAAATAATCAATAATTCACTTAGGCTCTACATTCCCGTTAGAGTGCACGATGGTTGTGATTTAAACATATTTCTATGACTGTAAAATAAGCAGATATCCTAAACTATCCTGGAATTGTCCTCTTGTATGTGACAGCACCTCCTACTACCCTGAGTAGTTTTATTTCCCCAGCTGTTAAATCTAGGACAAAATACTACTCTTTTGTTCTATATTAAGACCATAGAATAAAAGCAGCTGACTGCTTTTCCAGCCTCTGTCCTCACGGAGGGGAACGTGGGTTGAAGAATTAACCCCTGGCATGAGCTTTTCTCACAGTAAGTCATTAAGAAAAGCCAGATCTCCTCGATGCTCTCCCAGAATTAGGTGGTGATGAACTGGAGACACCCGTTGCTTTCCTCCCCTTCCCGTAGCCCTCACCATGCACTGCGGTTAAAGGCTCATCTGTGATTACAGGGTGATTTCCTTCCACAGCCTTGTTTTGAAGAACCTGAGATTCATGTAGCTTAATTAAGAAGAAAAAAGCAGGTACGAAATCCCCCCATTCCCTTACCACTGATGCTGTCACACCTCCGAAGTCAGTAATAACCTCATCCCTTACACCCCTCTGGGGTCAGCTCGTTCTGTAGGGGAAAGCTGGGCACCAGGAGATTAAGTGACTTGGCCAAGGTTACATGTGTCACAGAGGGTGTTCGAAGAGAGAGACGCCCAAGTGCCACATCCCTGAGTTAAGAGGTCTGGCTAGACCCAACCAGTACTGAAGCTCCTCCTTACCAGAGACTCAGCCTTGAGATCCAGGGACAAGGAGACAGCCCTAACAGACCACCAAGACACAGCTCAGGTATTTTGTCTCGGAATCTACAGACTAGAGGTTGCATTTCCCAATTTCCTCTTGTCCCTGTGTTTAACCCTTCAGTATTATCAACCGTGGGTGTCCGCAACATCCAGCGACAAAGGCAGAGCACGTGGCAGCCATATATGTCCTGGTAATGACTTCATTTCTTCCACCAGCTCTGGAAAAACAAAAACAAAACCAAATCCCTGGTCCTGCATAATTGTGTCCCTGTTATTCATGGATTTTATATTGTACTCCTTCATGAATTTTAATGCGCAGTCCATTTTCTTTCCACTAATCCTACATTAGGCTGGAAGCCTTTATAGACCGAACATTTGCCCTCCTTAGCTCTTTATTCCTTGCAGCATCGTGGCTGCTATGTCTCCAGGCATTGCCCTTGTCTCAGCTGGTCTGACAGCTAGGCTCAACCAACATTAAAGTGCTTTCTTATTAGGTACACTAGTTTTGTGCATCCGTGACAAAAGCAGCAGGCCTGTTGAATAGACACCCTGCGAACAGCAGCTTATTTATTTTGCCCGTGATTTGCCGATCTGTTGGCGTGGATATTAGTTGCACAGTGTTTGAGACAACTCCTGTCTGTGAATCTTTAACTTTATGCTTCTGTGAATCTCTTTTTCCAACTAAACGTATCTCCACAAGTCATCAGGAACAAGTGAAAGCCCTCCAGGAAATTCTCCTTTCTAAGGAATTGCAGAATTTATGTGTTGTTGCTGCTGAGAGACACACAAGGGCAAACCACGGACAGCTGCACACCCCCGTAGCCTGTGAGATGCTCAACAGCCTTATTTTAAATGGCATTTAGATTTGAAAGCCAGGCAGAACCATTAGATACTCTAATCTGACCTTCTGCAAAATGCAACTTGAGCCTGCTATTTCACTACTAAATTTAGTAATTTGTTCAGCTGAAGTGATGCTTCCAAATGGAAGATACCTAGACTCGATCTGAAGAGATGACAAAGCCACAGCTTCCTTCGGTAAGCCGTCCCAGCAGAATTGGTCCACGAGGTCTCCCCCGAGGAGCGGAGTCTACAACAAATTGAGGCAAGATGCTCTTTTTGTGTAAATTGCTAAGAATACCAAGCCCTGCCCTTCCGTGTGTTTCACAGAACCCTTATTAGATGAAGAAGGAATATTGTACAGTTCTCAACTATAAAGTTCTAAAAATATGGGAACTTTGATGTATAAATGCATGTTAAGGACCTTTCTGGCCCTGACTACAAATGTTCCAAATTGCCACTAATTTCACATCACTTGCAGAACCAGCAGTAATATTTCCTCTCCGTGATATTCAGAATATACTTAGTGTTTTAAGGATTCCAGCCCTGAGGATACTTGGTGCTGGCATGTGCCATTAGTACAACAGGCAGGCAGAGGCAGAAATGAATCAGACTTAAAATCTGATTTGATTTAAACAACACTGACCTTATGAGAAGTGTGGAGTCCAAACCAGGCCTGCAAATCCCATCTGTTTCTTATTTCTATAATGGGCAAGCTAAAACCCTAAATCCAAACAGCTCTGAGCTTTGAATCCAAATTTTGCAGCTTGAGTCCATTATTAGCAAGGACAACAGCTAGCCCAGCACAGACTCGCTTCTTAAATTGAACGCGGGGATTTATAGCACAACATTAAATGAAGGAGACATATTGCTGGTTGACTAACAGCTAATCTGGGAAAGTACTTGGAAACAGAGATTCATGGGTTGGTGAATAAGTTGACCCACCTCTTTGCTCCCCATAAAATTGTTATCACAACACTTGTGGACTTCAGTGATGTTTTGAGGGTTAACTGGTGTTTGAGAGCCACTCGAATGCTCCTCTGCTGTTAGGAGCTAATAAAAACTTGCACTAACTCTACGTTAGGTATTATACTCTTAGAGTTTTCGCTGGTTTTTGCTGCAATTTGGTGTCAAAAAAAAAGATCTAATCTGTAATGCAAGCAGCTTTTTAGGCTTTTATGAAAAATAAATGGGTGTATTCAGAAAAACTTTGTCTCTGTCCTTTAATTCAAAAGACCAAAGCTGGCGAAGGCTGGTCTCCAAGCGTGAATGGAATTTGGCAATACCATGCCCATTAGTGCAGAATATACCCGTTAAATATATAATGGCTCAAGTACAATGTAGATTAGAAAAATAAGTGTGGAACTGTAAGGGTCCTAGTTATTTTCCATCCATCTACCTTTACATTAAACACCAGATTTTGATGCTTCCCCAGATGCTGGGTAAATTATTGAATTTTTAAAGTGATGCTCTGTTTATAGAATTGCAATTACTCAGTATCGGCCTTTGGAGAAGAATCCCCATCCATCCCCACTAATGGCTTCTTCTGATCTCATCCGACGTGGAGGATTTCCTAAGCATATTAAAAACATTATTCACTCTGCCTTTTTAGCTTAGCCAAAGATTTAATGAGTTCAGCATAAGAACTGTATGTTTTGCTGTATTTGAACTAGATTTGCTCCCTGATGGCTGAAGCTGTGCACTCTGTTCCCTACATATCTACATAGCAGCGAGGGGAGTTCTCAAACTGGTTAGATTATAGATTTTTTGGAGTAAGAATCTTGGTGTTTAGCACAACTGAGTGTATCAACCTCAAAGTATCCTTGACACCTGAAAATACATCCTTGTCGCGCTGCCAGGGTTGGGTGAGCATTAGCTATTTTTTGTGTGGTGGACCTTTGTGCCCTACCTGGACTCCCCATTAAACAGTCTAGGTAGAACCTGAAGCTCCTGAGACCTTGGTTGTCCAGTGCTGGATCCATCCCAGCCCGGACAAGGTAGACACCCACCTCCAGGATGGCGGTTTTTTCACTATATATGAAACACCTTTCAGCAAACATCCAGCTTTTATTTACTACCCTGTAAGGTGGGTGTCTCTCAGAGTTTATGTAAAGTCCAGGTTTCCTGGTTTAAAGACACAAGCTTCTGGAGTAATATTCCAAGAACAGACAAAAAGCAGCAAAAAGCCAAGGAGATATTCAGGCCTGCTGCTCCTATGTCACTTGATTTGGAAAAGCTCAGAAATATTATTCCCTACACCCTGAAACAGAACGTCATGACCTTGAAAACACAGCCTGCATGTGGGATTAGGTCCTTTTGCAGCACGTGGTTTCAAGTTTAATCTGTCACAGTGCTGCATCCTGCTCCTCCCTGGCACCGCTGGGATCACCGGCCCTCAGCTTCTTTCCAGTGGATTTGCCACCTGAATCCATCACTCACTCCAGGATTTAAATCTTCTCCATCATGGAGCAAACCCTGGGTGAATCGCTGTGCTGACAAGGATTTGAAACCTTTCTTTTTTTCCCCCTTATCTTTGAGATGTTTAATTGAGACACAGCAGTATGCTCTGGTAACGCGGTTCATAATGGCTTTAAAAAAAGGGAATTTATTGTTGGTTCCACACCTCGCAGCGTTGGGCTCTGCACTGGCTCAGCTCTGTGGATTTTAAACCTCTGGCGAGTGCAAGGCAGGGATGCAGTCAGATTCTGGTTTATCTTTTGTTCAAAAAAAGAAGTGGAACAAAAAAAATTGTCATATTTTCCCCCTTTCTTCAGTGGCCGCCCACGTGCTTGTGATTCAAGGGATTTTTCACCCAGCTTTTTACTGCAGAGTGTTTCTTTGATCGTGTCTTGCAGTGATTACCGTCATTTGTTTTCAGGCCTCTTTCCAGCGTGTTCTTTAGATGCAATGTGAGGTCAAAAGGCAGCTTCCTGCGCCCTGCGTTTGATCAGCAAAGTGGCTGCGTGACTCCTTCCATTCCTACCCTTATTTATCTTGGAAAAAGCAACCAGAAAATGCAGGGTTTATGTATCTGTATTTAAAGCTTTCAGAGGAGAGAGAGCCCTGCCTGCCCCATGCCTGCTGCCCAGGAGCCTTAACCGACCTCGGAGCATCACCCATCACAGCTCCTGGGGGGGGTCTCCTCACTCTGTGGGATAAACCCCGTCCTTAGAAACCCGAGAGCAATCCCAAACTGAGAGACTCCCCACCACTCACCCTGCAGCTCCTCAGGGTACAGGCTTCCCTCCTGAATTTGGAGAGGACTCGTGTGGGGAAGGGATGGTGTACACCCAACACGCACAGGCTCCATTGGGATAGAGCAGGATGGTTGCAGCCCTTCAAGAAATCTGTTCCTTGAGGAATCAAACAGCAACCCATGATGGAGACACTCACCAGCTCCTCCCGTGTCTCCCTGTCGGAGCTGGGCAGCATTGGGCAACCCACTGCCCTCCAGCGATGCCTTTGCTTCTCCAAATTCTTCCGGTCTGGGACATTTCATTCCCAGCAGCGAAACGCAGTGGGAATCGCTGAGTGATGCTCTCCAGATTGTATTAACTGGCCATAAACTGCTGCCTTTCAACCCGCTGCTGCGTGACAGACAGAAAATAGGAACAGAGGCCGCGGGGGACCTCCTGGGGCTGCTTGATCTCACGCTCGCTTTCTGAAATAAAGCCATTTCAGCATCAGATCCATCCTGCTGATGGTTGGAAACGCCCTTGGTGCGAGAGGCAAGGAGGTGCCTGGAGGGTTGAAGGGGTCCACAGCGATGGAAAACAACACACGGGTGCTGCTGAAGCAGGCGCGCACGCTGGCTCTGGTGGGAGAGTGAGTAACGAGGGTATATCGAGTGGGTTTAATTTACCCCTTGCACAGAGACACACGACTGGGGTCCTGGAGAGCCCCATGTCATGGGGAAGATGACAAAGACCCTTTTTTCAATAAGTGGATATTTTGCAAGCTCATTTCAGTGCAAAGATATAGACACAGACCTTCTCCTCCTCACTGCTGTGGGAGGGATGGAAACCCCTCCAAGCAGAAGGACCCCAGACACCCACTCCAATCATTTTTAATGACAGCCCTGCGCAGGGCGGGATCACGTTACCCTGGCTATGCATAACTGAGAGATTTCAGCCCAATTTTGGGATGCCCACCTTCACCAGACCCCCAGTCCTCCACCATCCTCTTCCAGAGACGCAATTGTGTTTTCTCTCAACAGCTTGGCGTAGCGCCGGGGCGTTTACAGCAACAGCCACAACGTTTACAGCAACATAAAATGTAAATAAATCACTTCCAGCACACACATTAGCCAGCGTGACCAGCAACATCCAGACCACATCGTCCTTTGGACTGGACCAGACTGTGGATGTAATTGCTGTTGCTGTTTGCTGGAGTGATGCGATCTAGAATTAATTTTACTCTCTAGTACTTATTTTTTTTTCTTTTCCTTAACTTGCACAGAAAAACAACCCTGCAGGGCATGAGGGGGGATGGACTGGCAAGGCAGGGCATCTCTTTCCCTGCTGCAGTTCCATGAGAAGAGGAGGTTAATTAGCAAGCCGCAATCAGTGCCTGGGAGAGATCAGCACCCGTAGCCCCGAGCACCTTTTCGTGCCCTTTGTGGAGTGCTGTGGGAGGGAGAGAGGGTGATCTTGGGGTCCACGCAGCTCATTAAGCCCATTTAAGCCCATTACTTAAAACCAGCTAAACACAATTTCAGTGTGGCCATAAAAAAAAACTACAACAGGAGGTGCCTCAGCACCCCTGCCCTACGAGTGCCGTGCTCAGGCACTTTCCCGCTCTCCAGGCTCCGCTTCCCCTCTCAGAAAAATTAAAACAAACAAAAAAAACCCCTAAAACTCTTACTATTGAACTGCAGAATGATGTTCTTCCCCCCATTCAATACTCAACCTTTGGGCCTAAACTACCCTACATATAAATGTTGAGCGTCGCTGAACTCTTTACAAACAATGTACTAAAGCAGCTGTGTGACCAAAATTTCCCTCATCCATAGCAATTTTCACACGCAAAGCTCATCAGACACATCTGATACACGTGTTAATAACTCACCCTGGTGAACGCTGACAGGCTGAATTACTGATTTTCCCTAATTCTTTTTTTCTGTCTTGAAACACGGTCTCCTCTATCTAATGTGAATTGGTCTTTTCACCCAATCTATTTGACAGATCTACAATTTAGTATTCAATTAACATTTCAAGAATAAAACCAGTCTGTGACGCAGGCACCAGTCCCTAGCATGAACTTCAGATGTCCATATTAACCTGACATCTCTGCAAGCCAACGAGACCCTCAGAGCAGGCTGCTGCCTCTGCTCTTATTGTCATGGATAAAACAAATGCAAGAACCGGAGAGATTTATTGTGGAAAAGGAGCAACATGTTCTAGTCAGGACAGCGTTACAGGTGTCTAAGGGGTGGCAGGATGGGCATGGTCATGGGGGGCTGGATCACCTCTTGAAGGATCTGCCAGCCCTGACTTTCGGGGACTCTGCAGCTCAAGTGTGACCATTTTGTTTAATGAAATGTTTTGAAGTGAAAGGCCTTAAACTGCTAACGGAAGGAGTGTAAACAGTGACCAAGAGGGATCTCAAACGCTGCTCTCCAGGCTGGGTCTGCAGAGCAAAGCCCAGGCTTCACCTTGTGTCTGCCAACAACCCGGCCGCCTCAGGGTCCTTGGGGTGCAGCAGCCACGCGCCTGCTCCTCCGCAGGCGGCAGCTCCCAACCTCATCCCAATTAATCATCTCCTAATGACTTTCTGAACCGGGAGGATTCCTTAATTATACTATGCCTTAGACTTTAATCAAGAAATCAATCTTCCACGCTGCCCGAAACCTGAGGGTATAGCGCATTCGGCGAAGAGGAGGCCAGGGCATCCCTCGTGCAGCACTGCAGAGGTCCCTGCGATGCCACTGGCCATCCCCGTGCACCACGTGGCTGAGCAAAGCTCAAGGACTCCCCAGTCACAGCCCTGGGGGATGATGGCGTTGTCATCAGCACCGTTGTGTAACTCTCCCTTTGCCAGCGTAGGACTCTGGTGTCATCCCCGGAGCGTGACACGCTGACGGTCCCCGGCTGAAGCAATCACTATCCAGCAATATAATAAAATCAGTGGCTGTGGCCGTGGGCAGGTCCTGCACAGCCCATGTTATGCAGAGAAAGGGAACAATCCTGTTCACTGAGGCACAAGGCCAGCAGAGCTCTGTGAGGAGAGAGCTTCGGTCCGTGCCCGGTAGCGTGCCCACTCATGCTGCCACAGCAACGTCAAAGCAGCTGCAACAGCCCGCGGAAAAACTCCCTGTTTACAAATATGTGGCAACCAATGCACAGGGACGGCCTGCAGAGCCAACCGGGAACGGTCTGCAAAATATTAAGGGTTTGCTGCTACCCCACAAAAATGATGCTCTGCTCCTCGAGTAACGCCTTCAGCCGCTGGCGGATGCTCTCCCTCGGCCACGGCCATGCCCTGCGGCTTTTGGCAAACCCGTTGGCTTCTCCTCCTCTCCCCTGGCTGCGGCAAAGCCGGCGCCGCTCTGCTCGGCCGTGCATCGGGAGCAGACCTGGGCGCCCGCTAATCCCCGCAGGGCCCCAGGGATTTGTTTCTTTAACAGGGAGCAGCAGCAGTGGGTTATAAGTAGAATTTGGAAACAGTGCATGCCAGTGCGGGGCTCATTGCCGAATCTAGTGGGAAGTGATTTAATTAAGATCCCTGCACAGCCCCATGCCTGTGCCCCAACTCCGCCGAGCACTGACATCCACATATTTTTTCTGCCGCCTGACGCAGGGTGCCAGGCAATGCGCAGCCCTCGTGTGCTGGCTTAGTGCCTCTGTGCTGAGCTGGACGTGGTGGGGAGAGGGTTGGAGTTTTTCAGGAGGTGGCTGAGACGGTGGTGAAGCCTCACACGGCTTCAACTGCTCCCATCTCACACCGAGACCGAGGCAGCCCCGTGTGCGCCTCCTGCCTCTGCAAACCTTGTGAAAATAAATACAACTGCCGGGGTTGCTGTGATCTGCTCTAGTGTCAAACACTGTGTGAGGTTGCTGTGATCCAAAGGCAGGAATATGTCTAATTAAATATTAACCTCGCTTTTTTGTTCCAGTTTACGGGATGCTGAGAGGCTGGTTGCAGCAAAGGATTTGTCTTAAAGGATGCTGGACACTTTGTTCTGACAAGCAGCCCCCGTTCGGAGCGGAGGGCAGGTTGATGGTTGTTACTGATCCAAAGCCCGGCAGCACACGGCAGCGACAGCAACTTTAAGGAGGCGCAGCCACCACGGAGCCTCCAAGTTCGGGTTATTTTGGTGAAGGAGCCCTTGTTTCTCCCCTTGCCCATTGATGTTATTAAAACAGCTCCTCTTGCCCACGGGCAGAGGGGAGACCGTCCCCCTCCCGCAACACCCCCATCGCACAGAGGACCCCGATTTTACCCGCATTACCCCCAGCCCTGCGGTGTTAGAGCCAGTGGCTCCTCTGCAGCAGGGTCCCACAGGGACACTGGCAATTTGGGGGTCTCGCCCCGACCAGCCAGGCACAAAACATTCACAGCAGCGTTTGGCAGCATAACATCACTCAGATTTTTTACGGTTGATTAATGGGTGGGTTTTAATTTTCTCCTTTCTGACGAGCTGAGACTGGGGCAGCCAGCTCCAGGCAGTTTTATTTTACCTGATACCGGTAGGAATCTCTTCACAAGCAGCTGCAAAGACCCAGCAACTTAAAAAAAAATTTCCTGCAGTTTTCACCTCCTGATTTGCTCGGCCAGGCACAGGCAGCTGCTGGCCTGGCTCTCCCCACACCCCACAAAACTCTCCCCCATCGCAGTACGGCAGCGACAGTAATGGGAGAGAAAATAAAAAAGATTCTTTCTCTCTCTTTATAGAAAAGGTTTTTTTCCTCACTAACAAAATTCAAATACAGCATACAAAGATGTGACGTGGCAAAACGCTTTAAGAAATAGTATTAGGGTAATGGAAGGGAGGGAGATGGGGCCGAGCTCAGAGCTGATGCCGGTGCAAGTGCAGAACAGCTCAGCTGAAACCCAGCAGGCTGGTTGGGTTTTAAATTGAGGTAATGATGAAAACATTTTGGTGCATGTGTTTCCTCTGCAGAGCCCTGCTGTGTCTTTGCCGGCCGTCGACCTCCTGCCCGAGCTGGGGCTGCTCAGGCACCTCGTCCTTCCTCTCATCTTTCACCTACTCAGATGATGAGGTCGCTGGGACGGGGAAGGATTTTGAGTACCTGCTGCATTTGCGAGGAGCTAAAAATAAAAAGCATCTGCTAAAAATAATGAACGATAAGGGAAAAAATGCTAAACCCCAGAGATCTCCCTGGACTCTGAGGATTAATTTTAATTTCCCTTTAATCCAGACAAAAATAGTGACATCACTGCTGGAGGGTACAGCTCAGGGCCGGGGTCCAAAGCAGTTGTGCCTCCCTGCCCATCCTGCCCAGCAGCACCCCGAGACCCAACTCGCTCCCAGCACGGCCAAACCCCAGCACGGCCAGACCCCAGCACGGCCAGACCCCAGCACTGAGCTTTTGGGTGCATTCCAGAAAAAGTGGGAATGCTGCAAGCCAGAGGCCACAGGGCTTCAGCTGCTCCTGCAAGGGACGTGGCCTTAAACCCAGCTCAGTGCTTGCTGTGGTGCGGATTAGAGTTGGGCTTCATGCTGCTGTGCATGCCTGGGTATGACCAGTTTTGGGGTGCTCTGATCCTGTATGATGCTACAGCCTCAGGGAAGGGGAGGAAAAGGGGCCAGATGTCCCAGATTACAGACTGGACTTTTTAAAAATAAAATTTACCAATACTCCTTACCTTCAGAGGGAAGAAAAATAGTGATCAGAGTGAGCTACTTAGCTTGCAATCTTCCAAAGAGGCAAAAAAAATAATTTCTGAAAACACATTTCAAGGAGCAAAGGATGCTGCACACCCAAGAGCCTGGGCTCCACGAGCACCGCAGCCACCGCCCGCCCTGTCTGACCCCACACTGCACGGCAGCCAGCCCGGCACACGTCCCCTTTCTCCAAATCCTCAGAAAATGTTTCCCTGGTCTTATCCAAGTGATAAAACACCAAGAATATGAGGAGAGGAACGCGGGCTGGGCGCTCTCTGCAGCTCCTCACTACCCATGCGTACGGACAACGGGGGCGGTTGAGCATCATTAAATAGAAACATTGCTCCCAGCTTACCTACTGCATTCAGATGTATGCAAATATATGCATACAGCAATTTACATACAGAGCTCGCCTGGGACTTTGCTTCAGTGCCAGGAGGAAAACTCCCTTAATTCCTGGGATGCGCTCAGGGCTCGGTGCCCCCCCACGAAGCCGCTAAATTTGGGGTGGGGGGTTTGGGGGTGGATGGGCTCAGAGGAGCGAGGCAGGAGGATGTGCTTTGGGGCTCTTTGTGCAGCAAGGTCTCAGCTGAGAGCCTGTGAATAGATACAAGGGCTCATAGTTGGAGGTGTGATTTATATGCAACAGCACATAAACACCTGAAATGGGGTCTTTAAAAACGCCTCAGACTTCCCTATAATGCTGCTACTGTGGAGCTGCTGCAGCTCCTCGTGGAGCCAACATGCATCCCCAGAGCCCAACGCTGCTTGCGGGAGGGGAAAAATTAAGAAAAATCAAATCTAAGCAATTCCTTACAAGCTGCTCCAAATGTGTTTTCAATTCAAGAGTGACCAGAGAGGTAAGTAAATATTTTTCTGGAAAGGAAATTACATTGTGTTTACACCTAATACTGTTTGCTGAAGCACTGCCTGCAGTCAAGCTCCAGCCTGCTTAATATTTACCCAGCTGGAGGAGATGCTCAGTGGTGTTTGGCCACACTGGGCATGATATAGGTGAAGAATTCAGCATTTATACTTATAGGAAGCCCTGTGGTTTCTCGAGCTGTGATGCAAAAGACCCAGCGTCTGTTTGCTGGGCTGTGTTTTTGTGAAGCTGCAAGCCTCAGACAAGGGGCTGCTGTTGGACAGGGGCTGTGCAGCCACTTGGCAAGGGCCAGGTAGATAAAAAGCAAATACTGAAGTCAGGAGGGTCCAGCCTGCAGCCCGCTGGGGTCTAGCATTGGCCTGCAAGGCCCTTCCCATTGCAGGGAGCTATGTTCTGCACGTTGGGAAGATCTCCCATGGCTTTCTTTAAGACTCACTGCTCCAAATTTTTGAAGGTGACTGTCCCAAAAAGCTGTTTGCTGTTTCTACAAAGACCTTTTTGCCACCCTCCTGTGGTGGGCACAGCGATGCTGGAGTGACATGGGTGCCACATGTCATGTCCCCACAGCTGGTGCCTCCCTTCCTGCATAGCCGAGGGAATGAGCTGGGAATACCCATGGGAATGAGCTATGGAGGTACCTTCCCTGGGCAAAGCTCTATCTGTACAGCAAATTTGATGGCTGGTGCAGCCGCAAGATCCTACCTAAAACCTGTGCCCTTTGGTCCCTGGGAAGGGCCCAAGTGGGGCCTCTGTGTTGCAAAGCAGAGCTAACCCAGGCTGGGGCTCACGTCTTCCATAGAAACAGATTTACAAGCCCCTGAAAATGGTGGCCAAATCTAAATATTTTCCTTGGACACGGACAGGACAAAGGCACTTGCTGCCACATTGCCAGTTTGGGTAACCCACAGCTGAAGCGCTAACGAAGGTATGTCTGCAATGCCTTTGCTCATCAGCCTGGAAAGAAGCACAAAGCTCTCCCCTCCCCAGCTCCCAGGTGCCAAAAGCTGCTAAAGGTCAGGCTTAAGCTCCATGGACTTTGGCAAGAGTTTGAGCAATGAAATCCCCTCCAACATCTTGGGAAACACAGGTCTGAGCTTTGCCTTCTGTTAATCGTGGTGGGAGCAGCCGGGGGACGCGGCCGGGCTCCCCACGCTGCCAGGACCTGCTCCAAATCTCCCCACCGAGCCCTTAATCAGCTTTCACCTGGGATTAGCTCAAACATTCCCAGCCTCTGGTTCAAAATAGCTTTTCTTGCTTGTGGGCAACTAATCCCAACCAAGCCCTCTCTCCATCAGCCAGTGTCTCCAGCAAGGTTTGTTTTATTTTTTTTTTCCTAAGGCTTGAACCTTGCCTGGTTCCCAGATTTTTTTTGATTGAGAAGCCAGGACATGGGATTCACGTGCAAGTGTTCAGAGCTGGGTTGTGATGGGGACTGACGGCTGTGGCTCCCATAAGCCCAACCAAGCGAAGCCTGGCCTGGTGCAAGCCAGGTGCAAAGAGGAAAACCAGCCCAGTTCAGGCTGAGCAGTCTGCATTTGGGGAAAATTCAGGGTTTGCACAGGGGATTTTGTTCAGGAGCTCACAGAGGGGGTGCAGGGCACTGCGCAGACACCTCCTGCACAAGCTGGGTTCATTCTGTGCTGAACTCCTCTCGCCCTGCCAACAGCAGACAGAGCCAAAGAAACTCCCTTGTATATCTGAGGCTGTCAGAACCTGGGGAGGAATTGAAGAGGGGAAACAACAGCCCCTTCTGTCAGACAGGGAGCCCCAGGGCAAAGAGCTGCCAAAAACCCCACAGAGCGAATCAACAGCCCCCGACTTCCATAGGCACCCATCAGGATAAGGCCAGGTTGGGAAGGGACGTGCAACCAGTCACATCCAGAAACGCTGTGTATGACGTGACTATGATTAAATAAAAGACATTATTACTGCCTTGCTAATGGCTCAGGGCGCCAGCAGCGGAGCCGTCCGGCTGCTGGCAGCTCCCAGCTCGTGGGAGCTTGTCCCCAGCAGGCATCAGTGTTTAAAAGATTAAATTCACTTTCACAAGCCTGCAAACAGGATCCACATTAACACTCCCCCATCACAGCCATGGTGACAACCTCCTCCAGCCCCGATAACCAGAAGCACAGAGCCACAGCAGCTCAATAAACAGCTCAAATACTGCATTCAGAATGAAATCCGACCTCAAATTAAAGACAACAGAGACTCATCCCTTCAGCCAGTTCATTTCCTCCCCTATAAAACCTGCTCCTACCTGGCTCCTTCCCACTGACCTGCCTCAACGCCCATCGCAGGGAGACAAGCTTGAGCAGCAAAGCCCAGCCAGGATTTCAGCAGCACCAACACTCTCGATAAAGCTCCCTCCCAACAAAAATTCAGCACATTTTTTTCAGAAACCAGCAGAACCTGGGGGTCAGGGGAGGCCCTTGTGATGGGCACAGCTGATACCTCATCAGTGACACCTCAACCACCAGCTGTTGGTGCTTCATTACCCTGTGCTGGGGCTTTATCTCATCAGTGGCAATTAGGGTGTTGATGAGCTGCAATGTGGGAGATAAAGGCCCCTTGACTCGATGACAAGTTCATTTTTGTGCCCTGTGAGGTGAGTTTTGGTTGCACCCCTGCTTTACACCATGAAGGCTCCAGCGTCTGCCCCGGGCACTCTGGTTTGTGCAGCATCTGCACCATGGCCACTTCACCTCTAGGCTGGAAACTCAAAAAAAAAAAAATCCCTGGGAGGTAAAACCCCTGTTTCAACAGGGCAAGACATCCGCTAGCAAAGCGACTTGGCGGAGACGGGAAACCTGCGTCAGAGGCTGAATCCTCCAGTGTTTGAGCTCCTCTGACACCAAGGCTCGGCTAGGAGAGGCCCTTGATTTCTGTCCTGAAACCTTCATAAAAATAGCACAATTATGGGAAAATCCTTGTCCAAGTGGAAAAGAAAACACCAGTCTGGGTTTCACAAGGAAGCAGAGCGATATAAAAGCGCACTCCTATAGCCTTCTATTATTTCTGTAAAGCGTCCAAAAACTTGCACAGAAACCCTTTACCGAGGGGCATGTTTCCACAGGGCGAGGTCGGACCCCTGGTAAAGTATTTTATTTTATTTTTCCCCAGCATTTTACTTCACCTAATCAGAAGTTTCCGTATGTGGGGAACAAAATGTCTGCAGAAACGTCCTCTGCGGCGCTGTGCGGGGCAGCCCCCACCGGGGGCTGGCCCCTTGATCCTGAGCCATAAATAACAGGGCAGAGTGGAAAATCTCCATGTTTTTTTCACAGAAGGCAAGTCAGTGATGTCTGTCACCCCTGCCCCTCCTGTCCTCACAGCAGCATTTCCCCAAGCCCCCTGACACCTGCCCTCGTGGGGATGATCCTTCCTTACAGACTTGGGGTGACCCAACTGATGGATGTCCCTCCTGGAGTGATTTAATATATAATTAAATTAAGTGGCCACCGCCTGCATGGCCTGGACAAGGTTTGTGCCCACAACACCCCCAGAACCCCCCAAAACAGCGCTGAGAGGCTGAGGAAACCTGTCCAGACGTGGGGCTCGCTGGGGGCTTGGTGGCTTTTGGGGGACATGTGGAGAGGGTGGCACCAGGGCTCTGTTATTTCAGCCATGTCCCACCCTGGGGACCCCTCTCTGTGGCCAGGGCAGGCACCCACGGGGTGACTGCCTTCTGGGTGACATCTCCTTTGTGCCCAGCCTCTGTTTCTCAGCCAGTGATGGAGAACGGCCTCAACCCTATTTATACCCCAGGCTGGGACTGGGTAAAAATAACCCCGGCGTGTTTGGCAGCCTGAAAGTGCTACTGTAAATCCTCCCTGTCAGCAAGAAAATCCCTCGGCTCAGGTCGGAGCCGTTGTCCCCACAGGAGAAGTGGTGTGGGGGAAGCCCAGGGGCATCCGTGGGGCTGAACCCCGAGCGGTTCACCTGAGAGAGGACAAAAGGGATCAGGTGAACCAACGGAGGAGCAACGGGCAGCATCCCTCCCCAGCTCCTGTGTCCTGTGAGAAGGGCTGAAGAGCAAAGCAGGAGTGTCAAATTGCTCTTGAACCAGGATTAAAGGCCACCGGTGCCACTGTATTTATAGCTTCATGATCATCTTTTGAAAAAAACTCACTGGAGGATCTGAGACGAGCTCGGGGAGCTGCCCCACGCTTGGCCCTGTTGCTCTTTCTAGCCCATCCTCTGGCTGCAGGTAAAGGTCATCGTGGCTCCCACGGCACCGTCACCTCTTGGGGTGGCACCTCCATGGGGACTGAGGAGGGGGTTTCATGCACCAGCATCCCTCCCTCCCTCCCTCCCTCCCCACCACGCTCTCCTGCTGCGGAGCCGTGGGCCAAGTTTGCAGCAGTGAAGCTGCCGCCGCTCACCAGAGCCCACGTCTGCTGCTGTCTGAGTCAGCTTATCTGCACTCGGCTATTAATAGATTGCTTTGGCTTGCCTGCGCTCTAATTGCAGTTTAATAATACATCTAACGCACCCCGGTGAGAGACAAAGGGCTGGTGCAGGGTTGGAGGCTCTTCCCGGGCCGTTGCTGAGAGAGACCCTTGAGATTTGGATGCTCGGGATGGGAAATACTGAGCACAACACTTTTTCTTGGGGGGAATTTCCCTATAGGGCTCACGTCCGAGCTGGCGAGGCGCCACGGCCGACACACACAATTGGGCTGGTAAATAAGAAACGCTCCCACCGGAGAGGAGCAGCCAGCAGCCGCCCCATCCACCGCTTCCCCTCCCCATCCTGCCAGGGATTTCTGCTGCCCGCACCACCCCGGATCGCACCCTCCCGCCCCAGCAGCAGGTTTCAAGGGAAAGGTGGGAAAACAAGACAGAAATATTTCTATTTTCCTCCCTAAATCATGTAATAGAATTAGAGACAATAAAAAGGGCCGGAGCCCCAGTCCCTCCATGCCCAGCTGTTCTGGGCTACGGCAGCGGCAGGCGCGGGTGGCCCGGGGCCAGGACGGCCACGCTGGGCTTCGACCCCGCCGTCACTGGCTGCGCCCCGAGGCATGGGGTGCGGCGGGAAGCACCCGCTGCCCGTGTCCTTGCCCCTTGGAAACAGCTGACTATGGTGGAAACCAAATCCCTCCTCTTGTACACACATGCATGGCCACGGGACACGGCGCTTGGTGAGCTGCCCTTTCCATGGGGTAATTGCTTGTCTTGACAACACGAGGTGGAAACGGGGTTAAAACCTTTGGGCTTTTTGAGTGACCTGGCAGCAGCCGTTCACCTACAGCAGCTTTGGGGGTTTGTAGGAACAAGCCCAGCACAGCAGCGAGGAGCTGCCCTGCACCAGACCGTGCTCATCTCCAGGCACCACAGCGTGCCCGAAGGACCGGCCTCGCATTTTTTGGAGATGTCATCATCTCCGAGACTTTCCTGCCGCGCAGGGCGGAGGCAGCGCGTGTCTCATCCTCCCGTCTCTTACGGATGCCAGGGCAGCCTCCGGAGCACACACCCAGCACGTCACATGCAGGCACGGCGCCAGCGATGGCAAATTAAAGTTTTGGCGAAACCAAGAACTCAAATTACCTTGAGCCCATTGGGCAAGCAATTAATTGCATCGACTGTTCCATCGGCTGAACCCGTTCACTCACGCTACGGGCACACACGGGACGTCGGTTCGTAGTCGCATGTTCCTTGGCTCCTCACACACCTCCCGTGAACCTCCCAGCTCCTCCTCGCCTCCCACTTTTCAGGCTTTCTCGCTCCGGCCTGAGCTCCACTTTGAGTTCAGGGCATTTAGCAGCTGGCACGAGCGGGTCCTCTCCAAAATTGCTTTTTTGGACATGTGGGGAATTAAGGATGCTCGGCTGGTGTGTGGTGGCACGGTGAACTGCTGGGCACAGGGCACAGGGACAGGTCCCAGTGGGATGAAGAGGGATTGCATCAGCTCATCCAAAACTACCTCAAATAAAGCACTGCTTTCAATCCAACTGCAGTTTCAAATAGATTTTCGAGCTGAATGCACTGAGAATTGGAAATGTTGTACCCCACACACCTGGGAGCAGAGAAGCAATTCTGGCGTTTAAGTGAACGGCGCCAGATGAGATGAGCAGTGGCAGGCTGCAGCTGCAGCTAGCAAAAATGATTCATAAAAATGTCACAGCGTGTATCTGAGATGGACAAGCTCCCTCCATTATGCAAAGGAATTGCTCTGTATTTCAGTACTGAAGGATCACCCTCTCCCTACGTGCCCTCTTTCCTTCCAACGCACGGATTTTCTTTGCTTCAGGACTAGTGTGGATCTAACCCAGGAAAATCTCCTTTGCTGAACTTCTGAAACAGACATTTGACTTGCAAATACCCACATCAGACAGCTTTACCGATGCTTTGGCTTAACTGTGACCAACAGGTATCTCCTACAGTCACCACAATACAACTTTACAAGACACGGAGCTACACCGTGAATTCTACCAACAAGCAAAACTTCCAAACCCCATGGGTGATTTTCTGGCCATTGGGAATTTTTGGACCCATTCTACCGTTGTAGGCACTGCTACGTAACGGTGCTGACAAAACCCCTCAGCCATGGGAAATGATTTAATGAGAATCAGGGGATTTTATTTCATGGGTTTCTTGTTATTGTTGCTGCTTGAAAAATACCTTAAAATTGTGTAATTCCTCATGGAGCAAATCATGTGGTTCCCTCTGGTCTGGTTTAGGGAAAAGCACTCGGTTGTGGTAGGATGGTGCCAGGCGCCAGCACCGTCTCCTGGTGCATTTGTGGTTTCCTCTTGTACTAAATCCCAGACTTCAGGGGCTACGGATCATCTTTCTGCTCCGCCCGATGGGATCCCTGCTCGTGACGACGGTCTCTTAAGTGCTGAAGTGATTCAAGTGCACATCAGGTGACTGCTCCGCACTGGCAGGTAACGGGAAAGAGGAGAATTTGACTATTTTCAAGCTAAATATGACATTTATTGAACAACCAAATTTTGCTGCCTTCGGTTTGCACGAAGGAGATTAAAACAGAACACGGACCGGCAGTTTTAGTACTTGAAAATTTTATTTTCTCAAATGAGCACCAACACATATTGTAAATATGACAAACAATACGCCTCCCTCTAATACTGAAGAACTATATACAATGTACAAATACATGAAAAGGTGAAAACCAATTATTTGAAAACAAACAATTGCATTTATTACTGAAGCAAATGACCTGAAAGAATACGCCAAAAAATAAAATTAAAATAAGATCAAAGAAATAAAAGTATACACAATTTGTAAACACAAGAGCATCAATAGACAGGCTGGTATTGGAAATATTGTCCTTTAGTTTTGTCAGTGGGGAAAGCATTCCCATTTCCTTATGAAAAACAAAACAAAGGATACATACAGTTCGTAACTATGAGAATAGCTTATTTGTGGTTGTACCTTACACAATGCCATTCTGCTTGCATTTAAATACGTTGATTTTTTTTTTTTCTGAATTCAAGATGATTTTGTTTCCCCTCCTCTGCTTATTCTTTTTAAACAGGATTCTGCAAAATCTATGTCTAACGTAATTGTTTCTGAGCACTTAATTTCTGAGGCCTCTCACCTGGTGAGAAGAGCTCCTTCCCACTGAGCTGAGCTCTGGTTCTCGCCAATCTGTTCACCCAGGCGGGTGTCTGGGTGTCATCTCTTCATCCAAGCACTGGTTCACACGGAAACATGATGCTCCTCCCAAAACAAGGAAGTGCAGTGAAATGCATGATTAACATACTCTCACATACCAGTTAGAAAAATGCATACAGAGAGAATTCTCACTTGATCATCACAAGAACAACAGATTTCATTCGTAGGGTTTTTTTAATCTGTGTATTTTTAAATCGTGTGCACCAAAAACAGAGAATTAAAGAGCGTGCAACAGTTATTCCTCACTGAAAACAGCTCCTTGCTCAGCAAAACACAGTCCAGTGGTTTGTGCTGTTGGTCCACTTTGGGATAAACAAGAGACCCAATGAATTAAAAACAAAGAAGGGGGAGAAGGGGCGAGGTTAAAGACAGAAAGGAAAACAAAAAAACCCCACAACTTTACTGCCAGAGAGGTAAACTTTTACTCTAATTTGTTATGTAGCAGCCTGGTTTAAAAAAAACCCAACAAAACAAACAACAAAAAAAACCTCAAAAAGAAAACCAGGATCCATGTCCAAAGACTTATGTTCTAGTTTAAAAACAATGACTAGTTAGAAATCTCCATCCTCCATCCCTGCTGCCCCCAGGCAACTGGAAACAGCGATTCAGAGGTTGCAGCTCATATTCAATCCTGTTTTCTAAGTCTCGATATCTACTTCACTCCAGCCAATACTGGTGCAAAAGAAAATTTCAGGCCCAGATCCTACAAACCAGATCTCCTCCGGAATGTCGTGCCCAGACGGAGCCCCACTGGCTTTCGTGGGACTCACCGCGGGAGCACGAGCTGACACAGGGCTCAGGCTGCCGGACGGGACCTCCAGCACCGAGGGGAAGGTGCTTCAGCACGGAACCCCAGACACCGGAGTGCTCCCCGTGTGCCTGGAGCCACCTCCCGTCCCACACACACCAGGACCTGCCCGGACCGCGGGCTGCTGACCATAACCTGGCCCCCACCCGCACCGGAGAGCAATTCTGCTGGGGGGAAGCGGGAGTGACTCCCCTCTCCTGCCACATCCAGAGGAAAAATGGATCGACTTAAGAGGACAACGTATATTATGATTTTTGTTTCCCTTTAAACATATTTTCCAACAAATACGGAAGGAAACAGCATCATTTATAAACAACAAGAAAGTGCTCTCAGGGAGGGGCTCTGAGAAAACAGCACCAAATATATTATCTTTTTAAAAAAATTAAATATTATTTACAAAAGTATATTTCACAAGATAATGTTTTTTTTCTGCTTTGTATATATTATCATCTGAATATTTATTACAGGGATCAGGATTTCACACCAGATTACCCACCAGAGCAAAACAATTTAAAACTTACTCAAGTCTGAGCTTTGGGGTAGACGGGGGTGATGTAAACTCAAGGGTGCGCGTAGCTTGCCGGAGACGAGGCTGCCACATTAAAAAAAACAAAAAAGCAAAACTCACTGCTGTTCGTGTTTTCTCAAGGATGTTACCCACGGAAAGCAGCACCACGGGCACTCAGCGCTCTGCGTCCAGGCACTGCCTGCCCACTGCTTCCACGGGCCACACCTCCAGCTCAGAAACAACGGCCCCACCTTGCTCACCCCAACCGGTAACCAACGGGCTACAGTCAACTCGCACGGCCAGAGGGATGCAGATAACGAGGTTCTTTGGTTATGCTCTGAATATATCACTCTACAAGTCATCGATTTAGCCTGCAGTGATTGTGGTAGCCACCAGCATACAGATCTGATCATCCTGTCTGGTCACCAGCTCCCACTACTGTCATGTCTCTTAATACAGCAAGTCACAGATGAGTTAGCAGCGGACTAAGAAGTACTTCATATTTAATGGGCACACAGCAGAGAACAAACACCAACGAGCTTCACAAGCACATTTTTCCTTATCTCCCTGTACAGTGTATTAAAGTCACTCTATAGATACTTTTCTGGGTGTTGGGGACACTCACAGGCACACATATTTTTTTCATATCAGGGCTTGAGGCCAGATTCTCAGCAAGTGTAAATCTGTGGATACTGATGGGACAAAACCAATTAAAACCAGATTAAGATCTGGCCGTATTCAAGCTTAGACTGGCTGCCATTAAAAGCGTAACCCCCATGAACAGTTAAAAACAGCCCGATCTGATGGATCATCGTCCTTTCTTGTCCCAAATATATGGATTAAAAACATTTACATCTGGTAGCTCTCTGTAGTAGCTGTTGTTATTTCTCAGAGCAGCCTTCAGACAGGCCTACTTTTTATACTGCTTTTTTATAGGCAATCACTCTAAAACCCAACATAAAACCATGAGCCCCTGTGCACTCTCTTTCTCAACCTCCTATTAATGATTTGGGGTTATCCCTTACTTCTCCCAGCTCCAACCAGACCCTTTTAAAGGCTACCTATCTGGGGAGACTGAAGGGCTCTTCAAAGAACATAAATTACTTCCCACTAGTCAAAACCCAATAAATCGTCATGGATCACCAACCAAAGGACAGGAAAATGGGACCAGGTCAGTGCCACAGTCAACAAGATAGTGGGTACTGCAGTAATTTTTGATTTCTACTAGTTTTTTATCACTGAAGGGAATGTGGATGATGGAAGCAGAGACAATCAGAAATGAAAGCTGAAGCAACTGTTACACAGCCACAGCAGAACGGGGGAAGGCAGAGGCCACCTCCTAACAGGCCAGCCACAAACCGAGCCAACTCCATCCACTGCAGGAGCCACGGCCAACCTCCATCTCACTTCCCTCTCCAAGGCTGTAGAGAATAGTGGTTCAAGAGAAAAAACAGCCTTTGCTTAGACGGGCCATCAGGTCTGGGTTTCAGCACAAGGACCCAACACAGAAGTTCCACCCTGATCCGTAAGTAGCGTCTCTGCTCACATCCCCTTCGTTTAACAGCAAATTACCTTCTCACCACCAGCCCTCCGTCCTGATCCCCACCGCCAACCGAGAGACTCTTGGGGGTGAGGGCAAGCAACAACAGATTACAGCTCCAAAGCTTCGGTTTCATAAGGAGTTACAAACCCCTACACAATACTCTTTCCTTCTGGATTAAGAAAGATTTCCCCCAGTGGATTAACCTACTTGAAAGAATTCCACAAACAAAAAGAAAATTCACTCAGAGAGATAAAACTAATTCAGTTAAATAGTCTTGAGTTATGCACCAGATACTGGCTGGACTGTTGCAGAGCAAACTTCACATTGTCATGTATGTCTAACTCAGCTCCCCTCTCATACACAATGCCCCTTCCCCACCAACCACCTCGGGAAGGTCCACACTAATTAAAATGAAAAATTAAAATGGGAAGGACTTGTCCCTTGCAGTTATGATGCCCACATCCACCCCTCCCCTTTAAACTCCAAGGCATAGACAATTTCAGGGGTAGGGGGAAGATGTTTAGTTTCTTTTTTCTTTCCCATCCTCCCTGTGCCTGCAACAGGCTTCTGGGAGTGGGAAAAGGGGGAGAAGGTTTTGGGGAGGATACCTCATGGCTTGAAATATCCACCTGTGCAATACTGCCACAACCTCCAGGCTCCTCTGCTCCCTCCTCTCCCCACTCTCGCACCATTTCTCTGCCAGGCTCCAAGAGCAGAGCTGATGGCTGGGGCCTGGGATTTAAGAAAAAGATTCTGTAACAGCATTTTCCTACTCGCACTTGTGAAGGATTGGTAAAAGACCCCCAAGGATGCTCAGTGGAGGCCAGGAAATCAAGGGGTACCCTGCGTTACTAAGTTTGTCCCCATCCTCCTCTACGTAATTGCCTCTTCCTTGCCTAGCACGTGCTTTTTTTTCCCCATCATATCTTCTAAGATGCGGCTCCAGCCCCCTTGTGCCGTAAGTGGTCTTCTCCTCCTCTCTGAAGGGCTCAAGAATCAGGATTTGGTTTCTCCAGCTGTGAGGATGCTCCCCACAGCTGTGCTCTGTTGGGACGTTTGGCCTCCCTACCCTGAAACAGTGAGAAAAAGGAGAGGCAGGGAATCTCTCCAGCCTTCAGGTCCTCCACCCCCCCAAACAACGAGTTCATAAACAGCAAACAAAACACAGATTTGCAATTAGCTTGTGGGGGGAACTGGTTATGACTTGTGCTCAGCCGGCTTAGACTGAAGCTCTACCGATGGAGCAGCGGTTTTACGATTCGGAGAGAACGCAGCCGTGAGGTATTTTTCTGTCCATTTAGACAAGTAGATAGTTTCAAGCCTTGGTTAACCAGGACTTAAAGGAGAAGTACAGTTTCAACTTCTGATGACTTCCCTTCGGGCCCACTCCCCACCCCCTATCACCTTCTCCTGCCCAAAACTTGGGTCTTCCTCCCGCACCGAGACCTTCTGATAAAATGCCACCACAGAGCCAACTTCAGTTTGTACTTAAACATTTGTCAACATGGAATGGCTGTCGGGCATTCGGTGCATTCTCTTAGCCAACGCCAGAACAGAGAGAGAAGCAGCCAGGGTCAACTCACAAACAGATACAAAGCAAAGAGACAGAGAGACAGAAATTTAGAGGCCAGTCACCAATAAAGATGGAGAAGGGTGTGAAGATGCTCCCAAATTGCAGAGCCTCTAAATGCATGGAACCAAGCGTTCAGTCACTCTCTCACTCTTGGATATAATGTTCGGTTGGATGGCATTCTCTTACACGCTGGTAGGGCTGGGCTCTTTCCATTCAATCCCAGCCATTATCCTTGATCATGTGAGCTAGTTCAATGATGTATTTGCCTTCTTTATACTTCTGGCTGCTTTCAAAAGCGTGTTCCTAAAAAAAAAGGAGAAAGAATGAGATCAAGATGATATTTGAAGGTAAAGCCACAGTTACAGATCAGATCTGGGAACGCTGGCGCAAGTTTTAGCCTTGTCTACAGAGTAAAACAGTCAAACTGCAGGTCCTCCTGTTGGCTTTCAGAAAAATTACGTTGGAAGAATCTTAAATCCTGTTTCTATCTGTCTTTACAGGCTGGAAAAAAACAATCAGCATCATGTAAACATGCAGTTTTCTGTAGGTCAGCGGCAACTCCTCCTTGAACTATGTTCTAGGAATCATCGGTGATAAAATCCACCTCCTCTCTCTAGGGTGATCTGAGAATTTATTAATGTTTGTTAAGAATGGTGGGATCCGCTGACGAAACATGCTGTAAAAGCACTACCATCGGGAACGAGGCAGGTTATGGCAAACTTCATGTGGAAATGGAGCAAACGGACACCAAGGGATGAGAAGGACCCACTCTACACAGATGTGTGCTTGCAGCTACAGAGACACGCAGCGCTTCAGCACTGCAGGGTGGAAGAAGCCAAGAAATCTATGGGATCCCTAACCAGGAGGGGCTCCCGTTATTGAGACTGCATCCTCAAAAGCCGCTCAGCTCTGCTCAGGTGTGCTGTTTGCACACACGTAACGCGTCTGAAAGAATGCTAACACGATTGCTGGAGAGGCCTGGGCTTTCTGCTATGTTTATGAAATTTTGTATTTTGTTTTACAATAAACTCAATTTATGTACTTAGTGTCCTTCCCCATTTGTGAGATCCATGCTGTGTTTCTGCACGAATTTCTACTGCATCAATTTTTGATGCTTTACTTTTTATAGCCTTTCAACTGATTTATTAAAGAATATTTCTGTCCAGAGGCCACAGATACATGTTTTGTTTAGACACTGGTCAAAATGTTTTGACAAACAAGTACACTGCGTGACTCCTGAAGCAGAAATTAGGATGTAGGATATGCCTTTATTTGAAGGTAATTGAATTTATGAAGAGCAAGAGACAGCAAACAGATAAACTCATGTTCAGTAGCATTTCCAGTGGGAAGGACACAGGATTAACAATATATGGATCATATTATTATTCAGATACTGTCTGGGGAAAAAAGACAATATGAACCACAAGACTGGCTGAAGTTATCCTCATTTACGTTAAGTACCACTAAGGGACACCCACCAAAACCAGGCTGTCAGTGTACGTTCTTAGTAAAATATACATTAGCCACAAAGAGCTCCTGCTCTGAGTGGATGCAACAAATACAAGACAGGAGGGAAAATGGAAACTCAGGAAAGAAAAAAGACGTGGCTACAGGCCAGAACCCACATTTCTGGTTCCCAAGTTAATGGTTTTTCCACAAGACCACGTTACCATACATACACCTTCAGAATGGGCTGGAGCAAAGATGTCCACAGGAAAAACAAATGATACTGATACTCACATATTTCCAACCCAGTGTGGTTTTGCAGTTTTCACAGTAAATATCTGCAACCGCATGTAATCCTGTTAATAACACCCGCTCCTCTGCAGGGCCACAACCCACATTAACTCTGGGGAAAAAGGAGAGATGCTCCCTATTAGTGTGTCTTTCCAAGACGCTACAATGAAGCTGACAGCAATTTTATTGCAGTATTTGAAAACATAAGCAAGAGGTTCAGGATACTGAGTACCACAGCTGTGCCCAAAAAAAAGATCTCTTACAGTTCCAGAACAGAATGAAAAGGTAAAATAGAATTTTTATCCAACTAAAAATTCTATAAAGCTTTGAACGGAAGATTAATAACATTCTAGTAAATTGCACTAATTATGCATTTGAGAAAGATTTTCATTTTCAAATTGATAAAATGGTACTTTTACTTTCCCAAATGGAAAATTGAAAAATGTAACTGAAATCAGCAGTTCTTCTGAAAGACATGCCAGCAGTGATCTCACCAAAACTACTTGCAGTTATCGGGAAAATTATACTTAATTTTTATGCTAGCTCTGAAAAGTAAGTTTGTATTTAGATATCATTTATTCTCTACATTTATGAAACTCTGACGCTTCGGTTCAACTACATTCTCTGAGAAGAGAATGACTCATCTGTTAGCTCTTATTTCTCAATCTGATGACGAAAAAATCACCTTGTCCTGGCTGCTTATCTGAGACCTCAACATTAAATCAAATATGAATCAGTGCTATTTCCTGCCTCTTTCTCCAACCATTTTCAGAAAGCTCCCAAGTCTTAGGCTGAGGTTTTCTAAAGGAAGACTGTCCTTTTGTTTTCTTCTTCACGAGGTTCTTCTTCAATCTATCCTAAGAGATGCAGAGGTGACACATACGAAGTTATACTCACACTGAATTGAAGAGGTATGCTCGTCCTTGGCTTCCTTGAAAGGACTGAAAGGCAAGAAAACAAAATTCAGTTGGCTTGTTGATAGAAATAAGGCTAAACCAGGACCTGCCCTCAACGGCTGCATTAATGGTCGTTATAGCAACCGCTAGCCAGGGCCTGAGAAACGCACATCGGTACAGCCTTTGAGATGGAACGAGCACAAAGCGCGGCGTCAGGAGGAGGTGAGCGCTGACGAACAGAGGTCTCGTCCGCAGGACGGGGACAGCTGCCTCCAGCTCTAATGCCTGCCCGTTTCACAAGGAGTACTGGCAGCCTACTGGGAACTTCACCTGATATTACCAGCATTTCCAGCGCCATACGAGCCCGATGTACTTTCCAAGAGTTAAGTTGTTTTCTCTCTTACATCCCAGCAATGTCTATTTTCACCCTTTGAGTTCTGATAATGAATTTCACACTACTGCCTCCACCTTACCTAACGCAGCCTTGCTGCCAAATATTGATTCAAATTCTAAAAACAAGGTGCTCACGGAGGCTTCCCATTGCCCTGCCACAGTTCTGACACACCGCTGCTGCACACCAGGTAATCACCAGTCATGGCACATCCTCTCTGCCCCACATTTCCTCGGGATCTTAAACATCACCATGAAAAGGCAGCATTTTGAAGACAGTGGGGCAATGCCAGCCCAGCAGGACACTCCAGGTAGCCAGGACACTGCCAAGAGCCAGCGGGCTCCATTTGTGTCAAGTCTGTAACATTACCCCGTGCTGGTGCCTCGCTTACAAGAGCTGGTTCACACACAGCAAGTGCTACCTGCATTTTTAATGGACTTTGACAAGCACACACTGAATTAAACATTGGGTGCCTATGAGCAAGAGCACAGTTGCTCTGTACACAAGTTACCTTATGAGATACCTCAGCGAATGTATGCACTGAAGGGCACGGAGCTGGGAAAGTGAAAGAACAGCTTTCCTGGGCCATTTAATCCTTTACCTTCCCCCTCACCAGGAACCTTGGAATATTTAATGGTTTTCTTAAAACCTCAGCTTCTACAGATGAGTGAGGATTTCAGACTAAATACCCTTAAAAAGGGGGAGACAGAGTTCTGAGAGAAAAGAGAAACATTCAAGGTTTTACCTCCCTGGCCCACTAACACTGGTCATCTATTTAGTTAAGAGCAAATCGACCCTGGGGCAGCACAAATGTGGTCTCCCCACGCCACATAAAGCAACCTCTGGGGGGTCCCTGCCCTTCCCAGGTTGTCCCCTCCCATCAGTCCAGCCCTTGGGGTGCACCCCGACACCTGCCCAACCGCTGCCTCATGAAGAAGTTGAGTCAAAGCCACGCCTGAGAACCAGCAAGCCCACGGATGGGTCTGGACTCCACTGCTTACATCCACATACATCTGCATTAATCACCTGCCTCCTGCCTCCTCCGCACTGGGAAGGCCACTGCATGTTTCCAGTTAACTCCCAGAGCTGGGGTACCAACCCATTAGCTCCAGCGAGTATTTTTTGGGGTCACGACAAGCAGCTCTGGGCCAGACTGTAAGATGTTCTCTCCATCACAAGTCCTGTTCATGTGAAAGGCAGAGACGGAAAATTCACTCACCAACACAGGAGAACAAAACACTTTAAATGTGTGATTTAAAACTGCCCTGACAAGAGAACAATCACAGCCTGTCACGGTGTTTAGCCTGGTGCCCTTCCCGGTGTCAAGGTACTCTCCAGAAGTGGTGAAGGCCCACTGGAAGATCCCCAATTGCAAGAACGTATGCCAAAAGCTCCTCACCACAGAGCAGAGGCACCGATGTGGACAAACACAATGCCCCGGGCCACGCAGGCAGGGAGCCACAGCCAGCAGTGAAAGCTGCCTGTGAGGTCTGGATGGCAGCAAGGGCTCTACCAGCTATAAAGTCACTGCCTGGCAAAAAAAAATTACTCAGTCCTGGAGGAATAACTGTTCTTCAGAGGAATCTGAAGCCCAAGTATTACTTGCCACCCAGGGCACAGAAGAGCCACTCTGGATTCAGAGAGGATGCCTGAGGCACTTGGATATCTCTTTCACTCAGACAAAAGCAGTGCCCTGAGGAATGCCTCTTTTCTTGGGAAGGAATTAAATAGGGCACATGGCTCAAGCATGTTTGTGTAATTGCATTTATTAGAGAAGCTTCTTTTAATCCTTCTGCAGCACTCAAGTTCTTTATTACTGTTATTGTCAGCTGGCTGATACCCCACATGCCAACGAGGTCTAGTCTGACTCCTACGAAACACACACTGCATTGTTTCAGCGTCCTGGGTGGTAAAGTAGGAACCCACACAAAGCTGATGTCCCCAGGCCAGAAAGAAGAGTCCCAGCCAGACCCAGGCAATGCTCTACCTTGCTACAGCAAAGGGCAGGGGCACTGGCTGTCCACGCTGCCCAAGAGGGATACCAGCCTGGAAGGATGGACTGTGGATGGGGTACAGGGATGAAACAGAAGGTCCCACAGCAACATATGTGCCATGAAAGAAAAATGAAAGCAGATGAAGCTTGCTAACCATCCAGTCCTTCCCAGTAAATAATTTTCCATAAACACCAAAGTGACTAAGTTTGCCAATAACAACAACCATGGGAGCAAAGTTTTTATTGGTACAGAAATAGGATTTTCCATTACTGCTGTACAAAGGCCTGTCTTTAATAAACAACAAACCCAAACCCATCAGCTTTGTGTTCGGGGCTCACTGGACACTATTCCAGCCCACTCCCAGTGGACAGTAGCATCCCTTCAGAGGTGCCCTTCCTTCCAGCTCAAGCCAGTGCTGTAGGGTACCTAAGGGTGGTCACTGCAAAAAAACCACATTAATTATCTCTTGCCCAAGCAGAATTTTTCAACATACCACTGCTCAGCTTTCAGTGCTGCTGCCTGTCTTAACATTCACCCTCCAGCTAGCTAAGGATTTGGCAAATCATATAAAAAGAAGTGAGAGAAGTCTGGCAACCACCCCGAGTTCACCAGTGCGTTTGCTCTCTGCAAGACTAAGCTGACTGTATGTTTATAAAGGTAACACAGGTTTTATCTGGGTGTTATAACCTCAGCATTTTCTGGAGATGCTCCTTCTCTTCTGGCACTCCAGAAAAATTGCACATGCTCTAACGAGTGGTATGAAATCAGAAGAAACAGATATATTTATACACAAACAGATGTTCTTTTCTTTGGTTTTGCTTTGGGGTTTTTTTTAAGAAACAAAGAGATTTCCACAACACGCTTGGTTTTCACTGAACAGTGACAGTCAGCAGTAAGACCTCCTTTCTGTGGTATGCGTTCATCTATGTAGATTTGCTTGATACACACTCAAAGGTGTATCTCACACGCATGCTTATAAATCCAGACTTATTCTCTAAAACAACAGCTCCTGGCATCACTTTCCAGCTGAAAGAAATGGAAAGGATTTTTTTTGTTGTTGTTTCCCACTGAAAGCCCAAGCACATATTTCTCTCTGCACTGCTAACGCTCAATGTCTGGCTGGAAACACATCTGTATATGCCAGCAACAAAACTCTCCCTCCCCATCCTGCCCGAGCCCTCTAAAAAACAATACAAGGTTTTGAGATGTGCAATGCACAACAGCTTATTCCTCCTGACTACTCGCATCCAAAAACCCTCCCTGCTCCTGGGTGCTCCACTCAGCACGGAGGCATCTAAAAGCTGTAGGGCCTAAGGAGTGCTGATATCAGTACCCAGGTGGGAAACCACAAGCCCAGAGTCAGCTATTTGGCTGCAGATCCTCGCCTGCCAAGCTGTCTTTCGTTACGGCAGAAGCTCCATGTTAAGATGCCTTTGGCAGCTGCTCTGGTTTAAGAAGTTCCTATCATCCAATTTACAGACGCTCATTATGGCCCCCTCAGCTGTGCTGATTCCAAATTAGATCTGTGAAATCATTATTTTTAAAAACAAATACTTTGTGGGGGGTGGGTGGGCTTGAGGTAAATAGCTTTTTCTTCTTGTACCCTATCATGGATCCAGTTTAAAGGGCAATCACACAGACTACTTAATAATCACAGCATGGGGGCAGACACAAGTCGTTGGGAGTAGGAAGCTCTCAAACTAAATTTGCTGGCAAAGAACCACAGTGCAGAACTGCAGCTCTAGTGAGAGACAGTCTGCAGGGTAGCGAGTTTGGGTTTCACAGACGCTGTTAAACCAGATCTGCCACAGAAGGAAGCGTAACGTTCAGCCAGCGTCTAAGAAGCGCCAGCTCCTTTGTGGCAGACACATTCTGCCCCTTAGAGATGGACTCAGCCTGCAAGACTCAAAGCTGAATCCTTACATATTCAACACCCATGACCTTGGGAGCTGTCATTTTGGTTTAGCCCATTTGTTATATTCTGGCCTCAATATGAAATGCTGAATCTACCACTCTGTTTGCTCTGAACAAGATGCATGACTCCTTCAGAGCCTTCTTCAGCAGAGCAACAGCACACAGATGCATTCAGAGAAGGGCAGTGCCCCTCCACCACTCCAGCCTGTTTCACATTCCACCTGCCTTCCCACTGCCACCAGACCTTTGCACTTGCACGTTCCTGTTACCGGTGACCACTGAAGACACAGAAGGAAATTTTTACATTCAATCAGTACAGCCAGGGAAAGGCATGAATTCTGAATGTGCTCCAAACACGCCTACACACCATACCCCTTTTCCCTAGTACCTACAGCTTCTCATTCACTGCACAGCCCACTCAGCAGTTCCACACACTGAACAGATGACAGGATTAATACCGCAGGTCTTTGTGACAGCATTCGACAATAGGCTAAACACAAAAAGAGCTGGCTGGAATCATCTGGAAAAATAGAAAGCAGTTGCCAGGACTAAATGGCTACATACTGATGCTTGTTCTCTGCAGACTGCAGCAGAGAAAACCCCCACTTACCTATATCCAGCTGGCAGCCTTTTAAGAAACTAATAAAACAAAAATGAAAAGGCAACTGGTCCTGAAGAGGTACAAGAGGAAAAAGGAACAGAGTGTGCCCCTCCACGCTACGCTCTTGAAAGCTACAAATAATTCTCACTGCAAGGATGCAAACAGGAACAGAGGGCCCAAAGCCACCGCCGGAGATCAACGGCAGTCGGCACGTCCTAGGCAGTGTGAAATGGTAGCATCAGGAGAAGCCAAATGACTACAGCCATCTGGACTTTTCAAAAAAAGGACATGTTTTCTGTGCTTGTGATATCCCCACCGGGACAGAGCAATTCAGTGAGTGAGAGAAACAGTATTACAAACTCCCAGGTTTAAGAGGCACTGAAGTCTGTGTGAGAAAAATTCATCCAACGATCTATTCAGACATAGCTCTCTTATCACTTATTTCCCACCTACACATACAGCTTTTAAGTTACTACAGTCATTTGCACAACACCGACTGTTAGATTTATCTATTCTTGCTGCCAATTTAACCCTTAAACATCTAAGGATGAGATGTTCTCATGAAATACAATTTGAATAGGGAGACGAGACCTTTAAGTATGACCAAAGCATGATGTCAATCCAGCTGGAGTGCACATGAATTTGCATATAAAGATATGCTCCAAAACACAGGCTCTCCTCACACTCACCCCACTCCCTCTAGAATTTAATCCCAAATCCTATCAGCTGCTATCCCACCTAACAACCAACACCACACAGAAAGCTCTGCCTTGATGGCACCTTTCAAGCCATATTAATTATGGCAATAACGATTTGATTAAAGAGGCCTACAATGTGTTTAGAAGAATCACTATGCCTGGTAACTACACTAGGTGTATGACAACTCTACAAGGAGGTTACCTGTGAGACACTGCACGGTGGAAAGTTGGGAAAATATAACCATGAAAATACCTGCTGCAGATTCTGGGGTCTGCCCTAGACAGCACGAGCCATTTCAACCATCTTCTTGCATCATACTCAAGTATTTCCCAAGGGAGCACGAGTTCAATTACTTGGTCCCTGTATCCACACAGACTATAGAGACCTCCTCGGGGTTCATTAATTCCACCTTGTTCTTCCTCACAGAAGGGACAGTCAATGATCAGATTAAACTGAGATTCAATTCTGCTCCGATTATGCGAGATACAGACCCACATCAAGGGAACTGGTTACATTATTCCACCTGATGCACAGATGTGACCTTACGCTGTTCAAAATGCATTCCTGAGTTTTAATTGAGTTTTAACACGGGTCCTTAATGCTATTTAAAGCCCAAAGTCAATACGGAATTAGTGGACCAACCTCATCTCTGAAGTAATTCAATTAATTCAGCACGGCCTTATTCCCCAGCAGTTTACATTGCTGTGCGAATACACAGTGAGTAACTACCAGTCTGCCATGTTTCATCCGAGGAACAGCTACATCTGAGCAGTTTTACACAGTGTTTGTGTCTCAGGTTATGTAGTCTGTGAAAAGGAAGGTGCACAAACTGGAAAGATGGAAGACGTTACTACTTTTTTTTATTATTATTCTGATGCGAGATCTTCTTACAATCTTTTAGTCTGCCTCCTGGCAGCAGCAGGTGTACATTCAACCCCCTCATTCCCCCCACACCCGACGCAAGCAGGGGTGAGCTGTGTTTCTGATAAGAGCCTTTTGTCCTAACAGGAACCAACTCAGCACTTTCACCACACAGGATAGGTGGGGAGAGACTGCAGCCAGACAGTGCAAAAGGTCTGAACACACACCCGCAAAAATACCAGCAGGCTATCCCGCTGGCATCCCCTCTGCCTCCCATGAAATAAATTCTCCGCTGCTCGGAAAAAGGCTGTATGGTGACGCTGTCAGGGAAAAGGTCAATGTTACGGGGCAAATTATCAGTGACTGAAGAACCTCACGCTTCTGCTACATCCCACTTTTGCGGGGAAAGCATCAATTCCTGCTTTGTGTTTGAGAAGAGAACCTTTACCCCTTGTAACTGTTTGATGTTGCAGAAGAAATCTGGATGAGCTGGGTCCAAGTCCTCTGTCCCCTGTGCCACGACCAGAAGAGACTGAGGGCAGACTTTTCAAAAAGGCTGAAAGAATTTAGCGGTCACGGCCAGCCGAAACCATCTTCAGACCTACTCACACCTGCAAGAGTCCTTTAGCACTCATGCAGATTTCACATCACAAACTGCTTTGCTCTGAAATCCAAGTGTTCCAGTGCTACATGCCAGCCTCCCCACTCCTGATCCTTAAAATACTCAGCTTGGCTCAAAATTCCGGCAAATTTAAGTAGTAGTTGATTTTAAATTTTTTTTTTTAAATAAAGATTTTTTTTTGTTTGGTTTGGTTTGTTTTTTAAAGTGAGATTCTCTCATCTTTTCACGTTGCTAGGAGCTGAAACTGTGAGAAATCAGCACTGTTCACAAGACTCCCAAAAACGCTAAGGAAAAAGTATCATGAACTGCAAGAAGATGGTCGGCGCACGCTCTGCAGAGTTATCTCCATAACATCAACGCTGCTCACAAAGACGGAAAACAAATGGGACCGTACAGATGCCTGATCCCATCGGAAGCGAGCCATGAAATGCTGCTCTGTCCTGTTCATCGCAGCGGTTCTCAACACACGTCAGCACAACACGAAGGTGACACCGATGCTCCGATGGGGCTGTGTTGCTCCCAGGCAGAGAGGCTGCACAAACTGATTTAAATGGGTCAGGATCCAGGAGCAAATTCCCAGTTATTAATTCATGTGTCAGTAAGGCTGTCCATTATCACCGGGGAGGGGGGGGGAGAGCAAGAGATACCTTTCAAAGGGAACTTCTACATTGCAGTTGCAGAGGAGAGATCTCTTTGGAGGCTTTGCAATTAATGAAGATCAGTATTTAGGGAAATACAAATTGCCTAAAACTGAGGTTTTCATTTTTTCTGAAGTGCCTAGATTTCTAACACATTTAAGCCACAGCTCTGCTAAGCTAAAGCCTGAGCAAAGCTCTACAAAGCACGTAAAAATGCAGAAAGTAGTTGCAAACTGCTCTATCCTCTTCTCCCTCCAACACGCCTGGCAGGCTCCCCTCCAGACTTTTGACTCAGTTCAAACGCAACGCTCTTGCGTCTCATCGTGTTATCATGAACCCTGCACTATCCAGCCTCCTTATTAACGCCTTGGGCTCCTGGACGCTGCTCTTATTTTTAAATGTGTTTCTAGCCCGCAGACTTCAAAGTGAAATTTTAAAATGTGAATGCTAAAGGCGCAAACAAGTGAAGGCAAATAAAAAACACACCAAATTTATTACCTCTATAAAAGTTCATAATGTTTCGGGGCTTCTCTTGTGATTTTGATGGTCTCTGGTTGCTGCTGCTATTGTGCTTTGGAACTTGACTTTGAGATAAGAAAGAATGGAAATACTGTGGGAAACAAAGCAGATGCAGTATTTACTTTTAAAAGAATTACTCTGATTTATTTAGGGGGCACACAAAACTAGAGCAGCTTCAGGAGACAGATCCTTCTCTTCTCTGCAGCCCAAGCAGGGAAGATGGATGCGTGTGACTAAGAGCCCTGCAGCCCGCGAGAGCAGGGAGCACAGGCACTGCAGCAGGGAGCGACCGCTCCCTTCCTCTCCTGTTCACCTTCCCTCTGCCAAAGGAAACCTCATTCCTGCATTAAGGGAGCACTGGGCAGACCAGAGGAAGAAGGGCAGCACAGCTTCTGCAAGCAGGGATGGCTGCCACATGCCCCCATTTCAGATCAAGAATTCAAGATTTACTGGAGGCCTTGCAGATTGGAAGGGAATTTAGCATCGAGTTCTTTGACCAGGTCCAGCTGTCATCTTGTGGGTATACACTTCTGCTCCATCTCTTCCACTGCTCCTTGCGGCCAGGGAACAAAATGCTGTATAATACCCATAACAGTGCAGGTAAAACTCTCTTCTATTTCATGGGAAACCAACCTCTCTGGCGGGGAGAGTTAAAAGAGACCTAGGCTTTTCTAATGATCTCCACCAACTTCTGGAACTACACATGCATTGACACCAGACTGCTTAATCAGGCAAAAATACGAGCAAACGCATTGCCTAAGGAGCATTTTTAACCCCATGGGAAGAGGGAATGAGGAGAAAGGGTAGCCGTATGTCTTAGAGAGCTGCTTCTTTTCCCACATAGAGCACTCCAAATGATAAGCCAAGACAACCCATGACAGCAACACGAGATTAGAAAGAGGAAGCCACAAATTCATGTACACTGAAAGATCACAGGTTAATTCCTGCTGGACAATAAGTAGAAGACCACTTGCAACAGAAGACTGACATTTACCCAACAATAAACCAAAGAAAACTACCAAGGTATGCCTGCTGGCAGAAGCGATGTTTATTCATATGAAGTGCACCGAGCTTCTCCCATGAACGCTGCCGTGAGCCCTGGAGGAGGGCAGGCCATCTCCCACATGCAGTGCCTGAAAGGAGATAGAAAGCTCCACATTCACTGTCTGATCTAGATGACACGGGATGGGAGAAGGAAATGAAAACCTGCATCTTCCAGGTCTTCATGCTGGGCCTCGGGCCATACTGCTGGTTAACCCTGATACCTCCACGGCCTCATTCCCAACAGACACCAGCACTCCCAGATCTGCAGGAAGTTCAAGGGACTTGAGGTGAGTTTGGCATCTCTGGCACTTCAGTCATCAGTGACACCCACTGAATGCAAGCCTTTACGTTTTGGTATGTAGAAGGGCAATATGGACAGAAGCATTTTGTTATTTACTGTGAAAAACAACAGAAGATGACAACAAAACCCAGCGGTGTCTTTCTGGATAGAGACATGAAAAATGCATTTTATTCTGGTGAATCTGCAATTGCTGCAGCAGGAGCTGTGGGGTTCTTCCCCCAGTTTTGAGAGCTGCTGTCTTCCTGTAGGTCGATGCCAGCTCAAAACATCCAACAATCAAGTCATTTTATAAAGGAGTGGCAGGGGGGAGGGTAAAGCCCTTTCTTTCCACATTAATTATTGCTACTGCATGAGTTTTAGAGATAAACACAAGACAGAACTGGGATGGAAGATGGAAACTGCTAATGCAACAAGTTATTTAATTAGCAGCATAATAGTGACTGTCCATGTATCAGTGGAATACTGTATTCCATTAACGCAGCTGCTAAACTCACAATGGCACCACTACTGACAATGAGAGCAGACTTGCTTTTCAGCAAAAGCAAATCTGTCCACAGCAGCAGCTCTTCTCTGTCCCTGGATAAGATCCACTGCAGTGAGATGAAGCCACCATATGTACACCTTACTGCTGAAAAGGTTCATCAAAAGTTATCCTTTGTTGTTTAATCTCCTGCCTAAATTCTGAATGTTCGTGTCTACTACAAAACAAGTGTTGTGGTACTGAAATTTATTACTGTGGATGTGCCCTCTACGGAAATTGAACAAAAATGTGTGGACCAGAGGACAGGTCCCCAGACACCGAGGTCTCTCAGCCATGCCAGAGTGCAGGACAGACCCAGCCTCTTCCAGATCAGAGATCACAGCAGACCACACGTGTACCCTGCATTTCTCCCCAGCCTCCCCCCTCAGAGCTGGGTGGAAATGAGGCGTTCATATTTGAGATACTCCATAAGCAACTAAGATTAATCTGATTTTAACTCATTCCTTCCATGGCAATCACTGCTGAAAGGAGAGTGATCACTGGAAATCTTCCAATTCCAGGTTTCAGGTAAAGACAGTCTGTTTCTACCTTTGTTATTGCTACTTATTCTAACAGTTGTGATTTCCATGCAAACACACTGTGTATTTTAAGAGAGAAGACTCTGGGTGGAGTTTCCTTGTGCACTTGAGCTTCAGTCCTTGCCCATTTCAGTTCTGCTGGATGAGAAAAACTGTCAGGCCAAACACCTCTGACAGACGGATGCTGAGGCCCCTCTCCAGGAGAGGCCAGACTCCTAGAGAGATCTGCTTCTTGCTGGCAGACTTAACAGCTCCCCTAAAACAGATGAAGCCCTCTGATAGCATTTCCTGCTACTATAAAATGAGACTGCAATAGAAATTATCGCAAGAGACTCCTCCTGAGAAGTCAGAGTCTTCTCCCCAAGAGGCAGCAGGTGAAAAAGCCCCCCCGGCGTGGCCCCCCCCCCGGCTCATGTGCATGTGTGACTAAATTATAGATTAAACCAGAGGTCTCAGAATTGTGAGATTCATATCAGCGTTTTTCCTGGGCTCATTCTTACAACCATAAATCAGATTAAAAGTACACACCTGCATGGGAAGTTCATAGGGCAGCTCACCCCATCAGCAAGCCTTCGAGCCTGCTGGCATTTCCTCCTCTTCCAACTGCAAGGGCCAACAACTGAAACACCCAGCGAACCCAGGAAGGCTCAGACCTGATCAACTCCGTGCTCCAGTTGTTCAGGATTTGCAGCAGTTGCAGCAAAAACCCTGATGATTCACTGTCCTTCGTCCCTGGCAGTTCCCTGGATAATAAATGGGAACAATATTTTATTTATGCCCAGGTCATCAATTCTAAGGCAGAGGAAGCAGCAGATGAAAGGAGAGTTATTTCCATAAAGAAAGTGATGGATTAGAAAAATCCATTTTTACCCTGTCCCTCCTCCTTGACAGGGAATTCTAAACTGTTTTGACTTATTACTTTTTTCCCTCTTTTTGGATCAGAATTAAGTATTTTAAAATCACATAGCAATTAATTGCTGTGTAAACACAATTATACAAGGAGGTACAAATTACCTTGGGCTCATTCTATTAAACAACCGCATCCTGACTAAATCAGAGGCCTGATCCTGACTGTCTTCAGATCCCATTACGGACAGTAGGAACTGAGGGAGCACAGTGACTTGTAGGATAAGCCCCAGAGGAAGCAATTACACAGGACAGAAAGATCTAATTTAGGTAGCTGTACTATGGAATAGATACTACAAATACTCATTACACAGCTCAGATTTCATATCCTGACTTTTTCCTGCAAAGGGCATTTTTGTTTGTTTGTTCCCTCTCACATAAAGGCTGTGCAGAGCTGATGAGAGGTACTCGAGTGACAGCCTTCAAGACCCACTCCCCTCCTCCCTGCTGCAATACAGGCCAGCAACAGCAAGGACAGCAAGCACCAATCTGTCTAGTAAAGGTCCTGGGGATGAGTCTGATTGCAAGAGTTCCTCTGCCTAATCCATGCTCGATCTGGTTAAAACGCTAAAGGAAAAGGTTCCCACCATTTAATAATTTTGATGACACATTGTTCTACTGTAAACTGAAGTCCTCTCAACCTGCATTTTAATTTTAAACTTAATGCAAGCTAAGAACTACAAGATACCTTACCCCAAGTTCACAGCAGTGAAGTGTGAAGCTAAAAATCTCTAATGACATCTCACAGAACTGCTTTGCTGGTCATCACTTTCAGCCTGAACTCCAGCAATATTTGCAATTAAGAGCAAGCTCTGAATAATACCTAAAAGTGACAATTCATTAGGGAACAAGAGCTGAAAAACAGGATCCAAAAGTTACTGGACAGCTTCTAGAAATGTGCATAAAATTGACAAACCTGATGCATAAAGAGCTAAGAGCAAATAAATGAACAGAAGCTTTCTGTGCGGTGCTGAGCCAGAAAGACTAATACAATTATGAAATGAGTACGCTGTAAAGATGTTATTGCTGAGTGTGAGGCTGGAACAATGAGACCAGCCCTGTTTCCATTCCTAAAAAGACATTGAAATGCTGAAGATGTAGAAAAGAACCACAAAAATTACATAGAACTGGAAAAAATAACATTGCACCATGACTAAATTGAATCTGTTTAGCCTATCAAAAAAATGATCAGGAGTGACCTTGGTTACTGTATACCACAACCTCCTACAGGGAGAAGTAGTAGGTACTACGGATCTATTTCATTAGCAAAAAAAAGAAAATAATGGCAAATGACGGGAAGCACAAGCCAGACAAATCCAAATTCCAAGTCTCCAATTTTTAATAGTAAGGATGATTAACCACTGGAAAAAATGACCAAGGGGAGCTGTGAATTTTCCCTCTTGAAGTCTTCAAATCAAGACTAAATGCTTTTTCTGAAAGACATGCTGCAATCATGATGAAATCCACTGGCCCGTGTTCTAGAGGAGGTCAGATGTGATAGCTCCTCCTGGCCTTAAGAGTTCATTACCGTGAAGCTGGGAACTTAAATTCATATTTGGGAAGAAACAAGATTTACTTTTAAAGCAAGAATAAACCCCATGTAACGAAAAATGGTAAGAACTTTACCCATGAAAGGGGAATACTCTCCTCACCTCACACACAGTTTTTTCCTACGATGGAAATGCAGGATTTTCACTTGACTACTCTTGGACACTCAGTAACTGCCTCTTTCTTTTTCCATTAGATTAAAGTTTTGAAACCGCCACATTGTAATTTTAGGATTATTGTTTTAGCGTGTGTGCATGCTCCCTCCACCCAGCAAATAACTTCGTATCTTCAAGGTGAACTGACATACAAATATCAGCTGGTTCATGAGAAGTAAACCACTAAGAACATTACACACTGCCTTGCCCACATACTCAGAAAAAGAAAACAGAACGCACAACAATTGCTGCTTACTTCACCTATACACGGTGCATCAAGTGCTTCAAAGTAGCTGAATTCATCCACAACTTATCTGAACGCCACCATCAAAGTTTCAAATCCTTTGAAGATCCCCCAGTTGCAACATGGAACAAAGTTTGATGCTTTCAGTGTGTCACAAAGCTCTCCAAGAGGCTGTTGTACCAACACACCCGGGCTCCAGCAGTCTGCTGCCCAGGGAAGCAGCTAGGTCAGTGATTGGGAGTGAGGTTTGCTTACAAACCTTCCAACTCCTGCCTGAGAAGATAGAAAAGAGAGCTTCTAAGTGTTCCCTAGCCAACAACCCAACCCCAACTGGGAAAGTTAAGCACACACAAGGTCTTTGGTTTTTTCTAAATTCTCTGTGCTGGAGGAGCTGCAGCCTTTTGTGTTGAAGAATTTCACATTCATGTTCAGTAAGGGTCCCATGCAGACATCAAAGGAAAAATATTAAACTTCCTCAGCAAGCCTTAGGCTAACTTCAGAGGATACATCACTGCATAATGTTTAGCAGTTGGATCACAGTAATTCATGAAAAAAAGAAACTGCAGGACGCCCACAAGACATTCTCTACATATTTCCATAATCAGGGACATTTCTGCTGAATTACTGTTCACATAGCAAAAAAAGACAGCAACCAAGACACTAACTTGGCTGTGTTCAGCCTGTATCTCTCTGCTCTTGTTCCCATCCTTTTTTACTGGGTACTGGGTATATATGAATTCAAACAGAAAAGGCTGACAAAGAATTTTAATAGCACAGAGTAGGTAGAAACCAGCATCACATCTGCCTCTTTGAGAAAGAGAAGAGATGCTATTTACACTGTTGAGTGTCTATTATATTAGCTGTTCCCCCAGGCCCCACTAGAAGATGATGCAGAAGGCACATTTCTCCTTCCTGGAGAGGTTTTGCCACTGTAGATTATCAAATACTTATTTTTCTTAAACATTCTAAAAATCATGGGATGTTTTGCCTGGGAAGGATAAACGTAACAACACGTATCCTTCACTTGCTTTTTGGCAATTGGAAGGCATTGAAATACGCTTTTAAACTACAGTCGCCTGGCATGGTATTTTTGTTTTTACAGTAAAGCCAAAGATGATTAGAACACACTGTACTAATTCATAAGAGCAGGCAGTACCTGCTCCAAAGCTTTATCTTCCAAGCAGCCCGGACAAAACAGCAGCATTTCAATTGTACAGGTAGGGAAAAGAGGAACAAAGACATTAAGTGACCGACTCAAGGTCACGCAGGAATCTGTTGCAGGGCAAGGTTGAGTTCCCAAAGTCTCAGGCCACTTAGGCATTGGAAAAAGCCACGAAACAAGAGTATGTACTAAATTTGGCACAGATTTTTAAATGATGCATTGCTACAAGGGAGCGAGAATCTCCACTCATGCTAACCCAGACACCAAAGGAACATATAAAGGAAAACTAGTTACTCCACCCAGTCTATCTGATCACCTTATATTTCCTAAGTCAATAGACCTTTCTTGGCCAGACAATCCAACCCACAATTCAGATCTTATTACAAATCAGACATACTAAACCACTTTCTCCCTCTGGCTGCAGAAGATAAAAGGCCAAGTAAGCAGGCAACATTTTGGTAACTGGCTTCATGTAACAGCTTTGGATTTTCTTAAAAGCCTCAGCATCGATTATTTCCTTTAAATAGCAATGGCTTATTGAGAAACCTTCTACACATTTTAATGCACAAGGTTTTCTTAAGTAGAAAAGAAAGCAAAAACTGCCCTGCCAAGGCATATTTGTCAAAGAGTTTCAGATACCCAGCCCTGGCAAAACACTTTGAAGTCAGAGTAAATTAACACTGGTGCTGAAGGGCTAAGGGAGGAAACTTGGAGATGAAGAGGAAATAAAGACTGACACAGAACAATACTGGGATTCAGCTCCAGTTTGTGTTTCAGCCAAAGGCATGAGCCAGTGCTGCAATTTGTATGTATCCAAAGGAGCTAAAAGCTCATGGCATGCAAAGCAGCACAGCTCTCGTGTGGTCTCTGCACAACTTGGGGCAAGAGGAATAGAGGAATTAATTTCATCAAGCCAAATCACCAACACCCTGCTGTTACATAAAAGCCTGTTTTCTGGGGAACGTTTCCAAAGATGGTGTCATTTGGGCTGTTTTGATTAAAGTGACATAGTCAGGTTCAAGATGGGATACACTGCAGACTGAGAAACACTCCGGTTTGACAAAATCTCCCACTCCCTTTTCAATCCTCATGGCACTTGTTTCTTCCTTCCGTTCGCCACATTTTCATACGGAAAACAAGCGCAGCAATTGCACTGCCTGGTTCTCAGATGCTAATACACTGCTGTGATGAAAGATCTGCAGAAGGCCTCAGGGAGATGTTTAAAACCTAACTCAAACAGATAAAAAGATGACTATTTAAGTTTGCCTGGGAAAGTTTCTACGCATATTGGAAACCCCCTGAGGCAGGGACTGCCCTTCTGTTCTCAGTTTAATAGCCAAGTTGTACAAATTACGATTGCACAATTACTTTTATAAGGTTTTCAATTACACAAATAATATATCTTATTAGGGATTATATCTCTGAGAAATAAAACCTAAAACCCCAAACCCTTTGCATTCAAGCTGCATGACCCGCTAGTGCTCCACCAGCAATGCGGTCCCAGCACTAATTGACACCACAGTCTACAATGAACTTTTAGAACGAGCAGATACAAGCGCCGCAGCGCACTGTAGTTAATACTTCCATGACTTAATACACACAGACTTACATTGTGCTTTCATACCTTCCCTCTCATGTCCATATTTTAGCAGTCAGCATTCCTGGGCAGTTTCTGCATGCCTCGACGGCTAGAGGCTCAAATTCCAAGTAGTCTGCAGCACTGGTATTACCCTGCTGGAAGCTACTTACCTGCAAAGCTGGCTGTATCGCACAGCGGACCAGAAGGAGCATGGACATGGAAGGGAAGGAAGTGTCAAAGGTGAAACCACTGGGCATGCATAGCCTCGTGTTTTCCCTGGCTGGGGATCAGCTATGTCAAAAAAAAAAAAAAAAAAGCAGAGCACAAACTCTAAGCTACCATAAAAACAGTAAGTAAAACAAGCCTCCTTCTTTATCCAGTAAAGCATCTTGTGTCCCAAGACAAAATCCAGCTGGTAACAACTCTCCCAAAGGAAAGGCAGGGACTACCCATTTTAGAGGTATCTCAACTGAGCACAGGAGCCTAAAGACACAGACCTGAGCCAAGAGGTTGAATGTATTTCACATCCAGAGCTGGGCACAGACTGCTGTTGACATTTACATTTCAAAATCTCTTTCTGTTGAGGAAATGTACAACCTTCTCCTCTTTAAAAGCTGGAGGCTTTGACAGTCCTCAGGGACAGCTCTGCTAAGAACCACTGCAACTGGATCAGAACAAGAGGAACCCCCACGAGGCCCACAATGACTTGGAGGCGACAGCCTAGTAGCAAGCCTGTCTATTCAGAAACTGCAAAACCCAAAATTGTATCAGTCTGCAATCAGCATTATTCATACCACAATACTTAAATCCAATTGTTTGGGGTGGAGACAACATCACAGAGGTACACATCAACCTAGCCCATGCAACAACCAAGAGAAAAAGGAAGGAGACAGCCTCCAACAGAAGACGACAGGTCTGAGCACCCAACACGGAGAATCCAAAATTGCCTCCACAGCTGCTAAGATGTCAACCCTGTAAGGACAGATGCCCTTGGTGCAAGGTGGCATGTTCTAATCTTACCTGGGCAAACAGGAAGAGGGGAAGCACTACACATTTTGTAACGGGCAGAGCGCCTCTGCCCCTTGTGATCCTGGCCTTTCTCTCAAAGCTGCTCCAAGAAGCTGAACCGGTTTAAGTTGCGCGCCCACACACACACACAGAGCTCACAGTGCAATTTCCTCTCATCTCAGCTAATAAATCTTATGGTGTGTCTGTTTTTTCTGAACGCAAATTTTATAAGCTGCATAAACTTTATGGAACAGTTGATTGCCAAGGCAGTCAAAACCTGGAAATTTGATGCCTGACCACAGCCAGGCACTGCAGGCTTCCACAGACACTCTGAGAGAGTTTAGTTTTTGCACTTCAGAAAGATCCTCTTACTGGCACGCTCCCTCTGCAAAGGTCCCTGACTTACTGGCTCTGAAAACTTTTCATTCAGCTTATCCTCAAGACCCTTCCCCTTGCGATCAACAGATCAGAAGACAGGACAGAATCCTTCCACCCTCCCCAGCTGAGAGCACATCCTACCAGCCATCCCTTGCTTTTTCACTGTGAAGTGTCTTGTTAGACTGGCAAAAATACGAAGGTTTGAACAACAACTCATCAGTCTTTGGAAACCTGTCTTACATTTTGGTAGAAGCATCACAGAACCTTCCCTTAAGTAGGGGCTTTAGTGTAGTTGCTCGGTACAGCTCAGAGTTTAACACGGAGAACATCTCCAGACACTTTGCCTCCCAATCATGATCATGTAACAACCCTTTGGCTATGCTGACAAGCATGTACACGAACAAGAAGTATCAGGAAGGTAATTTGCACAGTCCTGGCCATCGGTTAGTGCAGTTTTACAGCTGGAAATGAGAGGGAGGAGGTGGTATCACGGGAAGAGACGGACCACCTGTAAGCACTCCAGAGACCCGAATTTGGAAACCTGTCCCCTACAGCTATTTTCAAGATCACTGAAAACAAAAACGGCAGCTCACAACTAGATCCTTTAGGCTGAGAGCCCATTTTCCAAGCAAAAACTGTGGTACCGGTTAAGGCCGGGCACTTCCACAGCAACTGACCTGCAGTGTGAGCGAACGCACCCTTCCGCTCCCCGGGGAGGAGGTGTCTGCCCAGCACCTGCGGGTGAGGTCATGCACGTACCTTGGAAATGAGCTCATCGTGGTTGGCAAGATGAGCCCTGCAGTGAATGCAGCTGTAGGTCCTGTGGCACGAAGGCAGATATGCCTGGAAAGTCTTGGACCTTGTCATCTTCACCATTGGAGCCACTGAGCGCTGTGTGAACTCCGGGGTGGCCCAGGAGGCACTCCCACAGGACGGGTCGCACGGGAAACACCGGAAGACACAGGTAAAGGCCGTGGTTTGGCAGGTGATGGGTGTGGGGCAGGCTCCACACGCTGGTGACTGCTTCAGAGGAAGAGATTCAGGCAGAGGGAATGGGGGACTTCACACAAACCTAAGTTCAAAAAAGAACAGAGACAGAACACTCAGCTCACACAGGCAACAACGGTCTCCTAGCCCATGGGGCGATCTCAGGTTTGATGGAGAGAGCAGGGAAGAGTCAGAGCAGCCAGGAGACGGGCGTGATGTCTGCAGATTAGATCAAGGAGAACAGATTTTTATTCACAGCTCAGCCACTAACTTGCTGACTGCCCTCGCATCTTCCCGCTTCTGTTATCTACCATCTTCCTATCGCTCCAATGCTCACAATCTCTATTCATTCTTCCAACACTTAATGGATTTGGAAATGACTACAGAGGTACAAAGATGCTCAGAAGATGATTTTCATCAAGTCTCGTCTCCCAGACACCTCTGGGGAACTGCACACATTGAGGTCCAACTCTGCACCACCCCTTGGGGAAGCTGGGCTCTGCTAGCTAGAGATAAAGTCAGGACCCAGAGTCGGACCTGCCAGCTGCTGGCCCGTGGACTCACTGATGTGACATCCCGGAGGCCAGTGGGAACGCTGGGAGCTGGACATGGGTTTCCTCAGCCACCAGGAAAGGGCACAAGTCACCAAACCAGTTCTTCTCTCCATTCTGCCCTAGTTTCCGCATGGGAAATGGAGGATTACTTCATTACACTCTCCTTTCTAACTCCCTGCAAGCTCTGAAGGTAGAAGCTACTCTATAAATGGCACTCTAGTATTTTATTTTCTTTTTACTCAGAACATCTGACAGCAGTCAAAGCAAGAAGCAGCCTCTGATGCCTATTCTTGATAGCAAGAGACTGTTAAAAACCCTATTCAGGATGGAAACACCTTTTTACAATCCAGTATCATCTGACAGAACCTGCAAGGCAGCTCAAGTCTGGGTCTCTTTTTGTTGGCAGAAATCAGTTTTTCAGATCCTACATCTATAAGCCTTACCAGCTACAAATGTTTCTTTTGAGAATGGATGCAGCATAAAGGATAAAGGAAGCAGCTCCCCTCCCTCCTTGATACATGGCGTGCATACATGCTCTAGAAATTAATCATGAACTCTGGCTGCTCCTCCCATGAGGATTTTCCTTTCCATAAAACATGTGATTTTGTTCAGTTTCTAAGTCTGCACTTTGTGTATCAAACACTGGAACAGTACCACCCCCCACCCCCCCAAAAAAAAACCAACCACCAAAATGAAAATCAAGAAATAAAAACCCCACACCTGACCTGCAATGGAAATTTCTGAAGTGGACAAAACAGAAAAGTACAAGAGCTTAAGAGCTGGTCTCTAAGTCGGTATGAGCAACTTGCCTGAAGCACAGCTGATAATCTTCCAGGTTAGAATAAAGCCAGCCCAGGTCACTACGCTGCTACACTGCTAAAATAGCTCCCCGGCGTTTGTGTGCTAAGCTGGCTCTGCTGCTGCTCAGCAGGATGCACCTTTCCAGAAAAAGCACCAGCCACACACCTGGCTCAAGGCATGCTGCAGAGAACGACTGAGCTGGAGCTATTCTAAGCAAATACATCTCTCTGGCTTGCTAAAGGGGAAACTGTCAAAACAGTGGGATGGAAATCAGAAAGTCAATTGGGGAACCAAAGGGAGGGCCCAAGAAATTTGCTGGAGGAAGCAATCCTGCAGAACTCTTAAGCATCCCATTTAGATGATCTCTTCTGCCCAGTGTTAGCATTGGTCACAAGTATCTCACCGGGGCAAAACTGTCCAAGTCATTCTTGAAAACAACAACAAAAATCAGACTGGGAGTCCACTACTGCTGTTTGCTGGAAAGCCTCATGCGTGATCACCGTCAAACAGTGAGATCTGCAAAAAAACTCGTCGCTGAAGTACCAAAGTGCCATTTATGGAAACCCCTGTCTTCAACACTTCTGCTCATAAGTCTTCTTGGCATTGTTGAAAAAGAAGACTCAAGGTATCCAAGTTGCTTTAGCGTTTCTGAAAGCGTCACCCACTGAACCTACTGCCAGCTGGACAATCCCCGACAGCCAGGCACGCTATCTGCAAGCTTTCCAGTAAACAGCTCCTACGAGCACTATACTGGAGGGTTGTCACAGGCTCACACGGGCATCATTTGGTGCAGTCAAAGGTCCATTATATTATGACCATGCACAGTGCTCAACAGGAGGCAGACACCAGTCAGACAACAGGATACCCATTTTCTCCTTTTTCTGAAATATTTTTCTCTTGCTCTCCAGAAGGCAGCTCTCACAGTCAAATGGGGAAAAAAAAGAGTCTTACTCATCCCACAAACTGCTGATAAAGCATATCTATCATGCTCATAACAGTCAGCACTTACATAGCACTTTTCATCCCTAAAGCTCTTTGCAAACACTAACTAATCAGATTAACCTTTTCCAATTAAAGTTACAGTGAGAGCTTTGGAAGACCCGTCCTGACACGGAAGGGCTCACTTCCCAGCTTGTAAGGAACTAACCCTCCTCTTGTTCAGTCAAAAGGGGTCTTGCCAGGAATTTATCTGGCCAACCTGTAGCTAAGCAGGCTGCCTGTGCACTAACTGGTACACAGCTGCATCGTTATATTTCAGCAAGATTTGTCTTTTACACTAATCGGAGAAGAGAAATCAGGCAGTCTTTGTCTGCACCCTGCCCCAGTTCTCCATATGCACCAGAATTTTGCCAGAACGGAGTTAGTTTTGTTAGACAGCATTGTTTTCCCCTCCGAGCTGAGGAGCACTTTGAGGACTGAACCCTAAGTTTGCAACAGGGCAGAAACAAGATGCAAAACAAAGCAGAATCCTTCCTTATTTTCTGCTGATGAGATGTAAGTAAAAACAACATATCCCAGCCTTCCTGAACTAACCAAGAGCCAACCTTTACAGTCACAAGACAAGAGAATCATCCCCAAATTCCAAGCCCCTGATTCAGCAGCTGATATGCTATATCCCAGCCCTAACAGATCTTGGAGCCTGGAATTTGTGAGCCGTGTACCTTGTCCTCCAAGTGCACGGAAGCAGGAGACTAAGTGTGTTCTTTCTGGGGCCAAATGCAACTGGATTCCAAGGCAAAGCACCAAGCCCTGTCTGAAAGAAGCAGATGACATTGGACAGACCATCTGGAGGAAAGCACAAGAAGGACTGGCAATCGCTTTACCCGATTTCTGAATGAGAAAACAGACTGTGTCTAAACCTTAGATATTTCATTGATTCATGACGAAATGGTGCAATCCCCTCTCTCTCTTTTTCTTCAGCACGGATAGGTAAGTATACCAACCACCAGTTTTACTACTTCCCTCCCATACTGTCATGCCAAACATTTCTTTTTTGATCAGCTGCTTAGCACTGCAGCACAACAGCTGGAGAAAGCAGTCCACAGGCATCCTCAAAGCCAAATGGAGACATAAACGATACCCAACCAGAATAATATAAGAGCAATCCCTTAATCTGTTGTTTGTTGACCCCTCTGTCCAGGCCTCCCAAGCATCAATGCTCTAGAACAATGAGTAAAACAGGAAATACTACAACTGCATTTATCTAACGCAGAAATGAACACACACACATGCACACACAAATTATCTGCTGCATGCAGCTTTCTGCAAAAGCTTTTCACGAGCATTCATTTATTTGACCTCATAACACCTTTAACGTCAGCAAAAAACATTTTGACCTTTTAGAAGTGGCCAAAAAAAAAAAATTCAAGTGAGATGATATCAGAGCACAGATTAATTGCAATTCCTGTTCTCACTACTGTGCTGAGAACACAAACCAAATGTGATCTCTTTGCTTAAGGCAGGGGAGAGAATAAAGATTTGTGAGCTAAGGTCTTGGTGGGAAACCTAGGTAAGAAACTGTCTTGAAAAAAACTTCGGATAAGCTCATATATGGTTGCCATACTTTATAAAGGCACTACCTTCATACAGCATTCAGCCCGACAGTCTGATTGCTTGTGTGCACTATCTACCAAGAGCTCTGTCCTCATCATAGTAAGGGAGAGGAGGGAAAAACAATAGGAAATGCATTCTTACATCTACGAGCACAGCTAGGAGCTTGTAAGGACCCACTTCTGTCTTGAATATCATCTTGAAATGTATTAAGTAGGATCCATGGCCCTCAGCAATGCAAAAAACAATCTCCTGTATTTTTTTCTGTCCTAGTAGCAAACACATTTGAATTAAAACACATTTAACAGCCAACAGTGCATTCATTCTACTGCAGAACAAAGGCATGGGGATGATTTTAGGCTGAGCCTCTGGTTTTTCAGAATGATGAGTTAATATTCACCAGCCTCACTGACAGTGGGCATTAGTGAAGTCATTCCATTCACTTTTAAAAAAAATAATGCTTTGATTACTTTATCATCATGTCCAGTACTGTTAGAGAGATAAGTATCTGTCACCACCAACATAATTCACTATTTTTCTTTTATCATTCTTTAACAGAGATTTATCTCTGGGATGAACACACTCAAACTGATGGCACAGAAATTGTGCATACTAATTAGTTCACAAGAAGTCAGAAAACTGGTTTAGACAAAAGGAAAGAATTGTAGGGAAAAAGCTTATCAACATCATTTATTGTGGTTATCAGTGAGAGAATCAGCTGAGTGTACTGCTTGCAAGCACTGTGTATGTTAGGGCTGCCCTGCTTAATCCTGCTAAGTTTCAAGCAGATGCCACCTCCATGAAGGAAAAACCATGACACACATTTTGCTGTTCAAACAACTTTTTGGTTCAGTATTCACCCGCCACCTGTCCAACAGCCACTTTTCACATGAAGCTGTTCGCAGTTCAGGAAACACAAAAAAGAAGGAATGCCAAGTCTGTGCCAAACACTTGCTAGACAAGGCTACTGCTTGTACAAGTCCATATGCCACAATGGCAGAGAACAAAAACTATCACACACAAGTCTAATTTTGCATAAAACCCATGTGCAATGCAGCTCAGATGCAAATGTTCCTGTTCGCTCTGGCAGGACAAACAACAGGTTTGTTGGGTCTGAGGGTTTGTTCTACGGATTATTTGATTTTTAAGATAAACTTTAGTCCATTAAATACTTATTAGAACATAGAAAATAGTATAGAAAGCTGCCTGTAGTAGCTCTGAAAAAATCCATCTATTTAGAAACCCAACCTTTCTTCTTTGGTGTCTCTTCTCATTAATATAGAAAGAGCTAGAGATGTACTTATGCTGAGTGCAATGAAAGCACAAGAGGAATTGGGTTTGGAGTTTTCTGTTTCTACAAGGTCACAAACTGTAGCAGCCTGCATTGCTCCAGGGTCTTAGCATGAGTCTAAGAAAATACTTAAGGTAAGCACACTTACTTACCAGGGTTTTCTTGACATAGAAACTGCTTTAATGTTGCTTAACGCATTGCAATTTGAAAGAGGAAGGCTAGTCTCTAAGGTGATACGCTGAAATCAGAGTTTGGGTTTAATGCCCAGTTTTGCCAGTTTTCCCTATGGAATAAAAATTAGTGTCAGAATTTCAGGTGCTGAACCCTCAGAGACAGCTGGCACTGCTCAGGAGCTTTTATACTCTGGTGATGTAGTACTGCAATAAAAGATCCTGGTTTGGGGCAGCTCTGGAGATCCTCACTACCACAAAGGACTGCAACAGCTTTGGAAAAGATGAAGCCAGATCATCTGAAGGTAGGAGGGTAGGATGTACATTGTGAAAGGCCCTGCAAGAAACCATTCTGAATTTAAACACGGAACACAAGGGGAAGCCAAGAAAGGAGTTTAAATAGCATATGGGTGTACACAATGTACCTTTACTCCTTCAGTATCAAGTTTCTGAAATGCACCGATTTCAAACACTTGATGAGATGACACTGCATTCAGCTCAGCAGAACTAGCACGCTCAACAAAAGTCCTTGCTGATACATGAACCGTAAGTGTCCTCCACCAACGCCTGCGCTCCTTCAGCTCATTCTCAAAACCTTGCAAGCCCTTGGTGACAGGAAAATAACAAGTGAAATGGTGGAAGATGGCCAGCAGGAAGCCTCTGCATTTACTTTTATCAGATAAATGGACACAACTGCAATACAAATAATAGCATGGGGTAGGTTTCTCATTTAGACCGCCTTCAACTAGAAACATACTTAACCCCCTTCATTCCTCTGGATATCTCCTAGCAAGCCACTTCATTTCTGCAGGCCCTAGTTCTCTCTTCTGCACACTGGAGACAGCACCCTTCACCGCTGGGAAGCACTTTGTGACTCTGGGAAGAAGGATCCGGATGGATGGATGGAAGAAGGAGATACTGATGACAAACAGTACTGCAGACAATTGCCAGGTAACCACTAGAGGGCATCAAAAAGAGCTTCAGCAAGAAGCAATTAAAGACTATCTGGCCATAGTGAATCAGGGACAGGCACAATGCCAACCGTGCTGCACCTGCCGTGCTCCACATACCGCAGCCAGCCTGTCAGGAAAAACATCAGAGTTGTTATTCTGCTCAATAGCTATCAATACTAAACCTGTCAAAACTGTCATTGCAGTTATATTAATTGTTTTTTAAAGGTTGGGGTTTTTTTAATTTTTTTTAAAAAATGGCAATATGTCAGTCTATCGTCTATCACAAGTGTTCTCATCAAAAGTAGATTCAGCAACCCTACAACAAAATTTCTAGTCCCCCTCTGATGGAGAGGCTTTCCATGAAAATGACATGGAAGGTACATAAAAATGAGTTGAAACTTAAAAGCACCAAATTTTTAAAACTCACTTTGCATTGGAATTTTTTTTAAGTCTGTCTAGCTTTGTCACTGTATACCCTATTAATCCATAACTTATTAAAAACAAAGTATTTTTTAAAAAAATAATTGTTCTTTACAGAGTTGATTTACCTTCTGTCAATTTGGAGAGTAAATGAAATTTAAAAGTTTCACTTACTATTTTTTAAATAGGTAACACCCACACCAGCCCATTTTCAGGTTCTCAAGTGCAACCACGTGGTGAGAAGCAAGCCCAGAGGACTCCTGCATTCAAAGAAAAAAATTCCTTGTCTTGAACTACAGCGCACAACTGACTGGAAAGTGAAGGAACAGGTTAAAGTAACTCAGTGAAGATGGTGCAGAGATGCCTCTTTCCTTTCTGCAGAGCCCAGACAACCATGAGAACTTTCTGACTTCACTTACAGATCTAAGGCTGGACTCGGACCACTCAGCGTCAAAACCGCTAACTCACCTCTCCCCACTCTTCAGAACAAAACACACTGTTCAAAACAATCCAGACACACCACAGACACCACTGGGAAGCAGCAAAGGGAAATCATTCTGGAAATTTTAATCAAATCGTTCCCTTTACAATTTCATCTCAAAAGGCACAGGACAGCTAGGACAGGCATCATCTCACAAGGCTGGCTTCAAAATTTGTTACCTTTTCTGGGCTGTCTCTGAAACCCCATGAACACGGACTGCAAGATTCAGCCTCTGCTGAGGAATAACTGACACCTCTGGCTGAATTCTCTTCCCACTCTCCTCCGAGTTGCCTGGCAGCAATATCTTTGCAATGCAGAAGAGCCTGCGCTGCTGATAACAGGCAGCATGGCGAGCATTATAGCTGCAAGCTGCCCACCTTTGTTTTGCAGGTACGCTCCATCACAGCTGAATTCAATAACCAGTTACAACAGATGCCAGCGTGCGTGACCGAAAGCAGGAGGAGACCTACAGGCAGAAAAGCATCACAGCTGGCCAGGAGAAATTTGAAACAAGCCAGCACTTACTTTTGCTCCTACCAGCAAATCCCACTTGTGCCACAAATAAACAAAAACTGCAAGCTGAACTAATTTAAAACACAAATGACTCCATTTCCTCCTTTACATTTCACGAAAACTCCTGCCAGCATCCCCCGCAAGGGGCTAACGGTCCCTCATCTGAATTGGCCAAGTAGATATGATGCACTCGAGTGAGATAACAGCAACGGCTCAAACACGCTGCAAGATGCAGCTCTTCGATTCATACCCATCCTTCTGCTACATGTTCAATGCAATGGGTCAGATGTGGAGCCACAGATAAGGACATCATCCTGTGTCTTACGCGTGCACGGCGTTCTACAAATGAAAGACCCTCGCCTTGTTGTTCAACCTGAACTAAAGACATCAAGGAAAAGCTCTTCCCATCCAACAACCAATTACTGGCAAAATGGAAACACTCTTTATCTTCCCAACTTCACTTCCTCATTTGTTTTAATTGTAGCACAGTCTAGCTATCCAAATCATCTTATATCGTTATGTTTCTTTTGTGCTCCTTACATTGCTCTATTATCTTCCTTTTTGGCAAATGCAGGTATGACTAGGATTCAATTAATTTGGGCTGCTGGATGGATCATCTGTTTCCCTGATAAAGGCTAGGTAGTGACAGGGAACACAGCGAGAACATTGATCTATTGCAAGTATCCTTCCAATATCCTTAAAGTCATTTGTAGTTGAAAGAAAAGATCTGCCACAGCTGCCTGTCATGACTTACTATTTGCAAGCTCCCCTTGTCAAATCCTGTAAGCTTTCACCTGCTCACAAAATCATCTGCTCAGAGGGTTCTTCCCAGGAGCATCTTTTAACTAGCCTTGCGCTGCCCAGGAGCACATCTGTCACGGGAGAGACAGTGACTTCATTTTCTACTCTGGTCCATCTGTCTCTTTTTCTGACTAAAGCTAAGGATGGGGTGTTGAATTCCGACCCATCTCTGCCAGTAACACTTTTTATGCAACAGTTACTATATTAACGAGGTACATACTTGCCATGGCAGGTGAGTCATCATCTTCCAGCTTTCATTTAGCAACCCACATGTCAAGGGGGCAAAGTCAGGTGAAGATTTATAGCTTGAATCTTCACATGACAGACACTTTATAACTGAATCTAGTTTAAGATGGGTCAAGTCAGCTGTTACCTTGCCAGTTTCTGTCGTTAGTTCCTCCTGGATATCCTCACTAGCCTGCATGTTACTGCCAAGGTATGTGAACTGACTCACCTCTTGCAGTTCTGTGCCTACTGACGCATGCTTGAGCTGGGAGTTCCTGGGATTCTCATTAAGATTTTTTTTCCCCCCCACAGTTAATTATTAACTCCAACTTTTTTTGTGATGTTGGACAATCTGTTTTTAATAACATATTGCTGAGCTATCCTTTAGCAATATTTCACCAGTGAAACTTCAATATTCCAGAGTTCTGTGGCTGAGCTATGCAAATGTCTAGGTCATACCACACTACATTTTTGTCCTCGTAACGAAGTCACTGCCAATGTGAAACAGGAGAAGTGAGAGTGCAGCTTTGACACCACTCTGCCTTCCCTCTCAGCGGATCAAAAAGTTCTCTGAAGGGCAAATTCAAAGCATCCGCAGCTTTTGAAACTTTCAATAGCCTTTGCTCGACCTCGGGAGTTTAGTTCTGTACAAGTCACAATGGCAGTAAAAAAAAAAAAAAGTCAAAAAGCTACGTATTTTACTAAGTCAGCAAAACATGACACCTTTTAACACACAATACCAACACTTGAACAGGTGTAAAAGAAACGACCTCTAGCTGGACGTGTACGCCTGCGCGAAGGGACCGGAAGGCAGCTCTTACAGTTGCATTCACATAACTTCCAATGACTCACATTGCCTGGCACTATCATTTGTTAAAGCAAGAGTGAAGCAGGGGTAATAGCTATTTACTAAAAACAGAGGAGTGTGATTAGCTTTAATTAGCATTGTCAAGTGACTTGAGATTGTCGGGTACAAGATGTGAGAGAACTAAGTCTCATTAATTATGTTATTTCCTGCAGCCTTAAGTGGCTTGGCCAGTCCAGTGACGCTTCCGGAGACGAAGCTGCTCCCGACGTCCAACACATCCGCATCAGCAGGCGAAAACGCTCTCAGACAGCCCTGGCAGACGTGGCTATCGAGGAGAGGGTCGCAAAGCCAGAACGCAAGAGCAATCAGCTTACAAGACAACTACCTGCCCTGACCAACGAGGAACACAAAGACAACTAAGTCATGGCAGAAAACAGACTCGGAGGGAGAACCGACAGCCAAACTTCACGGAGGATGAAGAGCAGGGGCAACAGGGAGCGTGATTCAGGCCCAGGACCCAGCACTCCTGAGCAGCAGCCTGCCTGGAAAACCATATTTTCTTTCCCTCAAAGATGACAAATTATAAAATCTCTTTGTTTTGGGGAAAAAAGATTCAGATCCTCAATCAGCATCACACCACCAACAGACATGCTGATTTACCAGCAAAAGTGCTGTTTTAAAAAACTGAAAAATCCTTGAGTCAGAACAGTCCATCTCTTCTGTGGACTCACCTTGGCTTCTGGGAAAAAAAGAAGGAAACCTATCCTTAGCCTTTAGCTGCTGTGATTAGATCTGGAAGACAAGACCTCCGAATTGACAGGCACAGAAAAGAGGGAACATTCTGAAGGACCGACTTACAGGTCTCTGTCAAGGAGAGGAAAAAAAGGAAGCTGTGTGTTTTGCTATGGTTTCAAAGCAATAAATACACTCTGCTACACCATTCTGCCTTGAACATCACTGACCAGCTTCAAAGCAGCTAAGAGACCTGAACTCTCCATTTCTCCATTCCAGACACCACTTCGCAATCCCTCTTGAAGCCCACTGCTCTAGCAATTCATAGTTGACCTCTGTTGAAGACTCTGTTCAAGTTCCAGCAAAGGTTTGCCAGCTAATGACCAAAGCCCAATGAAAGCCTAGGTTTATTGGCATTTCTTCAAGAGGCTTCCACACACATGGTCAAAGTCAAGGCCATGATGCAAGACCAAGAAATAAATGGCTTTACTCCTCTGCAATCCTTGCAATGCTTGTGTACTACCACAACAGATCAAGGAGCTCCCACTTTCTAAACTGCCAGTCAGGACCTACACCAGAGTGACCAGTTCCTTAATTAAATTCTCTCTCAGCAACAGGTACTCAATCCATGAGTCAAGGAGCCTTTGAGGGAATGTGGATTTACAGGTAGTGATGCTGTCTTCCTCAGTACAACCCTGACTCAACTACCCACACCAAAGAGCAAAGAAAGGAAATCACTTATTCAAAATCTGTGGATCCAGAGGACACAAGGAGCTCAACAACCAATACAGTTTTGCCAGTTATTCCAATCCTGGCATCCTTGCAAAGAAAGCTTAAAAAAAAAACCAAACAAACAAAAAAAAGAGAAGCACTTGACATCTTCATCAGATGAAAGCAATGTCTCTGCCCTCTCTACAGCATTTCCAACTTCAGCTTCAAAGCACAAGGCTCACTTTGTGAAATAAGAATTAGGGATCCAGTGAGAAAAGGAGAACATCTTAACTCCCTACTCAAGTACTGCTGTTACACAGCAAACAATGTTTACAAGAAACCAGAGGCGTGGATCCCAACACGAGGAGATCTTAAACAAAATCAACGGGAGCGCTCTGCAAGAATGAAGTCACAAAATACATCCTCTCCAGGCAGAATCCTCTCACGGACTTTAAGTAGAGCTCTCAGTACCTTCTTGTTAACAACCACCTAACTCAGCAAAGGCCTCTCTGTGCTACCCAGCATAAGCTTTAAGTAACTGTAAACGCATTAGCAAAAAATCCTTATGTGGAGCACGCAGTAGGCCCTGAGGAAGGTAACGTCAGGAAGGCAGGTGAGCCATCCTACCCCTTGCTTAATTGTCGTCTGCAAGCTAAGAACACTTGGGGGGCCTTCCTCTTTCTGTACTTTAAGACAGAGACCAGAAGAAAGTGGGGACAGATTGACTTCAGTAAATTGTGGGGGAAGGGGGTGAGGATTCAACTTCTTTTTCTACACCGTTAAAATCACATTTTAAACTGGAACGTTTTGAATTTTTTTGGCTTCAAAAATCAGCATTAAAATCTGAAGCTGTGGACCCGTAGCTCACTCCACAGCTACTTATGTCATCTCAAACTTCTTTTCTGATCAAACCCAGAAGTTTCAGTGGAGAAGCACAAGGCAAAGGACCCTTGACGCTGCACGTTCTCACCCTCAGCATAGTGCTCTGCAGAAGAGGAAGCTGCTACACCCTTAAGCAGAGGCTAGAGCAACAACACAGAGCAGCCGAGTTACCCCTGCTTCTCCTGTGGGGGACCTGTTTCAATGCACCACACGCAGAAACTGCCTGCCTTTAACGCCAAGCATCAAGCAGGGTTGAGGATGCCCTCTCCGCAGGCTGATCCAGGCGCCCTGCAATCTCTCTTTTGCCACACCAGGCATGATGTCACTTCTGTAGCACAGAGCCACAGCCTGCAGCTGGGCAAGGCCTGGTCTCCAGGGACTCCGGCAGCAGTGTTGGTAAATAGAGCGGCGGCAGGGCACTTCTCCCTGGTCAGCAGCCAGCTCTCCGCGCCGTGCTGGCAACGGCTCGGGAGGTGCCCCCTGAACCCGGGGGGAAGATGCTGCACCTCTCCCTGGAGTCGCAAGCCTCCCGCACACCTTCGTGGCAGGCACAGATCTCACCTAGGGGGGGGGGTTCAGGCTTTTATTATGCAGTTACTCGCTACAGCGAGACGGTTAGTGAGGAAGGACCATTCCCCTTGCCCCTCCTCCTCCTCCCGCGGTGGCACCGCCGGGCAGCCCCTGCCCCGCTGCCACAGGTCCCTCCTGTTGCTCTCCTCCCTCGCTAGAAGCGCCGGGGGAAAGGCAAACCCCTCTCCCCTCGCCTGCGCGCTGCCCCTGGGACACTCTCCCGGGCTGGGACCTGTTGCCCTCCCCACCTCCAGCCCTTCACCCGGCCCCGCAGACACAAATGCCGCCGCTCGCCCCAGAGGCGCCGCAGGCCCCCGGGCCCTCTCCCCTGAGGCGACACAACCCCCCTGAGGAGAAGCCGCCTCGCTGAGGGGTCGCGCCGCGGGGCTAGCGGCCCTCAGGAAGCGCAACACCCCCCCCCCCCCCCCTCCCCAAACCGGCGCAGCCGCCCCCGCTGCCCCACCGCGGGACAGGGCGGGGGGGTGGGGGTGATGGACGCGGTTGTGGCGCAGCTCCGAGCAGCGGCTTTACCCCGGCCCTGCCGCCCCCCCGTCCCGGGCCGCCCCGCAGGGCCCCGCCGCCCGGCCCTCTCCCCCCGCCGCACTCACTCGCCGCGGCGCGGCCGCCTCAAGCGCGTCCCCAGCGCAGACGGAGCGCGGCGGCCGACGCGCACCAGGCAGCCCCGCAGCGCCCTCCCCTCCTGCCGCTTCCCTCCGCTTATAGGCGCTCCCGCGAGCCTGCTCGGCCCTGAGCGGCACCGCCCAGCACCAATCGCCGCCCGCTGGCACATAGCAACACCCCGGCGGTTGGTTACCGCCAGCCGCAGCCCATTTTTTCAAGACCAATCAGAACGCGAGGCCGGCAACGGGTGCTCCCGCCCCCCCGCTCGCGGCCCGGCGCGCACACACACACACAGACGCACGCCTCGCCCCGCCCTCCGCCGCGCGCAGGGAGGCGGCAGCCAATGGGAGCGGCCCTGGCGCTGCCGGCGTGGAGCGCGAGGGGGAATAACAAACAGATGCGTTTCCTCTTAAAGGCGCAGGCGCCGCTTCGGCGGAGACGGGGAAATTGGGGCGGGGGGGTAAAGCGAGGGGCGGCTCCGCCTGCCCCCGGGGCCGCTGTGGGACCGGCGCTCCCCCACGGAGCGGGCCCCAGTGACGGTGCCGGGCAGCAGCAGGTGGTGGTGGATGATCTGTACAGGCGCGTAAAAGCGGCATGAGGATGCGCAGGAGATGCGCGGCCGCGGGGCACTGCACCAACCCTGCCGCATCGCGCCGGGGCTCCGGCCCGCGCCCCTGGGGAAACGGCAGCCCAAAACCTTAACGGGGTAAAATTTTAATAAATGACCAGTTTTGGTGACTCAAACCTGTAACCCCCCCCAAACGCCCCAGTTTGGCAGAAAGCACTTGAATGTCCCCAAGATCTTTGGGGCCACCCCGCACCCACAAGCGGGGGAGCACCCCACTTTGGGAGGCGCTGGGACACCCCCGGGCAAGGCCAAGGCCAGGATGGAGGCGGGTAACCACGCTAAGGCCTGCACTTCTGTCCTTAGACACCAAGGCAATTAGTCCCCTTGAGGTAAACTGAAGGCAATGATTGCTGCTAATGAACTCCCACCACTATCAACCCCACTTCTTAAACATGTCATAGGATTGTAATTAGCAGGAGGACTAATTGCAAATGAAGATATTCTATATTTCTCCTGGAAATCTCCATTAGCTTCACCCCCCTGCTTACCATGAGTTTTTTTCAGTGGTGATCTTGGCAATCTTCTACCCAAATACCTGCAGGTGCACTCGGTGCAGACCTACTCTGTACACGTATGTATACACGCACACACACACACGGCAGTGCACATGCACACAGCTAAGCCAGAAAAAAGTGCAAGGCCAAAATTAAACGCAATCACCTCAAAGCACTGTAATTAAGTGACAAACAGCACGCAGCTCTGAACAAGCGGATTTGGAGGCTTCTCACTGCACATTTTTTCAGTTTCAGCTCACGACAGCACGTCCGTGGCGCCCCACTTTGAGTGCTGATAACGGTAATTCATCACCCTATAAAGTACAGTTTTCATTATGTTTTCTATCTGTCCCTTTCCCACATCAAGGGATAAAAGTTTTATATCTTATTGGCTGAAATGTATTTCCTTTATGAGTTTATTCTTGTTCTAACACTCTAATGCTTTAGCAAATTCTTAAGAGTATTTTAAGCAATTCTCTACTAATTGGTAATTACTGGTAACTGTAAGGGCAATGTTCTGTTCCATATGTTAAATATATGGACTCTAATACGCACTAAGCAAGGGGCAATACAAGGTAATATTTCTATTAGTCGTGATATTTTAATTTTTTAGTTTTTTATTACATGCGGGTAGAAAAATAACACACTACCTCGTGATATAAAGTAAACACAGTTTTCTTCCACACAAACAAAATGCACCCCTCTGATCATGTTCCTAAAAGGGATGCCAGCGAGCTAAGGGATTCTGTAGACCAGCTTTTAAAATACAAAATGACAGTTTTGTCCCCTAAGCTAGTGGTACTACCACGTACAATTTAAATATGTTAACGAAGATTCAAGCACCATGGTAGTTACTAGCTACTAAACACACTCAAATGAAGAAGGAAATTGCTGTGTTATCTTTAGACAGCTACAAGAGCAACAGGAGCCTACTTTGAAGGCTTACTTTAAGCTGCTTCTTTTCTTAGATAACCTGCTTCCTTTTCAAGCCCAGCAGCAAGAGCTAACACATCAGGTTTTCGGACCACCTCACCAGTGCTGAATGAAGCCATATTTAACAGATCCAGACAAGGTTACGTGCAGGAAGTGGTGAAAAAATCTGCTTGAACTTTAAATCACCGAGACTTCTGAAAAGCAACCACAAGTACCCAAAGTTGAAACCATCAGCAAAATAAAATTTACACATCATCAAGAAGCCGCTGCATAACAGTGAATTTTTTTTTTTTTGCCACCCAAGAGTGAGTTGCGCAGCAGAATTTTGTTTGCTAATAAAAATATGTTACTATTTACAAGGAGAACATCAAGTTTCTTCACATATACACAAAGCTCTCTGTTCTAATAAGATTGCTTTAGGATGGTAGTTAATTGGAATTACATTGATATAAATTCAGCATCACCATGGAAATCTAGGGGTTCACACAGCTTTGAAGTCAGAAAAATAAGACCATAAAAAAGCCAGAATTTCTTCTTTAAATGATAATCCTATGATTTATGAAAACTGGAAGCTTTGTAGGGGTAACCATGCTTCATTAGCAGCATTTCACTCACTCTTGAAAAATAAAACGCTAGTTGGGTCCTAGTTACTTTCTCATTGAAGCTTCAAGTTACATTTTCACATTGATTCTGTGTTACGAGTTTGGTTGCTAACTTTGGGAGCACAGCTTAACCAGCAACATGAATACTTTTACTGGGCTAAGCTTTTGTGAAATTGATTTGTTTAAAAAACTCTGAATTTTGTGTCTAAGCTATTTGACAGCTTAGCTTTCAGCTGGACAGCTAAGCAGGATTTAAAATTTCTCTACCTGCAAACATCCATTTTTTGGAGCCTGAACAGCACAGCTAGTGTTTCCCTGCTCAGTGTCTGACATCAATTTCAACTTTTATTATCATTTAGACTAGAAAAACCTAATGGATAAAACATCACCGACTGGGGCTAACTTTTGCTACTCCACTACCATGGCAATATTGAGAGGGGAGAAAGTATCAAATCACTCATCGAGATATTGCCTCAACACTTTTATTGTTGCATTAGAATTAAGTGGTACGTAAAATCTGCTAAAAATCTCAGTTTCTCAGCACTCTTAAATTTTATTTCTAGCTGGTGTTACTGGCCTTGAAATCAAGATACCTCACCTAATATTGCCTTCACTTCTTTATTTCTAAAGTGAGGATACTTCAAACTTTTTCAGAGACATCAGGAAACAACATCTCCAAGTACTTCAGATCAAAGAAAGGTGCTTTCACCTATTAAAAGCAGTCGGTTCCCCCCCCCGCCACACACACACACACTTGCAGCATCACTATTTTAGGTCCAACAACAAAACAGCAAGTGTTCCCCGGTGCTTCATCTTGTCCCCCCAAATCACCAAGGCATCTCACAGTGAAGCTGTAAAACCCTCACAATCCACAGCATGTGATAGTTCGTCTTACTCCCCACAGCAATAGTCTGCACCTTACAATGACGAACTAGACCATCCGTAAATCCAGCTGTCCAGCTTAACTAGCCCCAGAACCGTGGCAAAACTCAGAATCTGTAACTGAACGAGCGTGTACTGTTCCTCCAGCTCTGCATTGCAGTTTCCCCAACTCCCTACTGGGAAGAGCTGTGTGTGGAGGGACAGAGCCCTGCTGAAGCCAGCAGCCATGAGCAGGGCTGTGGCGGCCTCCTGCGGCAAGCGGGAGGAGGACAGGCAGGAACCGGCCCAGTTACCAGGCTGGTTTTGTAAAGGTTTTGGGGCTTTTGTTTTCTGCACGCTTTCAGGAGGGCATTCTACACAGCCAGGGAAACAATCCATTCTCCACGCACGCAGGAAATTCCAGAGACAAACCAGGAGGCTCTGAAATTTCTACCAACACCAATGATCTCACTCAATGTAGAAAACTATATCCTGAAAATACAAAGAATATTGCACCTCAAGCCTTCTTGCTTTGAATAAACTGTTAAGTTCTTCTGAATATTCTGATTATTCTGTACCAAGTCTTAGTAGTGCAAATTTATGATAGGTTACACCACCTGAAGTGATCATAGACAAATACTTTCCATGTTAAAAAACACACAAACATTCATTAACGCTTCCCAATTCCTTGTTCTGGTTTACTAATCATTTATAGTATGTAGTAAGAAATAAAATACTGCCCAGAGCATTCTGGGGAATGACCTCATCAGCCTGCCAAAATCCTTTTAAAATTACTAAATACTGTTATATACAAAAACCCCACTTCATCTCTCTTACCTAATATGAAGCCTCAAGGCTTTAAAATTACACTTGACCTTAAAACCTAGTATTTAATGTAATTTAGTGGAAACCCAGTAGGAAAGCTGGACTAGAGGAAACGTAAACCTGCTTATCATTATCATCATCAAGTGCCGTATTTATAGCAAACTATCACCCAACGCAGGACAACACAACACCGTACAGAACTTGCTACAAGTGGAATACCTGTTAATATGAATATATTCAAAATAGAGCCGGTTTGCTGTCTCCACTTCAGAAGCAGATACCTGTCAGCTGTCAAAGGCTTTTTAGACTCCATAATCCATTGATCTTTTATCAATCATCCACAATCTTTTGTATAACTCTTCTACAAAAGTGAGCGAGTAGAAGACGCGCTGTGTGGGGGAGACGGTTAATTAGAACAAGCATCCTTGGGGCATTACAGAAAGGTATTTCAGGATAATTTAAAGGCCACGGTAAAATAATTTTTAAAATTATCAGCTGTTTACCATTTCAACAGAGACCAAATATAAAATTATGATTATTAACCAAGTGGAAGCAGCAGATAAAGCCCTTTTACAATGAAGGTTCTCATTTCAATCTCAGGTCAGTTCCTCTGCTACCACATCTTACGTGCAGAGGTAACTGAGCGTTTTCATTTCCCCCATTCAATTCAGGTATGATATACAGATAGGATATGATACCTTCCACATCTGTGAACTGCTACATTCTGTAATTAAACTAATGAGCCTGATTATAGGTCGGAGCTGATGTCTAGAACCAGGCTCCATAAGATGATTTCGTCAGTGTTTTCAAAACCTGACCTGTGATACTATAAATGTGCACATACAATCTTGTAACACTGCCAGAATTGTGTCACCAATCATCAAATGGGATAAACACCAAACAGCATACTTAAAAAAAGAAGACATGTCCCCCAACCAAAAAAGCTGGTATTTCCTTAGGCATGCATTACTGTGCTTAGGAATTAAGGATGATGATTTCTAAAAATAAATAATTAGAAAGCAGCTCTGATGCAGCCAGCCATTTTTACACTGAAGTGCAAAGCAAAGGCCAATGCTCTCACTTACGCAATTATTTTTGAGCATGGCCATCCAAAACACTAGCATATGTAATACTTCTCAAAATATTAAAAGCAGCAGCATTTCCTGCCTCATTTCACCTTGCTGTTTTCATCTATACAGAACTACAGACTCCATTTTAAATTAAAGGTGTTACAATCCTAGACAATTACACAGAATTTGCTAGTTCTTTACATTGAAAGCAGCTGATGGCAAAACATATACACAGTCGGCTCTCCTGGCATGCTCTTACAGTTAAGACACTTGGGATCTTCATCCTTGTTTCTCCCCCTATTCTCCCACTATTACACAAGACTTGTCTACTTCAAGCTGAATAACGTATGGTAAAACTTCAAGCGTTTAGTATCCAATTTGTACATCTTCCCACTCTTCTCCCATCTTAAATTTTGATTATTTGAATTTTCACATGCACAGACAGGCTGCCTGCCTTGAAGCATGCAATGTCCATTCTGCAGACAGACCTTTGTTTGGAAGCAGTGAAGCAACAGCACATACTGCCCTTGCTGAATCAGCAGAATTCTCTACACTATTTTCTAGCATCTTGTATGGAAACCACTTCTGATCAAGTTTATCTACTACTGTTTCTGTCTTAAAATAAATTATATGAAAATCCAATCGGAACTGACTTCAAAAGTTTTACTTAAAAGTTGATTTGTACATGGAGAAAGCAGGCTTAAGTCCTCTGCAGGCTTCATTTAGCTGCACATAGTTGCAGATACTGTGATTACGAGAAAACCAACGTCATTGCTGAAAATTTCTTAGAAGCTCAGAGTATATAAGATACCCCCTTCTTTTCAGCAACCCTATCAACATAAAAAGACCAGCATCAAAAGTTCAATGTTTACTACACCATAAATATAATATCATAATCTCAGAAATTATACTTTCAGGTGAAGAAGTCACAATTAAAAAGTATTTAGATCTTTTATGAGCAAAGATGTTTTAATGCGTCACATTTCGAGAGCATCAATCTTTCTTTACAAGAAAAAGCACTTCATAGATTTGGAGCTAGAGAGGTCCACAAGACTTTCTGCAAATAAAAATGCATGAAATACATACATCATCCTTCATACATAAAATATTTTGCAATAGGGTTGAGAACACAGTAAGTGTTAAACAATACTTAGAGTTTAAAGTACCTGAAAAGAATCTCTCCTTGAAGAGAGAGAGATTAACTGAACATCCTCCTGGACAGCTGTGCAAATTCTCAACAAATGCTTTTCTGTACAAGTGGTTTAAAAATCACACAGCAAGTTCTGGAATATTCAAAACAATGATTTGATAGAACAAACATTCTACAGTTACCTCAATTCCATGTTATTTTGTTACAAACAGTTATCATGGCCTAAGCCCTGTGCGTTGGTGGTTGGATTCACCGCCTCATCCAGGCAAAATTGTCTCAAGAGATCAAACTTCAGCTCTTGTACTAAAGCCCAAATGGGTGACTGAATAAATTCAGCAGCTTTTCTGGCACTGAACCCCTTCCCTCCCATGTAACTTGACTCATTCGAATTTCAGATATTAAGTAGCAGTCTAATCAAAGAGAGATCATGTATAAACAGCACAGTCAAAAGCTACATCAGATGCAGGAAGACTAGTGGTTGAAAAATGTGTTGAGCATCTTTGAAGGCACAAGTTTCCAACATCACTGCTAGAGAGAAAGAAGAAAAAGATTAAAATGAAATTAGAAAATTAAGTTTGCCATTTCAATAATCGTGTTTTGTCATTCAATACAGAATAAAGCAAAATAGTTTATTTATGCAGCAATGAGGGAAACTTGAGAGAGAAACTAAGTCATTGTCTGTCCCTTGAGATCAAGTCCAGAAATCAAGACTGGTATTTTAAAACCTAGCTTTTTCTAATCCAAAAAAAAATAAATTAAATATGCAAGTGCTATTTGGTAATACTCTCTATAACCAGAATTATATTTGCATCTTAAAGGTGCGCGTGTTGGAAATTCAACAGCAATTAAATTAAGTTGAAGAAAACCACACTGCACAAAAACTATCTGGAGGTACACCCTAGTTAGTAAACCAAATTAAGACAGAGTGTAAGTTTTTCATTACCTATTGAGCTGCATATGGAGCTCTGTAACTGCTCTGTGACTACTAGAAAGCAGGCAGAACTAGGACTAGACTGATTATTAGCAGTTACCTGACCAGACGTAACTGGTCTGAAAGGGAAACTAGAAGATTAGCACATAGTAAATATTATCATCCTTTTTCCTATGAAGAGTTAGGAAGTGGCATTATTCACTCTTCCATTCAATGTGCAACAAGCCTGATTAAATTAAGAGGAAATCGAATCTACAACCATCTTAACCAGGCAGATATTTACAAGGCCACCATTAAGGCATTTGCCACCATCATCCCATGTTCACTTGAACTGTAAATGCAGTAGTTTCTTCCACTTCATCCCTGTAGAAATATTCCTCAGAAAGGAATTATAATGCACAAACGAATATTATCCATCCAGATGGACCTGACATTCTAACACTGACAGCCTACTCACAGACATAATGAAATAGCAAAGATGCTCCATGATGATAAGTATGGCCCAGCAGCCAGTGGAGGGACACAAGAGCCTTTCCAAATCACAGCTAGCAAGGGGGGGGGGGAAAATCACTTCTAAATAAGTTTTTTAACTGTGAGTATATTTTGCAGTAAATGTGCTCTTGCATCTGGCTACTACATTTATTACTAAGATCCATGATTTTCACATGAAGTTCTTTAAAGAAGCAGATACTATCACTAAGTACCACTAAGCAAGTTTTGTTCCAGCAGTATCTGATGATTAGATGACTGAGCTTTATACATGTCATTGTGTATAATTAAGCTACAGTAATGAAATTCCTTCTGAAAACCCCTACCACTAACATGACAATACCAAAACACACAGGCATTGCAGGCTCAAGTCTGTTTGACACACACGTAACACCTGTTCACAGTGACAGAACAGCATGTAAGGTTCCAGAAATACCTTCTTATCTAACCCCATTTCATCACACTTGGGGTTTCCTGGCTTTTGACAGTAAAGTTACTTCCATGTCCACACACATAAACTTAATGAATATTGAATGTACTTTTGCAGAGAGAAAACACTAAAATTTACACACAGTCTAGACTGACACTTGCTCCTTTTGTAAGTATCCATATAAATCTGCTTTGGGTGAATTCATTTAATAGGAACATTTTAATTTGTTCCTCTCCTGACCAAACTTAGTCTTCTTTGGTCCCTCACCCTAAAAACAATTTCCCATTCACCAAGCCAACAGATGTTAGAACTATAAATGTGCAAAAGACTTCTAAAACATCGGCTTCCTTTGTGAAAAGACTATTCCAAAGTGTAAGTGCAATCTTCCTTTCTGGAAAGCTAGCTACTGCCATGCCATGGTAGCCTAACAGGCAGGTCAGAACCAGGGGCAAACCTAGACCCCTGCAGTGGGACTCAGTGTCACACACAGAAACTGTCTTAAATACTGTATCTAGACCTTGACGGATGAGTCACAGTATTACTCTCACATCAGAAAGGGGTCTAAATACAGCTGCAACTCAAGCTCAACATTCTTAACAGCGATAATGGAGTAAATCTATACTGACCAAGTGCGTTAATTTTGGTAAAAAAGTGACCAACTTTACTGACTACACTTCACCGGCTAAACTATCTGGCTATCCACAGATTCTGCTTTCTATTTTTCCTGTGCGTTGTTTTTCTTTTTTGCCCTACAAGTTACCTGAAAACTAAAAGCAACATGAGAAATGCATACACACAGGGCACGCTTTCAGAAATTCTTTAGTTTCTGCCCACTAGAATATAACTGACATGTCTTGACATCTGCTTAGGAACACTTGTGACTGGTAAAATAATGCTTATTATCTACAGGTATCCTATCCAGCAACTTTCTTCCTAGGCGTCGCTATTTGTGAAGTGCACCGTTGCTAAATGAGCTATTTACAAATGTAAACTATGTAATTAAAGTTTTAAAATAAATAAACAACCTTTACATTAGATAACAACTTGACAACAAGGTAATAGATCATCCAATTACATCTTTCAAACAAAATGATCTGTGTATGCCGCTCATTTTTTTTTCTAATGAAGAAAATCCTTGGCTCACAATCTATTCTGCAAGAACTTCCTTGATTTTATCTTTATGATGGATAATTGTGTAAAAACTCCTTAAGTTTTGTTGGATAGTCTGTCATCACACCAGTTGCTCCCAGATCAAATGCCCTCTTGTATTCTTGTTCTTCATTCAATACCCAAATATACACCTATAAGATGGGATAGAAAGACAAATTATATAGGAAATACTCAAATTTAAAAAAAAGGTGACGACCTAAATTGTTTCACATGAGAGAGATAATGCTGCGTATATTTAAAGTGATCAATGATTACACTGTGATGCCAAAGACATGCACACAAACATACCCAACCTCCTCCCCCTCACCCTCCAAAAGCGGCATTTTCTAGTGGTGACTCCAACTCCATTTTGTTACCTCAGACTTCAAATTTTTCCAAAAGTCAATATATTATTCTGTGAAAAGCCCCAAATCAGTAAGCAGTTTAGCAGATTTTATAAGCTTAAGTTTGAAGTGGGAGGGGGGAAAAAAAAAGAATTTTAAAGGGATTTAATTTAAAGATCCTTTTTCTAAGCATACAATTCTTCCTTCGCAACTACAGAACTGCAATTATAACAGCACAAGCTCTTGCTCGGGAACCAAAAAGCAATTTATAATCCTAGCAACACCACAGAACGTGTTGGGGAGAACATGAACCCATCTCAAGGCCGTATCTGGCTGGTTCAAATTCTCCCTAGGTTAAAAGCACATTTCCTTTCGCTTTGCCATGCTGTACCTGAATGCCCCGAGCAGTGAGGTGGTCAAAAAGTGCTTTCCGCATTAGCAATCTGCGGAAAGGAGAAAGATATTATTTAAGAACTTGAAGTATGTATGAAATTTTCAATGTCTGTTCATGTTTTGTAATAAATTTTCCATAAAGCATTTAAATTCAGCGTCTCCCACAAGAAAGTGATTAGAAATCTAATTATAGAAAACTTTTAGTTCAAGCAACTCAAGACTGGTTAACACAGATACCCAGAAATTTGTACCAGCTACAGACATTTGTATCAACTCTTGTGAAGATCAGCTCCAGCAGACCCCTCCGTCACTGTACAGGTGCCCTGTACCACGTCCGATGAATCAAACCCTTTGCTTTCAGAAGAGACTTTATCCTTCACACCAGAAGACATGAAAACTCTGCTGGCCGCTCAAGAAATCAAACTAAGACATGTCAGACACCGAAGCAAGAGCCAGAAGACACTTATTGCAATCACGTTCAACCTCTGAAAGCACATGACTAGGTTTCCTCTGAAGCACAGATATTCTTAAAATGCAAACCACTCCATGTAAACCAAACAGTATCTCCTCTGACAACATTATGAAACAGTCACAATCCCATGGAACGTGAAAGCCGCATTCTGAATCTACTTGCATGCTAATTAGCTGAACGCACTTAACGACAGAAACTAAATAGATTAAATTGGAATAAGGCCCACTGTTACTGCACCTCAGTATGTTTCAGCGTATGAAAAATAAAAGCATACAAGAACACCTACGTAAGATTTGAGTATGATTTATGCTGCACTGACAAAAAAGCTAGAAGAAACTGAAAAAAATACAAGTAGCTATAGCAATAGCTAGTCTTAGTTGCTTGAGCCAACTGTTAATATATAGCAAAATATAAATGAAAATTTAATCAGATTAAAATCTTACGTGTCAGCTAGCCAGATAATAAATTTCTGGCTTCTTGTCATCTTCTCTGGTTCTTTCAGCCTGTTGAGGAAGAGGAAACAAAAAATTACCACAGCACAGATTAAAATATTAATTGAGATGTTCCTGCAAAAGGAATATGAAGAATTAATCTTGCGGTTTCTCAAATTAGAGCAGTAATTTCACTAAGACAGTGACTTAGAATTGGGTTACACAAGAGAAATGTGCTATGTTTAAGAGCAGCAGCAGAGATGGGTATTCAGCAGCATTTTGAGTAAGTTATGAGAAACAAGGAGCATGTGAAATCTCATATCTACCCTATTACTGACTTGCCTCTTGGTCTCAATCTAACTAATTTCTTCTCAAGAAAGAGGGAGAAAAGTGCAAGAATTAGTTATTTGTACAGAACTGCTACATATTACTATCTAGATGGCATCAGCACAAGCTGTGTTGTAAAGGCAGCTGCGTGAAGGCGGTATTTACAGGAGATGCTGTAAACAGAAAACATTGATATACACAGGCACCCCACACTAACAACTAACTTGGAGCTGGCTAGGTGGGTTAAATATAGCGGGGCAGAAGGTTTGCATAGCTTTCTCTCAGGAATATACAAAAATGCCTTAAACTAACAAACCGGTATCCTCAGCCCAAGGATGCCAACTAAACCAAAGCTCAGGCTGGCATTACCATTCACTTCTTTACTATCATTTCAGCGCAGCACCCACCGATGGACTCTAACTCACTTGAGGATGATTGAAGGCATGGGAATTTCCAAGAATTCTTCCTTGAAAGGAATGAATGGCAGCAGACCGGTGTAGAACAGGCCAAGGAGCAGGAGGACACGTTGCAAACAGAAGATGATGGGAATGTCAGCATTCTGCAGGAACCAGGAAACCAAGAGTCTAAGTTAGCTTGGTAGATTGTTGACTCTGTTGCAATTAAATTTACTCATCAATGCCTGTTTAAAGTTCAACACTTGCACCTAAAGATTAGGCTGTCAACTGTTTATGATATGCCTGACACTGAACTTAAATTACTCTTTCCGGTAATGTAAGCAAAAGTTTCATCTGATTTGACGGGGCAATGGGGACCCGAAAAGGTAAAATTTCACTGGTTGCAGTGCTGCTTTTGTTACCTGCCTTCATCAGCTTTCCACACTGCATGACACTACACAGCATTTTGTCTTCGACTAGTGTTACTGCAAAGAACAAGCTGTGCTAAAGCACAGGACTTGTTACAGTTTGGTATCACATCAACTCACTTCACAACACATTTTTAAAAGATGCTGGTTTACGAACCAAAATATTTGGGCATTGATGCTACAAAAATGAACAAATACAACTGCTGTTCAGGTAGAAAGTGGTGTGTTGTCCTGCACTGATAAATTGGAACAATATCTGTACTCTCACCTAGATCAGTTTCACTCAGGTGCATAATTCCCTCAGACTAAGCACAATTTTAATTTAATTCTGAAATGTACGATTCCTCAGCACAATCTATAACTGTAAAACAGCTCTGTACCAATATAGCTGCATGCCAGCTAGTGACCACATCCATTATTTTCATAGAAAGAAACACACAATAAGCAGTCCTTAGAAAAATTGCTTTTGTATCAGAGGAATGATGTGCAAAACAGGCTCTAAGAGTTCCTGGCATAAAATCATCACACCCTGTATTTCACAGAACAAGAATAAAACATGATTAAGCTTAAATCCTCAAGTATTTTATTGCCAAGTATATGGGTGTTAACTGTGCTTGACATTGTAACAGTGCAAAATCTAAGTGCAAAACTTCTCATCGCATCTAGAAGTCTGACATAGCTGGCTAGGTCTTGATTTACTGGCTGCTTTTCTGTACATTTTGTCACCACACAGTAACAAGCAGGCAAGAACAAAGCTTAGCTGGACCCATTCTTACCTCCTTAAGACATTTTGATACAACCTCGTAGTTGACATTCCCCCACACCGTCAAATGCTCTCGCTTATACTGACTCACCAGCTCTGAAACCTGCAATACAAAAAAGGAGAACCCTAACACGTATTCATTGAAAATTACGTGCAGCATTATATAACTGAAACTCTACTTGCTACTTTTCAACTACCTACGTCATTACACAAAGGATAGTTCTTCTATATGCTCTCCCATCTTAAGATGATTGTGCTGCTTTCACTTGGAAGAAACAGGTGTTCAGGTTGACAGATAAAAGGAAAGACCATTATACCTACAAAAAAACCCTGGAGAATTTAAAAAACAAAACAAAACAAACCCTAGATGGCAAATAGTATCTGATGGAAAGCAGATTTCCTTTTCTGTGATGAACTGACACCATGCTTTTATGCTGCTTTGGTAGGCAACAGCCCATAAGAAGACCCTTCACATGAAGTACCAAATAAGCATGTCTCTAGCAGCACAGCATTAGTTTCCTGTCAAGATAAAAGGTCAGTAAAGAGCTGAGTATCTTGCACAAGATCACTTCTCTGTCTTCTGTATTACCTCATACATGGAGCAAGATCTAACACGTGAAGGATGAAGCAGTCCAAGAACACAGATTTTAGTGGCACAGACTGCTAGGAACTCCAAGAAACTTTTGGAATTTAAACATCATTACATGGCATTCAGTCTCAGTTCAGTGTAGATTTTCACGTACCTTTTTGATCAACACATTGTTGTTCACTTTGATGTCAATGTTGACAGGAGTTTGTGGAAATGCCTCAAACACCTCCTTCAGGAGTGGAATACGGTTGTCTTCTCCCTCACAGTGACATTCTCAGAAAACAAGAACATTGACACTGCTGTGACCATTTTTAATACATTGCAGATAAAAGCTGAGATGTCAGGGCATTTGTCATCTTAAAATTAAAAATAATATATAGTTCCTAGAATTAGCAAATTTTTTAACTGAAGAAAAATAAAATTGCTTCACTCTGATAGTTATAATTAATTATGACAAGCTCACTTCCATAATGAAAATGTCCTAAGCATATTGCATGTTTAGCTCTGAACTTCAAAAATTCAGACATTATTTAGCAACAGTAGGAGTGCAGGCATCGTTAAAATCCTGAAATAGCAAAGACGGGTTCAGTTACCACATACCAAACGCAATGAAATTAATATGAAGTGAGACCAAATGAGAAAAACTTTTCCTTCTTGGAAAATTTACTGGAGAAGCATGAGCAAAGGGAACAGAAGGCAAATGTTATTGTCTGAAACTGCTTGCAGCTCTAGGGAATTAACTGACAGCTCTTGCCATCTCTTTGTATTACTGTACATAAACAAAAGACATATACATGTGAAAATAACACATCATGGATCTCACCTTGGTGCACTTTAAGTATTTTGCAATTTTGAACTGAAAAGTTTAACATGTTTGCTTGCTGGGCGATTCAAACACGGAAAGGCTACACAAGATAGTCACAAAGCCCCTCAAGCAAACATGTCTGATATAACCTCCTGATATAGCCTTTTCTAGGTGGAAGTGCTCTCAGTTTTAGCCTGTATGCTTTATTCAAATTACAGTCCCATGAATCACAGTTTTCACAAGAAAACAGGTTAATCTTTTTCCAGGTTTTCCTCTCTTGCAGAAATATTGGTACTGAACTTTAAGTCATACATACAGTAACTACTATTCTTTTTATTCACCCTTCAGAAAACATCTCTATATCTGATATCTCATAGTACTTCAAGCCCAGAGGGCACCAGCACAATGGCATTTGAGTTGTAAAGAAACTCTCTTCTGCCTTCTCTTTGTTTTTCAGAACAACAAATTTTCAGTCAGCACCCTCTGAAGAGCTCACAATGGAACTGGAAAGTAGTTGCAAGAAGTAGACAAGCTAACAATTGAAATGTTTACTTGGGAAAAACATGTATCTTAAACTTAGTCACTGCCAACTGGTATGAAAAAAAAACCACCTTGGTATCTAAAGCTAGGATTATATTTTCCTTCTAAAACGTCTCTTACCAAGCTACTGATAGAAGCAAATCCACTTTTCTACTCCCTTTGCCAAAATCAGAAATTGCCACACTAAGATAAAGGAAAATTAGTTACTGTAAATTGAAACAGCAAGAGACAAAAACTTACCTTTCTGAAATGTGACATCCAGCTTGCAGAGATATGGTGGAAGTTCCTTAAAAATAAAGGGAAATGGAACATTAATTAAAATGCAGGGATCTAATAATGACTTTTCTCAAAAAAGAAAAAAAAAATCCAATTCATAAGCCACATAAGCTATCTTTAAAGACAAAAATAATAATTTTTAAAAATCTTTTTGCCCAAAAAGTGATTTAGAAGCACTGTGTTCATTCTTACTTGAACTATGTGGCATTCTTAGACATGTGTTACCTGTAGCTGAATAAAGCAAAATGTTTTCAAATGCCTGTCTGAAAATTCTGAGAATTCCACTTAAATATCAGGTGGAAAGACAGTTCTGTACAACAGGCTTTTAAAACTGTCAATGCAGGTGGGATTCATCGACCGGTTTTCCCATTAAAAAGCTGCTCATACGCGAAGGAGCTTGTTGCCTAAGCTTCCTTTGTTATCAGTATGGCAACACAGGCCCACCTCCAGAGCACTATTCATCCAACCTGCTATTGGAGGGAGTTAATCACCCTCTGGAAATGTGCCGGTTTTTCTCCCTTGACTACACAGGGAGCCTAGTTAACTTTTTTTAAGTCAGACAAGATGAATCCTCTCCTTTGATTTTGGATACGACATACACACACATGCACACAACCTTCCTGCCCACCCCAGCCACTCTACAAATGCATTTTTAAACATCATCCAGCACCAACATTTTTAATTCAACTTACAGAATATTTGAGGTCAGATATGTTGACATCAACTCCTGTTGATCTCTTCAGGTTCTCATCATGGGACACAACCACTTGCTCATCTTTTGTCAGGTGACAATCTAGCTCCAACATGTCTGTTCCTATATTAACTGCACTGGAAGCAAAGAAGTCGGCCTTGAACCACACGTGTATTTTGTACAGGTCCAAACCTAACACGTATGTGTTATTCAATTAAACTAATCCCACTGGAAGTACTTTAGATGCTTTATGATGCAATGAATCCTCATAATCTTGCTGCAAAGCACTAAGCAAATAACTCTGCTGCAGTGAGACAGCTGATGCAAGAATAAATAACATATCATGAATCAGGGATGGGATTTGAACTCTGGAGCTTTGGCTCCGTCTTCCACAGAAATCAAGCAGCACACCAGTTGATTGCAGCCTATCACCTCAGTATTGAGCAACCTACTTCCAAAGTATTGTTTCAGAATTTTAAGTGTGATGTTT